>NC_139150.1:16303798-16908271 GCF_964270905.1 Leucopleurus acutus
TGCATCTATTGAGGTGATCATATGTTTTTTATTCTTCATTTTGTTAATATGGTGTATCACATTGGTTTATTTGCATATATGGAAGAATCCTTGTGTCCCTGGGATAAATCCCACTTGATCATAGTGTATGATCCTTTTAATGTGTTGTTGGATTCTGTTTGCTAGTATTTTGTTGAGGATTTTTGCATGTATATTCATCAGTGATAGTGGCCTGTAATTTTCTTTTTTTTTGTAGTATCTTTGTCTGGTTTTGGTATCAGGGTGATGGTGGCCTCGTAAAATGAGCTTGGGAGTGTTCCCTCCTCCACAATTTTTTGGAAGAGTTTGAGAAGGATGTGTGTTAACTCTTCTCTAAATGTGTGATAGAATTCACCTCTGAAGCCATCTGGTCCTGGACTTTCGCTTGTTGCAAGGTCTTTAATCACAGTTTCAGTTTCATTACTTGTGATTGGTCTTTTCATATTTTCTATTTCTTCCTGGTTCAGTCTTGGAAGGTTATACCTTTCTAAGAATTTCTCCATTTCTTCCAGGTTGTCCATGTTATTTGCATAGAGTTGCTTGTAGTAGTCTCTTAGGATACTTTGTACTTCTGTGGTGTCCGTTGTAACTTCTCCTTTTTCATTTCTAATTTTATTGATTTGAGTCCTCTCCCTCTTTTTCTTGATGAGTCTGGCTAAAGGTTTATCAATTTTGTTTATCTTCTCAAAGAACCAGGTTTTAGTTTTATTGATCTTTGCTATTGTTTTCTTTGTTTCCATTTCATTTATTTCTGCTCTGATCTTTATGATTTCTTTCCTTCTGCTAACTTTGGGTTTTTTTTGTTCTTCTTTGTCTAGTTCTTTCTTTAGGTTAGATTGTTTATTTGAGATTATTATTGTTTCTTGAGGTAGGATTGTATTGCTATGAACTTCCCTCTTAGAACCACTTTTGCTGCATCCCATAGGTTTTGGATCGTTGTGTTTTCATTGTCATTTGTCTCTAGGTATTTTTTGATTTCCTCTTTGATTTCTTCAGTGATCTCTTGGTTATCTAGTAATATATGGTTTAGCCTCCATGTGTTTGTGTTTTTGACGTTTTATTCCCTGTAATTTATTTCTAATCTCATAGCGTTGTGGTCGGAAAAGATGCTTGATATGATTTCAATTTTCTTAAATTTACTGAGGCTTGATTTGTGACCCAGATGTCATCTATCCTGGAGAATGTTCCTTGTGCACTTGAGAAAAAAGTGTAATCTGCTGTTTTTGGATGGAATGTCCTATAAATATCAATTAAATCTATCTGGTATATTGTGTCATTTATGGCTTGTGTTTCGTTTATAATTTCTGTCTGGATGATCTGTCCATTGGTGTCAGTGAGGTGTTATAGTCCCCCAATATTATTGTATTACTGTCGATTTCCTCTTTTATGGCTGTTAGCATTTGCCTTATGTATTGAAATGCTCCTATGTTGGGCGCATATATTTTTACAATTGTTATAGCTTCTTTTTGGATTGATCCCTTGATCATTATGTAGTGTCCTTCCTTGTCTCTTCTAACATTCTTTATTTTAAAGTCTATTTTATCTGATATGAGTATTGCTACTCCAGCTTTCTTCTGATTTCCATTTGTATGGAATATCTTTTTCCGTCTCCTCACTTTCAGTCTGTATATGTCCCTAGATCTGAAGTGGGTCTCTTGTAGACAGCATATAGATGGGTCTTGTTTTTGTATCCATTCAGCGAGCCTGTGTCTTTTGTTTGGATCATTTAACCCATTCACATTTAAGGTAATTTTCAATATCTGTGTTCCTATTACCATTTTCTTAATTGTTTTGGGTTTGTTTTTGTAGGTCCTGTTCTTCTCTTGTGTTTCCCACTTAGAGAAGTTCCTTTAGCATTTGTTGTAGAGCTGGTTGTTGTTGCTGAATTGTCTTAATTTTTGCTTGTTTGTACAGCTTTTGTTTTCTCTGTTGAATCTGAATGAGATCCTTGCCAGGTAGGGTAATCTTGGTTGTAAGTTTTTTCTGTTTCATCACGTTAAATATATTGTGCCACTTCCTTCTGGCTTGTAGAGTTTCTGCTAAGAAATCAGCTAGTAACCTTTTGGGAGTTCCCTTGTATGCTATTTATCATTTTTCCCTTGTTGCTTTTAATAAGTTTTCTTTGTCTTTAATTTTTGTCAGTTTGATTACTGTGTGTCTCAGCATGTTTCTCCTTGGGTTTATCCTGCCTGGGACTCTCTGCGCTACCTGAACTTGGGTGGCTATTTCCTTTCCCATGTTAGGGAAGTTTTCAACTATAATCTCTTCAGATATTTTCTTGCGTCCTTTCTCTCTCTCTTCTCCTTCTGGGACCCCTATAATGTGAATGTTGGTGTGTTTAAAGTTGTCCCAGTGTTCTCTTAGGGTGTTTTCATTTCTTTTCACTCTTTATTCTTTATTCTGTTCTGCGGCAGTGAATTCCACCATTTTGTCTTCCAGGTCACTCATCTGTTCTTCTGCCTCAGTTATTCTGCTATTGATTCCTTCTAGTGTATTTTTCATTTCAGTTATTGTATTGTTCATCTCTGTTTGTTTGTTCTTTAATTTTTCCAGGTGTTTGCTCTTGAATTCTTCTAGGTCTTTGTTAAACTTTTCTTGTGTTTTCTCGATCTTTGCCTCCATTTTTTTCCCGAGGTCCTGGAGTCATCTTCACTATCATTATTCTGAATTCTTTTTCTGGAAGGTTGCCTATCTCCACTTCATTTAGTTTTGGGGGGTGTTTTATCTTGTTCCTTCATCTGGTATGTAGTCCTCTGCCTTTTCATTTTGTCTGTCTTTCTGTGAATGTGGTTTTCGTTCCACAGGCTGCAGGACTGTAGTTCCTGTTGCTTCTGCTTTCTGCCCTCTGGTGGATGAGGCTGTCTAAGTTTCTTGTGCAAGCTTCCTGATGGGAGGGACTGGTGGTGGGTAGAGCTGGGTGTTGCTCTGGTGGGCAGAGCTCAGTAAAACTTTAATCCATTTGTCTGCTGATGGCTGCGGCTGAGTTCCCTCCCTGTTGGTTGTTTGGCCTGAGGCAACCCATAACTGGAGGCTACAGGCTCTCTGGAGGGTCTGATGGCTGATTCCAGGAGGGCTCATGCCAAGGAGTACTTCCCATAACTTCTGCCAGTGTCCTTGTCCCCGCAATGAGCCACATTCACCCCCCACCTCTGCAGGAGATCCTCCAACAACAGCAGGTACTTCAGGCTCAGTCTCTTATGGGGTCACTGCTCCTTTCCCTGGGTCCTGATGTGCACAGTACTTTGTGCGTGCCCTCTAAGAGTGGAGTCTCTGTTTCCCCTAGTTCTGTCGAAGTCCTGCAGTCAAATCCCGCTAGCTTTCAAAGTCTGATTCTCTGGGAATTCCTCCTCCTGTTGCCGGACCCCCAGGTTGTGAAGCCTGACATGGGGCTCAGAACCTTCACTCCAATGAGTGGACTTCTGTGGTATAATTTTTCTCCATTTTGTGTCATGTACCCAGCAGTTATGGAATTTGATTTTATTGTGATTGCGCCCCTCCTACCATTTCATTGCAGCTTCTCCTTTGTCTTTGGATGTGGGGTATCTTTTTTGGTGAGTTTCAGTGTCTTCCTGTCAATGATCGTTCAGTAGTCAGCCATGATTCCAGTTCTCTCGCAAGAAAGAGTGAGTGCACGTTCTTCTACTCCGCCATCTTGAACCAATCTCTGTTGTGCTCTATATTATCTTAATTTTCTTCTCACTCTACCTACACCCTCCTAGTTGGGCCATTGTGATTTAAGGAAGAAAATATACACAGCTATGCAATATAAACGTCATATGAATATAGGTGCTGTTACAAGGACAATTTTTTTTTTCTTATGCACCACCCAGAGTCATTGGAAGGTTTTGAAACAAATGCATGTAGAGTGCCCGAGGCTCTTTAGAGGAGAACTGCCTTGAAAATATTAATTAAGATAAACAAATAAGTGGACAAACATGCTGTTGCTGTGTTGTGAGTCTGTTTCCCTTTCTTGGCTTCCATAAAAAGGATGGTTCTTTTTTGTTCAGTTTATCTCCCATGTACAAGCCCTGTTGTTTGATGCAAGATGTATGAGGGGCTCATTTTGAGGAGGATATCATAAATGTAGCCACTAAGATGTTCTAAATTCTAACCCCAGTTCTAAGGCAGAATGCAAGACCAGAAGATACTGAAAGGGATGACAATTTGGGTATAAGTAGCAATCCACAAGGCTTGTCACAGAAATCTGCATTATTACAAGAGATTTTTTTAGAGGATAAGAACCTGTTCTTCAAAAGTAGACCAGAGAATGCTATCAGTATTCATTATTCCTCCCTTATTCTCAACATCTTAGATGAACAATATTAATTATTCCTTCCTTATCCTCAACGTCTTAGATGAATTACCCCTAGATCAATTTAGCACTAGACTTAGTCTGTGTCATATTAGATAAATATTTTGTTTTTAGAGCTGTCTTCTCTGCTAAATTAAAATAATAAAATTAATGCCTGTTTATCGAGTGCCTACTTTATGCCAACTACTGGTCTAGGAATATTACAAGTGTATACTCATTTAATTCTCACAATACCTCTGCTAGACAGACACAGTAATTTCATTTCATGCACAGAGAAGGTGGGGGTCCAAGATTTAAAGTCACTTGTTCAGAGCTTGCTTGCTAATAAGTAGAGGCACCTTGATTCAGATTCACATCTCTTTGTCTAATATTTTGAATTCACGGATATTTTAAATCTAAATATGTTTCATAGGGCCAATCATATGTAACAAATAGGAGTTTATCACATCCATGGTCAAAATTCCTTCTCAAAATATTCCTCTCAATTAGATCAAGACGATGAGACACAGAAAGGGTAAGGTCTGTGTGACAACACATGATCGTGGTAGAGTTGGACTTCAAATTCAATCCTTTTGACTGATTCAGATTATTTCTCTAGGCCATGCCCTCCTTCCCAGCACAGCTGCAAGCCCAGAGAGTTGGGAATTTACCATTCAACACATATCCTCTCCTTGGCTTCTAATTCCCATTTCTTTCCTAATGATGGGAGGAATTCCATAGGAAGTAGTAATTTCTCCATGATCTGAGATCACAGCATGCAACTAATTATAGAAATAAATAACTGGTGACTGGAACCATCTGTCCTTCCTTTGGCAAACACCTTGCTTTGCTGTGAAATTAGTGCCACCTGCAACCTGTGGGCCCCACAGAGACACAGGGGTTGCCCCTTTCACATTCAGAGGTTGACTACTTTGTTGCTCCCAAGCCACAGTCACAACCCTTGGGCTGTCACGCATCCCCAGAGAGAGACAACTAATGAAGCCAGTTACATTTCTGAGCTCCTTCCATAGCTGAGGGAAAATAGAGCAAAGGCAGGGCCCAGGCCTCAGTCTCTGGGAGTGTTATTGTGAGCAGCACGGATGTGCATTGCAGTCACTCTGAAGTCTGTTTTCCTGGGCCGAGGGCAACGGGCACTTTACCTCATGCTATTCATTCCCCATGGCGGGAACACTTATGCCCACTCTGTCCAGCAGCAACATGGATTTATAAAATCATGTTAGAAATCCTCTCTGCTTCATTCACTTTGGAAACAGCAAATTCTGCTTCAATTCCCAGCCTTCTAACTGTGTGATATTAGATAAATTGTACTGCTTTGAGCCTCAGTTTCTTCATATGCAATTTGTGAGAAATAATAGGCCTATCTATTAGGGCTATTTTAAGGATTCTATGAGACATAATACATGGTAAATATAGTATAGTATATAGGAAGCACTCAAGATCTTGTGGCTTCCATTCATCAAAAGTGAACACTCTAGTAAAAATAGAACACGGGGACTGTTAATCTGGCTTCCAAAGACTCTAAAGAACCTACAAATGCCCTGAAAATATATGAAAAACTTTGTAAATGTGATGATTTTTCTTGAGAGTGTAATGTGATTTATTAGAAGAAATATATATTAGGTCTTTGTTCCCATTTCTGGAACAGAGAACCCTTGGATTTGTGATGCACAGACTGCTCAAAGTGCTGGCAATGAGCTAGGTGTCTTTTGTTATGTTAATGAGGTGAGGTTAGAAAGACCCTAAGGATGGGGGCTGGTTGCCAATGGAACCAACCACCTGATTAGAGGGTTGGAATTTTCAGTCCCATTCCCTGATCTCCAGTGAAGGGAGAGGAGCTGGAGGTTGAAATAATCACCAAAAGGCAATTATTTCATTAATCATGCCTATATAATGAAGCCTCCATAAAATCCCAAAAGGATGGGATTCAAAGAGCTTCCAGGTTGGTGAACACATGGAGATTTGGGGAGAGTAGCATACTGTGAAAAGACATGGAAGTTCTGTGCCCTTTCTCCATACCTTGCCCTATGCATCTTTTCCATCTGGCTGTTTCCAAATTATATCCTTTTATAATAAACTGGTAATCTAGTATATAAAATGTTTCTCTGAGTTCTGTGAGCTGTTCTAGCAAGTTAATCAAATCCAGGGAGGGGGTCATGGGAACCTCTCATCTATAACCAGTGGTCAGAGGCTTAGGTGACAGCCTGGACTTGTGATTGACATCTGAAGTAGGGAGCAGGGAGACAATCTTGTAAGACAGAGCCCTTCACCTGTGGGATCTGATGCTATCTCCAGGTTGATAGCAAAAGAACTGAATTGAATTATAGGACACTTAGCTGGTGTCAGAGCATTGCTTGCTGCTGTGAGGAACCACAACCCTGCCATGGTGGAGTTAGGTGCAGAACTCTTAGAGGAGGTGGAAGTGATTCATCTTTTTAATCAGAATCTCCATGGCATCCTCTGACCTCCTCCCACTTTCCTAATTTAGAGATTGGAAAGTTGGAGGATTTTCCCCAGCTTTTTCAGTTAGATTTCCTCCTGCTGTGGAAACTGCACACTCAAAGCCACTCAGTGTCTCTTAGGGTTGGAAGCGAGCTTAATACCTCTGCTCTCCCTCACATAACTAAAAGAATGAAAAGCAGAACCTTTAGTATGTCTCTATCACTACCTCTGTGATAGCAGTTCACTCCATGTTGGTGATTCTTTAATTTTATCTGGACATGCCCTGTATAACTTGTCTGGTGTTGGGAACAGTATTGTTTGTGAGCCTCCTGGCATCTATTATTACAGGAACACAACAGATATCTATTATTACTTGAACATAATTTCGGTTATTGTTTCCTTGGCAGACAACAGGAACTTAAGTCAATAATTCTACCAGTCTCAGTAGCATGTAGCAGTTGATGAAATGCTATACAGCATCTAGCAGTTTACAAAATAACTTCGTATTTATTATTGTATCTCTCCATAGGTGTATTAGGTATTCAAGGCAAAAAAAAAAAAGAAAACTTCATTCCCATTTTATAGATAACAGAACTGAGGCTCAGTGAAGAGAAATAAATGTTAGTACTAAATTGGTTTCTTTAAGAGAACTCTCCTGCCATCCAATATCCATAAAGCTAGACCTATAAAAACACCTGCTATTATTTTTTTGCCTTTGTTTTTGGTGAGAAAAGAATTAAAAAAATGTCTCCAGGTGGCCTGCTACTTGAATCCTCTCTACAGTTCTCTTCCCCAGGATTAATTCAATTACATAAATAGCAAAGCTTTGACATTTCAGTTATCTAAGGCTGACTCCATAAAAATATGACTGACTCCATGTAAATAAGATTGACTCCATGTAAATAAGATTGACTCCATTTAAATAAATATACACTTATTTTTATATGTAAATATATAAAATATAAATATATACTTGCATATGTATTAATCTCAGTAGAAAGAGAATCTCATAATTTTTTTAAAAAATATAGTGTTTTTTATTTGACATCTGGAAATCTACGAATCTGCAGATAGGCTTCAGGATGTCAATAAACTCCTGAGACCCAAACTTTTAAGAATGGCTACATGGAGACTTCCCTGGTGGTCCAGTGGTAAAGAATCCGCCTTCCAATGCAGGGAACGCAAATTTGATCCCTGGTCAGGGAACCAAGATCCCACATGCCGCAGGGCAGCTAAACCTGCGTGCCATAGCTACTGAGCTCACGCACCTCAACTAGAGCCCGTGTGCCGCAAACTACAGAGGCCACGCGCTCTGGAACCGGCGTGCCACAACTACAGAGCCCATGCACCCTGGAGCCTGTGCGCCACAACTAGAGAAGAGAAAACCCGCCGCCACAACTAGAGAGAAGCCCGTGTGCCACAACGAAGAGCCCGCACAGCAACAAAAGATCCTGCATGCCTCAACTAAGACCCGATGCAGCCAAAAAAAAAATTAAAAAAAAGGAATGGCTACATGGCATTATGATATTCCCTCATATAAACAAAACTCTGCTGGAAAGCTGGAGGAGAAGTGAACATTGACAGAGTAAAGAATGCCTGGGTGGTAAGAAGTTTTATAGAGGGACTAAAAGGGGATAACAAAGGTGGAGAAATAATGTGTATAAACTACTTACATCATGGTTCAGTTTGTCCAAAACAACTTTAGAGCTATGGGTATCAATTCCTCTGGAAATAGATACACCATAGACTTTTCCTTATATATATCTGGACTCATTTGTAGAAGTATTATTTTCATTTTACCAGGATTCAGAGTACTACCTGAGGGAGTAGAAGAATACCTTCATCTGTTCAGTGCTTCTTTCATCCATCCTTTCATACATTCATCTAATATTCATGAAGCATTGAATGTATTATATAGCACATTTGGTTAAAATCATGGAAGCAGGCTGGAGAAGGAAATAGCCAAGAAATCGGCAGACACAGTACAGTGATAAGCACCACAGTGGAGGCATGGACTGGGTGCTAATAGAAAGTAAAAGGAAGAAGAGGACACAAATCAAGCTGGAGGCTGCAGAAAATGCCTTGCAAGGGAAGTGTTGCTTGAGATAAATCTTGAAGGACATGTTTATGTTGAACATTACATATTGGGGAAGTGGAGAGAAAGCAGAGATTTCAGGTAGAGGAAACAGCCTATGTAAAGACATAGAGATTTGAGAAAGCCTCCTTGCTCTCAGTCGCCTCTGATTTATCCACCACCCACACCCATGCCTTTAAGCCCTGGTCTGTCCCCATGCTGGCATTAGTTGCTTTGCCTTCAGTGATAACTGCCCAGCTATTTCTCAGGTTAAGCAACAACTTCTTCACAGAAGGTAATTCTTACCAACCAATAAACTATAAGGCTGGTTCTGCACGTTTTAAAATATTCATTTGCTTTACAAAAAGTATCACCACGGGGTTCAGCATAGGATGCACTCATGGTGGGGTGAGCACGTGATGCAACTTATAAAATGATGGCTACTCTCATTTCTGTAGAAATGACTAAAGGGAGGCTCACCTGCCTTGTACATATTTTTAATTTACATTTGCAAAATATAAATATTCCAGAGACATATTTTTTAAGGTTCTACCTGTATCTTTCTTGCTTAATCAGAATCAGTCTGATTTCTTTTCTGTGTGTGTGTGTGTGTGTGTGTGTGTGTGTGTGTGTGTATTTGTTTGTCTTTTACTGAAGGTCACCTACCTTCTATACTACATTCTCTATTCTCTCAAATTCTCTTATCCAACCACCAAAAAGCTCAGGAGGTGACATAATGGAAGAAGTCTTTTCTTTTTTTGCTTAGTTTTTGATCCTCCCACTCTCAGGCTCAGCACAGAGAAATGGGGCCTCGAATCAATTTTAAAATCATTATGAATTCTTTGTGTTTGACTTCTTAGTGAGAGCTCAAAAATATTTCAGGATTTTAGAGCAATAATTAGACCTATCATTTTAGACAAATGCCACATAATTTGTCTATTCCTGAAGCAAATCTTGCTTCTGGGATGGAGGACAAATATTTAAGAATGAAAGGAGACTGACACTCACATGAATTAAAAAACAAGTGGCTTAAATCTTTAAAATGATTTCCCTGGTTCTTGTTCATTAGTCAATATTGTAGAGTCACGTGCCAAAATTTTGAGCAGTCTGTGCATCTCAAAGACCATTCCTTTTCCTCCCTCTTCATTATTAATGCTAATTTATATGAGCCTTGAGGGAAGCGATTGCTAATGTTTCTATTGCACCAATTCTAGCCACAGAAATCATAAAAAGGAAACACGCAGGAGTCTAATTCATGGTTATTTCTCCTTTCACCTGAGCAACATGGGAAATGCAGCTTTTATTCGGTAGGAAACAGTGAGTGCAGAGAAGGCACTCCGGGAAATGGGAAATAAGGACAGAAGAGAAGAACCACTCAGCCAAAGTGGTAATCAGAGAATTTAAAAATTATTTTTTGACAATACAGACAGCGCTTGTGGAATGCCATTCCCTTTTAGTTGGAGTTACCCAGTGAACCAACACTATAGAACAAGAAATAAAATGTCAGACAATGCATGAAACAAATTATTTCTCTTTACACATCTTATTTCCAAATGATAGCCGAGGCAGTCTTAGAACACGACCCAGAATTTTACATGGCTGGAATGACACCATTCACACAATGACAAGGAATTCAACGGCTGAAATGAGCTCATTGGCTAAATTCCCCAAGCCTGTCTACCACGTTGTCTGAAAACCTCTTCCCTGCTTCAGTGACGATGATGATGATGATGATGATGGTGATGATGGCAGCAACAGCATCAGTCCAATAACAATAAAATTACTTATTATATAGTATCTATGAATAATATACATTAACTTAACAGTGGTATATATTGGGGATCAGCAAACTAAGGCCAGTGGACCAGATCCAGCCCATGACCTGTTTTTGTAGGGTCCATGAGCTAAGAATGACTTTTACATTTTATAAGGCTGTGAAAAAAGAAGGCAAGAATATGCCATAGAGACTATATGGTTTACAAAACCTGAAGTATTTACTATTTGGCTCTTTACAGAAAATGTTTGCCAACCCCTGACATATATTAATATTCATGTAGCACTTGCTAGATACCAGGTTATTGTATAATATTGTATAATTTTGGGGGCCTTTGTCTCTGGTTCTTGGAAAGGAGCCTCTGCCTTCTTGGAATTTATTTATGGTGGGCTTCTCCGGTGACATTTGACTTTATACTAATGAGGTGACTTATGGTGGGTTCCAGTGTGGTTTCAGGATGGGGGCTGGCATGCTGGGAAGACCAACATGTGAATACCTAAAGCTGTAGTGAGCTTCTAGATTGCCAGCAGGGGGATGCATGCTGAGGACACAGAAGTTTTATCTTTGGGACTTTCTCAGACCTCACCTTATGTTGGTCTTCATTTCACTGGCCCTGATTTGTATCCTTTATAATAAAACTGTAATCATACTCTAGCACTTTCCTGATTTCTGTGGGCTGTTCTAGAGAATTATCAAACCTGAGGGGGTAGTGGAAACTCCCAAATTTGTAACCAGTTGGTCTGAAGGGTGAGCGGCATAGGAACCTGAGCTGGTGTCTGAAGTGAGGGCAGTCTTAAAACCCTGTGCCCTTAGCCTGTGAAGTCCACAATAACTCCAGGGAGTTAATGTCAGAATTACATTGCACAGGCATTAGGTATTTTTCCCAAATTTTTAATGATATTCATCCTGAAACAACTCTATGAGGTGGGTGCTATTTTATCTGTATTTACAGATGAGGAAACTGAGACACAAAGAGATTGAATAATTTTCTCCAAGACACACAGCTAGCAAGTGGTGGAGCTAGGATTCAAACTCAGTCCAGCCTCGGAAGGCAGCTGAGGTTGTAACCATCCCGATCCTCCTAAACTTCATCTGGTGGCAGAAGGATAGTTGTAGAACTGTATGCCCTAAGACTTGGCATCCAGTGCCTCCTTCCCTGTTCTCTTTGCCTTGGCCTTGAAGCTCAGTTCTGGCCCTGAACCTTAACTGGCTTCTTAGATCTTATTACTGTATGTGCCCCACTTCTGCTGACTGGATCCTTGATTTGTTCCATGTGTTTCAAATACCAGGGCAGACTTGGAAGAGAAAAATAATGGACAATGGAATAAGGCAGACTTAGGTTTGAATCCCAGCTCTGCCACTCTTAGACGGGTTGCCTGATGATCTCAAGGCTCAGTTTTCTCATCCATAAAATGGAAAGGTAGATTAGTGAAATAATAAAAGTGTATTCAGGTGTTCTGATGGGAGCAAGACTGGGGTTAAAACTTCTCTGAATTTTGAAGCTGAGGGTCCTATTTCAGTTTCCATCCACACAGCATCGATTTGGATCCATGGGTTTGCATGAGAGCTGTGAGTCCTCTGGGATATTTACAAAACTACCAGTGGGCATGGAGAAAGATGACACTGGAAACAGGCAAATCACGGGAGGGTCTACGTGTCTCCTGCGAAAGAAAATTCCTTTTTATTCATCAGGGAAGAAAGAATCTAGAGAGATTGGGTAATAGGGTCTGAAGGTGAGTGGAGAGAAGTGGTTCTATCAAGAGGGTCGTGACTCTTAATTAACCCTGCCCTTGCCAAGGCATGCTGTCAGCATGGGAGCCCACTAGGAAAGAAAGGGCTACACCTGTCAGCTAAGAAATGTTGCATTAATTCGAACTCCTCTGCAGCTGCACAACTTTGCTGTTTGTTTCCCTGTAACTCAAAACAACACAGAGGGAAGGTGGTGGTTCCCTTCTCCATTCACAGCAAGGAAGGGTTTGAAAGCATCCAGGCCTATGAAATCAGAATTTGCACTTTTTTTTTTTTTTTTTTGCCGTACGCGGGCCTCTCACTGTTGTGGCCTCTCCCGTTGCGGAGCACAGGCTCCGGACGCGCAGGCTCAGCGGCCATGGCTCACGGGCCCAGCCGCTCCGCGGCATGTGGAATCTTCCCGGACCAGGGCACGAACCCGTGTCCCCTGCATCAGCAGGCGGACTCTTTACCACTGTGCCACCAGGGAAGCCCAGAATTTGTACTTTAGCAATGTGAGGGCAGCAAGCACAGTGGATTTCAAGTTTTATTATGAATGATTAAGCTGGACCACAATGGGGACCCATAATTGTACTGAGATGACTGAGGAGAGGGATTGCAGTAGTTTCACATGCATATCTGCATAGGTTGTTGTGATCTGTCTGGTTATATTTCGGTTGCATTATTTGGCACTTAAGTACTCAAACATTTAAAAAAAAAAAATGTTTCTCTTTTGCATCTTGTTGGTTTCTGTCCCTGTCCATTACTTAGTTCTACCCAACAGCTGAGCTTCATCCTAACTGGGTCTGTGGCCCAGAATCAACTCAATGTGGACCCACCCATGCCCGAATCTGTCTCACAATAAGCATTATGTTTCAAAAGTCCTTCAAATTTCCCCCACCCCACCCTCGGCCATTCTCTACACCAAACTCTCTTCCATCCACCGCTCTCTAGGCCTGCACTGTCTAGAGATAGCCTCTGTCTCTAGAGGTGGATAGCCTCTAGCCACATGTGGCTATCGAGCACTTGAAATGTGGTTAGTTCGATCAGAGATGTGCTGTGAGTATAAAATACACAGTGGATATCAAAGCCTTGGTACAAACAGAAGACTATAAAATACTTCCTTAACAATGTTTGTATTGATTCATGTTGAAACAATGAGATTTTAGATACATTGTGTTAAATGAAATATACTTCTAAAATTATTTTCAACTCTTCCTTTATTTTAAAAAAATGTGGCTACAAGAAAATTTAAGATTACGTATGTGGCTCATATTTGTGCTTCACATTATATTTTTAGCAAAGTGCTGTTAGGCAGACCCTCTAAAAACATAATCTGACCATTCTATTCCCCTGATTAAAAGCCTTTAAGGCTTCTTTAGACAGCCGTCACATTCCCTAACATGACCTGAGGGCTTTTCTGATCTGGGCCCTGTTTGCTTCTCCATCTCTCCCTATGCTCCTGCCCCACTGAATCTCTTACAGCCCTATGAACAGGCTCTGGTTTCTCTACACCTGTACACCTTTGCTCATGCCAGTTTCTCTGTCTGGAAAGCCCTTCCTTCCCAGAGTCCACCACTGGCTCATCTT
Source organism: Leucopleurus acutus (assembly GCF_964270905.1). Classification (NCBI taxonomy): domain Eukaryota; kingdom Metazoa; phylum Chordata; class Mammalia; order Artiodactyla; family Delphinidae; genus Leucopleurus; species Leucopleurus acutus. The sequence goes on from NC_139150.1 coordinate 16,317,734, forward strand.
TATATTTCAGTTTAGATGTCACTATACTTCAGGTGTCCTTCCTCGACCTTCCCACAGCATCCAGTGCTTGCTCCTCTCATAGCTCTCATCACAGCATTATCATCCCTGAGCAGGGACTCTGTCTTGTTCACTGATGTGTAACTAATGCCTAGGTTAGCGCTGACACATAGTAGTTACAATGCTTTTAACCTGAGGTACAACATTCACATTTTTATATAAATAAATGGATCAATCAGTACTCATTCTTTTAAATCAATAGAGCATGTCTGAGATGCTCAATTTACCAACGAGCTGGTGAGAGAGATAAGTAGGATTGCTTTGGAGGCTATCCCTAAAGACTCAGATTGCTTAGAAAAAGGTGTCTGATTCCAGCTTCACAAGGGGCCAGGGAATCACTTTTGGCCTGTAGCTCAAATCTAAACTTTATCAAAGTCGTAGGTGCTGGAGGCTGCCATTCTCAACAGGTTCCTGCACAGCTGGCATGTGTCCAAAACTGCCTGGTAAGGAGCACTCTTTCAAAATGGTCCTTTCTCTTCCAATGTAGAGTAGCAATGGAACAAGGCCTTTGACTTAAGACTCAAACCAGTTATGTTACCAGCAGATCATTCAAGCCTCAGACCCTCCTCTGCATGATGCTCACAGAACAGGGGATATTTCTGACCTTTGGCTTATATGTTTCCATGGTAATACCTGCCCCTTATCCTTTAATGTATGACATTGGGGTATTTGACTTCACCCACCTTACCATCATGAAGAATTCAAAAATAAAACTTATAGGTCATCTTAAAACATTAAGATATGTTTGGAAACCTCATTTAATTCCAGTTCTCACATTTGGGGCATAGTATCCCAGAAACTCATGTTCTCTCATTCTCTGATCCAGCCAGCCCTTTCTATACATTGTCTCTCCGTTTTATTTAAGTTCACCTATATGTTTTTGCTTCTACTTGGCTCATCCTCATATTTTCTCTTTACCTAAGAAAAACTTTACCTATCCTTAATAACGGTCAAATCTCTTTTCCTCTATGAAACCAAAAGAGATCAACTCAATCCTCAATAATGTCTTCTTATCTGCCATAATATTAATTATCCTTATTGTTCTCTTTAGCACTTCAATTTTGTCTTAATGCAGTCTTGTCATATTGATTATGTCACTGTGTTAGTATTATTTAACCTTTCAAAAGTTCATGTCCTGTGTCTTCAAATATATCACATGCTCCCTGAGGGCATAGTCTGTCTTGTATGTCTTCATAGTCACCCTGGAGCCTAGCACCTGGGTCAATAAATTATTTTTGATTGACTGGTGGGTAATAAAAAGAAAGCAGGATAATATCAAATATGGATTGAGTTGGTAAAACTAGATCTATAACATTAAAAACTGATATACTTGAATTTGACAGAAGATCTTGGTTAGTGGGAGGAAAATGGGTATAGAATCATTCATTTTTCCAATTCGTTCCTCCCACTGTGTAATTTTGACCATAGGTTCTACCCAGATGCTGAGGATCCAGTGGTGAACAAAACAGGAAAAAAAAATTTTTGGACCACACCTTGTGGCACACGGGATCTTAGTTCCCAGACCAGGGATTGAACCCGTGCCCTCTTCAGTGGAAGCATGGAGTCCTAACCACTGGACCACCAGGGAAGTCCCCAAAACAGGAAAATTTTGACCTTCAGAGGGATTAGTATTCTAGTGGTAGAGGCAAATAAAAGCAAATTTTAAAATATGTATTAAAAATACTAAAAAAAACAAACAACAACAAAAAAAAAAACAAGGCGAATAGATATCCTGTCCGACCCACTCATTCTTTCTCTGTAAAATATGGGAGTTAAATTGTAACCAGGTTTTTGTTGAGTCAGAATGATTAGTTCTGTAATTACTAGCATGTGACTTTGGAAAATCAATCACTTTTTGTCTTAGTTTACACATCTGAAAAATAGTGATCATGATAATACCTACCTCTGAGATTGTCGTAGGAGCTGAATGAGTTAATACATGTAAAATGTTTACAATAGTTTTTTTTTTTTTTAAATAATTTTACTCTGCACATATAAGCGTGGAGGGAGACATACCTGGTTTGACAATACAGGTATTTGATATGCTCTTCTTGATACAATAGTTTCTTGTACAAGTAGAAGCACAGTAATAAAATAATACTATTGAAATGGTAATTAAAATTTTTAAAATTGTATTAAAAAACAAAACAAAGTGTAAGTATTATGAAGAAAAATAAGGCATAGAGTGCTGGGGGACAGATGCTGCAATTATGAATTTAAAATTTTTAAGTTCAGCAGATTTAGGTTCAAAACAGACTCAGTTATATATACAGTTGTGCACTACTGAGTACCTTACTTAAACTCTATAACTTTCTCTTTCTATAAAATGGGTAAAAATGAATATCTACTTGCACATTAAATGTTGCTTTACAATGTATAAAATTCTTGACATATTGTCAGCATTTAGTATATTGTGCCAAATACATGACTATATAAAAATCTATAGAGGTGGAATTACTCACATATCTGCATAGTTATAACTGTGTTCACTCTTCCATCTCTGCATCCTAAAATGTAGCCATATGTTAAGACATGCTTCAAATGCCACCACCTCTGTGAAGCCTTACTTGAGATCCTCTATTACAAACTAGGCTCCTTCTGTGCTCCCCAAACCTTTTTAGATGTATCTCTCTTATTTGTGTGCATATTATCTTCCTGCTAAGGCTATGAATTCTTCCAGGAAAATCCCTGTGACTCTTGGAATTTTATAATTTTTGATATGTTTCTTACCATCTGTGTAAAATCCGAAACCAAGTTCCATAGAACCTACCTGCAAAAGAGCCTCCGCACTGCTTGCTTTTCCACTGTACTACTCAAATATAAGCCGTCATCATGTCTCCCCTGATCTCTGACCTTGCAGCACTCCTTAACTGATCTCCTTATTTTCATTCCTAACTTCCTTCACTTTATTTCTACATCATATCCAAAACTATCTTCTTTAAATATGAATCTAATTAAGTTATCTTTTTCTTAAACCCTTCTATAGGCTCTAATTAGATTTAGGATAATATGCAAACTCCTTATGCAAAGCCCTATGTGACCTGGTCCTGTTTGCATTTCACACTTTACAGCTCACCAGCTTCCTTGCTCATTGCTCTTGAGCTATTTTTTTCGTCCTTTTTTAGTTCCTTAAATTTTCCGTTTTCTTCCCTCAAAGTATTCTACCAGAAATAATCTTCTTTTTTTAATTTCTATTCTTTGCCCAAATAAGACTATCTGTCCTTCACGTCTCACTTTAAAAGTTATTCCTTCAGAGAAGCATTCTGTAATTATTAATCTAAATTATTCCACCTAGTCTCTTCTCTCTTAAAACTCAATTATTCTTCTTTATAGTTCTTACAATCAGTTTGTGGATTTTCTTTTATCCCCTCACTAGTCTGTAAGCTCCATGAGGGCAGGGCAACAACTATGACAATACAAATTTGTGGAATAAATTACTGTTTTGTTTTTTTTTTAAACATCTTTTGATACCTACCTGGTAGGGGCTATTAATTATTTGCTAGCTGAATTAATGTTTATCTTATTTTTAAAGTAATTAATAAAGATGCTTAGCATTAGATATAAACAGAGCCAGTGTCAGTAGAGGCTTTGATGTTTTCACCTTTAGGTTCTGAGCCTCGAATGCCTTCCTCTACCCTACTTACCACCAGCAACCATGTAGCTGGGAACTGATGGTATTTTTAGCCAGTCTTCTCCCTAAAGTAGATCTTCCTTTAGTGTTCTCTTCCAATATCCTTTTACTTGATAATCTGGAAGGAAAAATGTATAACTCATGTAAATTCTTGATTTCTGTACATGAGATTACGTCCTTGTCTACATTCTTGTTAATTATCATCATATTTTAATTTGTGACATGGATTGAGTCATAGTTTGTTGGTCAAATCAAATATGCTGCATGAAAGGATTAGTATGTAAAGAGGTTTCCATAACCTGGAATGAGAAAACTAACCAGATGAAATTTCATATGAAGAAATGTAAACACCTGCCACTATTCACATAAAAAATATAGAGTATAGGAAGAACCTAAGTTAAACTCAGCAGGGATGAAATAGGCTTGGGGCTTTCAGCTGGCTCAAATGTTTCAGGAATATACTACATGTGGAGACCAGAAAAAAAAAAAATTTGCTTTGGAATGAATTAATAGAAGTAGAAATTGGAGAATGGAAGAGAGGCTATTCTATTACGTGATCAGACAATCTAGACTAAGTAAACAGTTCAGGGCATGATAATACATGGATGACGTTTACAAAGGAAGAAGACATAGAAAGTCACCAGGAAGGATGGAAATGAAAGCATGAAACTGGAGTAATAGAGATGCATATTCTAAGAAAGAGGACATAAAGCACGCAGGAGACATATCAGCACAGTTGAAAGAGCAAAGCTTTGGAATCCTTCAAACACTGATTTATATTTAAACCTCTCTAGTTTCTTGATATATGACCTTGTGCCTTAGTTTTCTCATCTAAGAAGTAGGTATATCAACTTCGTTAATTAGTTGTGAGAATAAAATGAGAGCAATTACTCCAGAGCCCAAGATGTGGCAATTATCTTTTGACTTCATTATCAATGTTAATGCAAATAGCCTTAACAATAGAATGACTAGGCTTAAAAGGGAGTGAGCTTCCTGTCCATCTAGGAATTCAAACAGAGATTGGATGAGCTCTTATTGGGGGTAGTAGGATGTAGAAGAAATTCAATATCAAATAGAAAACTATACTGAATTCTAAATCTGATTTGCTATTATTTTAAAATAACGGTATTGGGGGTTGTGGAAAAGGGGGAAAGAGAGAGAGAGAAATAGAGAGAGAGAAAGAGAGAGATAGACAATCTCTAATTAGATAATCCCCATCTTTCAATATGCTGTGACCTTTTAGTCATCTCGTCATCTGAAATATATTTCCAGGCACTTTACAGACCACTTCTTTACCCCGTTTTCCCTCAGCTACCTGGCCTCAGGCAAATTCACATTCCATGTCAGGCCTGTGTGTGGTTGGTACTTGGGCCTCAGAGATAGCATCCTAAGACATCCAGGAGAGCCCCATCTCTGGAGGATTTGGTCCTGCCTGCCTCCATCTCCTTCTCTTCAGCCCCTCCCTCCTGTAATGGTTCCAGTCAGCAAAATCACCCTGGGGACAGATAAGGCTCTCGTAACCCATGGCAACCAGCTGCCTTTGGATAGAAAATGGCTTTTCCATAATTTCATAATGTGCTTCAGTGGAAGGGGCAGCAAAAGAAAATGGGAAAATAAATAAAGAAGTCTGGCTTTGTAGGCAGTTGTACTCACACCAGGGAATGAAGGGTTGTAATATTCTCCAAATATGATTACACCACCCTTTCATAGGGAACTCATTGTCCCTTCCAATAAACTCAAAAAGGCCCTCCTTACTGTGTGGTTCAAAAGAACTCTAGGACTACCCACATTCTAATTATTTTTAACACAAGTGTGGCAGCCCAATTTGGAGAGATGGGCCGACACCAACTCTAAGTTGCCCCCAAGTATTTGGACAGGTCCTTAAAATGCTATTGAAAAGTTATTTTCCCAAATGATGTACCTTCCTCATGCCTTTTAATTAGTTTCACCACCCATATGTTGAGAATCACAGAATTAAGAACTGAAAGAGGCAAGGACAATTATCTTGTTCAATCTTTAATTGTATTACTGGAGTTCCATGGATAGAAGTGATGGAAGTTCCGTGGAAGCTCAGTGATGGCTAAGGAGGGTCTGGAACCCAGGTCTCCTGCTTTGCAATACAATATTCTTATACTTTTTCCTTTGGACAGTCTTGTTTACTTCTTCTCTGTCTTTGTCCCCTGCATACAGTTTCTCTTTATTTTCAAATTTTGGTAAATGTAATGGGTAATAGCTTACTGAAGGGGATGGGTATATATTCAGTAATCTAGCTTTAATAGCAAGTAATAAAATAATAATAATGTGATACCTTACATTTATTGAACTATTTCATTGTTCTAAGACGTTGTGCTCATCTAGGATTTCAGTGGTTTTAAGAACTGATTTCTGAGTTTTCAACAGATGTCTCACCGTTTCACAAATATTTGATTAAAACATCATTTTTACTTGTTCATTTTTCTCTAGATAAATCCTTATTGAGGGCATACTCGGTCTAGAGTCCTGTACTAGGCCTTTAGGAAACATCAAATAATGTATTGCAAACTATAATAACAAGAAGAATGATAAGTAACATGCACCCCAAATGTTGTAAGTCACATTTTATCAAAATGAGAAAACTATGATTCTTAACCCCGGGTGCTAAATTAACTTGTTTCAGTGTAAAAGGTAGCATTCAAGTTCTTTTCTTTTCTTTTCTTTTAAATTGCTATAATGTTTTATTACATTATTTCAGAAATAAATGTAAAATATTTATCAAGTTCTTTTGTTAATTCTGCTCACTTGAAAAATATTTTTGATATTGCCAGGTGCATTGCTGAAAGACTTACTATTTGCAAGTACTTTTCTATGCCCTCAGGACCTCATATCCTACCATAAAAAATGTAACTAAAAACAAAAAGGATTCTGAGATTGACCCCCAAATAATGATCTTTTAAAATCTCTTATTCCTATATACTTTTTTTGTTTGTCAGAATAACCTGTTTTTCATCTAGGAACTAACATTAATTTTTAATTTGATGTCACCAGTTTTTTAAAGAGTCCTCATATTTTCAATGTACATATGACATGTTTACAAATGAAATGATATAGTGAGGGGGGATCTGCTTCCAAAAAATGAGGTTGCAGAAGAGGAGAGATGAAACAGAATTGTCCATTAGTTGACAATTATTGAATCTGGGTGATGAGTTCCTGGGGGTTTATTTTGAACTTTTCCATTATACAAACATTATATTAAAAACAATTTTTTTTTTCTTGCTGAGGGGCTTCAAAACAAGTAAACAGCGTAATTTGAGTTTATAAAATATATTCGTACTAGTAAAATACTGGGTTGGGTTTGGTTTTGCTTTGTTTTGTTTCTGCATCCAGACACTAAGTGAGATTTGTTTGCAGTTTTGCTACTTGTGGGTGGTGAGAACCACTGTGCTACATCAACACTCTCAGAATTGGGGGTCACCAGCATGACAAGCTGCATTTTATGGAAAGGACAACAGAAGGGCCCAAAGGACTCTATGACTTATCTAAGATCATGCACCCAACTAGGTACAGAGCTGGCACATCTACCATATTTCCTAACCTTGAGCTGTCCCTCACCGGTGAGAAAAAGCATGTTGCCCCTTTACAAGTTCAATAATTGAAAGAACGAAAAGGTGTTGTCCTGTAATGGATTGTAAATGAGGTCTCCACACAATAGAACTTTCCTAAGTAAAATGTCACTATCATATTTTTACCACCCAAAGGTCCATGCTGACTCCATGCCCTTACATGACATCAAACACATTTATAGGCAAAAAGCTATTTCCCATACAAACACACATTTATAGGGGAACAGTCAACAGGCATTTGATGTAGTCAGTGGCAAACAGGGCTATCTGTTGACATTTTTTTGTTATTTTATGTACTCTGTGTGTGTTTATGCAATTTTTTTACATTAACTTCTCCTTTAAATATGTCTTCCAGCCAGCTACATAATTGGATTTTCTTTTGTTACAAGAAGTGAACATAAATTACTCCTGTTGGGTGCAGATTAAGTTACAGGATTTTTTCTCTTCTGTCACTGTCAAAACCTGGGTGTCAGAAAGCTTTAATATTTAATGCAGGCCTAATTAGTCTCAGTTGGGCCCAGGGCACTTAGCAAAACCTGACACCAGCCATAAAGTCAAGTTCATTTAGAGAGCATAATTACCAGTTATTTCTATACTGCAATAAATGCCCATTATAGAGTAGCCTTCCTCCTCACCCCCTGATTTTACTAGAAATTGAAAAATAAAGAAAAAGAAAAGCCTTGGTGCCTGGTGACAGTGGACAAAGATTATGTCATTTGGTTCCGGGTCTGACATTTGTGAGATAACTTAAAGAACTTGTGAGTATATAAAAATAGAATCAGAAATGGCTAGATAAACCTGGAGAAGATGGATCTGTAACAAGTTAAGAAAGTTAGAGATTCATCAGGATAAATTGCTGCCCATAACCAACATTCTGAAAGTAGCTTTTACGTACATCTGACCAGTCATTCAGAAAATGTGTATTGAAGGCCCGTTATGGGCAGGCATCATACTAAGTCCTAGGGTTACGATGGTAAAAAAGAAAAGATTTCTGCTGTTGCAGCATACATTCTAGCAAGGAACCACAGAACTTAAACAAATCACATATTTAATTCCTATTTACACTTGTGATTACTGCTACGGTAGAGAGTCATAAGATGCTATGACAGCAGGGTGACCTGACTCCAACTGAGATTTCAAGAAAAGCTTCCCTGAGGTATGGACATGTTAGCTAAGATCTGGAGAGGGAGAAAGAGTGGAGAGAAACGGGACAGAGAGAGAAGAGCACAGAGAAGAAGCAGAGCATGTTCATGGAATGAGAGAATGTCTGAGTGATGACTCCCCCAGAGCTCTGGAACTTGAGAGGCTGAAGGAGATGGGCAGCAGATGATGCAAACCCCAATGGGCCATGTTAATGTCCCAATTAAACAATTCATTGTATAGTTTGTTGTAGAATGTCTGTCTTACTTGGTATAATGCCTGTCTTATTTCCCTTCAAAACCTGACCTATTATACATGCATCAACTGAGTGAATCCGTTGAATCAAGCAAATGATGAATCAAAAATTACAAAGTCTAATACCCCAAGTCCCACCACTACTTGCTTTCTTTGCTCCACTTTACAATTCAGAAATACCCTGTCCCTCTATGATGTAGTCCTCGGTGCCATCACCTAAGGCAGGTATAATTTTGTCATTTAGACCTAGGGAAGTTGGATTAGTCCAAACTCTACCGCTAGGTGCCAGAGCTGAGACAGAAGAAGGAGAGACTGACATTTACCCAGAAAGGGGGTCTGAATACTGGAGTATGTACCTGGAGAAACACATCTAACCTTACCTCCCACGGCAATTCTTTCTCTTCCTCCATCCCCTTTTTCCTCTGTCACCCCATCACACCGTCAAGTCCTCAGTTCAGGCCTAGACTTCCTTTACGAGGCTTCCCAACTATTGTAGCTCTCATGAGCCTTTATAATAGGTCAAGTCTGAATTACACATTTTATCACTTGACTCTTCATGCCCACCTGTAGTTCTTTTATTTTGTCTGATGGTACCTTTCTGCTTTAAATAGACCATATATCCCATGAGAGTGAAAAGCATACTTTTGTTTTTGTTTTTCCTGCATCCAGTATACAAAGCACAGGAGAAGCTGAATAAACACTCGTTGATGGGTTGATCCCTGGGAGAAACTGCAGCTCCCTGGCCTGAGAGGGAAGGATTCTTATTTCCCTTTTTGTTTACTTACAAGATCAAAAAATTCCCATCAGAGACTGAGTTGATCAGATGAATAGTGATCCCAGGGTAGAAGGGTCTGAGGTGAGAGTGTTTACATCCTTGATTTATCTGAAAAACCTTGCCCAGGCAGAATCTGGGGCAATCACAGGTGACCTTCTGAAACAGCCCTCTTGATGCTATCGATGGCCCTTTAGTGGTCAAATTCAATAACAGTTACCCAGTCTGCACCCTGGCTTGAATCTCTGAAGCATTTCTCACTGTTGAACTGCGCCCTCCCCCTGCCCCCCATTTTTCGGAATTCCATCCTCTTCCATCTTATCACAAGAATGTTTGATTATGATCCTATTTTTATCTTCTGGGCCTTTCTAGATATGTTTTTTTCCCCAAGCCCCCCCCCCCCTTCTTTTATTAACGTACTTAAAATAGTTATAGTTTAAAAAGTCAATAATTCAAGCTTAAAAAAAACACTGTCCTTCACTCCACTTCTCCCCAGAGTTAACTTCTTTCACCATTTTTTAGTGGTTTCTTCAAGTATTTATCTCTATATTTCTAAGACACAAGGCTATGCTGTTTTATTTGTTTATAAAAATGCTTAGCTGTCTTGAAGTCATACTATGAAAGAAAAGAATTTGGTTTTCTGACATGATGTGCTGATTAAAATTATTTTGTCCATTTTTCTAATATATTTATATCAATTTTATATTTATAGTTTATATTATTATGACACTATAAACATTGTTCACAGCTGAGGCACATAGCATACTATGATTATGTGCTTTGTGTTTTGTTTGTGTGTACGTGTGTGTGTGTGTGTATATATATATATATATACACACACACACACATATATATATATATAAATTTTCCTGAAATTAAAATGGACTCTTTTTTTTTGCATTGGCTTACTTTTCCATGTTCTTATAACTAATTCAATCTCAAACATTTTTCTCAATGACTGAAACACATTAGGTAACACCAGTGCATTGGTTCTTTTTCCTTTCCTTTGTCTTGGAGCCTTGAACCAGGAGCCCTCTAATCAGCACTATTAGTACAAAAGCTGCTCACAGCTTTTGACCTAGGACACCCCTCAACCATTATACTGGCACTTGCCTTCACGTCTCTCATGTTGGATTGCCTATTTCTTGCCTGTGTCTTCCTCCTTCTTGGATTACCTTCTCTTTTAGGTGGCATACATCATCCTTATAAAGTGTGCATAGGGGTTAAGCTTTTGTGTTCCTCCCTGGATGTCTGAAATATGGTTATTAATATTAAATAATGGTTTGTGTATAGAATTCTAGGTTTGAAATGAATTTCTTTCAAGATTTTTAAGGTATTGCACTACTATCCAGCAGGTTCCAATATTGTTTTTAGAAAGCCTAATGCCATTCTGATTCCCAGTCCTTTTATATATGATCTGTTCTATATCTCTTGGAAGCTTTAAGAATATTTGATTTATTTGTCATGTTCTGAAACCTTATAATGATATGCTTTGATATGCTGGACATTCCATGGGCCCTTGTTGAATTATTTCTTTGGTAAATACCTTCTTTCCATTTTGTCTGTTATCTGTAACTTACTTTAGTCAGATATTAGACTTTCTGTATTAATCTCCTTTCCTATTTCCTTCTGTATTTCCTTCTCTCCTATATCTTTTATTTCCTATTTTATATCTGTTTTCTACTTACTTTCTGGGAGATTTTCTTGACCTTAACATTGCATCATTCTTTTGAGTACATATATATGTATACATATTTTTGCTACCATGTTTTCAATTTTCAAGATCTTTTTCCTTTTCTCTATAACATTTTTACAACATATTTTTTGTGTGTTTCATTGATACCTTTTTCTTTTCTTGAAGAAAAATATCTTTTTTTTTTCTCGAAGAAAAATATCTTTTTTAAATTATATTTTTCCAGACATTTCTTCCTTTTTGCTATTTACATTATTTCTATTTCCTTGGAATTCCTTTTATAGTATGTATTTGTTTTGATCTTTCATATGAGCTTTAATTTTATATCTGTATTTTATCTCTATCTACTGTCTCTCTAATGTATCTATCTGTCTCACTAAGGGAGTGTCCATGGAGCAGTGTATAAGGGTGCAGCTTGTCAACTGGTGGGCTCTACTGAAATGTAGTTGAGCCAGAACCTGCCCTTTATATTGTCAGATGCCTGCTAACATAAGTCTCTTGCATTGGACCAGTCACTTTCCCCAGCAATGAATATCTGGAGAACATAAGCTTTGTTTCCAGCATTCTGGAAGCCAAGTAGGGGCAGACTTCCATTAATACGTCTGTCTTCCATGCCTTGCCTTTTGACTAGCCTCATTTGTGCCAAGTGTTCCTGAGACTAGAGTCCCTGTGAGTCAACATTTAAGGTACTAAGTCTCCTGTCTTACTTTTTAAAGAGTGGCAGCCTTTTGAAGGAGTTTTTCTGAGGGTCTAACTGCTCAATACACACACATTCAACCAACCGTCTTATTTCCAGTTTTACCCGTTGTTCCTGACTTCAGAGGTGCGTGTCACCTGACTACTCCAGATTTCCATGATGCCAATCACTCAGCCTTCTCTGATGGGCTCAGTCAGTCACTACTTACCCATAGGCTTTTACTATTATAATTCCACTGACATTTCTTTTTATCTATCGACTCTTCTCTCATTCTCTTTTACGTCATAGATTTATTTCTTTTTTGGTCCATCACTATCATTTTAGTAGGCTTTGAAAAAGAGTGGGGGAAAGTCTGTGTTCAATCTACTGTGTTTAACTCCAAGTCCATAGTTTTCTCTTCCATATTCTGTGTTTCTTTACACAGGTGTTTTGTCACATTGTGCTCAGAGACACCTTGTATGTACAGTCACAGCCCAAACCAGTTCCATTAAATGTACAATTTTCTTCCAGTTAGAACTCAGATGTTTTGCAAACAGCTCAAGTTTATTGTATCTGAATTAAGATGAACACATCATCCTTCCTGACCACAAAATAAACTCTTGGTTAATATTTAACAGCATAATACAAAAAAGAATTAATCATTTTGCCTTTAAATATGATCAGTAGAACTTGCAAAGCCTCTATTGGAACCTATCTGCCCTTTCTTAGTCAACAAGTGATTACCGAGTACCTCGTGTGTGAACGCTGGCTGACAGACGAATAAGACATTTACTCTGCCCTTACAGAGCTCATACTCTCATGAAGGAAACAAAAATGTAAGGAAGAAATTGCCATGTAATGTGATAAATGCTATAATGGAAGGGAGCACAGGGGTGATATGGGCAGGGGAGACTTCCCAGAGAATAGCACCTGAGTGGAATATTGAAGAATGGTTAGACATTCTCCAGGTATTAAAGAACACTTTTAGCTGTAGAGACAGTATGTGCAAGTTATAGGAAGCATAAAGCCTGTGTGGTTCATTCAGAGGAATGGTGAGTAATTCAGTCTTTCTAAAGCCCAGAGTGGGAGGGTTGGATTGATGGGAGAATGAACCAGATGCACATCCTAGGCTACCCACGAAGGGCTTTTACTGCTATTGTAAGGAATTTGGGTGCATGCCCAGAAGGTTTAATTTTCCATTTGTTAAAGAACATTAAGAAGTCTTCCAGGGGGCTTCCCTGGTGGTTCAGTGGTTAAGAATCCACCTGCCAAGGCAGGGGACACGGGTTTTGAGCCCTGGTCCAGGAAGATCCCACATGCCACGAACAACTAAGCCCATGCACCACAACTACTGAGCCTGCGCTCTAGAGCCCGCGAGCCACAACTACTGAAGCCCATGCACCACAACTACTGAAGCTCGTGTGCCTAGAGCCCGTGCTCCTCGACTAGAGAAGCCACCACAATGAGAAGCTCGCGCACTGCAACGAAGAGTTGCCCCCGCTCTCAGCAACTAGAGAAGGCCCGCGTGCAGCAACGAAGACCCAACGCAGCCAAAAATTAAAAAAGAAAGTCTTCCAGTCTAATACCATACACTTGCATGTTTATACAAACACACACTTAAACACATGTATCCACAAACACACACACTCACATGTATCCTGTGATGGCCACACTTTTGGATTTTTTTATATACCCTACGTTGGACTAGGTAATGTTATCTGGAAGCGAAGGAAAGGCAGAGATGTCAGGATGTATGATACAACATAGGCAAAGAGTCACAGCCAGGATAGCCAGTTGAGAGTCTGTTCCACACACCTTGGTGGGAATCAGCAGAATGCACATATCTGGGGAATCTGAGGCCCCACAGGAACCAACCCCATCTTGCTAACAATTGGATTGTCTAATTATAATGTGAAGTAAGCTCCTTGCTCCTGGGACTGCCATTCGAAGCTACATGGGCATTCTCAGGGGATAATGCAGAAAGATTTTGTTCCCTGGGTGAAATAATCTTTCCAACTCTAGGAAGAAAAGGGACTCTAAAGCATACAGACAAAATGTGTTCCCCTGTTTTCTGGCTTCTGGAAAGAAATGACATACTCAGAATTGGAGGAAGTTCATATCAGGAGACCATGAGGACATTACCAATAATTGGAAGATGATGAAAGAGGAGACCATATGTGTAGATAGTTTTTCATAGTTATAAAATATTTTCATGCCCAGCTTTTAATTTGATGCTTACAACATTGTGAGAGAGCAGTTTGCATCATTCCTACTTTTACACATAAGGTACATTCCAAGAAGCTGAAATTTGCTCAGGACCACACAAGTAGAATGCCACTGAGCCTGAGTTGGTATTCTAAGTCTCAGGTCTAGTGTTCTAGATCTACCCATCTTTGCCCCAGTTTTCTCTCTTACTGGGCATAGGCATGTGGACTTTGGTTTGGGCTGTGAGGATTCAGAATGGGTGTTGCTTACCTCACAGTTTTTTGGCAGCCGTGGTAGCTGACTCCAGGACTATTTTATAAGACATATACTATTCCTGAGACCACATCTGCAAGTTTATTAAAGTTGTTAGAGCTTACATGCATTGGCCTTTATGACAGCAGACAACAAGGGGTTGAAGATGGGGCAGGAGGGAGGATAATTGACGTGTGGGCCTGTTGGTCTTTCACCAGGCCATCTGGGAGCTTAAATAGCCAACAGTTAATTAAAAATAAACTGACACTTTACTTTAAGGATAGTTTTAATAACCATTTATAAATGTTACATTAAAAATTCATACACTGTTATCAACTCCTGCTAAGGATTTACAGCACAATGAAGGTGTTATGAATGTTTTATAGGTACTGGGGAAAAGGCTTTTTCTGTAGAGATATTTTCAGAAGACTATTTGTCTTTTTCAGGCCACAATGTAAGTACTTAAGACAGCTTGTGGAATAAAAACAGCTCCCAAAGTTCAGGCTGCAATCTTGTCCACATACTTCTAACTGGCTGCAGCTCTTTCCTTAGGTATAGTGTGTTTTTACCAGAGTGTGTGTTCCAAGTCATGGATGATATAGGGAGGAAAAACAAGCTGGCAGTGACAACTCAAAATGCATGAGTGAAGCCACCACCCAAAAGATCTTGCATGTCATTGGTGGAGAAAATGAGTAGAAACTGAAGATGTGATATGAGAATTGACTAGAAAGCTGTCATATCTGGTGACGCACAGATTCCACTAAGCAAGTACCTATTTCTGCTTTTGGAAATTCTGTTGTACCGTGAAGCACTAGATTCATATCTGTTCTACTTTGGTCACATCCTGTGAGTCTGTGTAAAATCCCTACATGTTGCAGACATAGCTTTTGACCATGAGTTTGGATATACCTGGGTTCATTTTACAAATGGCAATTGAGCAGAAGTTAGGCTCAGAACTAGGGACAAGTCTCTTCCAGCTGCTACTTTTTTTTTTTTTTTTAATCTTCAGGCAGGAGCCATGAAGCTGCATATATTGCAGGGATTGAGGAAGAAGAACCCCAAACTGTCTGCATCACCGTTAACAAGTTGAAAGTACATTTCCTTGTTCATGGGCCACAAATTACAAACTTTATCTCTTGGCTCTTTAGGGTTTGTGATGTTATACAATGCATGACTGGATTTTAAAGCCCTGGATAGTTGCCTCCAGTGATGACCCAGCTTTCTAGGTAAAGCCAAAGGATCAGAAGTATTGGGTTAGCCAAAAGGTTCGTTCAGTTTTTTTCATAAGATGGCTCTAGTAGCGCTTAGTTGTCTTTAACTTCATTCAAAACAATTTTGTTAGATTGTATTGTGATAGCTGTCATATCAGCGTGCATTAAAAAAAAAAGACTTATCAAAACTGGTGAATTTTTGTGTAGCCATTTTAATATTGAAGATGAAAGAAAACAACATTTTTGGCATATTATGCTTTATTATTTCAAGAAAAGTAAAAGTGCTGCTGAAATGCAAAAACAGATCTGTGCAGTATATGGAGAAGGTGCTGTGACTGATCGAACACGTCAAAAGTGGTTTGGGAAGTTTTGTGCTCTGAAGATTTCTCGCTGGACGATGCTCCATGGTTGGGTATACCAGTTGAAGTTGATAGTGGTCAAATCAAGACATTAATTGAGAACGATCAACATTATACCACGCGGGAGACAGCCAACATACTGGAAATATCCAAATCAAGCGCTGAAAATAATTTGCACCAGCTTGGTTATGTTCATCGCTTTGATGTTTGGGTTCCACGTAAGTTAAGCAGAAAAAAACCTTCTTGACTGCATGTCTACATATGATTCTCTACTTAAACGTAACAAAAACATTCCATTTTAAAAACAAATTGTGGCAGGAGATGAAAAGTGGATACTATACAATAATGTGGAACAGAAGAGATCGTGGAGCAAGTGAAATGAACCACCACCAACCACACCAAGGGCTGGTCTTCATCCAAAAGAAGGTGATGTTGTGTATATGGTGGGATTAGAAGGGAGTCCTCTATTATGAGCTCCTTTTGGGAAACCAAATGATTAATTCCAACAAGGACTGCTCCCAATTAGACCAACTTAAAGCAGCACTCCATGAAAGGCGTCCAGAATTAGTCAACAGAAAACACATAATCTTCCATCAGGATAATGCAAGACCACATGTTTCTTTGATGACCAGGCAAAACTGTTACAGCTTGGCTGGGAAGTTCTGATTCATCCACCATATTCACCAGACATTGCACCTTCGGATTTCCATTTATTTCGGTCTTTACAAAATTCTCTTAATGGAAAAAATTTCAATTCCCTGGAAGACTGTAAAAGGCACCTGGAAGAGTTCTTTTGCTCAAAAGGATAAAAAAAAAATTTGGGAAGGTGGAATTATGAAATTGCCTGATAAATGGCAGAAGGTAGTGGAACAAAAGTGTGAATACCTTGTTCAGTAAAGTTCTTGGTGAAAACGAAAAATGTGCCTTTTATTTTTACTTAAAAACTAAAGGAACTTTTTGGCCAACCCAATAGAAATCAGTGGTACATTTTTTTAAAAAAAGGGTTTTTTTTTTTGTTGAGAACGTTTAGGTTCTGTTCTCTTAGCAGGTTTCAGTTATACAATACAGTGTTATCAGCTATACATCAGCCTCAGACCTTATTCATCTTAAAGCTGAAAGCTGTACCCTTTTACCAACCTCTCCCTATTTCTCCCATTCCCCAGCTCCTGGCAACCACTTTTCTACTCTCTGTTTCTATGGGTTTGACTTTTTCTTTAAGATTTCACATATAAGTGTTACCATGCAGTACATTTATTTTTATTTCTCTATTTTCCTTTTAGTTCTGTAAGTACAGGTCAGAGTTATCTGAACTTCTTGATAGGGAACTTATGGACTGTGAAATAAAGCTAGCTCTTGAAGCCATTCCAAATGATCAAAATATCAGCAGGAACCTACAGGTGCAGAAGCACAACACAAACTTTATTAACAATAACCTAAAAGAACTTAATATTAGAAATGTGTTTAAATGAGCATCAGTTTATATTTTAGGCACCATTGGTTTCCCAGAGTCTTTTCCCCTTTATTTCATTGGGACTCATTATGTCCCTCCCTTTGTAACCATTCCATTCTGAGTGGAGTTTGCCTGTGTGTGATTCTGTATATATTATACTTAGTTCCCTTTATTTTATTAATTGTGACATAAGAATACAATATCACAATTATTATCACATGTTACAGGACATAAACATATCTAGAAATCTTGTCTTTTCTATATATTGTTTTGTTTCTGGACTTCTAGAAGAAGCCTTTAACCGTTTAAAATTTCAAATCATATCATTTAAAGTTGGATCAAGCAAAAATATTATCCTTTAATTTCTTCCAGTGGAAGTAGAAAGACTGAGAAGAAGAGAAACTAAAAAATAGCGAGGAAGCCAGATTGAGAGCAAGCATGAGAGAGAGACAGAGGGAGAAAAGAAGAACGTGAGGACCAGAGGCAGAGGCCATGTGTAAGTGAAGATGAGGGAAAGAGAGAAAGGTAGACAGAAAGTGAGGAATAGAAGAAGGGAGAGAGGCAAAAGCCAATTTTACATTTTTGGAACCAGTTAAAACAATGCCTTTTTCTCACAGGATCAGATCTGGAAACCATTAGGTTGGTGCCGTGTTACAACACAGTTGAAAGAGTACTGGGGTTGAATTTGTGTTGTTGTGTTTGCCCTACCCCAGTGGCCACACTCTTGCCTCAGCTTCTTCCTTTTTAACATCAGGATAAGTACAAAATCTGCCCCCCCCACCCAAATAGGGTAATACCTTCCTCATGGTATTGTTGTGACAATCAAATGAGATAATAGATGTAGCTGGAAAATAGCACGTTTTCATATTTAAGATACTATTATCTTAAAAGTAGCACTTTGTAACCTACTATTTTCATATGCAGTATACTATCATCCTTCTAAAAATATACCATGGGGACAATAGAATTGTATGTAAGGAAACAAAAACGGTGAACAATAGACACCCCAAACCATCCTCCACACTGCATCCCTCCTCTTCCTTTACCCCACCTTCCTTCTGAGATTTTGCTTGTAAAATCTCAGCCATCCATGGGCTGCTACTTTGTTCTTTACAAATCTATATCTGAGAGGCCAAATTCACTAAAGCATACACAAGAGGGATTCCTGCTGTTCTAGCTTCAAAAAAGTTTGTTTCATTTGTTTCATCCTTTCATTCAAACGTGCTGGATCAGATTCCCACTGCTCCTCAGCCTTATCAGCTACCATGTCTGTCGTGGATTTGCAGGCAGTGCAGAAAAAAATGGAAGCACTTACTGTTAGCTGCATCCTTACCATGCTCATCACATATACAGAAAGATTGTCTTCCCAGTGAACTATCTAAACTCCTTCCCACTTGCACTTTCTCACATGGTAGCCTGGGGAAATATACAATACGGATATATCTTCATATACATTTAAAAATAATAATTAGCCTTTAGCACTCAAAAGGGTTGAAGTTTTATAATCCATTACTCTTAAGACAAGTAGAAAGAATACTGAACTCGGATTGAGGGTATTAAGCCTGGATTTCTTTCTGTTCCTGTCAGTAACTGGCTGCTGTCTGTATGATCTTGAGACAGTCACTTCTTGTTGCCTCTAAGTTTTTCAAATATAAAGTTAAAGAGAGGAACTCAGTGGTGACTAATATTTGGCAAGTGTGTTGATTCTTCTTACCTCCAAGCCCATAGAAGTCAATCTATTATTAGAAATTTTATATATTCACTAACTATTTTGGATTGAATGTTTCTGTCTCCCCAAATTCATATAATGAAATCCTAACGCCCAGTATGATGGTATTAGGAAGTGAAGCCTTTGGGAAGGGATTAAATCATATATAGGGAACCCTTTGGGAACCATCACATATAGGGTTAGTGCCCTTATGAAAAAGGTCCCAGAGAGCTCTCTCCCTGTTTGCCATATAAGAGCACAGTGACAAGACAGCCATCCATGAACCTCCAGAACCGTGAAAAATAAATATTTGTTATTTAGCTATTCAGTTTATGGTATTTTTGTCACAGCACCCCAAATAAAGTAAGACACCAACTCTATAATGCTTCAGACTGAGAATTTGAGAATGGAAGAATTAAACTTTGAACTGAATTTTGAATATTGAGTAGGAATCATATAATGTATACAAAGATGAAGATTAGTTATTGGTGTTTTCTTCCCTACCAGAGTAACCACATAGGGAAGAATGTTCCTTACAGTGATATGATCTCTGAGTTTGATATGAACACTGAGAGTGCTCACAGAAGATAGAGCTGTAGGTGTGTGTTAGCTGAAGGAGAAGAGAGAGGGGTCCATCCATGGTAGAAATAATTCAGGCTTTGAAGTCAAACTGATACTTACTAGTTGTGGAACTTTGGAAGAGTTGTTTAATCTCTCTGAGTGTTGATTTCTTCCTTTGCAAGATAAAGCCCAATTTATATACTTGTTGTGAGGATTAATTTACAGGACCAGTGTGCTCAAATCTAGCAAAATGCCCAGTACCAAACTGCTCAATTAGTGGTAATGAAATATTTTAGTGCCAGCTTCTCCCAGGTGGGTTGAGAACTTACATGAGGCCTTGGCAGAGGGGGAAATCTTGACAGATGTTGCTGAAGAAGCAAGTGAACAAGGAATTATACTGAGAATTCAGTATAATTCTGAATGAATGAAATGGCATAAAGCATTTCTTAGAATTAAACTGAGAAACAGAAGAGGAATCCCCCTCCCTAAGCTGAGGAGTCTTGGGGATTGTACCTTGCTTTGCTGAAGAGAAGAAATGAGGGCAAAAGTGGTCTGCTGAAGCATGACAGACACAGAAATCATATCACAAGTACATCTTGTGAAATATTTCCATTGTGAGCTATGAAAATTTTAAATAAAACATCTGCCAGCAAATTACATTCTCTTTATAAAGAATCTGTTCATGAAATATGATCCAAATCCTCAGTGGAAATCTGTGAGGAAAGCAGGGGTAGGTGGTAGAGTCTTTCTTCCAAATTAAGAAAGAGAGAACCAAAAAACAGGTTCAGATTTTAGCCCATGGCTATCTAGTAAAGTTTGGTTAGCCCAAGCATGTAAGTCTTTTGTTTCGGATCCCAAAATTCCTTCTACTAGATCCATCCACATTTTTACTGAGAAGCACTGTCCAATGAGGGATAAGAATGCTTTATGCCATTTCATTAAAACAAACTATTAGGTGGAGAAGAAAATATCAACAAACAGAAGTCGTAGATAATGGACTCATGGATACCATGGGTTGGAAGATTTCAAAAGCCTAGTTTCAAATTTTATCTCTGAATATTACTAGTTACATGAAGTAGATAGGAATCTCATATGTTTATAGTGAAACATGATAATTATATATGTGAAGTAATTTAGCTCTGTGCCTAGCTAATAAGTATATTATTGTAGTATTACTATGTGAAATATACAAATAACTCTGCTAAAGTTTCATCCAATGAATTGTACTGTACGCTACTCCCTTCCATTTCCCCAAACCATAAAGTCAGCATTGGTTTAGCCAATGATAGATGATTCAGGTCTTTCAGGGCAACTCGTTCAATTGCTGGAGAACACTCATGAGAAATGGTCTTCTTGGGACTTCCCTGGTGGTGCAGTGGTTAAAAGAATCCACCTGCCAATGCAGGGGACACGGGTTTGAGCCCTGGTCCAGGAAGATCCCACATGCCGCAGGGCAACTAGGCTTATGCGCCGCAACGACTGAGCCTGTGCTCTAGAGACCACGAGCCACAACTACTGAAACCTGTGGGCCTAGAGCCCATGCTCTGCAACAAGAGAGGCCACTGCAATGAGAAACCCAAGCACCACAATGAAGAGTAGCCCCCGCTCACTGCAACTAGAGAAAGCCTGAGCACAGCAATGAAGACCCAATGCAGCCAAAAATAAATAAATAAATATACTTATTAAAAAAAAAAGAAAAAGAAAGAAATAGTCTTCTTATTGTTCAGTTTATGTGTGCTAGTAGTCAAATGTGCTCCTTGTTCTATGGAAAATAGACTCTAGAATCTATTTATACAAATGATGCTTTCTTTAAATTCCAGTTCTTAATATGTTCAAATTATGTATAATATCATAGCCATCTTCTTTGCTTTAAGCAAGGTTCCTCACTGTTAGTACAACCCTTTAAAAAACTATTTTTAAAAATCTATTTGATTGCAATCAGTTTTATGTGCCAATAGCAACATATAGTTTCCTTCTAGATATACAGGTTCACTTGCTAAATACAATCTACTTTATTTTCTGACTTCCATATTACCCTCTCTCCTCTTTCCTCTCTCTCAACTTAATCATGTGTATTCTGGGCCTCTTAGAGTCACGCTCTATTTCCTGAGCCATTTTGTGCATTCAGTGGAATGGATTTACTGTGTATAACATCTTTAGTTGGTCCTATAACTTTCAAACATTTCATCTTTTCAGAGGTTATATCAGTGGGTACAAAGTTCATATCTTTAAGTTTATCCTTGCTACAAGTCTGAATTTTAATCAGCCTTTACTACTCAGAAGCCTTCTCAATTTTATTCTTTACTGGTGGGTACTGAGAAATAATTCCTTTTTCTAGTTCCTGAAAATCCCTGAATTAATGAACTCTCTCTATTCCCTTCCATTTCTACTTACAAGCTAGGCAACACTTTTCTGAAACTATCTCTTCATTAATACATTGCCAAATGGAACGAGAAGTACTAAGTTCTCTTTCATGGCTGTTTCTCCTAGACCCACAAGTTCATAAGGTACATAATTTTCTTCCCAGGTTACCACATATAATGGTTTTACTAAATGATTTGCCTCTGCGAAATAGAGAATATGATTTTTCCAACTTCTGATCAGTTTTCTTACCACCTGTCAGACAATTACTAGGCCAACGCCACATATTTCAAAGTGTCTGTTGCAGCAGTAGAGAGTTTCTAGGTATCTTCTACTACATCATTCAGGATAAGGGAGGCTATTCTACAGTAACAATCTATATAAAACTCTCAGCGAATTAAAGCCAAAAAATGTATCTTCACTCATGTTCCACGTCTACCTCAGGTCAGTTGAGGGCTCAGCTTCATGTCATCATCAATCTAGGATCCAGAATGACAGAGGAACTGCCACCTGGATTCTGCCAATTACTGTGCATGGTTCTAAAAGCTGCTGGCTAGAAGATACACAATTCCATTGGCCAAATGAAGTCAGATGGCCATAGACAATTTCAAAGTTGGGTAGCAATGAAAGACTCGTAATGCAAAATGAGGAGAGGCAAGGAAGAGAGAATAACAACCAAGAGAGTTTGATATCACAAAAGCCAAAGGGTGAAAATATCTCATAAAGGAGAATGCCATCATCAAAAACAAACATGGGGGACTTCTCTGGTGGTGCAGTGGTTAAGAATCTGCCTGCCAGTGCAGGGGACATGGGTTCAAGCCCTGGTCTGGGAAGATCCAACATGCTGCAGAGCAACTAAGCCTGTGTGCCACAACTACTGAGCCTGCGCTCTAGGGCCCATGAGCCACAACTACTGAAGCCCAAGTGCCTAGAGCCCATGCTCCACACCAAGAGAAGCCACCGCAATGAGAAGCCTGTGCACCACAACGAAGAGTAGCCGCTGCTGTCCACAACTAGAGAAAGCAGCCAAAGATAAATAAATAAATTTACAAAAAAAAAAAAAAAAATGAGTGAGAAGTGAAGTAAGATGAGGACTTACAGATAAAATGGTGACACAATTAGTAATACTTGAGGAACAATAAGATTATAACAACTCCAAGAACACTGAGAGACAGAAATACGATCTCTCCCTCATTAATACAAGTTTAAATTTACCTAAACTGCTTATAAAATTGCCTGTATCCAATGTGAGTTCTTCTACAGACTCAGGATTCCAGTGTGTACAAATCAGTCTTTTAATTTTCAAATAAAACAGAGTCAGGCCCCCACTGACAGATTAGCAGTAAGTCCCACCAATATTTTCCATTCAGAGCTTTTCACTTCCCCAGAATTGTGGAAGAAAGTTGGAGGCCTTGCAGTTCAAAAGAGAGTCCAGCTTCCTTAACAGAAGTCAGCTACTACCGTTTACCGTCACTGCCACACACAGTCTTATGAGAATAAGAGATTCAGCTCCACAAATGCCGTCAGTCAACTGCTTATCCAATTCCCTGGTTCTTCAAGGAAGGCTCATTCTACTTTTTTAATGCTAAAACCAGACATAGGTACTCCTTACTAGAGTTCTTAAATTTGTACTTCTGGGTATTTGCTTCTTTTATTACCATATACCACCATGCCTTGGAAAGCTGGCCTTTTAAATAACTATAAGTTTTTGTCCCTTGCAGAGTAAGAATTATTGTCTCCTTTTTCTAGGGTATCCACCAAGACTTGAGCTATATCACCGTTCCAACCTTTGCAATCTAAACAGTACTATTTCATCCCCTTTCTCAGATAATGCAGATCCACACACATCCTTCCAGGGGCTGTACACACCTTTCTAAGGTTTTATTTGTGGAGAGGATAGGAGAACACTGCTTTCATGAACTCAAAATGAATTTATTGTCCTAAACGTGAGCATGTTGACTTTCTGTCACAGCTCTCTCCTGGGTAAAGCAAAGCAAAATAAAACAGAAACAAATCAATAAACAAGCAATACCTATATATGGCTGGTCTGCTACAAAGGCTTCCTCTGGTTATTCAGTGAAGGTTTTTTTATTAGTGACTATTTTATATTTTATAATTAATGTTTCTAAATGCAATATTTTTAGTAACAGGAAAGTAAATTTAAATATCAAGGTGTACCCTGCAATCAATGATTGGTGAATGAATGAATGAATGAATGAGTGAATTGCATGCTGTTTATAGCTCGAAACAACAGCATCAATGCACAAATAACATGCAAAAATACCTGAATTGCCTGGAAGCATTACAGCAGCTGCTACATCAGCAGTTATTTTGCCAGTTGTTTAGAGGCTGTGAAAATTAACATGAGCGGCTGAAACACTGGCAATATATCTAGGAGCCATTTTTGCCTAGAATAAAGGTGATTTCTTTAGACAAAACACAGTCTGCAGGATCATAGAGGATGAGAGGCACACTGAGCAGAGATCAGCATCAAACAAGTACTAAGAACAAAAAAAGCACCATACCTAGAGGGATGGGATAGGGAGAGTGGGAGGGAGGGAGACGCAAGAGGGAAGAGATATGGGAACATGTGTATGTATAACTGATTCACTTTGTTATAAAGCAGAAACTAACACACCATTGTAAAGCAATTATACTCCAATAAAGATGTAAAAAAAAAAAAAAAAAAGCACCATAGGAGAACCTAGCACCATGTGCTGTTAGGCAGACTGTTCTAAGTTCTGCTACCACACAGGCAAATACATAATTTGCTTATCTATGAGGACGCGATATATAAATATTAAGGTGGTTTAAGAGAAGACTGTTAGGGAGAGGCTGCCTGGGCTGTTCAGTAAGTAAGTGTTTACACATGGGTTCAACAGAATCAAATATATGGTGAGTATTTATTGTGGATCAATCACTATGCTAGATCCTTATCACACAGGAGTGGACCTATCAGACACAGCCCTGCCCTCTTGAAACTCATAACACTGTATTTAGTGCATACTTTATAAGAAGTTTCCTTGAGAAAAGCTAGAAGGGAAAGAAAAACCAGAATGACTCTGAGTGGCCATTAAGGATTGTTCTCTTAGCCCCAAAACACGAGGTCAGATGTTACAACATATTTGCCAAAGCCCAGTTCGCTTCCATTATTCACATCCTCCTCTCCCCTCTGCATAGGTACACGGACACCTTCACACACTCACTCTTGGTGATTGATCCCTGCTGGGTCCAAGTCTCCTTTTTCCTCCTCCCTTCCCGAGTTTGTTACTCTGAGATCACTCACCCAAATCTTCCTGCAGCACTTTTAATCTAACATTCTTGTAACTCCAAGGTGAGGGTCATTTATAGATTTTTCATAAAAACAATATTTCAGAGAACACAAAAAGCAGAACTTGGTGGTCAAAAAGCCAATTAGGGCAATCTCTGAGGTTTGTCTCCCTCTACTGTTCAACCAAGGGATCAGCATGACATTTCTGCATGCCTGATTTAGAGTGCCTCTTCAAACAGGGGTGAAACATCTGAGAGGGGGTGAATGAGAAGATCACACTGCTACCTGGATTTCAGTTTGCTAACCCTATGTGGCTATCGCTGATGCAAACTCCAATTCCAGAGAGCTGACAATTACATATTTTATTTTCATAAACTCTCTAGACCTTTAACCAAGCTCTTCCCCTTTGTAACAATCTCAGAATCTATCTGGGAGGAAGACTGGCCAAGTGACAGAGAAGGAAGGCACAGAATTAATGAGCAGAAGCAAGGTCACCATTCAGACTCTGTTCCTCTGGTTATGTGACTTACCTGCCTTTGGAAAGCTCTGTTCACTATCTAAATGTCAGTTTCTTCACCTGCAACAGGAGAAGGTAATCTGGAAATGAGAAGATGGAATGAACAGAACGGTGCAATTGAGAAATGAGAAGTGAAACAGAAAGTTTGCGGCCCCTTTGCAAACTAAAGAAGCCCACTTGGGAGGTTTTTATACACGTGCCCTGTGCCCAAGTCCATCTTACATCAATTTTCATTTAAATGTTCTGGGAGAAGTTTCAGTGTACTTTTTTTTTTTTTGCGGTACGCGGGCCTCTCACTGTTGTGGCCTCTCCCGTCGCGGAGCAGGCTCCGGATGCGCAGGCTCAGCGGCCATGGCCCACGGGCCCAGCCGCTCCGCGGCATGTGGGATCTTCCCAGACCGGGTCACGAACCCGTGTCCCCTGCATCGGCAGGCGGACTCTCAACCACTGCGCCACCAGGGAAGCCCTCAGTGTACTTTTTAAAGGCTCGCTGAGCAATGTAGTGTGTAACCAGAGATTAAAACAAAACAGGGGCTTCCCTGGTGGCGCAGTGGTTGAGTGTCCGCCTGCCGATGCTGGGGATGCGGGTTCGTGCTCTGGTCCGGGAAGATCCCACATGCCGCGGAGCGGCTGGGCCCGTGGGCCATGGCTGCTGAGCCTGTGCATCCGGAGCCTGTGCGTCCGGAGCCTGTGCTCCGCAACGGGAGAGGCCACAACAGTGAGAGGCCCGCGTACTGCAAAAAACAAACAAACCAAAAAAACACCCACCCCCCACACACAAAATACATAAAACCAAAAAAAACTGTAGAGAAGGGAAACACTGCCTAATATCTGCTAGAGGAGCTGCAGAAGGGCAGAACCAGCATGTGAATGCATATTCTGTATATTCCTATCCAGTGCTGTTCTGTGTCCTCAGTGCACAGATGAGCCGTCCTGCTCCCTCCAGCTGGGTGCAGTTTCTCCCTCTACCAAGCTACCAGAGCACTTACCACTGCTTCCCTCTTAGTCAAGTGACTTATTTCCATCCTTTATATAGGCTCTATAAAAACGTAAACTTCCTAAGAATAGAGACCACATCCACATCATTCTACACCCTCCATACCTCCATAGACAGTGATATGCATCGTGCACAAAGAAATATATGCTGAACACTAGTTTTCATCACCCCCCTCCTCTTCCCACTCTCTACCTTCTTTACCCCAAGCTATATTTTCTTCTGGGCCAATTCACCCAAGTTCTTTTGGGTTTTTTTGGTCATCGCTTAAAGTTTTCAGGTCTTAACATCACATCTCTGCCCAACATTGCTCTCTTATTTCCTTTTTTTCTTAGGCAAAGGAATCTAACCCTTTTAACTAACGCCCAAATTACCAGCCACAACGACTAAAACAATTAGTGCCTCTTCAGTATTGCAGGATTAGTTTCACTCTTCACTTACTATTCTTGGGATTATGGTTAAAGGGCCGTGAATGGATAAGTTCTTTCCTCCAAGGAGGCAAATGAAATTCCCTGGAGTCAGCGCCATTTTGTAATTTGTAGCTACATTTGTAGCTACATTCTAATAGTAGCTAGTGTTCCATTATCCAATTACATGTTGCCCTTTGCTATGAATATTACCTGTTTCCCACCTGCCACTCCATCACACACACACCTGTCTAGCCAGGCACTGATTTTAAATACCTTTGCTCTTGTTATTTACCCAATATCTTCTTCCCTTTTTTCATTAATACACCTGTTGCCCATATTTCCAGGCATAGGTAAGATTCTGGCTCTTTTTTAAAAGAGCCTTTTCTGATCTCCCTAGCCACTATTGACAGCTGTCATCTCAGCATAGCTGATTCAAATCACCTGTCTCATCAGGTGAGCTCTTACATAGTTTTAGTTAAAAACTATTTTCTTACTGTTTTTCCAACAGAATGTAAACTCAACATTAGAGATTTTTCTTCTGCTGCTTTTCTATTTCCGGTGTCTTCCAGTACAGTGCTGGGAAAACAATACTGTGGTTATCAGAGGCCAGATGAACTGCCCAGGACTTTGAACTAGATTTTAGTCTAAGTGTTTTCCATGCTTGACTAACTTAATCCTCCTAACAACTCTAGGAGGTTATCCTCATTTTGCAGAGAAAATGCTACACCGAGAAATCAACTAACTGAAGTTTACACAGCTAGTAAGTGGTAGAGACAGTACTGGACCACCTAACTCCAGAGCCCAAGCTTTAAATAACGATGTGGTACTTCTGTGCTTGTTTTACTTGTAAGTACAATACGTGCTTATTGTGGTGTTACGAGGAACAAAGAAGATGATAACATAAACTCCTTAGTACAGGGCCTGGCACACAGGTCCTCAGTAAATAGTAGATGTTTTTATTACATGGAACAGTCCTGACTATGTTCCTTAACTACTCTGTGATCTTGCATAGATCACCAATAATCTCTGTACTCACAGGCTCCACACAGGATGGACTTGGACAATCAGAAAGGGGCATTTTAAATGCATGGGAGACTTATTTTCATGTGAAGTATCATTTTTGGTTGTCATAATGACAGAAGTGCTACTGGCCTTGAGCAGGGGAAAAGGCAAGGATGCTAAATATTGAGCCCTTTGCAGGCCTGCACAGCAAAGACCACTCTTCCCAAAACTCAAACAGCACTCTCATTAAAAAACACTGGACCAAATATTTTTAAGGTCCCTTCAAGACTTTAAATACCAGAGTTTTAATATTGGGCTTTTTGCTCAGATATGATTGCCTGTCAAAAGTTTTAACCATCATCACTTACTAAAAAATTAGCTCAGCACTACTCATCAGCTAGCCAGTATTTTTTAAACCCTGTGTTTTACACAGGGTTATTATTTATAATTAATATGGATTAGATACTATTTCCATGCAGTATGGAAGACAAGTCAATTTAGAGAGACATACAGCTGCTCAATAATGCAAATAATGCCTATTTTAAATAGTGTATTGCATTGCTTTTTTAAAGTGTGGGAAACAGCATGGCATAGTTAGAGAAGCAGAGTCTGGAAGCAGAGAAATCATTTTCCCATCCTGGATCTATCAATGTTTAGCTCTGTAAACTTGGACATATTATTCACCTTTGTGGGATCCTATTTCCCCAAATGGGGAACAGGAAGAACGTGGTCTGTTTTCTATATGTTGTAAGAATTAGAGGGACTTTATTTAGAAAGGCTGGCACATGTTGGTGGCTCAATACATAGTCTCCATAACCATTTTTATTATTTTGATCATACAGAAGATACTTATTGTTTCCTCCCCTGGTACTAGAAGAGGAAATAAGATTTTGGATCTGGACCTTGGAAGATAATTAAGTTTTGGTCTGGTGGATAAGTGGGCAGCTTTATGACCACAGAATGCAATGGCCCTAAATGTATGTTTTCATTCATTCCACACGTTTCTTGAGTTGCTGTTACACATCAAACACTGTAATAGGTCCTGCAGGTAGAGTGAAGATGGTCTTAGAATTGGCACTCTAGAGGATTTTGCCTTATATCTCTTAAGAAGATGTAGTGACCTCATGCTGCATTTTCAAAACTTTTTTACAACTTTCAGGAACATCACCCTAGACCTATTGACATGTTTCTCTTCTTCAGTCTTACTGTTATACAAAGAGACCATAAATCGTCTGAGGTTTTTTTTTAAATCCAGGAGTTGCAGCTTCCGTAACATAGGGCGTGTGTGTGTGCGTGCGCACACACACATTATGTTACCCCTGTGTCTCAATAGCGTGAGTAACAATGGACATGTTACTTACTCACAGTTGCCTTGATTTTTCTCATTATTAAATTTGGTTTGTAAATCTCCTTGTTTTATTATTTGAAAAAATTGATTTAACAGTAAAAAATGCTTAGGAAATGCAAGACTTCACTGGGTCTTTAACATGGACTGTGATTCTCTAAGAAGTTGATACACTATATTTAGTATTTCACAGATAAACTTAACCTGGGGAGCCCTCTTAAAAAGTAGTTTCCCCATTACATCTGACTTGGTAACAGATGCTGGTAAATTCTAATATACCTACTACTCTCATCTCATGGCTTTCTCTGACATATTTAGTGAACAGTGCTTTGAACACGCAGCTAACAAGATTATGTTCCTCTTCCTGAAAAAGTGGAAAATAATTTTAATTAATTTTGAAATCTGTAGCCAGAGCAAGCTAATTCTGTTTTCAATGTAAGTATATCAGGAGATATTGCAGCCGATATTAAATATTTGAATTATCCCATTCATTTCTCTTATTTGTCTCTGTCTCAAAATACCAGTGATCTTTGAGTGACAGCTAGCAAATGCTCAATCTTATAAATTCACATTCAGCAAATAAGATTTGGGTATCCACTATACTACAAATGTTATTGTAAGCACTGAAAAAAAAGAGATAATTAAATTATGGCTCATGCCTCTGGGAGCTTATAATCTAATAGAGAAGACAGTCATGTTAATAGGCAATTATAATATATATTATAAATAAGAATGTATTAGAAATATATCACAGAGGAGGGAGTGATTATCTGAAAAAAAATTCTTAGGACCCAGGCAGATTATTTACAACCACTGAGCCACCACTAGTTAAACCAAATCCCCTCTTCTTGGAGCTTAGAAAGAAACAAGAGAACATCCTAAACAACAACAACAACAGCTACAGGTCAGGAGGCTTGAATTTCTCTTATCCATCTCACTTCTCTTCCAGGAGTGACTAGAAGATTTATTGCTTAATTGAACCTATGAGAACAATTGTACCTTGAGGAAAAACGAGGGTCACCTAAAATAAGAAATTTCTACAAACACACTTTGAATTCCACCTCCGAAGAGCCAGCACTAGATAGTATATCCTCACTCTAAATCACCACCCTCCCTGGTAAATATCAAAGCCATTTTCCCCACAGTATCCCCTAACAATGCCTCCCCTAGTTACACCCAATTCACTGAAAACATGTCACTGGAAAACATAATGATGTTATCGGTAATGACAGCAGTACTTTGTTACAGTTTGTAATGTCCCATATTCTAATATTTAATTTGTGCCAAAATCCTGCTCATTGTTTTATATAATTTACCTTTTATAACTGAGAATACAAAGGCTCAGAAATATTGAATAAGTAACTTCAGGTCATGCAACTACAAAGCAATGAACCTGAGGAGCAATTTTCAGTCATTTGACTTAAGTTTAGTGGTTGTTACTGTTGTTTTTTACTTAAATTTTGTGAAGCTGATATGTCTAAATATCGAGCTGCTAAGAAAGCATCCTAAATATCAGTTGTGACTTAGGGCCATTATGATTTATGAGCTAGAAGTTACCTTTGTTCTCAAGCGATTGTTATGCAGAAGACGACATCAAAATTATTCTCAGAAAAAGCCTGCCTATCAGCCTAATAGACCCATTAGAATTTTTATAGTGTTTTAATTGAAAATAATAATCTTCAAAGTTATGTAAGTCACTTAACTGACTAGATCATGAGTTCTCAATGTTAACATGAAACACATCCTTGGGGCCTTACTCAAGGTTGTGTGAAATTGCCACCCAGTTAGCTATAAATCCACTTCTTTCCCACACCCACTCAAGAGAGCATACTGGAATTCAAGTGAGTGGCAGTATAATGTGTAAACTTCAATCTAAGTGATCATAAAAAGCAAGTCATTGCAAACTCTTGTACCTTAGTTATTATTATTAAGACACTGATTGTAATACCCTCAAGATAGATCAAGACTTACCAGTGTACCACAGTTTAGAAGATGAATTTATACATTTATCATGTAATATTTGTGGCATTTTCTTTGGCTTTTTATCAAGTAATGTTTTAAAAGTACCTTCAGATATTACTCAGCCATAAAAAGAAACAAAATTGAGTCATTTGCAGTGAGGTTGATGGACCTAGAGTCTGTCATACAGAGTGAAATAAGTCAGAAAGAGAAAAACAAATGCCATATGTTAACACATATATATGGAATCTAAAAAAATAAAATAAAAATGGTTCTGAAGAACCTAGGGGCAAGACAGGAATAAAGATGCAGATGTAGAGAATGGACTTGAGGGCACGGGGAGGGGGAAGGGTAAGCTGTGACAAAGCGAGAGAGAGGCATGAACATATATACACTACCAAATGTAAAATAGATAGCTAGTGAGAAGCAGCCACATAGCACAGGGAGATTAGCTCCGTGCTTTGTGACCACCTAGAGGGGTGGGGTAGGGAGGGTGGGAGGAAGGGGGGAGACGCAAGAGAGAGGAGATATGGGGACATATGTATATGTATAGCTGATTCACTTTGTTATAAAGCAGAAACTAACACACCATTGTAAAGCAATTATACTCCAATAAAGATGTTAAAAAGAAGTACCTTCAAATATTAACATAGTTATTTAATACTTTGCTTTCACTCAATCTCATTTAAAATTCACAAAAAGGAAACCTGATAATAATTGTAATAATAAAATGAATTACTAGTATGGTTATAATGTTTTATAATTTACCAAGTATTTTCACACCTATTATACTTGATCCCCAGTAATCTTTTAATGTGTTCAGTAATTCCCATTTTACAGATAAAGAAGTTGAGATTCATAAAGGAAATGTTGGAGATATGAGAAATTGTGTTTAATGACAATTTTATCATTCTAAGGCTAGTGTGCCTAAAAAAGAAAGAAAAAAAATAGAAATATACAAATCCAGGGAGAATTACCTCAGCCACGAAATTGGAAAGACTGTCATTAACCTGGGATTGTTAATTCCAATTGGTTTGTTCTGCATCAATACAGTTAATTAATATACAACTCCAAATTAGCTTTTGCAGGCAGGGAAATGTCAGCGGGTTTTTTCTTGTCCTCCTGCTAAGTGGAGGACATTAAGTCATTATTACACATAATAGTCCTAATTTGCAGGTGGAAATATTAGCTTCCAAATGCATAAAAATCATTCTCAGCCTGAAGGTCAACAGTTGCGTATCAGATTGTTTTGGTTCCCTGCTGGTCACTTTACAACACAATTTAATGGTTACCATATTATCTTTCTTCCAAAGTGACTTACGACCTGAACCTCATCTCTTCATCTTTTTTTTTTTTTAATATTTATTTGTTTATTTATGGCTGTGTTGGGTCTTTGTTGCTGCACGCGGGCTTTCTCTAGTTGCTGAGAGTGGGGGCTGCTCTTTGTTGCGGTATGCGTGCTTCTCATTGCGGTGGCTTCTCTTTTTGCGGAGCACGGGCTCTAGGCGCGCGGTCTTCAGTAGTTGTGGCATGTGGGCCTCAGTAGTTTTGGCTCCTGGGCTCTAGAGCACAGGCTTAGTAGTTGTGACACACGGGCTTAGTTGCTCTGCAGCATGTGGGGTCTTCCCGGACCAGGGATCGAACCCGTGTGCCCTGCATTGGCAGGCAGATTCTTAACCACTGCACCACCAGGGAAGTCCCTCTTCATCTTTACTTAACCATGAGGTAGCTAGGAGATGGGATTGCCAGCTGCATTTTCCTAACAGAGGAAAGGAAGCCCAGAAAGGTCAAGTGACTCAACAAAGGTCATACAGAAAATTTGACTGCTTGGTGGATCTTCCAGATTGGTACAACCTTTGGAAGGAACCAACTGATCTGTTTCTTCTTGCTTTTCTAAATGTCTCTCTCTCCATTATAATTCTACACCCCATGACATTCAAGGGGACAGTGGAAAATGCATGGTTTGACCAGCAGCAAACACACTCTGTAAATAAGACTGTAATTACGGCCTGAGAAGACTGGGACTCACTACTGCAGCATTTTATCTGCTGGGTGGCCAGTTCATTAAAACAGATATCTAGTGTTTTAATCACTCTGCCAAACCACCATCTGTTTCCATCCCAGCCTCCCCCCAATCCTAAACATGCCCCTGTACCTCCTGCCACAGTCCCAAGCAGGTTTTGCTATAGGAATGGACAGCTTGTGAGTGGAGTGCCGAGGGCCTGTGTAATCATTCATCTTTTGGGCATGACAGAACAAGCTGTTGGGTGCTGTGAATAGGCATAGCAGGTCTTGCTGGGCAAAATCCTGGATCTGAAAAGAGAATGGCTCCCACTTGGTAGAAACAAATGCTTCCTTCCTCTCCCCACCCTCCACTCTAAATAGTTACCAAATTTTCTAGAATGTCTGAGAAATATTTCAGAGCCCAGGAATAAGACTCCTGGAAGAAAGGGTTATGAATTCCAAAACTTAGGAGATGAATCAAGATCAAACACATTGATTTATTAGTAGTAATATGACTATCATTTATTGGGTCCTATTATGCGTTAGAACCATGCCAAGCACTTGACATAAACTATCTCACTTTAATTCCTAAAATAACCTTGGTGGGTAGTAGGTTGTGTTCCCATTTTACAGATGAATCAACTAAATGAAACTGTACTGCTTGCGTCATTAACCCAAGGTCACAGCTATCAGATGACAGAGACTGGATTTAAATTTGTGTTTCTTTGACACCAAATTTTGGACCCTTAATGACTATATTACCTGCCAAGCTTCATAATGCCACAGAGATGTTAGCAGTCAGCTGCCTTCAGTGACAATATTATGTCAAATGCTGTAGCTTACAATATTACTGACTTCTTTTTATTCTCATTGCAACCAGTGACTATTTTTTCTTAATTTTCCCTTTTATAAACCAACAAAAACAAACAAAGAAAAGCAAACTCAGGCTCAGAAGGTTAAAGTACTTTGTATAAAACCACTTAGCAGAATCTCAATTAGCACAGGTATTTTGGTGTCCTAGCCCAAAGCTTTTTCTGAGCAATGGTTAGCCATGAATATTTGTTCCAGACCTTGGAAAATTACACAAGGCTTTTCTTTCTTTTTTTTTTTTAATGGAAATATAGTTGATTTACACTATATTTTCATTTCATTTCATTTTCATTTCAGGTGTACAGCAAAGTGATTCAGTTATATATATATATATATATATATATATATATCAGATTATTTCCCATTATACGTTATTAGAAGATATTGAATATAGTTCCCTGTGCTATACAGTAAATCCTTGT
The DNA here is from genome assembly GCF_964270905.1 of Leucopleurus acutus. Taxonomy (NCBI): domain Eukaryota; kingdom Metazoa; phylum Chordata; class Mammalia; order Artiodactyla; family Delphinidae; genus Leucopleurus; species Leucopleurus acutus. The sequence continues at coordinate 16,352,458 of NC_139150.1, forward strand.
TGCTGTCTATTTTATATATAGTAATGTGTATATGTTAATCCCATACTCCTAATTTATCCTTCCTCCCCTCCCTTTCCCCTTTGAAAACCATAGTTTGTTTTCTATGTCTATAAATCTGTTTCTGTTTTGTAAATAAATGCATTTGTATTATTTTTAGATTCCACATATAAGTGATATCACATAGTATTTGTCTTTCTCTGTCTTATTTCACTTAGTATGATAATCTGTAGGTCTATCTGTGTTGCTGCAAATGGCAATATTTCATTTTTTTATGGCTGAGTCATATCCATTGTATAGTCCATAAACAGATGAATGGATAAAGAAGATGTGGACAAGTCTTTTCTAAGTTATGATTGAGCCTCAGCCTTGCTGCCTCCCCACATTCCTAACCTGCAGGGGCAAGTACATGCATTCATGGCCAGCAACATACTGGGACTGTCTTATCCGAGCTCAACATTCCGGGTCCCATCGAGTCAGATTGGTAGGTCAAACAATTGACTTAATTTGCAGGGTACAAAAATGTGAGGCACCTTGTTTCAAAATTACTAAGAATTTCAAGACATCAACAATGGATCATTAAACCAAGCATGGGACCTTCCAAGTGTGGGATCCTGTGCACCTGCACAGGTGACATGCTTGTGAAGCTGGCCCTGTCAGTCTAAGTCTCCAGAAAAGGTCCTATTTTCCTCTACCTTATTCTTCTCATGGAACCCAGAGTAGGAAGAATGCTGGACTGACAGAGTGTAGCTCTGGGTCCTAGTTTAAGTATGGTTAACTGGCTCTTTGACTTTAATTAATTTGACTTTAATAACCTCTGGTGCTGAGAGTCCTCAGAAACTATGGGAGTTGGACTAGGTAACCTCTGAAGTCCATCCAAACTGTCCCAGTCTACAACTCTTAAATCATCCAGTGGCCTCCCTCACTCTGTGTAACTTCTGTGTTATCTTTTTCAATTTCCTCTTCTGCCAGTGCAGCTCTGAAACTAATCGGCTTCCCTAACACGGGCACCACAATCTACCACTGTCTTCATCCTCCCCAGCCTCATCACCATGCTGGAGAAATACTCCTCCCACCTCAGTGACCAGGCCACCACTGATGTTGCCACATCTTCTCATTGACTCAGGTTCCTACCCTGGGCCATTTAGAAGAAGTTATTTTAAGCTTGTTGAAGAGAGAAAAATTGTTCCTATTTAGCCTACCATGATAGTAAGGGAAGTAGCAGGAGGCTTTCCACCAAGGGACACATTTGTTAAAATCATATATTTCCTGTTTTCTAAAAAAAGATTTCTGTATCAGGAAGATAAGCCAAGGCGTGGCAGAATTACTTATCTAGATATATTACTGAATAAAAGACTTTTTTTTTGCAAACCATGACCTCTATCCTATGAAAAATTATAGTGATATCAACATATCTACTCCATCTCTAATTCTCCTCCCCTTGTCTGCTCTACCAAAAATAAATAAATTCCTTTGGCTTTTATCTTACTCCCATCTCTGAGTCCAGACTAAATTCCATTCCTTTCTTCCTTTAAAACTCTTCCTGAGTCTTCTTCAGATTCTTCCATCCCCCAGCCACCAGCACCACCCCTATCTCCTCTTACCCAAGAGAAGCTTCAGTAACTTTTCTTTTCTCCCTGCCTGCCTTGGGAAGCATATTTCTGTAACTCTGCATTTTAAAATCCTTACTTTTTACTTGAGACAGATTTGGGAGTATTATAAAACTTACTTCAAAGAGCTCAAATTCCTACTTTCTGGCTGAACTTCCCTGATTTCCACTCATCCAAACTGGTGTGATCTTCTAGCTATTTCAGAATACTTATCACTTCTTAAGGTAGGTTAAAAACATATATGCCCGTGCTTCCCCTCTCTGACTAGCTTATAAGCAATTTGAGGACAAAGAATAAGCCCTCCATGGCTAAAAGCACGCCTTGATTAGATTAGAGTCACAGTGAGTGTTTGTTGAGTGAATGACTGTGAAATATTATCAGAGAGACAAGCTAAAACAGGAACAACTGGATTAGAGTTTTATCTCAGCTGACCTCTCCCCCTTGATGTTCCCTGTTCATGTTTCTCAACTTCTGAGTCTATCAAAAGCCAAGTGAAGAGGCTGTTTCTCTGAGATCATTTGTCTATCCTGTTAATTTGTGTTAAGTGGTACTTTATCAGAGCCAAGCTTTTAAGCCCATTAAAAGTCTTACAGCTTGTCTCAAACCTGGGAACACTATAAAAGATAACATCAATCCTGTGGCTCTGCTCTGTGCTCAGGACAAGCTGATGCTTTCAGCCTTGGTCCCAAGATCAGCCTCCAGCACCTCCAGAATGATCCCGTGAAATGACAGCAGGCCTTGGAGTGTCACCTCTTCTGAGATATGAAACAGGCTGTCCCCAACTCAAAAATCTCTTATAAAGTTGCCAGCTGACGGAGAAACAAACTTTCATGCTGTTACCCTCAAATACCCTCATTTCTGAAGCCTTTATAGCACACTTTTTAAAACAACAAATTTTACAGACCAGACACACCTTGCTTACCTGGGAGACTTGTTATAAAAATACAGATTCCCACATACCATCTGTGCAGAATATCTGGGGTGAAGCTCAAAATTGTATATTTTTAAATCTCCCTATATGTTTTTTATTTGTAACTAGGGTTTAGAACTTTTAAAAGTCTCTTGTGGAGTGCAGAGCCATTTAACATTGGTTGTTATTTCATTTAATGTTCACAGAAATAGCTAAGGGTAGTATTCCCATTTTAGGAAGGAGAAAACTAAGTCTCAGAGAGATCGGATGAATTGTGTAGCACAGTCCCAACTGTGGGCTTAAGTTGGAACATAAACTCAGGTGTTCCGACCCTAGTCCAGGGCCTGCCCACTGTTCACTCTGAGGTTGGCAACTGTAGCTACTAACATATGAACATGAACTAATTTATTAGGTTGCACTATAGGGGATGGGGAAACCAGGGTAATACATTTGAATCAGAAAGAGAACCATATGAGCAAGAAAAGTTTGTATCATGGGAAAGCCCTTGCAAAGCCCCTGCAATCTGGGAACCAAGGAAGGAAAACATCCTCTCAAATAGTCCTGTAAATGGTCAAGACTTTTTATATTTATTTATTTATTTTTCTTTCCCATCTCCATCACACATTTCCTTTTTTTTCCTTCTTCGCTGGTAATAGCTTAGACCCATTACCAATACAAAAAGTGTTAGATAAGATGGTCTCAGCTTAACAGAAAGAAGAGGTTGGGAATGAAGTGTGTATAGATGTACTAAGGTTGTTGGTTATGAACTATTACTGCCGTGAAGAGGGTGCCTCATTGCCCCTCTTCTCATGTTTATTGCCTCCAACTCTCTAATAGCACCTCTCCAACGAGAAAAAAAAAGTCAATATGATTGATCAGAATTCAGGGCTTTCACTGGGCCATATTTTATTAGTGCATGAGTTTACTCTGCCCCAAAAGTTAACATTGTGTGCATCTCTTGTCTCTTAAGACTTGCAAATGTACAGCATACAAATATACAGAACTTCAGCTTATGAATAGTGTGTCAGACAAGTGGAGAAAGGAGAGACTACTTCCAACTAAGCAGAATAAAATGGTTATTCATATAGAAAAGGATAAAATTGAATATCTCTGTCACTTTATATACATTATAATTTACATAGGGAAAGATTTATTAAAGAAAGCTTTTAAAACTATAGGATCATAGAAACACATGCTACAGAGTTAGGTAAATAGATCAGAGAAAAAGTCTTACGGACTGAGTCTTGAGGAATTCCAATATTTATTGATCAGGACAAAGAGGAGACTTTAAAAATGACCAGTGAGACAGGTGGAAAACCAAGAGAAAGACTCCAAAGGGAGAAAATATATCAAGAAGAACGAGTAATCAACTATGTCCAGGGAATAGAGCAAGACAAAAACTGAGAAATTACCATTTCATTTGGCAATATGGAGGCTATTGGAAAACCTGACAAGAATAATTACAGTGTGTTATTTGTGAATAAAATTTGCAATAAGAATAAAATAGGGGAACTGACCTGAGGTAGCTGGGGAAAGGTAAGTAATTGATAATCTGAGATTTGATGGATAAGTAGGGCTCATGTTAGTGAATTCAAGTATAGGAAGTATGGGTAAGAACATTGCAGGAAGCAGGAACACCGTACAAGAAGACCTCAACAGGGTAACAAAGTGTGGCCAAAGTGATAAGAATAAGGAAGTGATAAGTATAATATAAGTTGGAGGAATAGGCTGGGACCATACTACACAGGACATGGTTAAAAGTTCATTTTTTTTGATAGATATTGAAAAGAAATTGAAGGGACTTTAAGCTATGGATCAACTAGAGCAGATTTGTGTTACAAAGGATAACTGTTTTATGAAGAAGGGATTGAAGAAAACAAATACATATGTAGGGAAACTGGTTGGGATATTATTAAAGTTGTTCACATGTAAAATGATGGTAGCACAGACTAAGCTGGTATATGGGTATATGGATGGATTTGAGAGATATCCAGGAGTTTGGATTGATAGGATATGGCAGCAGGTGGTTGGTGAGAGAGAGAGACAGATACTTTGAGGATGACTTCCAGGATTTGCGCTTGAATATGTGGGTTGATTTGGTGCCCTTACAAAGAAGAGAAGGTTTTGGAATCATAAAAGTAATGAGTTAATATTAGACATATACAATTTGTGATGTCAGTGAGATTTTCAGGTGAAGATGGCAGGCAATGGACCAAATTCTGCCAAGTGCTATGCTGGGTTCTGTGAATACAGAGATAAATAAAAGTAACTTTCTAGCCTCAAAAAAACTCACAGTTTACGGCTTCCCTGGTGGTGCAGTGGTTAAGAATTTGCCTGCCAATGCAGGGGACACAGGTTCGAGCCCTGGTCCGGGAAGATTCCACATGCCTCAGAGCACCTAAGCCTGTGCGCCACAGCTACTGAGCCTGCGCTTTGAGGTTGGCAACTGTAGCTACTAACATATGAACATGAACTAATTTATTAGGTTGCACTATAGGGGATGGGGAAACCAGGGTTTCCCCATCCCCTGAGCACTCGTGCCACAACTGCTGAAGCCCGCGCACCTAGAGCTCGTGCTCCGCAACAAGAGAAGCCACTTCAACAAGAAGCCCGCATACCACAACGAAGAGTAGCCCCTACTCGCAGAACTAGAGAAAACCTGCGCAAAGCAACAAAGACCCAATGCAGCCAAAAATAAAAATAAGTAAAATAAATCAATTTTTAAAACAAATTTAAAAATTCACAGTTTAGCAGCTCGTATTCTTATATGAGTATAAATTTGCTATAGCACTTTCCTCATTCTGAATCTGCTACCAGGTCTGAAAGCTAAACTTTGCCCAGGAATAACTGGAAGGAAGGAAAAAAATATTCCAAGTTGATTTACTTTAACTAGGCAACAGTCACTCCTAAAAAAGATCAGAATGTGGTTTGAAATATGCTAATAGCATTTATACAAATGAAGGTTCACTGTATTAACTATAAGAACAAGGGATAACTGCAAGTAATTTGGTAATGGGCTGTAATGACCCTTCCAACTATAGCATGGGGGATGAGGGTGATGCATGAATCAAACACTGTTACTAAATACTTTCACATTTCATCATTGTCTTCTCTTTATCATTGTACTTGAACATACCTGAAAAGCCACCACAAAATGAACATGTCTTTTTTTTTTTTTTAAGATGTTGGGGGTAGGAGTTTATTAATTATTTATTTTTGCTGTGTTGGGTCTTCATTTCTGTGCAAGGGCTATCTCTAGTTGTGGCAAGCGGGGGCCACTCTTCATCACGGTGCGTGGGCCTCTCACTATCGCAGCCTCTCTTGTTGTGGAGCACAGACTCCAGACGCGCAGGCTGAGTAGTTGTGACTCACGGGCCTAGTTGCTCTACCGCATGTGGGATCCTCCCAGACGAGGGCTCAAACCCGTGTCCCCTGCATTAGCAGGCAGATTATCAACCACTGCGCCACCAGGGAAGCCCTGAACATGTCATTTTTAATATCAGGTTAAACAGGGAAGAGAATAGTTTATTCTCACTTTTTTCCTTTTCCTTTTTTTTTTTCTTTTCTCTTCTTATTTTTAACATGGTAATGTCTGAAGAGAAGTCTTTCTTAAAGTATTGGGTTGGCCAAGAAGTTCATTCGGTTTTAAGTAAAAAGGCACATTTTTCATTTTCACCAAGAATTTTATTGAACAACGTATTCACTAACCAAACAAACTTTTTGGCCAACCTGATATTAGCAACTAGGGCTATAATTCCAGGTCTGACAAGTACTACTCTTTGACTTTGGGTAAAGTTATCAATATTTTCCATTTGGTTTCCCCATTCTGTAAACAGAAATGTTAACATTTGTAATGACCTCTTCAAAAGGGTATCAGAAATGACTGAGTTTTATCTGTTTAGAAATGTTTAAGACAAATTTTTCTTTTTGACTTTTTATTCTGAAATACTTTAGAAAGTTGTGGAACAAAGAGCTATTCTCCCCTCACTGAATCATTTCAGAATAAGTTGTAGGCACGTTGTCCCATTACCCCTAAATACTTAAGCATGTTTTCCTACAACCATGATTTTATCCTGTATAGTTATGGTATGACGATACAAGTTAGGTATTTAGCATTGATACTATCTACTCCCTGCTACCAAATCCACTGAACACATTCAATTTCTATCAGTTGCCCCAGTGATACTCTTTGTAGCAAAAGAATTAAATCTAAGATCATTTAGTCCACATGTCCCTTTAGTCTCTTTCAATTTGGAACAGTTCATCAGTTTCTCCTTGACTTTCATAACCTTGATACTTTTGAAGATTAAAGCCAACAGTTTTATAGAATGTCCCTCAATTTGGATTTGTCTGATCTTTTCTGATAATTAGATTCTAGTTAAGCCTTTTGGGGGGCAGAAATATGACAGAATGATGTGTTCTTTTTATTGCATTCTATCGATTGGTACACAATTTCAATTTGAACCATTACTGGTGATGTTAATCACTCGATCAACACGATTTTTGCCGAATTTCTCTTTTGCAGAGCTATTCTTTTTCTCTTTGAAATGAATAAGTGTTCTGTGGGGAGATATTTTAAGATATATATAAACATCCCCATTCATCTTCAGACTTTCATCCACTAGTCTTACCGTCAATTTATTTTGTATTTGACTGATTTAATTATTACTCTGATGGTTGAAATATTGTTTTAAAAAATTCCATCATTTGTTTGAAATGTATTGCTTGGCATTTTGATGTAATGAGAAGCTTTCTCTTCTTCCCATTTGTTTATTCCCTTAAGTTGTACCAGTATGAAGTCATGGATTTCTATTTAATGTAAAGTAGTATAATCTGTTATTATTTTTATTTATTTAAATTATCTTAGATTTGGCCAGTAGGAAGGATCCCATTGAAGATGGATTCTCCTTTTTTTTAAACATGTTTCCATGGTTCTCTGAGCTCTGCTTTACTGTTGGCACAATAAGATGTTCTAGGCTCATCTTGTACTTCTCTTTCCCCAGAGCTTTGGCATCAGCCATTTTTTCCAAGATTCTTTGTTCATTTTAGTGGAGGATGGTATTTTGAAACTAAGATATGAATATAAGATGTACTCACGGTGCTGGATGATGTAATATACTGCACAGATCCTAGCTGCTCTGGGAGTGCTGTCCCCAAACAGCCTTTGTCTGTCAAACCCTTTGAGCTGTCACCTCAACTGAAGAAAGCTATCTTGCCCAAGGGCATGTTTGCTATTAGAAGTGTGCCTGCAATGAATGACTTGTTATTAAAGGCTTGGGCTCCTTGCTCCAAATTAGGAATATTCTAAATTACTATCCCATTTCCTGTGGGGTCAGCTGAGGCCTTCATGGGGTCTGCATACCAGCTTAATTTCTCCCTTTGCCCAGTCCTGCTTCTTTTCTCTTCCTTCCACAAGTATAATTTCCCAAAGCACTCCCTACTAAATGTTCAAAGTCTGCTTTCTGGGGAATACAACCCTAGGAGATGTTGGGTATTGCTGTGCCCAGACCCTCTCAATGAACAGAGCTAGGGAATATATGTATGTATTTACCTCTACCTCTACCTCTATCTATATCTATTTCTCTGTATATTGAACATCATGAATGTGGTAGAGAGAAAACGCACACCACCACCACCAAAGATATGCACATCCCTGGAAGCTATGAATATGTTACGTTACATGGCACAGGGGAATTATATTTGCAGGTGGAATTAAGATGGCTAATTGCTGACGTTAAGATACAGAAGTTATCCCAGATTATCTGGGTGGGCCCAATGTAGTAACAAGGATCCTTAAAAATGGAATAGGGAGGCAGAAGAAGGAGGGAGGCTCAGGAGATGTGACTACAGAAGGTCAGAGTAATGCAGTGTAAAGACTTGACCCACAGATGCTGGCTTTGAAGATAGAGGAAAGGGGCTATGAACCAAGGGATGTGGGTGGCCTCTAGCAGTTGGAAAAGGAAGGGGAAAAAATGGTCCCTTAAAGCTTCCAGAAAGGAATCTAGTCCTGTTGATACCTTAATTTTGCCCAGTGAGACCCATATTGAACTTCTGACTTACAAAATATAAGATTGCGGTAATTTGTTACAGCAACAATAGAAAACTAATATAATGAATTTATGCTGATTCCACTAATTCCAGTCTAACAGCACAGGGTTTATTACAGTTTTGCCTCTTTCCATATTTGTAGCTCCCTTTTCCAGCACTGAGAAACTTGGCTCCCATTTTGCTCAATATATGTACTTGTTGGATCAATCCCAAGCCCACTGGGCCACCTTTCTCATCTGGGCTCTCCGTCTCTGCCCAGCCACCACTGCTATCTCATGCAGATGTCTTCCTTGCATGGCCCCCAACTAATGGGGGCTTAATTATTAAGAAAGGACTCAATTATTTTTTTTAAGAAAGGAAGGAAGTATGTATGGAAGGAAGGAAATTAGGGAAGGAGGATGGGAGGAAAGGGTATGGAAGGGAGAGAGGAGGTTGAGAGAAAAGAAGAGCAGCCAAGACAGGGATTTTTCTTCTCTTTTTTTTTTTTTTTTGATCCAAAGTCTATGCGTAGAGTCTATGGATGGACCTCGTGGAGCCATTGTATTACGTACCCCACCCCGCAAATATTCTGAAAAATCAGAGCTTATGTTTACTTCCCCAGGGTATAGATCCATATAGTCTTTTTTTTTTTTTAACATCCTTACTGGAGTATAATTGCTTTATAATGTTGTGTTAGTTTCTGCTGTACAACAAAGTGAATCAGCTATATGTATACATATACCCCATATCCCCTCCCTCTTGCATCTCCCTCCCACCCTTCCTGTCCCACCCCTCTAAGTGGTCACAATAGATCCATATAGTTTTCATCACTTTCTCAAGAGAGATGCCTGAGCTCTAATAAGTTAAAAAGCACCGAGTTTATAACTGTTTAGTTGGAAAGTAGAGCAATGACCTAAGTGTCCTCCTTAAAATCCATTTACAAGCCTCGTGATAGACTATAATAGACCTTCAAAACACTCACAACGCAACCACTGTTAGTAGGAGCTGTTAAAAAATGTATGTTCTTTATCTCAGTTTTGTCTGAGATACCAAGGATCAGAAAAATTCTGATAGGTGCTCAGAGACAGATAGTAGGCCATTTAAAGGGAATGCTATAGGATTGAGAAGCTAGTTTTTCCAGTTAGTGTTTCTAACTTCAACTTCTACAAAGACCTAGATTAAAAAGACCAGGAGAATGAATTTATTGAAGAAAAATTTTAATGTGTATGTGTACTTACCCTCCCTATCTTCAACCCCCAACGATGAGTCAATTTTGTAAAAGGGTCCAGTTAGAGGTCCTGAAACTCCCGATGAAAGAAAAAAACAGCTTTCCGTATCAGCCAGGTACAGACTACAATGGTCCTGACCACCAAATACTGTGCTTTCACTTTTCTCTTCCTTCCCCAAGGCCCACCTTAGAGGAGTCAAAAACCAAGCCCTTCAAAGGGGACAGAGATGGAGCAAGGAAAAGGAGAATTAGTTGACCACAATCCCCTTGCCCACTATAGGTGTCTGGGATAAAAACTGTATCAACCCGCAGGGGGAGAATCTCTAAATTAGCTAAGAGTTGGCAGGTTTAGGATACATGCACTGGGCTGCAGATTTTAATCACAGAAACAAGACTGTTTCTACAAATTACAAAAAGACTACTTTATTTTCTAAAAAATGGAAGAAAAAATATGGTACCTGCCCCAAATTCAATACAAGAAGTAGAGGAAAAAAATATGTCCATGTTTTGTGCTTGAATAGGCCATGGAGGAAAAATAAAGTTGTCTTTTGCTTATTTTCTTGGGTCAGCTCCTGTCAAAATGGATCGTTTTTATCAAATATGATATTGAAACAGTGGTAGATATTGAACAGCTCATATTTTTATATTGCCTGGTGGAAAAAAACCCTAAGAAACTTATTTATTCTTTTCTTTTCTTTCTTTTTTTCATCTGATGCATGGGTGGGCAAGTTAGCTTAACTCTAAATCCGGCATCCAGCTGTAACATCCTGCAATCCTAAAAGCTGTTACTCAGGGGTCTCAGTGCCCTGCAATGAGAGAGGTTGAGTAAGGAAATGCTTCTCGAACTTTGAAGGCTAATTGTATATACATCAGATACCTTGGGATATTTTGGTTAACTTATTTAGTTTTCCTCACCTGAAAAACCACCTAAATACTTTTAAATTTTCTAGGATTGATTATTGTTCTTATTCAAATTTACTTTCCCTCTAATGGCCAAGGCTATTTCATGAGTGTATACTCCCCTCCACTTGCCTCCCCAATCATCAAGTTCCCTTTTATTCCATGGAAATACAATGATTATTAGGAGTAAGGGCAAATGAGATAAAGATTCTAGAAATCATAAATCCTTTTGAGAGATGATTTCAGTAGTTCTTCTGCCTTTAAATTGGTAGTCTTAAATGTGCTTGAAGATATAAGATCTAGTCATTGAATAAGTAAATATTTGTGGGAAAACTATTTTGTGCAAAATCCTGAGCTTGGGACTCAGTAGAGAACCTTTTCAATTGAAATTATTATTGTCATCATCATCATCATCTAAAGCAACTCCATAAACCTTGTAACATTCCTTTCATAGTCTGACAACTCTTTTTTTTAAGTTGTGTCTTTTTTTTAATATAATTTATGTTAACCCTCTTATTTATTTATTTACTTTTGGCTGCATTGGGTCTTTGTTGCTGCACATGGGCTTTCTCTGGTTGCGGCAAGCAGGGGCTACTCTTCGTTGAGGTGCACGGGCTTCTCACTGCAGTGGCTTCTCTTGTGGTGGAGCACGGGCTCTAGGCACACGGGCTTCAGTGGTTGTGGCACACAAGCTGAGTAGTTGTGGCTCATGGGCTCCAGAGCACAGGCTCAGTAGTTTTGGTGCATGGGCTTAGTTGCTCCATGGCATGTGGGATCTTCTTGGACCAGAGATTGAACCCGTGTCCCCTGCATTGGCAGGAGGATGCTTAACCACTGAACCACCAGGGAAGCCCAATCTGACAACTCTTGTGATGAATCCATTTCTAGGTTCTATATATTATGCTCCAATCCTGGATTCACAGGGCATTGCTGTGTACTGCCTTTGTATATAGGCTTGTCAGATATGTGTAGGCTTGTCAGATATGTGTGTCTGTGTACTCATACACATACATTCATATACACACATATGGATTGTACTAGCTATAGCATGGGAAAGGAACACATGGGAAAGGAACACATGGGAAAGGTAAGGGTATTCTGAAATAGTCTTTACTTTACAAGTGGGTGGTTGAAGGAGACTTTGCATTTATAAACATTATTTAGAAGTACAATGGCTAAGATCCCTAACTTGTATATCAAACTGACCTAAGATTAGTCTTATCTATGTTTATTCACCAGCTTTATGACCTGACCCAAGTCATTTATCTTTTGTTAGCTTCACTATTCTCATCTGAAAAATAGGACTAATAGAATTATAGACATTCACAGAAAGATAGACAAGATGAAAAGTCAGAGGGCTATGTACCAGAAAAGGAACAAGATAAAACCCCAGAAAAACAACTAAATGAAGTGAAAATAGGCAACCTTCCAGAAAAAGAATTCAAAATAATGATAGTGAAGATGATCCAGGACCTTGGAAAAAGAATGGAGGCAAAGATCGAGAAGATGCAAGAAATGTTTAACAAAGATCTAGAAGAATTAAAGAACAAACAAACAGAGATGAACAATGCAGTAACTGAAATGAAAACTACACTAGAAGGATTCAATAGCAGAATAACTGAGGCAGAAGAACAGATAAGTGACCTGGAAGAGAGAATGGTGGAATTCACTGCCATGGAACAGAATAAAGAAAAAAGAATGAAAAGAAAGGAAGACAGCCTAAGAGATCTCTGGGACAACATTAAACGCAAAAACATTCGCATTATAGGGGTCCCAGAAGGAGAAGAGAGAGAGAAATGACCCGAGAAAATATTTGAAGAGATTATAGTCAAAAACTTCCCTAACATGGGAAAGGAAATAGCCACCCAAGTCCAGGAAGCACAGAAAGTCCCATACAGGATAAACCCAAGGAGAAACATGCTGAGACACATAGGAATCAAACTGGCAAAAATTAAAGACAAAAATTATTTAAAGCAGCAAAGGAAAAACGACAAATAACATACAAGCGAACTCCCATAAGGTTAACAGCTGATTTCTCAGCAGAAACTCTACAAGCCAGAAGGAAGTGGCGTGATATACTTAAAGTGATGAAAGGGAAGAACCTACAACCAAGATTACTCTACCCGACAAGGATCTCATTCAGATTCGATGGAGAAATCAAAAGCTTTACAGACAAGCAAAAGCTAAGAGAATTCAGCACCACCAAACCAGCTCTACAACAAATGCTAAAGGAACTTCTCTAAGTGGGAAACACAAGAGAAGAAAAGAACCTACAAAAACAAATTAAGAAAATGGTCATAGGAACATACATATCGAAAATTACCTTAAATGTGAATGGATTAAACGCTCCAACCAAAAAACACAGGCTTGCTGAATGGATACAAAAACAAGACCCATCTATATGCTGTCTACAAGAGACCCACTTCAGACCTAGGGACACATCCAGACTGAAAGTGAGGGGATGGAAAAAGGTGTTCCATGCAAATGGAAATCAAAAGAAAGCTGGAGTAGCAATACTCATATCAGATAAAATAGACTTTAAAATAGAGAAGTTTACAAGAGACAAGGAAGGACACTATATAATGATCAATGGATCAATCCAAGAAGAAGATATAACAATTATAAATATATATGCACCCAACATAGGAGCACCTCAATACATAAGGCAACTGCTAACACCTATAAAAGAGGAAATCGACAGTAACACAATAATAGTGGGGAACTTTAATACCTCACTTACACCAATGGACAGATCATCCAAACATAATTAATAAGGAAACACAAGTTTTAAATGACACAATAAACCAGATAGATTTAATTGATATTTATAGGACATTCCATCCAAAAACAGCAGACTACACTTTCTTCTCAAGTGCACATGGAACATTCTCCAGGATAGATCACATCTTGTGTCACAAATCAAGCCTCAGTAAATTTAAGAAAATTGAAATCATATCAAGAATCTTTTCTGACCACAACACTCTGAGATTAGAAATCAGTTACAGGGGAAAAAAATGCCCCAGTCCAGGAAGATCCCGCGTGCCGCAGAGCAGCTAGGCCCGTGAGCCATGGCTACTGAGCCTGCGCGTCTGGAGCCTGTGCTCCCCAACAGGAGAGGCCACAACAGTGAGAGGCCCTTGTACTGCAAAAACAAACAAACAAACAAACAAACAAACAAAAAAAAACCCATGATGATCCAAAACCTATGAGATGCATCAAAAGCAGTTCTAAGGGGGAAGTTTATAGCTATACAAGCCTACCTCAAGAAACAACAAAACTCTCAAAAAAAACAATCTAATGTTACACCTAAAGGAACTAGAGAAAGAAGAACAAAAAAAAACCCCAAAGTTAGCAAAAGGAAAGAAATCATAAAGATCAGAGCAGAAATAAATAAAATAGAAACAAAGAAAACTATAGCAAGGATCAATAAAACTAAAAGCTGGTTCTTTGAGAAGATAAACAAAATTGATAAACCATTCACCAGACTCATCAAGAAAAAGAGGGAGAGGACTCAAATCAATAAAATTAGAAATGAAAAGAGAGAAGTTAACCACAGACACCACAGAACTACAAAGCATCCTAAGAGACTACTACAAGCAACTCTATGCCAATAAAATGGACAACCTGGAAGAAATGGACAAATTCTTTGAAAGGTGTAACCTTACAAGACTGAACCAGGAAGAAACAGAAAATATGAACAGACCAATCACAAATAATGAAATTGAAACTGTGATTAAAAATCTTCCAACAAACAAAAGTCCAGGACCAGATGGCTTCGCAGGTGAATTCTATCTAACATTTAGAGAAGAGCTAACACCCATCCTTCTCAAAGTCTTCCAAAAAATTGCAGAGGAAGGAACACTCCCAAACTCATTCTATGAGGCCACCATCACCCTGATACCAAAACCAGACCAAGATTCTACAAAAAAAGAAAATTACAGACCAGTATCACTGATGAATATAGATGCAAAAATCCTCAACAAAATACTAGCAAACAGAATCCAACAACACATTAAAAGGATCATACACCATGATCAAGTGGAATTCATCCCAGACATGCAAGGATTCTTCAGTATATGCAAATAAATCAATGTGATATACCATATTAACAAGTTGAAGAATAAAAAACATTTAATCACCTCAATAGATTCAGAAAAAACTTTTGACAAAATTCAACACCGATTTATGATAAAAACTCTCCAGAAAGTTGTCGTAGAGGGAACCTACTTCAACATAATAAAGGCCATATACAACAAACCCACAGCAAAAATCATTCTCAATGGTGAAAAACTGAAAGCATTTCCTCTAAGATCAGGAACGAGACAAGGATGTCCACTCTCACCACTATTATTCAACATAGTTTTGGAAGTCCTAGCCATGACAATCAAAGAAGAAGAAGAAATAAAAGGAATAAAAATTGGAAAAGAAGAAGTAAAACTGTCACTGTTTGCAGATGACATGATAGTATGCATAGAGAATTCTAAAGATACCACCAGAAAACTACTAGAGCTAATCAAGGAATTTGGTAAGGCTTCAGGTTACAAAGTTAATGCACAGAAATCTCTTGCATTCCTATACACTAATGATGAAAAATGTGAAAGAGAAATTAAGGAAGCACTCCCATTTTCCATTGCAACAAAAATAATAAAATACCTAGGAATAAACCTACCTAGGGAGAAAAAAGACCTGTATGCAGAAAACTGTAAGACAATGATGAAAGAAATTAAAGATGATACCAACAGATGGAGAGATATACCATGTTCTTGGATTGGAAGAATCAATATTGTGAAAATGACTATACTACCCAAAGCAATCTACAGATTCAGTGCAATCCCTATCAAATTACCAATGGCATTTTTTACAGAACTAGAGCAAAAAAATCTTAAAGCTTGTATGGAGACACAAAAGACCCTGAATAGCGAAAGCAGTCTTGAGGGAAAAAAACAGAGGTGGAGGAATCAGACTCCCTGACTTCAGACTATACTACAAAGCTACAGTAATCCAGTCAATATGGTAC
This sequence comes from Leucopleurus acutus, assembly GCF_964270905.1. NCBI lineage: Eukaryota > Metazoa > Chordata > Mammalia > Artiodactyla > Delphinidae > Leucopleurus > Leucopleurus acutus. Next base: position 16,368,147 of record NC_139150.1, read on the forward strand.
TGACATAAAAACAGAAATATAGATCAATGGAACAAGATAGAAAGCCCAGAGGTAAACCTATGCACCAATGGTCAAGTAATCTATGACAAAGGAGGCAAGGATATACAATGGAGAAAAGACAGTCTCTTCAGTAAATGGTGCTGGGAAAACTGGACAGCTACATGTACAAGAATGAAATTAGAGCACTCCCTAACACCATACACAAAAGTAAACTCAAAATGGATTAGAGGCTTCCCTGGTGGCACAGTGGTTGAGAGTCCACCTGCCAATGCAGGGGACATGGGTTCGTGACCCGGTCCGGGAAGATCCCACATGCCGTGGAGCGGCTAGGTCCGTGAGCCATGGACACTGAGACTGCGCGTCCGGAGCTTGTGCTCCGCAACAGGAGAGGCCACAGCAGTGAGAGGCCCGCATACTGCAAAAAAAAAAAAAAAGGATTAGAGATCTAAATGTAAGGCCAGACATTATAAAACTCTTAGAGGAAAACATAGGAAGAACACACTTTGACATAAATCACAGCAAGATTTTTTTTGATCCACCTCCTAGAGTAATGCAAATAAAAACAAAAATAAACAAATGGGACCTAATGAAACTTAAAAGTTTTTGCACAGCAAAGGAAACTATAAACAAGACAAAAAGGCAACCCTCAGAATGGGAGAAAATATTTGCAAACAAATCATCAGACCAAGGTTTAAGCTCCAAAATATATAAACAGCTCCTGCAGCTCAATATTAAAAAAACAAACAACGCAATCCAAAAATGGGCAAAAGGCCTAAATAGACATTTCTCCAAAGAAGACATACAGATGGCCATGAAGCACATGAAAAGCTGCTCAACATCACTAATTATTAGAGAAATGCAAATCAAAACTACCATGAGGTATCACCTCACACCAGTTAGAATGGGCATCATCAGAAAATCTACAAACAACAAATGCTGGAGAGGCTGTGGAGAAAAGTGAACCCTCTTGCACTGTTGGTGGGAGTATAAATTGATACAGCCACTATGAAGAACAGTATGGATATTCTTTAAAAAAATAAAAATAGAATTACCATATGACTCAGCAATCCCACTACTGGGCATATACCCAGAGAAAACCATAATTCAGAAAGACACATGCACCCCAATGTTCATTGCAGCACTATTTACAATAGCCAGGTCATGGAAGCAACCAAAATGCCCATCGACAGACGAATGGATAAAGAAGGTGTGGTACATGTATACAATTGAATATTACTCATCCATAGAAAGGAATGAAATTGGGTCATTTGTAGAGATGTGGATGCATCTAGAGACTGTCATACAGAGTGAAGTAAGTCAGAAAGAGAAAAACAAATATCGTATATTAACGCATATATGTGGAGCCTAGAAAATGGTACAGATGAACCGGTTTGCAGGGCAGAAATTGAGACACAGATGTAGAGAACAAATGTACGGACACAAAGAGGGGAAAGCGGCAGAGGGTGGGGGTGGTGGTGTGATGAATTGGGAGATTGGCATCGACATGTATACACTGATGTTTATAAAATGGATGACTAATAAGAACCTGCAGTATAAAAAAAAATGAAATTAAATTTTAAATAAAGAAAGAAGTAGGCAATAGTTTGCCTTCTCCTTCCTTAAAGGTCTTATATATTTTTTATAGCTAATTCTCATGCAGTTGTACAAAATCCTAAAATAATCAGAGTAATTCTCATTCACATTTCTTTTCCCCAGGTACCCATTCCCATTTTATAAAACCAAAAACTGCTCCTGGCCTCTCTCTATTCTTCCAGAGACATGCCTTGGCACCTACAAACACATGTTTGTTTTATCGTGGGTCCCTTGTCCTGTGTTCTTCCATTTCTCTTTCTTGTTTTAAACAGTGATTTGATGTTGCAAATCCTTGAGTAAGTCCATGAGCAAGGGACGTCTTTATTTAAAATTAGCTTATTCGCACCTGAGAACACCTTTTTATCTGCCAAGTGATCGAAGCCCAATGAAGCCTACTAAAAAAAAATATATATATATAACCTGCCACATTGCGTTATGAGTTAATTAAATGAGGGGATACACAAGTGCTTAACTACTGTCTGGCACATAGTTTATGCTCAATAAATGGTATCTTTCTATCTATCAATCAATAAATAAATGTATGCTTGTGATCATTATAACTTTATATGGTAGTGTGAATTCACTAACCATGATCACTTTCTTTTTCTAGATGAAACAACTTAAACTTAGAAAATTTAGATGCTTATCTACTTTTGTGCAGCTACTAAGTGACAGAATCCCAGACTCAGCCCCACTCCTAGCCATGACATTCTGCTAACTCTCTCCATCTCTCTGGTGCACAAGTGTGCCTGCACACACACAATCACAGGTGAGGCTAGACCTTCCATCCTCTTGTGACATCTTAGGATCAGGGAATCCTGGAACTGTAGAGCTGGAAGGAACCATCAGTAGTAATATTGGAAATGTAATTCTAAATTTTTCATAGTCCCTTGGAGATGTATATGTTTAACAGACTTTTGCATGTTTTATGTATTTCAGTTCTCAACTTCCCAAATATATCTTGAGGTGGATAGAGAAGCGTCTATTAATGCCAATTTACGGAAGAGGAGAAATAAGGACTCAGAGTTTTCTTTGACTCTGCTTGGTTCTCAACAGAATGACTTGCTAAAGGCCACACATCTGGTAAGTGATAAAGCTCTTATTCCAACTAAGCCCTTCTAATTCAAGTGCAATGCCCTTGTATACACATTACTTAACATGTGAGTTATAATACCTCTCATTTATTGACAGCTTCAGTATTTGCTCAACACTCTTCTAAGGTTTTATGTGCCTCAACTAACTGAAGCTTTGAAATAAACTTTTTGAGGTGTGTATTAACACTCCTTCATTTCCCTGATAAGGAAAAAGGAAAAAAAAAGCCTGGAGAATTTAAGTAAATGACTCAAGATCTAATAGAAAAGATGTTTAGAAGCAGGTACATGAACTCAGATCATTGTACTGTAGAAGTTATTGCTCTATTACTCTACCACAATGCCTGAAGACTAAGAGATAAGAGAGCTTCACCATGGAAGATTTTCATAAGGCCTTGCTGAAAACCATTGCTACTTTCATGCACAAATTGTTTTCAAGCTTAAGTAGGTTGTGCAAGTTCAAACTGCTATTTGGTAGATTCCTCCTCTCTATTCTGATTCAAGCCATCACCTAATGCACATAATAATTGAATTTAATTTTCATGAAAAAATGCAATGTACCCAATCTCCTGTCACTGCACTCTTTCCTTCATCTACACACTGGCTTGATTAAAGTTGGTTCAGAGTGGTGGAAATCATTTTTTTTAAAAAGCACGGGGTCCCAAATCCTAGAGTTTTAGTTTTCTTACCCTCTAGGTTCTAAGTGGCCACTAGCTGAACCTGAAAGATACAACAACTTCCTGTGGAACCTCTCTGAGTTGTTGCTTTAAAGGGGCAAACTGAGAGGAAAGACACTGATTTTAACATCCACTTATCCTCTAACCCACTGGGTATCCTTGCTGTAATGCATGATGGAGCAGAAAGTGTTTAAAATGACAGCACATCTTGGTGGAAGTGTAAATGGGGGGGAGAATTTCTGGAGGACAGTCTGGCAACAGAGATCAAATTGAAAATGTGCGAATCCTTTAACCCAATGATCCTACTGTAGAAATAAATTATAAGAAGGAGTTTGTGTAAGAGTAAGAGAGAGAGATTTAAATATTGACAAACTGGAAGCAACCTAAATATTATTCAGTTAGAAAACTAGTTCAGTAAACCATGACAAATCAATTCAGTGGATTTAAAAGGTTTTTTAAAAAAGAATGATGTACACCTATATGTAAATGCAAGAAAATGGATGTTTAAGAATTTTTGATAAGTGGAGAAATAGGTTACAGGTAAGTATGCACATGTATTTATAAATGCAATGAATGTTTACTGTTCTGATGCAATCAAATCTGTATCACAAGTATCTTGTGTGCACACACACAGTGGGAGATATATCTAAAGGGTTTCTCATATAATGATAAAAGTATGGGATTTGGGAGAGAAATTTTACATTTATTCTATTTTCTTGTCCAAATTGTTTGCATTTCAAAAAGAGTTTGCATGTATTATTTTTATAATTAGAAAAGTCAAATAAATTCATGTAGAGAAAAAGGTGAAAGAAGAGCCTACTGGTGGATGGACTTTTTGCCATGATAGTTCTGCTCCAATAAGAATGGAGAAGAAGGCAGGGATAGAAATTCCACTGGTGCTCTACTTTCCCAAGAAGTGAAAAGATAACCCCCCTTCCAGTCCTACTCTGGAGGGGTCATCTTTTAGGCACAGAGAGGGGGTCCAGGAAATGTTGTACTCACTGGTGAGACAGTAGGGCATCAGGTGCCTGGAGTTCCCTGAGTTAGAGAAGCAGCTGCTTTAATTACAGCTAATGAAGTTTTCAAAAAGAGGCCGGACGAGGGTTGTGTCAGCAGTTGTCCCTAGAGCTAATGTCACTTCATTACGCTCAGTCTTAGCCAGAGTCTTTGGTCTTTGCCACAAACAATGGATTTGGGTGCATGGTGAAGATCCCTGCTCTTGAGTATTAGGTACATGGATCTAAATGGATGGGGCCATCTGCTAAACTCTAGTGATTCTTGCCTCTGGTTTTAAAGTCATTTGCAGGAAGATTTTTAGAAAACACCAAAGCATGAGTAAAACGCGTCCATGGTTCAATTAGTCTGGTTTAAGTCTGGCTATGAGCGTATTTTAAAAGCTCATTAGGTGATTCTAAACATATAGCCAACATAAGCATACAGCCAACACTGGCCTTAGAGAAAGAACTCCTACATTCTTGTCTTATCTCTAATACTTAACTGGTTGGGTGGCCTTGGGCATAATATTTAATCTCTCTGAGCTATCACTTGAAAACCAAAATGAAGATAAAAGTATTCACTTTACCAAACTCATGTGGTTGATGTGAGGATTACATAAGAGAATGTATTAAAGTACTTTGTAAAGTGCTAAGTAAATAATATTATTTTGTAAGTTTCACAAGCTTCTGTTCTCCCTGCCCAAATATGTCACATAATTCAAGATCAGCATTATTTCTCAATGTGTGTAATATGAACTGTCTGCATCACAATCACCTGGGCCACTTGTTAAAAATGCAGAGTAAACATGAAAAAGAATGCCTGGAAATAGGTTCCAAGATCTGCCTTTTAAACAGGCAATCCTGTGTGCTCCTGTGACATAAGATTGAGAACCAGTGCTAAATTCTTGCAAGGGGATGCAGCTGACTGTGGTAGCTCTGATATAGGGCAAAGACCGGCAGCAGTTCAAAGGGCAGTAGCCCTAGAAGCATTTGGTTAATATTAACAGCAAAAGCAGATCAGAAGATACAAATTCACCCTCAGCCCTATCCATGTCAGGGTGGATTCTCCTAGTGCCCTTCTGACATCCTGTGCTGTGTCTTGTAAAAAAAGGACTGATCTCATCACTGTTTGGCCTAAGACAAAAGAGTGGCTTGCCACTGGTGAAGTCTCACATGACTTAAATGCATGGGATTGGTTGTCTTTACACCACTCCCAATTACACTAAGTGTACACCCTTCAGGCCCTTGTGAGTGGGCGACTCTGCTCACTGTGCCTGTGGAGCTCTCTCACTCCATGGACTAATTCAGCACCTTGTCCAGCACAGTGCTTTTTCGTGGCTGGTCTTACTGCTGTTCTACTGAGAAAAACATCTGTACTTGGATTGAAAGCGCTCTGAGATCTTCCACAGGAAATGCTTAATTCTTAAATGTTGTATCCTGCCTCCAGTAGCACCCAGAATCCCCCAGAACAGAGAAGGAGCTTAAGATACTTGCTTCTCCTATGAATTCTTACTTTTTTTTTACTACTTGTAATAATTGCCTAAGAGATAGCTCGCAGGGCGCAAGGTAACACATTCTGGCAGAGTCTGTCAAATATGCCTTTTGTGGAAATAAAGTATCCTAGGCTGGGTAACTCAAGACTTGGGATCATGTCCTTGTACCTATCACGTATGAGCTAAGTCACTTCACTTCTCTGAGCCTCAGTTTATAAACCTAGAAAATGGGGACAGCAAAACTTTTTTCAAGCATTTCTCAAGAAACAAGAGATCGTGCAAGATTAGATTGAGAAAATGAAAGGATAATGTTTGGAAAACTACTAACTATTATAAAAAGTTTTATAGGATTTTACATGACTGCAAACAAAGATGTGATAGCTAGTCATCCTTCAAATAATCAATGTTCTCATCTCAAAATTGTACCCTTTGCAAGTGCTCAATGATTACTGAATTTTTTTTTAAAAGAGGCAAATCCCATCCTACCATAAATTGAAGTCATAGTTCGGAGTGCAAATGACTTGTAGCATATCTGCTATCATGGGGTAGTAATGGCATAAAGCACTAAGAGCAGATGTGTTTCTCAGCACTTCCATGGACAGCGTACAGACTCACAGAGCCCCAAAGTAAAGCTGATAAAGGAGGCAAAAGAATAAGGGTGAGGAATGTGCAAATGTACAAGATTCCTGAGTGCAGGCAAGTTAGAGATGCTCTTTGGTACAAAATTTAGATGTTTTGAAGTAGATAATAACCTTCCCTTTCAAAACCTCTTCTGACTTGAGAGAAGCCTGAATGTGACTCAGGACCCTGAAAACATCTTGCCTGGAACACATAGGACATCTTCTCTCTGGGGGTCCTGAGGGAGGGTTGCTGGGCCTGGCATTAGCAGAGCAGATTAGTGGCAGGTCAGCCCTTTCACAAGGATAAGCTATTTCTCGATAGAAGTATGCTGCCTGACAGGGGCAGGAAACACTAATTCACAAGCTTTTAGTGGCTGAGAGACACTTCACATTCATATCTTACTCTCTGCTTGCAACAGCCATTGACCCAGTGGCAGGAGGCTTGCGGCTCCAAAGAGAGCAAGATGACCTTGGTCAGGGTTAGCAGGGAAGAAGAGAAAGAAACGCATGGAGAGACATTGAGATCTACTCTTGTAACAGTAAAAATAGAATTAAAATAGTCCAAGACCATTGCCACTTAAACACAGAAACCTCTCACCAAGTTAGCCTGATATTCTGTGTTTCCACATTACAGGCTTTTAGATGGTCAGAGTCAGTACAAGACAAAAAGAGAACCTAGTTAACTCCACTCCTTTACAAAGTTCTAGGGAGAGTGAGTGGTCTTTTCTTAGATACCAATATATTCAGTGACATATTCAGAGTGGAGTGGAGATCATGGGATATGGATAATTCTTGAAATATTCCATCATGAGGCAGATCTGAAATTCCTGCAAAGTAATTCATCATGCTACATTTTGAATATACCTTGTCATTTTTAAATGCTAAAAAACGTGAAATATTTTATTTAGCTATTTCAATTACAGGCAAAATAAAATATACATATAGTTATAATAATGCTAGTATTAAAAATGTGTATTAGATACTTATATACCAGGCATTGTGCTAAGTGCCTCATGTGGATGTTCTCATTTACCCTCACAAGAACACCACAAGACTGGGTGATTTGTCTTCCTATTTTGCAAAAAATAAGACCAAAACTTAGTAAGGTTAAAAGACTTATGATCACACAGTTAGTGGGAGGCAGAGCTGGTATTCAAGCTCAACTTATAGGCCCTCCATAATCCTGTGGATGTATTCAGACTCTAAAGAGAAGTAGTCAAGCAAAATGGTCATAAACATAAGCCATGGTGGCCAAAGTGTCTGGGTTCAATATGGGCTTTGCCATTTACTAGCTGTGAAAGCTTGGGCAAGTTATCCAATCACCTTGCCTTAGTTTCCTCATCTGTAAAAATGTTGTTATTTTTGGCACCTATGTTAGATGGTTTCTGTGAGAACAAATTAATCATGCAAAGGAGGTAGAGCAGTGTCTTTCATGTAGTTTAGCCTTCATACGTGATAGCTAGTATTACTATTAAAAGGAAAATCAGAGAAAAATATTTTAAGTGAAATACAGTCTAGAATATGGCTGTATTCCTTATGATTCAAAAAATAAACACTGAAAACCTACTATGAGCTAGGCATTGTATACCTGCCAGGAAAATAATGATGAAAAAGTCTGATATGGTGCCTGATAACAGAAGTACAGTTTCAATAATAAATAAATGAAGCCTGTCCAACTTTTACAAAATGTTAGAAGTATTTTATAGCTATTATGCAGATGAGGAAACTGAGGCCTAAGAGGCATACTTGCCAAAGGTTACAGGAATGAGGGGCTGAATCAGAATTTAAATCTAAGTCCTAATTTTTCTGATTCTAAAAATCTGTGTTCTCACCTGCTTCTTTATCTTGTATTATAAATGTGTGTTTGTGCATGTGTGTCCTAACTTAAAAAAAAAAGACAACTAGTGGCCAAGATGATGCAGGGGGCCCGATTTTTTACTTTCAGTTCAATGCCCTTTTTATCCACATGAATGGTAAGTGATACAAAAGTACTAAAAATTATAAAGAAAACTCTGAGATTGTAAAAGCTAGCTGGATATTGGAACTGAATTAGGTTTAGGTTAAGTTACAAAAAAAAAAAAAACAATGTTTACCCTTACCTGATGGATAGCCTATCCATCCACACTATCTGCCATGCACCTCTTCTCACAACCAGGAGGCACAAAGCCAAGGACCTTAACGATGTAAAAATTACATCCCACCCTATCCAAGGATGATTCAATTCCTAAATGGGAAGGATAAATTAATAAAAGTTTAACAGGGAATAGCTTTATGACCTTAAGATTAGGAAGGATTTCTAAAATCAAGACTCAAAAATCACAAACCACAAAGGAAAGCATCAATGGATTTTAATAGATCAAAATTAAAATAACGGTTTAACAAAAAAGATAGCATAGACAAAGTTAACAGACAGGTGCCAGACTAAGAAAAGATAATTTCTAAATTAATAACTGACAAACAATTAATTAGAATTCCTGCAAAACAGCAAGAAAACACTATGAAACCTGAAAAGAATGGACTATTATTTGAATAGCGCATGAGGAAAAACATGAAAGAATACTCACTTGGAAGAGACGCTCAGCTTCAACACTGATCAGAGTGATGCAGGTTACAACAAGCACAAAACATAATTTTACACGATTAGAATGGCAACAGTTAGAAACACGAATCCCACACGCTTGTGATGATAGGTCAAAATGGAAACCCTCTTGAACTCCGGATACGACATAAACTAACAAGCCACTTCGGAAAAATATCATGTTACATTTATCCCATTAGTTTTGTCCATACTCTAAATATAGCAATTCTGCTCTTGTGGTAGGTCTCAGAGAAGCTTTTACTGTTGCACAACGAGCCATATACACTATGTACATCTGCCCTTTTTTCACATGGTAGTAAAGAGTTGAGAGCAATCTATGCTCTATCAATAAGAAAGCAGATTAATAAAATGAAACATTCTTAATAAAATGAAACATTCTATTCATTGCATAAGATTTATACTGTGCAGTGATCAGAAGGAGTGAATTGTATCTACGTGTGATGATGTGGTTTGTTCCCCAAAATATGATGTGAAGGGAAAAATTATAGAAACAATACTTACAATATAATAAAATTTATCATAATTTAAATGTCATACAACCACTCAGCGAGGCATATATATTCCAGACTTTTATATATGTAAATAAATATATTAAAGTATATTAGAAGGAAATAAATACTTGAATAGAAAATTTATTGGTCCCCATCAGGAGAGGGAAATAAGGTTATAAATGTAGAATGCAGGGGAAATAATGAAACGCATGATGACTGTGTACTATGAATATTGGAGTGGCTGTGACTATCTGAAGTAAGAAGAAAAATAGTGAAGGAGTCATATATAATAATACTTTACCATTTTTGAGCACTTGCTATACGCCTAACTCTGCACTATGCACTTTCCATTAATTATCATATTTAACTGTCACTAAACATAACCAAGTGAATATTGCATAGCTCTTTTATGAAGGAGGAATTTGGGGCAACAGAAAGCAAAATTGCCAAAGTTTACAAGGATGATAAGAGGTTGATCCAGAATTGATACCTAGGACATTATTTGTCTGAGTCCAAACCCTGTTTTCTCATCCCCATTGTCTTAGCTCATGATTGTTTTAAGAGAGACTCCTATGTGAATGTGCACAGAAGACAAAAAGAAAGTAAAAGCTTATTTCAGCCTAGAGTATCTATGAATCATTTTAGTTTTGAATTTCCAAATACTAATCACCTTGGAGAATCTTAGGTAGCACAATAAATCTAATCTTGAATATGCTGTGCTCCATTTTGCATAAGGAGGCAGTGAATGGGGATGAGACCTCCAACCTCTAGCATTATGTCTCACACATGGTAGATACCAGGTGATCGTTCTCCAGATGATACAATGGCTCAATCAAGAGATATGCTTAAGTTGGGGCTGAAGTGGAGTATAAAGAAGCTCAAGTTGTAAACAATAGACATGTCTAGACAAAAAAGATTGGACTCAAACTAAAGATTTTGTCACAGATGGTGAAATAACAAAGGGTTTAGTTTATTTGGACATGTGATGAGCCATTATAAGCAAGTGCCAAGACAGAATCAGTGGAAAAATTAGTTGTGGTTCCATCAATGAATAGAATTTAAGACAACAGGTCAAATGCCAGGGTTGATGTTCAGTCAGAACCATGGACAGCACAGCAGGTCTTACTGAGACCATTGCCCTTTGTCTACCGCATACTAAATTTTCTGCCAGCCTAATCCATGATGCCATCCCCTGGACAGTAAGGGGCCCATGTTTCTAGAGTCAGGTCCTGTTCTTCAGCTTAAGAGTTTGCATTTTCTTTCTCCTAAGAATTCACAGCCTGTTTTATGGCTACACTCTAGGGGTAGGTATACAATTTAGCTTGAGGAGTTTCATGAAATAGGTAGGAGCTGATTGTAGAGAGTATCTGAGGTTCATCTACATCAATACATCGTTACTCCGGGGACTTGTGACAGAAATGCTCAGATTCTCAAGCCAGGGTGTGAAGTGTGCCTCTGTGTTTCCATTCACCTGTCAATATGCAGTGTTTCCCAACTTAAAGGATGACAGGAAAAGGAAAGAAAGAAAAATCTTTATGAAAGAGTAAGCAGAGACAAGTCATGTCATCAGGTAGCATGGAGATAAAGAGAAAGCAACCCCAGAAAGTAGCATGCAGCTGGAGAGAGTACAGGGGCAGAAATTAGATGCGGATTATATTTCTGAAGTTTCCAGTAATGAGCTGAATGACTTTGGATTACTCATTCAACTTCACTCTGCTTCACTCGGTGAATGATCACTCAGTTTTCTTATCTGTCAAGTGGGAATAATTAGACTTATTTTGCATGAATGTTGAGGGGAAATAAGATAATATGTATGGAGGCTATTTGGAAAATGTTATGTAACTGCGATTAGAACCCAATAATTATTAATGGCAGTATGTGGCCAGAGAAGGTGTAGCTTAATTGACAATGGCTTAAATATATCAAGAGAAAATTTTATTCTCACCTATGTGGGAGTGCAGTAATAGGGGAAGTGAAGGTGTGAACATGAGAAATTCAGGAAATAGTCATTCAAAATGGAATGGAAATATATTTTGTCACACAGAGAATCATAACAATGTGAGAAGATCTAACAGGAGATGTCTTTAAAGCCAAGAAAATATATAGAGAAACACCAGGGACATTCAAGAGATAGTTAGATGGCTCCCTGGGGGCAATAAACTGTATTTTGTGAGAAAGATATAAGGAGCACAAAGATAGAACATGAGAAGTGAATAATAAGACAATCTAGGAAGATCTTTGCTCAAGAGAAGTGTGTTGGATGTTGTTAATGAGTGTGTGGATGCATGAAGGAAGGATCACATTCCGTATGGCCACCCGTGTATCTTTCCTAAAATTATAGTTTGTGTCCAAATGTTGAGTCTAAGAGTTGAAAGGGTCTCAGAGATTGATTAGCAATTCCCTACTTCATGCAGGAATATAAATATGCATTTCCTGTACTTTCAGAGAAGGGAAGCTCACTACCTCCTAAACTACTCTCTCCCATTATCATACAACACTGTCTGTCCAACCTGGAGCTGGCATTTGCTGCTGTGCCGTGTCTAACAGATGGCTTTATTCTTTATATCAAAAATATACTCTGCCCATCTCCCAACATTTTCTGAGTCCCTTCTCTGTGCCAGGCACTAGACGAAGCAGTGAGGATTTAAAAATGGAAAACATATCCTTAAATGATTCATAGATGTGGAATGCAAAAATGATTGTAACTATTGGGAAAGCAGGACACACCTCCTCTGGAGTCCTTCAAATACCTGAACGCAATATCTGAGTCTTTTCTTGATCTTTTATTCTACTACATAAATGCACAGTTTACCACCAATCACTTATTTAATATCATTTCCAGATCTCCTCATGCTCTTACTTTTTTTTCTTTTCTGAACCTGAGCCAAGTTTTGAAAGTTTTTACTAATATATGGTATTCAAAATGTTAAAGGTAAATGAGCAGTTAATTTTTTAGGGCTTTGCATCCTCCTGAAATAAGAAATGTACTATTAGAAATTTATGAAGGATACTCCATGATCATATGGAAGAACAAACTTGGGGACTCACAGATAGCCCAGCTTTTGCTGGCATCATAGTCAAACCCTCAACAATAGAAAACAGTTGTAGATTTTAGTAATTTGGGCAGCATGATATAATGAGACAAACCTTGACCTTAGAGTTAAAAAAAAATCTGGATTTGAATTGTCTCTGTCATTTATTAGCTGTAATAACTTGGCCATAATACACCATTCTCTGAGCATATTTGATCATATTTAAAATAGGAATACTATCTACACATTTCACGTGGTACTGAGAAGAAAAAATGAAAACAAAATGAAGTCATATCTGTGTAAGTGCTTCATAAACAATAAAATGTAATGCAAATGTAATATGGCATCACTATTCTTATGATCAAATGGGTTGACACAGAACAAAAAGTTCCATTCTTTAATTACCTGAATTCAGTAAACATGTGTTATAGTCTAACAAATTAAAATCCCAGTGGTGGTAATAGCTACCATTTATTGAAGTTTTACTATGTGCCAGGCAGGGCCAGGTACTTTACAAACATTATCCCATTTGGTTCCTGAGATACAGACAATGCTATGAGTTTACCCAGCCTGTTTCATTTTCTTTTTGAGCACAAACAAAGGTACATTTCCCACTTTACTTGTAGTAAATTGGGGTCATGTCATCGAATACTGTCCTATCCAGGAATGCCCATGAAATGCTCTGCATGATGTTCTGTCTTGTTGCCTACTAGCTGGAAGGATAGAAAGGCTCAAATGGCTCTCTGGTGGCATGCACGGAGAATCACTAAAGATTACAGTTCCTCTGTCAGCTCTTGCTTCTTGAATGATGTTAGGGGTCAGAGTCTCCTCTCCAAAGCCCCCGTGCTCACCTGACATTTTGGAATGGGTTGTGAGCAAGAAATAAACTTTTGTTGTGTTAAGCTACTAAAGTTTTGGAACTGTTTATTATAGAACCTAGCATTAATTATCCTGATTATGAGAGTTCCTTAAAGCATTTACTTTTTGCCACAATCAGGAAAGAATGTCCATAAGATCCCACCACTGTATCTATCAACCTACAAGCAACTGGGCTTATGAACTTCATTTTCCTCCTTTCCTAGCCATAAGGATTTTTGTCTGCTTTGTTCGTTGCTTTATCTTAATTTTCTAGAAGAGGACTCAATCAATATTTGTTGAATAAATCTGTAAATGTATAAAATTCTTTTGATGTAGATGGTTGCTTTTAATCCCAGTTTTACAGGTGAGGAAATGGTATTGCTGACTTACACACTCTCAAACACTCTAGGGAACTGCCTCATTTGACCACACCAAACCGCAGTTAAAGACGATGATCATGTTTTATCAACTGCAACTTTCTATTATCAAGATGTTCTCTCTACTTAAGAACAAATTTTGTGGCTCATAATGATGGACCTGAAGGGCCAATAGTTAACTTCCAGATCATCCAGGGAAGTTATGGGATCAATATAAGCTTAACATTAATAAATTCCATTTCATTCTCTTTAGCCAACCAGACAGAATTTGGCATCTCATGGACCATCATTCCCAGGAGACCAAACAGAAAAGATCAGAGAAAAAAATAAGAAAATGAAATGTTTAAAGGGAGGGCAGAAAGCCTTACTGATTTCCATTTTCTCTAAGCCACTATAAGAAATAAAAGGAAAGAAAACTACTACTGATTAAATGCAGTAAACCACATTTAGTCCTAATAGGGACATAAAAAGTTATTTTCCTTATTTTTCCAGATGAAACCTCAAGAGTTGACAAGTTGAAGGCTGTTATATAATTTCACAGAGCCATTACATAGTACACCCTGGTTCTAATCTAGTTCTTTGGTTTTAAAGACTTCAGCTGGTTCAGTTAATATTATTTCCATGGTTTATTATCATGCATTTGCTACTACCAGCTAGTAGCAGAAACACTGTTGTAACGGGCAATAGTTAAGGGCAGAGTTTGTAAGAAAGTCAGAATTGGGATTGAAATTTGACTCTGCTATTAACCTGCTGTAACATTAACTTCTCTAGACTTGAGTTTCCTCAGGTGTATGATGGGGGTTGCTAGTACTAACTGAGTTAATATATCACAAATATATCACATTTACTGTGTGACTTTCACATAGTAAATGCTCAAAAAGTGCAACTATTTGCATCATTGTTACTAGTATTCAAGTCAGCATCTCATTGAAAGCTTTTCGATACTAAAGATTTGCTCTTACCTCAGTAGGACTTTGAGTTAAATAATAGACACTTTTCTTTCTCTGGATTTAGTTCATTCATTTAATATAAATTTATCAAGGACATGCACAATGTTAGATATCAGGGATAGATATATAATTAAAGTATGCTTCCACCATGAAACCTCATTGAAATTACATACCATTGGTAGCATTTAGCAACGAAAAGAGACAGGGAAAAATAACAAAAAATATCACAGACCCAACACAGCAGTTCCTTAAAAATACAAAACTCCTTTCTGTGAAATGCAATTCAAAACCACCATGAGAGGAAACTTTGGATTTCAACTCCACTATGTAAAGAACTTGGAAGTCAACACTCATTCTTACAAGATAAACAAACTGAATATCAAACTGAAGATCAAAGACTTTTCTTGGAATTAGCAGAGAATAGAATTTGCAGGGTAAACCTGCACCCTGAAATATGGAGAGACAGGCTCTTACAGAGAGAGATAACCAAGTTCTGCTTACCTAGAGCAGAAGCTGCTGAGAGCCATAAACTGGTAGGAACACATAAATGGTAATTTTGATAAGTAGCTAGAGATAGTATGGATGAGCACGAGAGTGAGAAACTTCTGATTACTGCTGTCTTAGGGGCATCTCCACACATTTGTGGCCTTTACTTTGAGAACCCCACCAGGTTCTCAGGGTGAAAACACGAGAAAGATCTCCTCATGGCTCTGGCAGAAGAATTCACATTAAAGTTGAATACCATGGGTTTGAACTGCATAGGTCCACTTATATGCGGATTTTTTTCAAAAAATACATGATTCTCAGTGGCTGAATCCATGGATGTGGAACCATGGATGGGGAGGGCCTACTGTAAAGTTATAAGTGGATTTTCAGCTGTACAGGTGTTGGTGCCACTCACTCCCATGTTGTTCAATGGTCAGCTGTAAAATATGTAGATACTCCACTTTCAAGGTGGTAGAGCATAACTCCCAACCCCTTAAGTATGGGCTGCACACAGTGCTTTCTTTCCAGAGAGTACAGTATTAAGGGGGGGAAATATAACCTCATCAAGAAGAAAGCTACCCTTGCCCAGTGATCAAGGTTAATATCGGTAGTGATAAATCATGTTGATGGTATGTACTCTTTTTTTTTTTAATTAATTAATTTTATTTATTTATTTATTTTTGGCTGTGTTGGGTCTTCATTGCTGCACGGGCTTTCTCTAGTTGTGACAAGCAGGGGCTACTCTTCATTGCGGCACACGGGTTTTTCATTGCGGTGGCTTCTCTTGTTGCAGAGCACAGGCTCTAGGCGCGCGGGCTTCAGTTGTTGTGGCTCGCGGGCTCTAGAATACAGACTCAGTAGTTGTGGTGCACAGGCTTAGTTGCTCCGCTGCAAGTGGGATCTTCCCAGACCACGGCTCGATCCCATGCCCCTTGCATTGGCAGGCGAATTCTTAACCACTGCGCCACCAGGGAAACCCTATGGTATGTACTCTTGATGTGATGTGATGAGAATGATGCTTTACCCCTATGGTCTTCCACCTCAAAACCTATAATTCCACTCTAATTATGAAATGCCATTTTTAACTTTTGAAAACATAAGACGAATCCCAATTGGAGAACTTTCTACAAAATTCCTGATTGGTACTCAAAACTGTCAAGGTCAAAAACAAAGTCTGATGAGCTGTTACTGCCCAGATGAGCCTAAGGAGATAGAATGACTAAATATAATGTGCTATCCTGAAATGGATCCTGGAACACATGCACAAACAGGATATTGGGTGAAAACTAAGGAACTCTGAATAAAGTATGGTCTTTATTTATTTATTTTTAAGTGAGATACCATTAACTACACATTAGTATGGCTAAAACTAAAAAGAGTGATAATTCTAAGTATTGGCGAGTTATGTGGAGCAACTGTGCTCTTGCAAGCTATTGATGGGATGTGAAATGGTACAACCACCTTGAAAACAGTTTTATAGTTTCTTACAAAGTTAAACACACACCCTACTATGAGACCCAGAAACTCAACTTCTACATATTTACCTCAAATAAATGAAATCATACAGCCTCACTAATATTTGTACACAAATGTATATAGCAGCTTTATTTGTAATGGCTGAAAAACTGAAAACATCCCAAATATCCCTTTGCAGGTGAGTGAATGAACAGATTTTTGTATATTCATATAGCAGAATACTTTATCTGTGATTTAAAAAAAAAAGCAAACTGATATGTGCAACCACATCAGTGAATCTGAAAAACTTTATGCTGAATAAAAGGAACCAGAAAAAATGTACATTGTGCATAATTTCATTTGTATAACATTCTAGAAAATGCAGACTAATCTGTAGTGACAGAAGTCAGATCACAGGTTTTGTGAGAGTGGGAGTAGAGGGGTGATTGATTACAAAGGGCTCGAGAAAATTTTGAAAAGTGATGGAAATATTTGTTATCTTCTTGTGGTGACTGTTTCACAGGTACATGTGCATATGCAACTGTATATAACTGCATAATTGTATATGCAGCTTATTGTATGTCATTTATTCCTCACAATTTGTTTAAAAAACAAGAAATGTTTTGAAAAAACTTATTCCCTACTTTATTGTCATTCATTTCTAATGTCACAATCAACAGATTCCCTTATTAACACAATAGTTGGAAAAATATTTTAATCTGTGTTATCTATCTCTAAATGAAATATTGAAAGGAAGCCATATACATAGAGTAGATTAAAATGAAGCTGCTCTGCTTTAAGTGAGGTTAGGTGTCCTGGAAGCCTTGTACTGTTACTGCCCCCTGCTTTCCACCCCAGCCCTAACGCTACTTCATTGCCCCCCACAGAACCTGGACCGTTACTAAATAAACGTCTGACTCCATGCTTTTTCTAAGTTTAAATTTACAGGTCTGATTATGCCAATCAATGATCATAGCAATCTTAGCTTTGACAGTAAATTATGATTGCTTTGGATAAGTCATTTCATTTCTCTGGATCTCAGTCTACTCATTTTTTTAAAAATTGGGGTGATGAACCACATTTCTTATGGTTACTTACTTGCCCAGTAGTAGCGCTAAATAATATAATTATATAAATGAAAAAAGTACATATTAAAAACTTCTCAAGGTTCAGTGTGGGAAAGGGAAACTAAATATTTCAAACAGGAGAGAATTTAATGCAGGAAATTAAATTCTGACAAAGCATTTTGAAAGACAGGGATAGAAATGGTCAGGGAAGAGGCTGATACCACTTGGGAATCCAAGAAGTACAAAAATCTCAGATAATTTTCTGCCAATTATATCAGCTACTGGGAGCATTGAAGTAAGTAATTTACAGGAGAATGTATGCAAGTCACTGACAAAACGTCACATCTGCCTTGTGTTTAAGCCTAGAATCAGCTGCTGCGAGAGTGTGAGTGCCGTCTCTTTCTTTCTAACTTTCCAAATATCTTGCCAGTACCTCTCACTGGTAAAAACCTAAATTGGAATAGGCTGACAAAAATGTCTAGGAAATATGGATTTTAGCCTTCCAGTTGCTATGATAGAGGAAATAGCCTATCATGTGGTCGGATGCTAACAGATAGCCTGGTACAGGCAGTGTTAATGTGATAAATGAAGCACCAAAGTTTACTAGCAGTAAAAATACTAATGGACAGTCACTAAGTGTTTGTTCAACAAATGAATATGTTCAATGTAGCTTGAAATGATGAGTAGACTTTATGAAGAAATGGAATCCAAGCAAGTTGTGAATGTGTGAAGATTTTCATAAGTCAGGTAGACAGCTCCGTGTATCAGTTTGCTTTTGCTGTATAACAAACCATTCCAGCTAAATGTTAATTTAGCTCACAATTCTATGTGTCAGCAATTTAGTTGGGTCTCCTCTGAGCTCACTCATTTATGCAGTGTGGTCAGCTGCCTGCAATGGCCTGAGGGTTGGTTTGTCTAGATGACTTCAGCTATAATGTCTCAACTCTGCTCCATGTGGCTTCTTGTTCTCCAGCATGTTATACTGAGCTTGTTTTCCTGGAAGCTTGTCAGGTTTCAGAGAGACAGAGAGAGAGAGAGTAGAAATACACAAAGCTTTTTGATGCCTAGGCTATGGGAGATACACCATGTCAATTCCATGACAATCTATTGATTAAAACAGGTCACAAGGTGAGTTCAGATTCAAGGAGTAGTGAAACAGTAAAATTTCTTAGGGTCTAGATACAGAAAGCCTGAATAATCATGACAATTTTATTTTGTATTGCACACTACTACAGTCTGCTAATTAATTCAGCCAGTAGTTTAAAGCTTTGTAGACAGGAATGTTGTTTGTAGCTTGGAGGATCAGGAAATGTTGGAGATTAGTTATGTGAATATAGTCTGATTCTGCGGTATTAGGTAGTATTAGGTTTATAGAATCGTGTGCTCCCAATATTAGATACAGCAGGAAGAAAAGATAATCTTCCTCATGGTCTTGTTTTACAAGACAGATATTTGACCCAGAAGTGTTAAATGAATTTTTCTAGGTCTTACGTCCATCAGGTGCTTTCAAACAGAACTGAAAACCTACCACAACGTCTGTTAGTCCAGGGCCTTGAATGTCAAGGAAAAAATGTTTTGACCTCTCAGGATTATAGAGTGGATTTACAAGACATATGGGTAGGAATGTGTATGTGTGTGTGATGTGTACATTCAGTACATGCATACATGTGTGCACACACACACAGTAGGAAAAGGAGGCAAAAGAGTACCATTTTGTGTAGGCCTGCTGCCTAATTTTAATTTGGCTCACCTCCTAATTTCTTTTATACCCTGAGTAGAAGTTATTCCCAGAGCTAATTCTTACATACACTGTATAGCACATGCCATCTGCTTCTGGAACCTGTGGCTGCACGTGACACATGTCCTGTAAGGTAACTAGTTTCTGATATTGTCCTAGAATAAATGCAGATGTTACCTTTCTTTAAGAAAAATAAGTAATCATACAGCCATCCCCTCCATCCTATGGAAGACACACAAGATGTACCTTCCTCAAAACCTCATCAGTGTATTCTCCAAAATGCTTATTGATTTGCACTGAAGGATGTGAAATCTCCAATCTAAAAAACTAAAGTCTGAATTAGGGACAAGTCCTACTTATGGGAAATTTTTAAAGAAAAATGTGATATTATTTGGAAGGACATTAAAAATTAATAATAGTCTGTATAGTGTAAATTTGCTGAGTCAAACAGCTATGGTTTTTCAATCTTATTTTCTGGAGTTTTTAGTTTTGTGATCTTAGATAATTCATTTGACACCTCTGAGACCCAGTTTCTTCACCTTTAAAAACAAGGGGGTGAGAGATAATTGCAGTTATGCATCCTCTTTATTGTAATCATTACTAGTGATGATGCATATGAAGCCTTTAGTGTACTGCCTGACATGGGGTAAATATTCAGTATATCCTCAATACTCAACAAATGCTAGCCAGATTATATTGTTATATTATTAAACTCACAGCAAAATTTAGTACAAGTTTATAAGTAAACCACTATGACTGCTATGATTCACAAATTAATTAAGGGTATTAGTTAAGGGTAAATAGGGGTGAATATTGGATAGCAGAGATCAAGTCAAATTGTGAGTAAACAGGAAAAAATAGCTTTCCGTTATCATGCTAGGTATGTGCTAGATATTATATCGGGGCTTCACACATTATTTTACTGAGTCCTCTTTATTAATTCTGTGTTACCAATAGGAAAACTGAGACTTAGAGAAGTTATATAAATTGCCTATTGTCTTAGAGTTAAGAAGTGGGGCTTGAACCCAGATATGGCTGACTTCAAAGTCTTTGATTTTAATGTAGATTGGAGCTTTATCAAGTGTTTTTATTCACCCAGATCCCTTTCTGCTGTTGTCATATTTAATCTAGATAAGTAGTCAGAATATGAGTCCTGGATCTGGATGGCCACACATTGTGCCAGGAAGTCTTGGGTTATACAAAATTCAGTAAAAACATTTGTTGTGTTTTCTGTCTAAATTGACAGTGAAGTTCAAGAGGTCATAAAACTTGGGCTGATGCAGTCTTTTCCTGAAACAGAAGCCTGATACGGAAACTAGAGCTTAGACAATGCTGGAGAGTTAAGTAGAATGAAAAATGTCAGGAAGGGCCCAGAGACATAGAGAATGATGTTGGGGTCAGTGGACTAAAGATCAGATTTCTCTGTGCCAGTCCCTGAGTGATAGGAAAAGATATGGCCACTGGAATGTCCCAGCAATAAGAGCAAATTATGTCACAGTGTTCTGAGGATAGGATTGCAGGGCCATAAATGCTGTTTTCAGAATTTTTACTCCAGGAAGACTTGTCTTTTTCACATCACTGTAGGAAGCATGAAAGAAACAACTGATCATTCCAATGTGTTTCCTCTCAAGGGCATTTTTGTCTCTGAGCTCCGAAAACCGATCAGCTGATAAAATCATTGCTTTCACAAAACTAAACTTCATAGATTGTAGAAAGTCTACAGACATAGTAGGTGCTCCCTAAACACCTGTGGCCAATGAGACAATTCCATGTTCATTTGGAAAGATCAAGGAACTCGAACAAAGACCTAGTTAACACCTCATGTGTACCAATTCATTAACTCTTTAACTTCTGTTTTCTCACCTCTGAATCAGGGGTTAGAGCATTGTTAGGGTGAGAAAAGGAGGTAAGGATTATGAAAATACTATTTCTATTTTCTATATAAATCCCTCAGGCTATTCATACATGTTATATACTACTGGACAGAAGACCAAAGTCTGCACCCAATAGGTCCAATGCTTGAGTTCAATTTTCAGATTATCAAAGAAGACCCTGCCACCATGATCCATTTGATAGACATGCAGTAAGTAACAGCCACCTGCCTTCTAAGGAGCTCTGTTACCTTTACTTTTGGGACCCTTTTTCAGTAGAAACTAAAATGCTTTGCAACTACTCAGTAACTCAAACCAGGAAGCTAGTATGCATTTTTAATTTGACATTTAAATTTTTTTTTCCATTTTTATTGAGATATAACTGACTTATAACATTGTAGAAGTTTAAGGTGTACATAATGATGATTTGATATATACATATATTGAGAAATAATTACCAAAATAACTTCAGTTAACATTCATCACCTCACATAGTTACTATTTTTCTTCTCTTGTGATGAGAACTTTTAAGATCTACTCTCTCAGCAACGTTCAAACATGAAATGCAGTGTTGTTAGCAATAGTCACCATGCTGTTATTACATCTCCAGAACTTATTTATCTTATAACTGGAAGTTTGGACCTTTTTTATATTTATATTTATTTATTTATTATTATTATTTTGGCTGTGTTGGGTCTTAGCTGAGGCATGTGGGATCTTTCGTTGTGATGCATGGGCTCTTTGTTGTGGTGCGCCTGGGGCTTCTCTCTAGTTGTGGCGTGCAGGTTTTCTCTTTTCTAGTGGTGGCACACAGGCTCCAGGGTGCATGGGCTCTGTAGTTGTGGCATATGGGTTCCAGAGCACGTGGGCTCTGTAGTTTGCAGCACAGGAGCTCTCTAGTTGAGGCGCATGAGCTCAGTAGTTGTGGCACGTGGGCTTAGTTGCCCTGTGGCATGTGGGATCTTAGTTCCCCAACCAGAGATCGAACCCGCGTCCCCTGCATTGGAAGGTGGATTCTTTACCACTGGACCACCATGAAAGTCCCTGGAAGTTTGTACCTTTTGACCGCCTTCACTCATTTTCCCCAGCCTCTCCACCCCTCACCTCCGGCAACTACCAATGTATTCTCTGTTTCTGTGAGTTTTGTTTTTGTTATTGTTTGTTTGTTTTTTAGATTCCACATATAAGTGAGATTATACACTATTTGCCTTTCTCTGACTTATTTTAGTCAGTCCTCATTTTAAAATTCCCCTTTTCTCATCACACACATCCTGTCAATCACCCACTCTGAAAATCTACATCTCTGTCTCCACTGTTCCTTTCCTAGTCCTCTAGGATTTTCACAAGGATCTTCAACATAGTCATTCTATTTCCAGCCTTACTACCTTCCAGACACTTCCTTACATTGCAAGTAGAGTGATCATTTAATGATAACATGAAAAATACCATGTCTATGAGGGTCATGAAAACCCTTAGCTTAATATCCGTACACAGCTTCTGTTAGCTTTTAAGACAAAATCCAAAACTCCTGAACATCATTACAAGACCCTACATGTTGTGACCCTTTCTTCTTTCATCACGTCATCTCTCCATCTTGCTCTACAGTCCAGCTCTACAGAACTCTGTTCCATGTACTTTCCATGTCCCCCTCACCTACAATGTAATTCTCCTAATACATTTACCTTTATTCTGTCAACCCTGCAGGTCTCAGTGGAAAGGTTGCCTCTTGACCTGACTTGTTGAGCCCTTGATCAGTTGAAGAACCTCTGCTATATCCTCTTAAATCTTCCTATACTTTCTTTATCAAATAATGTTCAGTAATTCGCACATATTTAAAACTGGAAAATTGTCTTCTAAATGAAGAATCAACAAATATACATGTGAACTGAACTTTTTTTAAGTCATGTGGGTTTATTTTTTTCATGACAGAGATGACCCATGCCCCACAAAGGATCATTTCTTCTATCTCTAGAAAATGTTCTGGCTCTCAAAAATTCAGTGAATGAATGAATTCATATGAACTAGATTCAACAACAGACTTCATTAGTTCGATTCTTCCTTTTCAGTGAGTCATGAGATATGCTCAAATACAGTCCAAAGTGATTATGAGTTACACAAAAAAGTACACTTTTGGTTCTGGTGGCCAATCTGAGTGGGAAGAGACTCAGGGGACAAGCAGACGGGTATTAAATGAGGTCCTGCATTTGCCTTCTCTGAGCTCACTCTCCATCTCTGGCGTCATAGGCTGGAGTCCTGGAAAGATCTGGCTGGAAAGATGTAAAGCTGTGAGTTAATTTATAAGATCGTAGACAGCAAGAGAGTTGGTTTAATTGAAAGATATAATTACCAGGTATTGAAGGTGAAGGGGTTCATTAATTTCACAGACACTCTGTTGACTGAACTGTCCTCATTTTAATTTTTCAAGACACATCAAGGAGGGGGACACCTGTGGTTCATGGGAGTGGACCAATCCTGGGCTTGCAGACACTTACAATTCCACCCCAGGGGCAAGCAATCTTTTGGAATTGAAAGGCCAGGTTGTTTTCTCCTGCTCAAAACTCCTCTTTATAAAACGCTGAAACGATCCTCACTGCCCCCTCGGTCCCTGCAAAGCCCTTCATAATCTGGCCTTTGCCTGCTTCTCTGCCTCCATTTTCAATATGCTCCCCCATCGCTGTGGTGTCTGCTTCTGACATTTTGAACTGATAATAATACAAATAGTAATTAATGTTATCATAATCATTTTTCACCATTACTACTGCTACTAATATTTACTGCACTCTCACTATGCACAAAACACTGCTCTGAGCATTCATTTCCTTTAGTGCATGAGGTCCTCCTGATGACCTGTGGTAGGTACTCTCCCCATTACTTTTCCAATTACTTGTCCAGACCAAGCAGCTAAATAAAAGCAAAACCTGGATTAGACTGCAGGTCTGTCTGACTTCAAAATCTGTCCTTTAAACACAGATTTTAGTTTATTGAATCCTGTTGTCTTTCACCTTTGTTTGTGTGTTTTTGAGGGTGAATACTATGTCTTGTTAATTGATGTGTTCCCCTAAAACAGCAGGGTGCTGGGCAGTTAGAAGACCCTCAGGAAATCTGATGGATGAGGAAATGGACAAATGCACTTTTCTTCCCCTACTCCGTGATAGGAATAGTGGTATCCAGAAAGGAAAGATTGGTTATACCATTGTCATTGCTCAGGTAGTGAAGCAAATGACAGCATCCGCTGAAGTAAGTGACTCAAAGGTCCATGGACCTTATAGTGAAGTCCCCAGAGATGCTTGGGTAGGGTCAGCATAGTTGTATTTGAGGAGAGGCTGAGCAGATGGAATGAGCTTTGCAGACCATCCTGCTTATGTTGGCCCTACAAGTCAGAGGCTCTCAAACTTGATAATACACTTTTGAAACATAGACATATCAGTATTCCATGGGAGTCATGAGATCATCTCATATGCCTGGAATTATGAGATTTTTTTTTTTTTTTTTTTGCGGTATGCGGGCCTCTCACTGTTGTGGCCTCTTCCATTGCGGAGCACAGGCTCCAGACGCGCAGGCTCAGCGGCCATGGCTCACGGGCCCAGCCGCTCCACGGCATGTGGGATCTTCCCGGACTGGGGCACGAACCTGTGTCCCCTGCATCGGCAGGCGGACTTTCAACCACTGCGCCACCAAGGAAGCCCATGAGATTTTTTGATACTTGACTATAATCTGGAAAACTGAGAATAAACATAGTGGCAGTAATAAAAATAAAAGTAATAATAGCAACTAATTATTACATATCTGTTATGTGTTCGGTGTTATCCAAACATTACCTCTAGTCGCTCACAGCAGTACTATAAAGTATCAATTAATATTAGTTCTATTTGACAGAGAAAGAAACTGAGAAATAACTTTCCCAAAATTAGCTGTTACCCAAAAGAGCAGGGATTCACGTTTAAGTCTTTCGGACTCTAAAACTTTTTCATATATTTTTTCAGTAAATATATCACTATTTCAGCATTCTTTGTCTTAAATTTTAAAATATATTTTTAGAGTGTGGCTGTTGACTAAAGATGTGTTTCACACAGAGGATGAGAGTTCACATTCAATGTAAGGAGGCTGTTTCAATGGGGAAATGACCTTGAGTTTGAATGTCCCTGATGCTGCTGGCCCAAATTATCCACATACCCCAGACCACAGTAGAGGCTGACAGTTCAATTAACCAAATATGGGGGAAAATAGCATTGATTAAGTAGGAATCTTAGGAAGTGGTTAATTATATTCCTGGATAACTGAAGACATTTTGTGTTTGAGCCCATCTTAATGAAAATCTAAATATATCAGGCCCTTTGCAGAGGACAGATCACAATGCATTTATTTCTGTGTCCTTGAAGATAATTTAATCAGGCTATGCAGAACATACACACTGTCTTCTTTGGCATCTCAACAATTATTATAGTGGTTAGTAATGATTCCTAATTCTAAAAAAGAGATTGTTTTCTAATGTTTGCAATAAGACAACACCATGACATTTTAACACTTGAAAAAGTATATCACATCAGAGAATTTGTATTTAATGACTGGAAATCCATAGATCTTTCATTTCATTCTTCTGAGTCTCATAGATGTCTTCTTTTGAACTTGTTTTCACCTTGTTCTAAACCTCAGTCAAATCCATATGGGGCAGTAGATGCAGAGTTGTAAATGATTTCCTGGAAGGTAGACTGATCTCAGAAAATTGTCAGGGAGTTGTTGAAAGCTACTGATCCCTGGAATTGATTTAAACAATAGATCCTTGGCATTTATATACTTAATCTGCCTATTGGTTTCTTGTTATTGTTACTTTTACGTTTACTTGCTTTCAACTATGCAGCATATTTACAGAGCACATTAATTTCTGTGGTTGTAACCCGATTATCTCACAGTCCATCAATTAACATGTACATGTGTGGCAACACTGATATCAGTGCCCAGATCCCCATTACTCCAAGCCTATTCTGCTGTATTACTCCAGCCGCTCCATCACCTGAGTAGTGATGTCTCATATGGGTTTAGGAGAAAGTCTACAAATTCTCCCTCCTCTTCAAGGTGTCTTCTCACTGTACCTGCTTCATTGGGTATAGTTACTCTTACTTGGTAATTATCCAAGCACAGAGATTGATCAGGCTGCCCTTCTGTCGACTGTGATCTGTTAGGGGAAAAGTGACCTGTCCACACTTCAAAATTCATCAGGTGGCTTTCAAAGTAGAGTTGCTTTAGCTCAGAGTCTTAAAAGTTTTGCTTAAACCATTCCCTCTACTTTATACTCTTTCCTCAGGAGTTCAAATCCAGTTCCTTCACAGGGTGGAAAGAACACAAGCCATCTCTATTGTCCTTTTCTCCTAGAAGGTTTTAGGGGGAAAATATACAAAACCCAAAACAACAAATCCCTCCTTATTCACTTAGCCCTCATCACTGCTTGGCTTCTTCAGAAGCAAGTGCTAAGACAGAGTTTTGGGGAGCATGATCTTTCTTAGAAATTAACATCTGTGAAAGAAAGAGAGTGGAAGCAGAATTGGGTAGAGGGAGAAGGTGAACTGCAATGCAGACCCAACAAAGTCTCTATCTACATGGCAGAGAGCTCTAGAATGAGCATCACCCATCAGAGATCCAACAGTGGGATGAAATGGTCAGACATTTACACCTGTCTAAGCCAATCACTACATGTGAGCTTCCCTAGGAAGGCCATGATTTCAATGAGGTGACTCTCTGCAGTCAAGGCTGACTCTGAAGAAGATGACAGCTGGAGGATGTTTGCAGACAATGCTTCCTGAAACCTGGCAGCCACTCCTTTCTTGCAGGGGGATCTGGGCTTTTTTTATCATGACCCCCAACAAAATGGCCTCATGCAGCTCTTTGGATGGAAATAAACCCATGGGTATTTGGGTGACGTCTAACTCTTCTTCCAGAAGCATCTGAGCCCTATTCCCACAAGGAAAACAAACCATTGCCTTCATATTGGATTTATGTGTTCACAAGTTTGAGAGCATATCTGTGAAGAACATAAAGAGTATACAGCATTCTTTGGACTTCCCTGGCGGTCTAGTGGTTAAGATTTCACCTTCCAAGGCAGGGGGTGTGGGTTTGATCCCTGGTCGGGGAGATAAGATCCCACATACCTTGTGGCCAAAAAACCAAAACATAAAACAGAAGCAATATTGTAACAAATTCAATAAAGACTTTAAAAATGGTCCACATCCAAAAAAAAAACCTTAGAAAAAAAAAAGGACTATACAGCATTCTTGATATGTACGAAAGGTCTCAATCGTTCTCACTGATTGCCCTGGAATTGTGATTGTTCATGCCCCACCTAGACACAGAGTGAAACCAGAAAGGAGTTATCCATTTACCATACCTGAGTTAGGTGCACAGTGATCAGAACTGGAGTGTTAGATTATACAGAACAGAGAGAAAACATGGGAACTCAAGTGGTCAGAGCCAGATTTCTAAATCAAGGACATTAACACCTACAATCAGAATTAAGAGGGTCAGAGACTCATTCCAACATATAGACTCATTATTTGAAGCAACATAAGACCAGAAAGATACATTTTGATAGCAAAGAGATAACCTGGACTCCTGCGACATAAACCTTGGCTTTCTGGTAACATTTTTATTAGTAACATTGATATAGGTTTTTTTTTTTTTTTAACATTTTTAAGAAACATATCATGTATAAGGTACTATGTTGAATGCATTCTACATGTTATCACATTAATCCTCAAAATAAAACCATGATTTAGGACTTATCTTGTCTACTGTAGAAGTACAGAAATTTATTCTTATTGGTGTTAAAAATTTGCCCTAAGTCAGCAGCCAGTAAATGGTCAGGCCTCTCTTCTCAGCCATATTCTATTGCATCCAGTGAGTAGAACAAAAACCAATAACAGTGAGTCACAGAGACTACATTTGGGTTAAATACAAGAAACATTATAATGATAAGAATTGTCCAAACAAGAATTGGCTGCCCTAGTGGACATGGCTCCACCAATGGAAGAAGGGTTCCAGCAAAGGCTAGGTGGCCATCTGTCATGTTCATTGCAGAAGCAAATTCTGATTGGTTGGGTGGTTGAATTTAATGATTTTATGGTGCCATTTCCAATCCTGAGGCTCTGATTTAAAATCCCTGGTAACCCCTGTGATTTCCATTTCAATCCTGTTTATAAGCCTTTATACAGCTGACTTGCTTCTCCAATATTTTGACTTCCCTTAATTTAGAGAGAACATTTCCAGTTAAGAATGGAATTTGGATAATTTACACTTTAATATAATTCTCATTGGAAAAAAGATAGATGCCTAACTATACACTATGTCAGCATAACGAAGATAAAGCTAGAACACTCCAGAGCCTGCCTCAGCACAGTGTCACATTCAGAAGAGACTGTAATTTCATATAAACAAATATTTAAAACTTTTAAAAGCCATCTTTAATGTTTAAAAAAAGGTGCCGAGCATAAAACTAAGAGGAGGAGATCGGTTCAAGATGGCAGAGTAGAAGGATGTGTGCTCACTCTCTCTTGCAACAGCACCAAAATCACAACTAACTGCTGAACAGTCATCGACAGGAAGACACTGGAACTCACCAAAAGAGATACCCCACATTCAAAGACAAAGGAGAAGCTGCAATGAGATGGTAGGAGGGGCGCAATCACAATAAAATCAAATCCCATAACCGCTGGGTGGGCGACTCACAAACTGGAGAATAATTATACCACAGAAGTCCACCCACTGGAGTAAAGGTACTGAGCCCCACGTCAGGTTCCCCAACCTAGAGGTCCGGCAATGGGAGAAGGAGACTGAACCAGACCTACCTGCTAGTGATGGAAGGTCTCCTGCAGAGGTTGGGGGGAGGGGGTGGCTGTGGCTCATGGCAAGGGACAAGGACACTGGCAGCAGAAGTTCTGGGAAGTGCTCCTTGTCATGAGCCCTCCTGGAGTCCACCATTAGCCCCACCAAAGAGCCTGTAGAACAAAAACCACATTCAAGAAAGATAGACAAAATGAAAAGGCAGAGGACTATGTACAAGAGGAAGGAACAAGATAAAACCCCAGAAAAACAGCTAAATGAAGTGGAGATAGGCAACCTTCCAGAAAAATAATTCAGAATAATGATAGTGAAGATGATCCAGGACCTCGGAAAAAGAATGGAGGCAAAGATTGAGAAGATGCAAGAAATGTTAAACAAAGACCTAGAAGAATTAAAGAAGAAACACCTGGAAGAATTAAAGAACAAACAGAGATGAACAATACAATAAATGAAATGAAAAATACACTAGAAGGAATCAATAGCAGAATAACTGAGGCAGAGGAATGGATAAATGATCGAAAAGATAGAATGGCAGAAATCACTACCGCAGAACAGAATAAAGAAAAAAATGAAAGCAAATGAAGACAGCCTAAGAGACCTCTAGGACAGCATTAAATGCACCAACATTCACATAATACGGGTCCCAGAAGGAGAAGAGACAGAAAAAGGACCCGAGAAAATATTTGAAGAGATTGTAGTCAGAAAATTCCCTAACATGGGAAAAGAAATAGCCACCCAAGTCCAGGTAGCGCAGAAAGTCCCAGGCAGGATAAACCCAAGGAGAAACATGCCGAGACACATAGTAATCAAACTGGCAAAAATTAAAGACAAAGACCAATTATTAAAAGCAACAAAGGAAAAATGACAAATAGCATACAACAGAACTCCCATAAGGTTAACAGCTGATTTCCCAGCAGAAACTCTACAAGCCAGAAGGTAGTGGCACAATATATTTAAAGTGATGAAAGGGAAGAACCTACAACCAAGATTACTCTACCCGTCAAGGATCTCATTCAGATTCGATGGAGAAATCAAAAGCTTTACAGACAAGCAAAAGCTAAGAGGATTCAGCAACACCAACCAGCTCTACAACAAATGGTAAAGAAACTTCTCCAAGTGGGAAACACAAGAGAAGAAAAGGACCTACAAAAACAAACCCAAAACAATTAAGAAAATGGTCATAGGAACATACATATCGATAATTACCTTAAATGTGAATGGATTGAATGCCCCAACCAAAAGACACAGGCTCACGGAGTGGATGCAAAAGCAAGACCTGTATATATGCTGTCTACCAGAGACAGACTTCAGACCTGGGGACACATACAGACTGAAAGGGGGGGATAGTAAAAGGTACTCCATGCAAATGGAAATCAAAAGAAAGCTGGAGTAGCAATACTCATATCAGATAAAGTAGACTTTAAAATAAAGGATGTTACAAGGGGCAAGGAAGGACACTACATAATGATCAAGGGATCAATCCAGGAAGAAGATATAACAATTATAAATATATATGCACCCAACATTGGAGCACCTCAGTACATAAGGCAAATGCTAAAAGCTATAAAAGAGGAAATCAACAGTAACACAGTAATACTGGCGGACTATAACACCTCACTTACACCAATGGACAGATCATCCAGACAGAAAATTAATAAGGAAACACAAGCTTTATATGACACAATAGACCAGATAGATTTAATTGATACTTATAGGACATTCCATCTGAAAACAGCAGATTACACTTTCTTGTCAAGTGCACATGGAACATTCTCCAGGATAGATTACATCTTGGGTCACAAATTAAGCCTCAGTAAATTTAAGAAAATTGAAATGATATCAAGCATCTTTTCTGACCATAACGTTATGAGATTAGAGATAAATTACAGGGAAAGAAACGTAAAAAACACAAACACATGGAGGCTAAACAATATGTTACTGAATAACCAAGAGATCACTGAAGAAATCAAAGAGGAAATCAAAAAATACCTAGAGACAAATGATAATGAAAACACAATGATCCAAAACCTATGGGATGCAGTAAAAGCAGTTCTAAGAGGGAAGTTTATAGCAATGCAATCCTACCTCAAGAAACAAGAAAAGTCTCAAATAAACAGTTTAACCTTACACCTAAAGAAAAACTAGAGAAAGAAGAGCAAAAAAAAAACAAAGTTAGGAGAAGGAAAGAAATCATAAAGATCAGAGCAGAAATAAATGAAATAGAAACAAAGAAAACAATAGCAAAGATCAATAGAACTAAAAGGTGGTTCTTTGAGAAGATAAACAAAATTGAAAAACCGTTACCAGACTCATCAAGAAAAAGAGGGAGAGGACTCAAATCAATAAAATTCAAAATGAAAAAGAAGTTACAATGGACACCGCAGAAATACAAAGCATCCTAAGAGACTACTACAAGCAACTCTATGCCAATAAAATGGACAACCTGGAAGAAACAGACAAATTCTTAGAATGGTATAACCCTCCAAGGCTGAACCAGGAAGAAATAGAAAACATGAACAGACCAATCACAAGTAATAAAATTGAAACTGTGATTAAAAATCTTCCAGCAAACAAAAGTCCAGGACCAGATGGCTTCACAGGTGAGTTCTATCTCACATTTAGAGAAGAGCTAACACCCATCCTTCTCAAAGTCTTCCAAAAAATTGCAGAGGAAGGAAAACTCCCAAACTCATTCTATGAGGCCACCATCACCCTGATACCAAAACCAGACAAAGATACTACAAAAAAAGAAAATTACAGACCAGTATCACTGATGAATATATATGCAAAAATCCTCAACAGAATATTAGCAAACAGGATCCAACACCACATTGAAAGGATCATACACCATGATCAAGTGGGATTTATCCCAGGAGTGCAAGGATTCTTCAGTATATGCAAATCAATCAATGTGATACACTATATTAATAAACTGAAGAATTAAAACCATATGATCATCTCAATAGATGCAGAAAAAGCTTTTGACAAAATTCAACATCCGTTTATGATCAAAACTCTCCAGAAAGTGGGCATAGAGGGAACCTACCTCAACATAATAAAGTCCATGTACAACAAACCCACTGCAAACATCATTTTCAATAGTGAAACACTGAAAGAATTTCCTCTAAGATCAGGAAAAAGACGAGGATGTCCACTCTCACCACTGTTATTCAACATAGTTTTGGATGTCCTAGCCATGGCAATCAGAGAAGAAAAAGAAATAAAAGGAATACAAATTGGAAAAGAAGAAGTAAAACTGTCACAGTTTGCAGATGACATGATCCTATACCTAGAGTATCCTGAAGATGACACCAGAAAACTACTAGAGCTAATCAGTGAATTTGGTAAAGTTGCAGGATACAGAATTAATGCACAGAAATCTCTTTCATTCCTATACACTAACAACAAAAGATCAGAAAGAGAAATTAAGGAAACAATCCTGTTCACCTTTGCAACAAAAAGAATAATATACCTAGGAATAAACCTACCTAAGGAGGTAAAAGACCTGTACTCAGAAAACTGTAAGACACTGATGAAAGAAATCAAAGGTGACACAAACGGACAGAGAGATATACCATGTTCTTGTATTGGAAATGTCAATATTGTGAAAATGACTATACTACGCAAAGCAGTCTACAGATTCAGTGCAATCCCTATCAAATTACCAGTGACAATTTTTTCAGAACTAGAACAAAAAAAATCTTAAAATTTGTATGGAGACACAAAAGAGCCTTAATAGCCAAAGCAAACTTGAGGGAAAAAAGCAGAGCTGGAGGAATCAGACTCCCTCACTTCAGACTATACTACAGAGCCACAGTAATCAAGACAATATGGTACTGGCACAAAAACAGAAATATACATCACTAGAACAGGATAGAAGGCCCAGAGCTAAACCCCTGCACCTATGGTCAACTAATCTATGAAAAAGGAGGCAAGGATATACAATGGAGAAAAGACAGCCTCTTCAATAAGTGGTGCTGGGAAAACTGGATAGGTACATATAAAAGAGTGAAATTAGAACACACCCTAACACCATACACAACAATAAACTCAAAATGGAGTAAAGACCTACATGTAAGACTGGACACTATAAAACTCTTAGAGGAAAATATAGGAAGAGCATTCTTTGACTTAAAGATCACTCTTTAACAGCAAGATCTTTTTTGACCCATCTCCTAGAGTAATGGAAATAAAAACAAAAATAAAAAAAATGGGACCCAATGAAACTTAAAAGCTTTTGCACAGCAAAGGAAACTATAAACAAGACGAAAAGACAACCCTCAGAATGGGAGAAAATATTTGCAAATGAATCAATGGACAAAGGATTAATCTCCAAAATATATAAACTGCTCATGCAGCTCAATATTAAAGAAAACAAAGAACCCAATCGAAAAGCGGGCTGAAGACCTAAATAGATGTTTCTCCAAAGAAGACATACAGATGACCAAGAAGCACATGAAAAGCTGCTCAGCATCACTAATTGTTAGACAAATGCAAATCAAAACTACAATGAGGTATCACCTCACACCAGTCAGAATGGCCATCATCAAAAAATCTACAAACAATAAATGCTGGAGAGGGTGTGGAGAAAAGGGAACCCTCTTGCACTGTTGGTGGGAATGTAAATTGATACAGCCACTATGGAGAACAGTAAATTGATACAGCCACTGTAGAAAACTAAAAATAGAATTAACATTTGACTCCACATTTCTACTTCTGGGCATATACCCAGAGAAAACCATAATTCAAAAAGACACATGCACCCCAATATTCATTGCAGCACTATTTACAATAGCCACGTCATGGAAGCAACTTAACTGCCCATCGACATACAAATGGATAATGAAGATGTGGTATGTATATACAGTGGAATATTAATCAGCTATAAAAAGGAATGAAATTAGGTCATTTGTAGGGACACGGATGGACCTAGAGACTGTCATACAGAGTGAAGTAAGTCAGAAAGAGAAAAACAAATATTGTGTATTAATGCATATATGTGGAATCTATAAAAATGGTACAGATGAACCAGTCTGCAAGGCAGAAATAGAGACACAGGTGTAGAGAACAAATGTATGGACACCAAGGGGGGTACGTGGGTGTAGGGGGTTGTGGTGAGATGAACTGGGAGATTGGGATTGACATGTATACACTAATATGTATAAAATTGATAACTATTAAGAACCTGCTGTATAAAAAATAAATAAAATTAAAAGAAATACATAGAGGAAAAGAAACTCCTTAAAGTAATTTTTCTCAATGCATTTTTCTTATACTTAAAATGAGTAACAGATAGTCCCTAAATATTTTCCCTTTTCCAAAGCCCCAAAATCTTTAACATTTAGCCCATGCTGAACTTTACACCTCTTATATGGATCTATCATTTTATCCTAAGAATACTTCTCTGCCCTTCCTGTTTAAACAAGGTTGATCTTTCCGCTTCCTCCAGTTCTTCATTTCACCCGTTAACCCTGAGTATCCCTCTCATAGAAGGCAGGAAAGACGATAGCATCTGAATACTCACATTTTGTTACAAACCTTCAGTGAAATATTCAAAAACCTCCTCAAAAAGAGAAACATGTCTACTTGTGCCACCTGTAGATCCACTTTCTCATTCATAGCTTGAATCCCCTCCTTCCTGGCCTTTCTTCTCATTCTCCTACAGGGTCCAGTGAGGTCTTCTAAGGGATAAACATTGACTGTATCCATTAAAGTCATGTCTAACCAGCTGAGGTATGAATAACTTAGACAAGTTCAGAGTAGCAACCATGTTGGCTTTCAGATTCAGTCCCCTCCCAGTCCTGGTTCTATTCCTCCTTAGAAAAGGAAGACAGAATGTCTGTCAACTTTGTTGTCCCCCAGTTAACCATGGCTGACTTGGTGTTCCTTTGCGTCTCTGGTTTATCCCTGACATTCTCCCATCCATGCTTGTGTCTACAGTATGCCAGGGAACATTCTCCACTGGGGCCAGTTTTCCATAGTGGAAATGATTCAGGAGATGGTGCTTCTGGCAGTCTTTGTGGCATCAGTTGATGGAGTTGAAAACACATATCCGTGTCTACCTGGCTCCCATTTTAGGGAATACAAATTCAGGAGGCTGTAGCACCTCCAGATTCTTATATATTATCTGGAGTTTAAGTCTGAGTTCTCTTACTTGCCTTGTTCCCAGGGAGACATTATGATCACCCTTTTCCCCCGCTTTTCCCCTTTCTCTAATTAGCTTTACTAACAGCATGAATTCAGGCATCTCATATAGGTGGTGAAGTCTGAAATAGTTTTGTAACTCTTGGCTGTAAATTGGTACTGTACTGACCTGATCTAGGAGTTTCTGATCCTCCTCCAAGCCATCTTCCACCACCTGCTGCCCATTTACCAGCCGCAGAAGTCCCTCTAGTTCGGAAGAGTATGCAGCTTGTTAAGTCTCTTACCTGACAATGTGCAGCTATCAACCAGACACAAACATCCCAGCCCCTCTTCATTCATTTTAGGAGGTTCAGTCAGGCAGTCCACTACCAAAATAGATTGCACAGAGCGCATAAATAAATCCTAATCCCGGGGCTTCCCTGGTGGCGCAGTGGTTGAGAATCTGCCTGCCAATGCAGGGGACACGGGTTCGAGCCCTGGTTTGGGAAGATCCCACATGCCGCAGAGCAACTGGGCCCGTGAGCCACAATTACTAAGCCTGCGCGTCTGGAGCCTGTGCTCCTCAACAAGAGAGGCCGCAATAGTGAGAGGCCCGCGCACTGCGATGAACAGTGGCCCCCACTTGCCGCAACTAGAGAAAGCCCTCGCACAGAAACGAAGACCCAACACAGCCAAAAATAAATAAATAAAATTAAAAACAAACAACAACACAAAAAACTATTCCCTTTAAAAAAATCCTAATCCCAAACCCGATAGACTCACTTAATTGAAAAGATTTCTCCTCCTTCCTCCACCTCCTGGTTCACTGCAAGTTTTATGTACAACTCAGTGTTTCATTTGTTTGTTTTTTCTTCTCACATGCATTCTAGTTATCCCTGTACATTGTTAAATTTCTTGGAGTAAAAGAAGATGCATGGATTTTTTTTTTTTTGTACAAACACTGTAACTTTAAAACATTACATAATTAAAGATGCTAGGTCATGATTAAAGGGTATTAGGCCTTCCTGTTTAACAGCAAAAGTCATGCTGCTTGGTGGCCCTATCAAAGACACAGTTTATAACTCACTAAGCCAACTTTGAAATTATGAAATACTTGATGAATTGTTTTTAATTTGAGCAAGTCATGTAGTGTTAAATATTGTGCATAAAGTGAGACATTGATATTTTATGTGATGGTATTTCTAATTTACAGAATTCAAATTCACATAAAATGCTACTATACTGTAGCTTGTAATATTGGTTCCAAAGTGTGCTTGATGGAATACCCCAGAGATGGAGCTTAATTCTCAGGGATTTTGTCTACACAATTTGGCCAGCGAAAAGCCTTGGGTTAGTCCATTATGTCTACTACTGACCACCTCTCCCTTTTGAAAAAAGGTCTATAATTCTTTAAGATATTGAACATTCATAGGAGCCAGGTTAAAACAATAAATGTATGTAACCTAAAATTCACTGTGGTAGCCATGCAAATATATGGCTCAAATCTCCTTCTGTGGGGAACCTAATTGACAGATGGCCCCGGCCATTGTCACACTGGCTCCATCACCTCAGAGGTCACACATTCCATGGGGTGCTACCAGCCAGTGACTGCACACAATGAAGGTACTAATGCTACCCCATTCTTGTGAGATGCAGGACTCCTGTAATGGGTGATTTGGGCCCTTCTGGAAACCTCCTTAAACAACTGCAATCTGAGACAGTTCTTACCCAACCCTCCTTCCTGCCTCTCCTCCTGCCCTGGTATTATACCTGCATCCCAGTCTGAAGGCTCTCCCTGCCCTCTCTTGTATCCTTCATAGGCATTTCTTCCCCAGTAAATCTCTTACCCTGCCTTACCCTCATCTTACCCTGTCTTTGCATCTGCTGCTCCACAATCCTGTCCTTTAGACTTCCTCAATTTAGTGAACCTCCAGTTTTAAACTCTGTTGCCCATATATCATAATTCTGACCTCACAGAGGCATCTGCAGTATCCCTCTGTCAATGAGGAGGCATCCTCAGGACCACCGCTGCTCATATTGCTTCACATCTACCCCATGTACCATACATCCATTAACTTGGCAGCCAGAAAGAAAATACACTCTTGGCTCAGTTGCAGGGTGATGACTTAATCTGAGTTGAATCTGAATATTGCACTTTTTATGCCAGATCCCAGGTGTGTCTTCTAGAATGAAACTGAATAATGTTTGGCTACTCCATAAATCTCAAATCTTTAACTTTTCCATCAACTGTTAACTCTTCCCTCCACTCTCCAAACTTGCTAAAATTCTTCTTTCAAACTTACCCAGCCCATGATGGCTCATCTTGTTCTGTCTCTGCACTCACCCTTCTAGATCCTTCCTTTTCTCCCAAGAGTAGCTCTGTCTTTCCAGTGTCTGTAAAGCTAGCATGTGGGTTCTCCATTTCACCCTTCACTCATTGCCTTTTTATCTTAGGAAACAGAAAATGAGAAAGGATGTCAACATTACATTAACAACTGTCTTTGTTCCTGTAACCCCTTCATACAAGTAAATGGTTATTCCATATAAAAGGGTCTTAACTGCAGCATCTTAACTCCAAGCAGCCTTTAGTCCGGTGAGAAATTCTCAGGCTGACTTTTGGGTCCTTCCAAGTGAGGGACTCATGAAACTAGCCGAAACATTAGCAATTCAGCACCTTTAATGATGAAAAATCCTTTCATCCAGGAAAATTTAAGAGGCAGCAGAATGCCTGGCCTTGTGGCTAATTCAGCAGTGATCTCTCATTCATACTACTGAGGCCTGGCAGCTCAGTCAGGGGTTGGCTAAGGCTGGAAGAGAAGTACATCCCTGCAGGCTGGTCACGGTCCTCCTCCTGACACCCCTCCCTGCTTCACACCACATAATCAATCCTGGCCACCACTACCCGCTTGCTGCTGCTTGGCCTGAATTGGTATTCTTCTTGCCTTACCAGTCTACACTTAGATTTATGATGTATTTAGAATTGGATTACATCAAGTCTCAAGGCCAAGGCGCCATAATCCGTCACCGTCTCCACTGTGGCCAAACACAAACATTTGTTTTAGCTGCATCAGCATCCCTAAACTCTGTTGGAAGGATACCCATTGTTAATCGCTATAGCAACTGCATCTTCTTATGTTTTTTTCTTCTCCAACCCCAACTTCTTTGCCTCCCTCCTTCCTCATTCCAGATAAAAGCACTGACTCCATCAAGTGATAGATATTCATAATTTAACAGAATGGTGGCAAGTCTAAGTTATGCTGTTGAAATACATCACAGCCAGAGTTGCTTTGCTATTTGTTTTTGTGCTGAATAGCAGCAAGTATTTTAAGTTACGGGTCTCACACACACACAAGGAGAAGAAAAGAGGTGTATGTAATTGTCTCCAATATTGATGAAGGCTTCTTGCCTGCTTAGTGAAGTCTTAAGAAGCAAAATTAGGGTGCTGCTTCCCTAACTGGTGTACATATTTTTATACTTTATTATTATTTATTAACAGTAGTGAAAAGAACCATATTTGATATTTC
This sequence comes from Leucopleurus acutus, assembly GCF_964270905.1. NCBI lineage: Eukaryota > Metazoa > Chordata > Mammalia > Artiodactyla > Delphinidae > Leucopleurus > Leucopleurus acutus. The sequence goes on from NC_139150.1 coordinate 16,407,017, forward strand.
TGTGGCTCACCACCATTAACAAAGGACAAATATTACCTCATCCAAACTTTACAGTATTTTGTTAAATAGGATATTTATGCTCTGTTTTATGGGTGAGGATATGCAAGTTCAGAGAAGTGAAGTAATGTGCCTAAGCTTCTAAAGTTTGTCATGAATAAGCAGAGAACTGAAAACAGATCTTTAGATTCTAAGCTGAAAGTTCCTGTTATACCATTATTGCCTGTTTAACAAAGGAGATATCTATGTGGACCAATTAACTAACACATTAATGTAAAATGGACTTACTGAAGGACATCAGAAATATATCTTAGTGAGATATATCTCTTTTAAGGTATACAAAAGTGGAATTACAGGGCTTCCCTGGTGGCGCAGTGGTTGAGAGTCCGCCTGCCAATGCAGGGGACACGGATTCGTGCCCCAGTCCGGGAGGATCCCGCACCCGGCGGAGCCGCTGGGCCCGTGAGCCATGGCCGCTGAGCCTGCGCATCCGGAGCCTGTGCTCTGCAACGAGAGAGGCCACGACGGTGAAAGGTCCGCGTACCACACACACAAAAAAAGTGGAAGTACAGTGGGTTAAGTGACCTATACTTTTGAGGACCTGGGTCATGCCTCCCAGGTATTACAGAAATAAAACAAACAATAAATAATATAGAAAATGAAATGGATAGAGGAGACCTTGCTTTTAGTCAGACTCAGTCATTAACTCACTTGGAGTCATTTTTCCTCTCTGAGACTTACTTTGTGTGTAAATTGTGAGGATTGAAATAGATTATTTCCAAGTTGAGAAACTTGTAATATTCATGAATTCTACCTTAAGTGCACATTGCATGCTTAACCTTGTGCTTGAATCTGAGGAGTGAAAACAGAAGAAAAGAAGGAAGTTTCTATCTTCCAGCATCTTATAACATAATTAACCTTCACAAGGCTTAGATAGTGTCACAAACACACAACACCAAACAAAGGGATAGGAAACTGTATTTAAATGTTATGTTTTAGGGTTCAGTTGTAAGAGATGCAGTTGGCCAAAGGAAAGAAAGTTCAAAGAGGGCTTGAATGATCAAAGAAATGTTCATGGTATAAGAGAAATCTGAGCTGGTTGATGAAGGTGAGAAGAATGTGAAGAGATAGGAAAATGGAAGTCCATACCCAACAGGGGAGATGATACAAATGAAATCCCAGTAAATGGAGTGAAGTGGGACATTTCCATTTAGCTATGAGTGTTGACTCTCTGTACCATAGTTTTCTGCTTTGTTGTGAACCTTTGAAGTTGGACCAAAAGTAGGTACAAAAGGGGCTGAAATGACTATCCTCCATTTATTCAAAATTCAATTTTCAAAAGCTTAACCAGAGAGAGGAGGTGAAGGAGAGGGAAGAAGAAGAATAGAAAATAACAAAATATAAATCAGCATGATATAAAATGTTAGTGTTGGAAGGGAGGTATAATCCTATCTAACCCAATCAACTAAATATGGGGGGAAAGATGCAGAAAAATGAAGTGAGTCTTCCAATGGCATGCAATGACCCCAACCATAATGATCTGTCCACATTCTCTGTCCCCATTCTGGTGCCTTTAGGCTCTTGGGAGCAGTGGAAGGAAACCAGAAAGGAAGATAGAAAAGAATGACTAAGAGGGAGGAGAGTGGGGAAGGGAGAAGGACTGAAAAGTATGCCAGTAGGATTCTTGCAGAAGAATGTGCTCGCTCAGATGTGGCAAGACTGGTTCAAAACTGCCAAAAATGATGTGAAACTGGAATGCTGCTCCTGTTCTCCCCTCCTTGTCTTGAGCACTTCCTTGAGTCTTTCAATGGCTGACAAAGACAAGAGGTCACCAAAATTAGGTCTTCAGTGTGTCTCTCTGCTTGTGTCTGAATTAGATTTCCAGCTTGGATTACTGTAGGTGGCACAGGAGCTTGAATCAGAGTAAAGCTAATTTTCAGTGAATGGGTGATCTAGACTAGTTGGGCTCATCCTGATCATTGAATCACCTCAGGAGATGTAAAAAATGCCCAGGCCTGTGCCTACCCTCAAAGGTTCTGATTCAACTAGTCTGGGGTAGGAATCAAGATTAATACGTTTCTGTTTACCTAGATTAAAGAACAAACTTCAGAGTGATCTTAATCAGAACAAATATCTGATTGTCCCGGACAGTTGCATCAAGGAAGAAAGGAAGGGAGGGAGGAAAGAAGGAAGGAAGGATGGGAGGGAGGAAGGAAGGAAGGAAGAAAGGATGAGAGGGAGGAAGGAAGGAAGGAAGGAAGGAAGGAAGGATGGGAGGGAGGAAGGAAGGAAAGAAGGGACAGACTCAGTGAGGTAGTGGAAATCCCTCTGTGGGTCATATCCTTAGTTTCCCCAGGGTGGCCTTGTACTTAGTAGAGCAGAGCTGACTTTTCTAGGGCCCATATCCCAAACCTGAATTGGACCTGAATTTCTAATAAGAATGGACCCGGGAAAAGAGAAAGACATTTATCTTTGAGACAGAGGTGAAACAGGGTCCTATTGGTCAGTGGGATTCCCCTGCCTGTATTTTAAGCTGTGAATGTCAGCACCTTGATAAGAGCCATCAGTGACTCTGACTTGTCATGGACTCTGGAGTCTTGAATCTCAGCCTCTCTTCTGGGGAATGCTGACCTCCATCAGCCTCATTCTGTCTGAGGGGAGCTTTACAGAAGTTCTTTTTCCATGAACTGAATGGGATTGCCAACAGGGTAAGAGAAATTATGGCTGTGCTTGAGGATATTCTGAAGGCAAAACATCCCAGCTCCTGTCCCAGCACCTATGGGAACTCTCACTGAAAAATTCTTGTGGTTTTATCTGTTGGTCACATTTGATGATGATAATAATAAACCATGTGTAAGTGTTTACTATTTGTTAATACCTTGCTGAGTATTGTATACCTATACTAACTTGAAAATAATGGATGTTTTTGCCACTAACATGCATATTAGAAGTTGAATGAGAGAGTTGCATATATATGTATTCATAGAGTTGCATTATTATGTGCATATATAAATATGCATAGTATAAGTTAAATTAGCGAGTTGAACAAAATGTTTTGGAAGCACTGATTAGGCAATCCATTCTTACAGGGCAGTGGTAGTAGTACTAAAGACTTTTCAAACAGCCTGTGACTTCTGAATGAGAATTAAGAATGTTGAGGTATTTAGCTGGGTTGGAAATACTAGGAAGAACATCTTCATTGGAAGAAAGCCTGGGGAGACAGACAACTCAAGAGTTTCTGGATTCTCCTACTGTCTTGGAAGGCTTGTTTAGTATGGCTTGAGCACACAGCTGGGCAGCATAAGCTGAACTGGTCACATCACTTCCTGAAACCCTTCCATGGCTCCCTCTTGTCCTTGGGACAAAGTTCAAATTCCTTCCTGGCCAACAAGGCCTTCAAGGTTCTAGTCCATGCTTCTCTGTCTAGATTCATCTTACACCTCATTTCCTATCTTCTCTTTACTTTAAATACCTCTCAAGCCCACTTTTCATTTCACAAGCAATCTTTTTGTTCTCTCATCTTTATGAGTTCTAACAGGCTTTTCTCTCTACCTGGAATAACCCTTTGCCCTCAATCTTTACCTTGTTAATGTCAACTCATCCTTGAGACTTCACCTTAAATATCACTTTCTTAAAAGAAGTCTCCAGATGAGCCTAGATCTCCTCTTACTTCCCTTTTTGTAACATTCATCATAAAATTATTTTTTTCAGGATTTCTGTCCCCACTAGACCTTAAAATAGACTGTGCCTTGTTTACCAGTATGTCCTTGTTACTTGGTATTTTCCCTAGCACCTAGTAGGTTTTCAAAAATCTTATTAAAGAAAGAGTAGGACCAGATTGTGAAGGACCATGAGTGGCGGGGTCAGGACATTATCCTACAGGTGCCAGGGATTCATTGTAGATTTTTTAAAGCCAGAAGAAGCACTATCAAGCTACAGAGAGCTCTCTTAGTGTAGATAATGCCAAAATTGGAGAGAGCTGAGATTTCCAGCGTGAAGAGACTCCCTGACTGTATATCTTAATAAGCCGTGTTAGTCAGTCTATTGCTGGACCAGAACCCTGTGTTGTTGTTGCTGTTGTTACTGCAAAGAATGCTTCTTCTCCACCCTTTCTCCCCCATCATATTCCCAACTGATGGGAAGTACAGCCAATCAGGCGAAGCAAGGATGAAGGAAGAGGAAAAACCTTTTCCTCAATTGCTTCCAGAATCTCCCCAGTGCTTTGATTTGCTTTCAGAGAACACTTTAGCTCAACAAACAATTGCAAACTACCCAGTTGCAAGGTACAATGAAAAGCCCACAGGCATTAATTATATAGAGAGATATTAAAAAAATAAAAGGAAGCTACTGCTTAATTATTGTTTGTAAATCTCTGTATTTAAATTGACTTATTTGCAAATGTCTGTTTAGAAATTGGCTTTGTAATTATAAAGTCAGTGCAGGAATGTCTCAGGCCCTGGAGGAGTCTCTAACGAGGAATGATAATGTAACAGCCAGAGTGAGACATCCTGAGCTGCATTTTAATAACTAGAGGTGGTTGGCAGGGGGGCTGAGATGTTTAAAGGAAAATCCCTAAACTGGCAAATGAAGGGGCCAGGGTCTCCCTGGTTGGCAAGGGATCACTGGACAAGACACGAGGGGACAGACAGGGGGCATAGTATTCTAATGACCTAGCAAGGGTGGGGCTTGAGCTCTGGGAGAGGGTAAGAATGTGTTGTGTTGTGCATGAGAATAAGTTCTCCTTAGGAACCAACCATGGAGGTTTCAAGAGGTCACCTGCCACCATCCAGGTCCTTCCCCATTGCTGCAAACCAGGTACTGGTGTAATGGATTCAGTTGTGCTCCCGCCAACTAAAATTCACAAGCTGAAGTCCTAACCTCCAGTACCTCACAGCTTGTGACCTTATTTGGAAATAGAGTCTCTGTTGATGTTGTTAAGATATGGTCATACTGCAGTAAGTTGAGCCCTTAATCTGATGACTGGTGTCCTTATAAAAAGGGGAAATTTGGACACAGACACACACACAGGGAGAATGCCATGTGAAGAGGAAGGCAGAGATTTGGGCAGTGCTTCTACAAGACAAGGAATGACAAAGATTGCCAGGGAACCACCGGAAACAAAGGGAGAGGCCTGTAACAGATTCTTCCTCACAGCCCTCTGAAGGAACCACCCTTGCTGACACCTTATCTAGGACTGTTAACATCCAGATCTGTAAGACAATATATTTCTGTTGTCTAAGCCACCTGGTTTGTGGTGCTTTGTCATGGCAGGTCTAGGAAACTACTACAACTATTGTGTGTGATTCTCAATGACATAACTGAACTCTCCTAAAGAACTGGAGATAGACCAACCTGGAGGTATCTAGAAGTTCTCTTAAAATACTAGAATATTAGCCATGAAAGTCCTCTGAATTTAAAATCATCAGATGATCAGTGGTTCTTAAACAGGGTTATGTTTGGAACCTGGGGAGCTTCAAAAATACCGATGCCTTATCCTATGCTCAGAGATTCTGGCTTAGTTAGTTTGGGGTTCCTCCTGGCATCAGGCTTTTGGAAGCACCCTGGGGGTCTAATTTGCAGCCAAGGTTGTGTCGACTGAAAAAATTGCACAACCTAAAAGTTGAGAATTATGTTTTATTAGCCAGATATACTGAGGACTTATGGCTGGGAGACGGCCTCTGAGATAGCTCTGAGGGACTGGTCTGAAGAAGTAAGGGAGGAGCCAAGATATATAGGAGTTTTTGCAACAAAAACCCCAGATAGTCAAAAGATTACTGTTGGGCTTCCCTGGTGGCGCAGTGGTTGAGAGTCCGCCTGCCGATGCAGGGGACGCGGATTCGTGCCCCGGTCCGGGAAGATCCCACATGCCACGGAGCGGCTGGGCCCATGAGCCATGGCCACTGAGCCTGCGCGTCCGGAGCCTGTGCTCTGCAACGGGAGAGGCCACAACAGTGAGAGGCCCGCTTACCACAAAAAAAAAAAAAAAAAAAAAAAAGATTACTGTTAATTAAAGAAAACCTGGGACTTCACTGGGTATCCAGTGATTAAGACTCTGATCTTCTGCTGCAGGGGGCCCAGGTTCAATCCCTAGTCGGGGAACTAAGATCCCACATGCCTTACAGCACGGCCTAAAAAAAAAGAAAAAGAAAAGAAACAGACATCTCAAGTTAATGAATTTAGCACTTTGTATGGGAAGATGCAAGAATCTGGACTCATTGAAATCATTCCTTTGATATGCACCTTAGCTGTCTAGGGCGTATAAGTATCCTGTTTTTCTCCATCCTGAATCCCCTCAGAGTGCACAGTTGAGGTGGCTGCAGTGGTTGAAAGCTTGATGGCTGCAACATCCTTTGTCTCCTGATATGGCAGGTGACATTTTTCATCAACAGTTGAGAGCCAGTCTTCTAGGTTTTAGATGATCTCCCGTATTTAAGAAAGTGAGCATCAGAGAGGTGAAGGGATGATTGCCCAGGCTCACCTTGCTAATGAGTAGACAAGATGAGAGGCAGCTCAGACACCTTGACCTTCAGTTCACAGTTCTCACAGGCAATGCTTCTGTCCTCTTGACTCTAGATATAGAGTATAAGTACTGATTTCCTTTTTCCTAGGCATCCTCTAGTTCTAGTTGAATGGTGACCTTGGGTGTTATTATTAAAGGAAAGTTGTCACCTCTACATGTGCACAGTGAGTTTACAAAATTATTTCACAAACACTCCATTCTATTTCTTCATAAGAACTCTGTGGTATTAAGTGGGGCAGATATGTTCCACCTTTTAAAGAAGAGGGTAAGTACAGAGAAATGAAACTGGGCTGCAAATGACACCATTGGTTAATGGCAGAACAAGGATTCAAACTCAGGACTTTTGAAACTATTCAAGTATCCTTCTTTTTTGCCCCCTGCAGTGGAAGTGCAAGTCCTTACCACTGGACTGCCAGGGAATTTCCCAGTTATCCTTCTCATCACTTGCCCAGTGAGAGTGAAGTTAAATTGTCTTGATCTAATCTTTGTTTAAAATCGTTCTAAACACCCTTCATCACTTCTCCACCTTCTAGGGGAAAGTTTCTGAACAAATATGTATTGGGTTCAACTCAACTCAAGTCTGTTCTTTCCCCAAAGATAAAAGTCTTGCCATGAACTGTGAGCCTTCATTCCAAATTCTCAAGACTCAGAATAATGATGGACAGTCTTCCCATCACAGTGTTAGAAGGGTACCAAAGATAGGCTTGTTAACCTGCTACAAGATGACCACCTTGGTTCTCATTCTACTCACCCCTGATACCACTGCACATGGGTATCAAATTAGAGCTACTTAATTCCTATCTGCAATTCTAATTGAACTCCACTTATATCCTTACATAGCAGATTGAATCCAGGCTTAGTACTTATACAGATACAGGTCCAGCATTCAAGTCTTGGCTCCAATATTCACTAATTATAGAACAGTAGGGAATTGAGTACTTTGAGCTTTAATTTTCTCAACTGAATAATGGAAAGAGTAATGCCTACTTCAAGTTTTCTGATGAATAAATTCAAGTAACACAAATAATATTCCTTGTATATGTTGAGCCCTCACTCAACAAGGTCCATTTGAATCTCCCCTCCCTGCAAGAGGAGTAGCTAAAGACAATGGTTACAAAGCAGTCATGTCTTGTCCTGTTTTGGGCCATTACATGGATTGTCCATATTCCCAAGCCCTATCTTTCAATTCCACCTTGTTTGCTTCCTAGTTTTAGAGCCCCTGCTTTAGCAAATTATTTAGGACTCAATTTCTCTGCAATTGGATCCAGCCTTCTTCTCACTAATCCTTTCAGTGGCTTAAATCCAGCCCCCCCCACCCCCGCTCCTATTTCTCTATTATCCTTCTGGACCTGCCTTATTTCATGTCCTTCCTGCCTTCTGTGAATCATCCTACGCCTTCACACTAGAGATCTAGGCCTGAGTTTTGGTTATTTCCTAAAGAATAAGAACATGAATGGGGGAATATTGATAGGATAAAGATCCCAAGCTCTTTAGAGAGATGACTTGTCACCAAAGGAAAAAGAGCAAAGTAAAGATGGTAGGATTCAGAAAACCAAGGGAGAGTTAATTCTCAAATTGTTGAGGATGAAGTGCTCAGAATAATACTCTGGGTACATGTTATTAATTATGGGGAAGGTGGTCTTCAATCTCTGTTGATGGATATCCCTCTCCTCCTAAGGAGCCCCTGAACTTACCTTCTTTTATTGTATTAAATCAACATGGGGGACTTCCCTGGTGGCTCAGTTGGTAAGACTCCATGCTCCCAATGCAGGGGGCCTGGGTTCGGTCCCTGGTCAGGGAACTAGATCCCACATACATGCCACAGCTAGGAGTTCGCATGCCACAACTAAGGAGTCTGCCTGCTGCAACTAAGACCCGGTGCAACCAACTAAATAAGTAAATATTTAAGAAAAATCAACACGGGGAAAGGTGGCCTTGGCCACGGGGAATCCTTGGCCCTCAAGGATTACAAAACTAAAAAGTGATGATTGTTGTAGGAAATGTTATCACTTCTGATATTTTGCAATTTGACTTGATTCACTGAAAAATTTTAAGCAAAACTTCTAATTCAGAAGGACATCCTCAACAATAATCACATATTCTATTTCTGCCTAGTATACAGGCTATAATACTGAGAATCCACATATTAAATAAAGCATGTTAAATCTATAAATATGGGGCACATCCTATGGGCCCCGCATTTCTTGAATCCTCATAATGTTCTATGACAAAATACATGTTGTTATTCCTATTTTATAGATGAGAAAACTGAAACTTGGAGAAAATACATTTATTAAGTTTTATTAAAATTTATTAAGGCAAGTTTGCTCGTCCAAAATCAGTAAGCAGGCAGTGAAGTGGTCAGCCAGCAGTGAAGGTGAAACCTGATCCAGTCCTGCGTGATTTCAGCATCTATCTGTGCCCATAACTCTTGAGTGATACTAAGAAGTCAAAGAAACTCCACATTCCTTCCACCACTTAACCCCCCCACCAAGGGCCCCTTCAGGAAAGAATAAGGTAGGGGATTCAGCACTATTATTTATCTCTATACCTGTAATCTTTCCAATCTCGCTTCCTCATTTGTAAAAGTAGAGGGCTGAACTCATCTAGAAAACCTCTTTAAGTTCCAGTGTTTTATTATTTGGATGCAAATACTTCCAATCAAAACAAGCAGCTGCTGCTGAAGGGAAGGAATTAACACTCCAAAATTAATACTCCATTTCATTAACAATTAGATATGTTAAATGCCATTCAGTTTGTTTGCACCATCAAGTCCTGGAAAGGTGTCCACATTTCTTGTGACTTTCCAATAACTCTCCATCACCAACTGAGTTAATTTCCCAGGCAAGCAGATTTTAATTCCCAACCTTTAATATTCTCCAGCCCTTGGGCCATTGGTGGACTTACATGAGCTGATGTTTATCGGCTGCCATCTGAATCCAAGTTAGGACTCTTTGGGATCAAGGCTATGTGAGTCCTTCCTGCACTGAGAAAAAAAACTTAGCAGAACCCAGGTATAGAACTGTTCTTCTCCATGTCTATCCCCTACCATACCCACAGTGATTTTCAGATGGCAGGTACCATAAATTTATGAGAGGGTATGTTTTCAGATCCAATACAACTATCATCTCCCCGTGAAGGCTTCACCCATCAATATAGGCTGCAGTGAAGGAATCCTAGAATGCCAAGTTTGAAAGAGATACCAATAATAATAATAACATTAACAGCAGTAACAGTAGGAACAACATTCATTTATACATTTACCACATGCCAAGTACAACACTAAATGCTGTATATATCTTTTTGCTGTTCATCTTGATAACAACCCAATGAAGTGGATATTACAGTTATCCCCACTTTACCTTTGAGGAAATTAATTGGTTATTTACTGAATTGGTTATTGGTTATTTATTGCTGCATAACAAATGACCCCAATATTTAGAAGCTTAAAATAATAATTATTACCTCACACAGTTCCTGGGGGTCAGGAATCTGGGAGCAGGTTAGGTAGGTGGTTCAGGCTCTGATTCTCTCATGAGTTTTCAGTGAAGGTTGCTCAGCACTGAAGTCATCTCAAGGCTCAACTGGAATTGAGGATTGACTTTGAAATCCAGTCACATGGTTGTTAGCAAGAGGCTAACTTCACCCTATGGGCCTCTCCTCACAACATGGTGGCTGGCTTTCCCCAGAGTAAGTAAACCAAAAGAGGGCAAGTAAATCGAGAGCAGTGTCTTTTATGACCTCGACTCAGAAGTGACATACCACCACTTGTGCAGTGTTCTCTATCAGTGACACACACCAACCCTGAAACAGTAGGAGAGAGGACTCTACGGGGCATTTACCAGAAGGTAGAGGACATTGGGGGCCATCTTGAAGGCTGCCTGTCACACAAACTAAGGTGACACAACTAGTGAAGAGGCTGTTAGGAATTGGATTTACAAACTCAAGTTAGATCTGACTCCATAGCCTGTGCTTTTAACCATGTGTTGGCTGCCTTTTCAAAAGGTTTTCTTGGACATCCCTGGTGGTACAGTGGTTAAGAATCTGCCTGCCAATGCAGGGGACACAGGTTCGAGCCCTGGTCTGGGAAGATCCCACATGCCGCGGAGCAACTAAGCCCATGTGCCACAACTACTGAAGACCGCACCTAGAGCCCGTGCTCCGCAACAAGAGAAGCCACCGCTATGAGAAGCCCGCACACTGCCACGAAGAGTAGCCCTTGTTTGCTGCAACTAGAGAAAGCCCACGCACAGCAACAAAGACCCAATGAGGCCCAAAATAAGTAAAATACAAAATAAATAAGCTAAAATAATTTTTTTTTTAAAAAAAAGGTTTTCTCATGCAGTCCACCTTCTGGGGCCTCTTAGTACCAATCAAGGTTTGATCAGAGAAGCAGAACCACTAGAAGTGATCTGGAATCAAGGAGTTATTATAAGAAGCTGACCTTATATAGGTCTGGATGCTGGTTATACAGTCTGTGAAAGGCAGTTTCTTTGGAATATGGTACAGTGGCCTGAGGTCTGCATGGCTGGCAGTCAAGAAGGAAAAAATGGACATGAAGCGGGGAAGAGCACGGACACACTGGAACCTGCAAGGCAACCTGGACCCACAAGGATGACGTGGAACCTACGTTGGGCTCTCAGTGCCTCCAGCTCTCCAAATTTGATGGGATGTGTGCGTAACCTGCAGGAGAAGCCAGTGCCTTTCCTTATGAGAAGATGGAGAAGCTGGAGAAGGAGATCTGATGGGAGCGGAAGGAGCTGCAGGGCTGCTGCTGCCTCAAGATAAACTAGGAGATAAGCAACAATGTGGATGGTTGGCCACAGCCCCTGGTGTCCTGCACAGACCTTCTAGGTCTAAACAGAATATGGTGACTACTTCACTTCCTCCTTTCAAACGTTGTATAAAATGCCTCCTGTGGCCCATAGTAACCCTGAATTTTTCAGGGAAGGGAATCCTTGGAAAGTCAGTACGAGCTTAGCTAAATTGACACAATACAAACTCAGCATCTCTTCCGTTTCGTTGCCCATCTCCATAGTAGCACCTGCAAACCCATATAAACACTGTATCGATGTACACACAGCATAATCTAACGAGATTCCAAACACATCAGGCCTCTGCATGTCTCCATGCGTTTGTATGAACTAATTGCTCTATCTGGAATGTCTTACTCTCAGCCAGGACTGGCTTTATGGGCATGAGACCTGTGCACAGGTCCTGTGCTGAAAAGAGCCCAGAGCTTGGTTTAATGCTCAATGCATTTGATACCTTCAGTAAATAGCAGTTGAGCTGAATACTTTACAGCAGCTTTGTCATCTCACTTTCCAGCCTCTACATCCTTGTCCCCACTGATGGCCAATTCATTACTTCACAGGTTGAATAGCTGTAATTGCTAGAAATTTCTTCCTCATGAAGAAATCTAATTTTATCTGCATTTGTCTTTGTATACATTCTACACACTGGTCATAATTTCACCCAGCTAGCATAGAAAAAAATAAATATGCTCTCTCGTCTAATGATGTCCTTCAGGTATGTGAAGGCAGAAATTATATGCTACATATTATTTTGCTTATATTTGCATATTTAACTGTCTCTGTGGCCTGGATCCATATCTAATATATCTCTGTGTTATTCACAGGGCCTATGATTCCTTAGGTTGGCAGCAAACCTAGGCTCTCCTGGTCAGGGGTCATTGGAATAACTTGGCTCTCCCTTGTGTTTCTAATTCTCCTGCAGGATACCTTGAGTATTTTTACATGGTGATGGAGGAGGCACAAGGAGAAGACAAGCCTATTTAGCGAGTTCTTTCCTAGTCTCTGCTTGTGGCATATCCCTTTGGCCAGTAGGGTGATCAACCATCCTGATTTTTCTGAGTGAGGGATTTCCCTGAGATGAAAGAAATTTCCAGAATGTGAGATCCTCAAAGCTAACAGCAGTCCAGGGCAAGACAGGATGGTTGATCACCTGCCCCGTCATACGACAAGGTCCAGAGACAGAGCGGGAGGCACAGCAAAGCTATGGGGCAAAGGGTATGGATTAGAGGGGCAAAGGGTTGGAGCCATTAGTGTAATGAGTCTTCTGCTGATGGGCTATGTGTTTTTGCATTACTCCTAAAACAGCCTTTAGACCAAATCAGTGCATGTTGTCTCCATTCTATGTCTTTAACTAAACAATAAACTACCAAACACAGCCAAGGGAAATGGAAGGCACGTTGCTAAAAAACACAGTGAGTTTTTGTTTATTTTTTAAATCCTCCCTCATGCAGCTATGTTTCAAGTTGATAGCAAAGGTCTCTTGGTCAGCCGCTCCCTAGAGCATTTCCAAAACAAGCTTGTGCAGTTTCCAATTAAGCCCAGGTGAACTTAGCCCTGACCTGTAGCTCTGAGTGTCAGTGCAATGTCAAAACAACTGGATGAAAAATGTAAAATGCAACGAGCAGAAGTTTTGTTTTTGATTTTACTTTGCCTCCACTGTTGCAAGCAATTTTTGATTGCGTATTTCTCTCAGATCAGGTCAAACTCATGCATGACGACCTGGTAGTCAGAGCCTTCATTCACTGCAGCCACCTACCTCTCCCACTTATTTCTCTATTATTGACTCTCCGCTCCCAAAAGGAAGTGCTGCTTCAGCCAGTCGTTCATTCTTCATCCACTTATTGAGCACCTACTACTGACTGTATACTGTACTAAACTCATGGACTTTGGGGGTAAATACATCTAACTCAATGATTTCAAATAGAAATAGACTTTTAAGCAGGTAATGAGTGCAAATGTTTATATACAATAAATGGAAAATGTGCCACCATAGAGGTACATATAAAGTAAATGTAAAGGACAGAATGGTTCTCTTTGCCTAGACAAGTCAGGGAAGATTTCAGAGATGAGGTGCCCTTGGATTAGGCCTTGAAGGATGACTAGAAGCTCACTTGTCATAAAGCAGAACAGTTAAGAATATGGGTTTTACACACCATTGCAAAGCAATTATACTCCAATAAAGATGTAATAAAAAAAAAAAAGAGTATGGGTTTTAGAGTCAGACCAGGTTTGGAACAATACTCTGCCACTGGCTCTCTGTGTGACCTTGGGTAAGTTAATTAATTTCTCCTTTTCCATTTCAGTTTTCTCATAAATAAAATGTTTTTTTAAGAATTAAATGAGATTAAATTATGTGTGTGGGTGTATCTACATACACTCACATATAATACTAGCCTTGTGCTTCTCAGAGAGAAATCTAAGTGTAGCTACTACTGTTACAGTTACTTCTGATAGAGAAGAAGCAAGAGTGGCTTGAACAGAAGTGTTTCCACATGTAGAAAACACTAAATTCAGGAGCATGGAAAAGCATGGCATATTCTTGGAATAGAAAAAAAAGTTAATTAGGGAATTGAGTGTTACATGTCAAGATGCATGGCAGAAAGCCCAATAGATTGTTAAGGAGATGATGTTGGAGAGATGAAGAGATAACTGAGAGTGAAGGACTGTGAATTCCATGTCCAGGAATCCTGTATGCACTTGGGGGAGGGTGGTCACTAGACAATAGAGAGGGGCCAACCTAATATCCAAGACCCACTAGAATATAAGAAGATGCGTAAGAGCAAGGGCCATATCTGGTTTACCACTTCCTCTGCGGACCTAACAGAGTGCCTTTCTCAGTGTACATGCTTCACAAATACTTGCAGAATGAGCAACTGAGTGAGTGGCAGTGGCATCCAGAAGGCAGTCAGGCAACAAAACTAGCTGCAGCAGTTCAGCTGGCTACCAACCACTTGATCTATGTCAGTGGCAACAGTAGTATTTTAAGAAAAAACTAGGAGGCAGAACTGTTAGAACTTGGTTACTGACTATGGATGATGAGAAGGACAGCATCAAGGTTGATCCAGACTCTAGCATGGATCTCTGGGCAGAATCCCAAGGCAACAGGATTTATAGTGAATTATCCCTTTTTGCTGGTGCGCTTAGAATGATTTGCCATATTTGTGTGTAACACTGCTGAGGGGATCAAATGAGATCATAGATTTGTGAGTGCTTTGTAAGTTGTAAAGCAACTGTGTAATGGTGAGAGAGATTCATTCATTCACAGGAGTCTGATTGCCTGTTATGTGCCCCTCATAATTTTAAGTGCTGGGGATACAGCCTTAAACAGACAGTGATTCATTTTTCAAGGAGTTTACATTCTATTACAATAAGAACTAGTCTGATTTTAGGTTGGGCAAGAATCCTACATGCTCCTCCACTCAGTAGGAACCAACGTGAATTCAACTCTTTCATTATACAAGGAGATTTCTAGACAGAATTTTATTTAATTGTGAGAGAACCCTCAAAATAAATATATAATTCCCATTTTGATGGTGAGAAAACTGAGACTTCATGTATTCAAGTAACCTGTCAAGGTTCACAATACTATAAAGTGGTAAAGCCGAGATTTGCAACTGGGTTGGGCGGTGGGCCATGATGTAATTTTGCAGGAAGGTGGGGTGGAAAACATGGTATAATTTGGAAGGGCATAATAAATATTACAAATGCATATTTGGAAACTAAAATGAAATCCTTTTATTTTCATAACAAGGTATACATTTAAAGCTCAGCCAGTCTCCATGGGGGCATGGGCTTAAAAGACTAGGGAACTCTCTCCTAGATAAAAGCTTGATGGGGCCTTCGTAAAGACCCTTCCCAGTTAAGAACCTCAGCCACCTACATTTTCAACATAAAACTATTAAAAACAACATCTCAAAAACCCCGTGAAGTAAAATACCTTTGTTAAAGTGATCACATATATTCCAGTTAAATAATAGCCGTAGGCGAGGGCAAGTAGCAGATAAGGTCAGGAGAGAAAAAGGTTTGTTTTCAGATGAGATTGGAAATGAGATGGAAAGTCAATGAGGCAGAAATGTACAAGACATTTTTTTTTCCCTGAAGTTTCTTGAATTCTGTTACTAATGATACCTTCAGACTCTGAGGCCTCTGACCGGAAAAAGACACATTGCGTTCAAGGAGGTTCAAGGAGACTGACACAAAGTCCAACCACAGTCTCCTTCTGCCTGGTTCTTTCTGGACTGTCACCACAATCTTGCTGTATCGCTGTCATGTGTCTATCACTTGAACTGAAAAGGAATCAGCCATTATGTTCAGGTACCTAATCCAAAGGGAAGAAAGAGAAGTCTGCTCCCCTGCCAACCCAACCAGTGAGAAGGAAGTCATCAACCTGGGAACAGCAATAAGACACACAGCCCAAATTCTATTCCCCAAGTCCTGCTTTAAATGCCACCACTATTTTGCCATGACTTGAAATTTTGACATTTTTGGGTCCTTCAGACAGGTTGCAGAAATGCAAATACCCATCTGTGGTCTTCTGCAGGATATGCTATACTTGTAGTTAAGAAATGCAAAGGAACATAGTAGATCTCTGTTGGTCAGTGAAGGAAAAAGAAGGCTCTCTGTTCATATGAACTGGGTTTAAATTCTGACCCCTACCTTTACTAACATGTGTCATGTGTTCAACTTGTTTATCACTGTACCCCGTGAACCAAGAACACCTCATGGCATTTCAATAAATATTTATTAGAAAATGAATGTGTGACCTTGGACAACTCTCTTTATCTCTCACTCTCCTTTTCGCACTAATCCTTGCTCTTGTGCGTTCTCTCTTTCTCTCTCTCTTTCTCTCTCTGTCCTTATGACAGAGCCCATTATTAAAATAATGTGAAGCGTTGGATGAAATAATATGTAAAATTCTGACCCAGCTCCTGATCCATAATAAATATTAAAAATCTCATTCCCTTTCCTTTCATAATTAGGAAAGTTCAACCCAGCTATACTACATACTAGTACTACCCTTGACCAGATCAACCACCATCTCTGAGACTTTATTTCATTGCTACAAGAGAATGATAAAGACATTTCACCCACCTCTCAGAGTTGCTCTGAAGATTACAAGAGTTTACGGAGTTGGATACATTTAGTAAACAGTAAAGTGCTGTTTAAATATTTATTATCATTATCCCTATCATGTCTTTATAGATTTGGGTCAAATTTTGTCAGTGGAGACACGTCTTCCTTTGGTTGTGGGAGCATCTACTGTGTCATGGCAAACTTGGCGTCATTATTAAAAAATCCCACTATGTTTTTATTAACAAAGTGTACCTCTAAGCAGCCAGTTGCTTTCTAGTGCATCTAATCGCACAAAGCAAAAGATCCTGGAGGAATTTATGTGGCCTCAAGGAACATTATTAATGGGGGTCCCTTTTAGGGATGTAATTTTGGAAGCAATTTTCCATGAAATTGCTGAATGTATGCATCCATATAAATTTGAGCCCGTTTGGTATAATTTTCATTTAGTCCAATGATTGCACTAATGATATTTTTCAATAGATATTCTCATTTAAGAGGAGAGGATACATTTATCTATTACACGTGTCTAGAAAATATACTGCAAGCTGGATTGTCAGATAAATGTTTCTATGAAGGTTTCCCTGTTTTTTTCTATTCACCTTCACTGATATACCACCACAGGCCTTTTACAATTGAGTAAGGAAAAGGTCTGGGTCACTGAGTTGTCTTCAGTTAGGGTTGAAACATACATCAAGAAAAGGAATTACATTTCATCCTATTTTGTAACCCAACAGACTAACATTGTGAGTGGTTTAAAGGGTGGATTTTGGAACCAGGCAGATACAGTTTTGAATTCTAGAGCTTGCCTACACAGCAGATTGCACTGAACTTTACGTTTTCATGCTTAAAAAGGGGTGTAGTAATATCAGTCTCCAAAGTTCTCCCAGAGCTGTTTTCAGAATTTAAAAAAAAAAAAAACTAAAAATGTAGTAATGGCTTAGTACACTGACTGGCATATAATGCACTCATTAAACAATTGATGTACATGACATCCTCATGGTATTCAATTTTTTAATCAAGGTGTAGTTAGTTTACAATATTACATAATTTTTCAGGTGTACAATATAGTGATTCACAATTTTTAAAAGTTATACTCCATTTATAGTTATTATAAAATATTGGTTATATTCCCTGTACTGTACAATATATCCTTGCTTATTCATTTTATACATAGTAGTTTGTACCTCTTAATCCCCTACCCCAATCTTGCACCTCCCCCTTCCCTCTCCTTACTGGTAACCACTAGTTTGTTCTCTCTCTGTGTGAATCTGTTTCTTTTTTGTTATATTCACTAGTTTGTTTTGTTTTTTATATTCCACATATAAGTGATATCATACAGTATTTGTCTCTCTCATTTATCTCACTAAGCATAATAGCCTCCAAGTCCATCCATGTTGTTGCAAATGGCAAAATTTCATTCTTTTTATGGCTGCATAGTATTCCTTTATATATATATACATATATATTTATATAAAGCATCTTCTTTATTCATTCATCTATCAGTGGACACTTAGGTTGCTGCCATATCTTAACTACTGTAAATAATTCTGCTGACACTCTTTGACATAAATCTAAGCAGTATTATTTGGATCTGTCTCCTAAAGCAAAGGAAACAAAAGCAAAAATAAGCAAATGGGACCTACTTAAACTTAAAAGCCTTTGCACAGCAAAGGAAACCATTGACAAAATGAAAAGGCAACCTACTGAATGGGAGAAAAGATTTGTCAGTGATATGACCAATAAGGGTTAATATCCATAATATATATAAACAGCTCACACAGTGCAACATCAGCAAAGCAAACAACCTGATTAAAAATGGTCAGAAGACCTGAATAGACATTTTTCCAAAGAATACATGCAGATGGTCAACAGGCACATGAAAAGATGCTCAACATCACTAATCATCAGGGAATGCAAATCAAAACCACAATGGGGTCTCACGTCACACCTGTCAGAATGGCTGTCATCAAAAAGACCACAAATAACCAATGTTGTCGAGGACGTGGAGAAAAGGGACCCTTGGTGCGCTGCTGGTGGGAATGTACGCTGGTGCAGCCGCTGTGGAAAACAATATGGAGGTTCCTCAAAAAATTAAAAGTAGAACTACCATATGATCCAGCAATTCTACTCTTGAGTATATGTATGAAGAAAACAAAAATGCTAATTTGAAAAGATACAGGCACCTCATAGAATTTTGATGCTGAATAGAACCAAAGTAAAATGTGTGTGTGCGTGTATGTGTGTGTAACCTGAAATCCAAAATGGTTACATAATAAGTCCAAATGAATCTAAAGCTATACAGTTAATGAAGCAGTGGTACTGGGAGTAGAATGAGTTTCAAGGGACCTTGGAGATGAGTCAGGCCAGGCTCCTCTATTTGAAGCGAGGAAACTGAATTAGAGAGGATACATGACTTGCCATAGTTGGTGGAAGTAACAGAACTAGACTACTGCTCTTAAATTCTAATTCAGTAGCACCTTATTAAAACAGCCGTTCTCCCAGAGTTCCCACACAACTCTTTTTTCCATCTGCCTGCCTTCAGCTTATCCTCACTCCATACATATATCAGGCTGCTATTTTAGAAATGCAACCCTGTATATTACCCTGAACCATGTCTTACCTAATTTTTCCCAAGACAGAAAGAAGGGCGTGGGCGTTAGAGATTGTTTTTTACGTCTTTCACTTCCAGAAAGCCAAAATACCATTCTCTTTGCAGCCTTATTGTGTGTGTGTATGTATGTGTGTGTTCACATATGCACACACAAGCACATGTGTGATGTCCCCTCCCAATTATACCAAGTTTAGGACATCAGCAGCAACTTACAGGTTGCCAAGCCCTTCTGCTTTTCTCAAAGATATCAGTATCAGTGATGATCATGGTGATGATAATGAGCCTATAAATATTGGATATTAATAGTTACATAACTCTCTTGACCCCACAGAAAACCAGGTTCTTTTGATGTCAGTCAGCAATCATCATGGCCACACTGTTACTGAGTCACATGCCTGCTACATCCTTCAGACCTTCCTCAGGTGAATCTACAACTTTAACTGGTACCTCCCATCTCCAGAGGCTTCCACATTAAACCAATCTATCCATCATGTCTTCTCCCTCATCCTTCAAAAATATACAAGTTTAATTATTTTCAAAAGACTTCATCTGACCTCATTATAACCCTGAGTTATTATTCTGTTCTCTTATCCCTTATTTGGCCTAACTTTTCAAAATATATATGTGTGTGTGTGTGTGTGTGTGTGTATATATGGCAATTTGCTTCCACATCCTTCCCACTTAATTCCTCTAATTCCCCAAGGCAAGGTTTATGCCTGGTCTTTTCTGATGTTGATGTCTCACCAAGATAGCAATGGTTCCCCATTAGCAAAAACGTTGCTAAAGGCAA
Organism: Leucopleurus acutus; assembly: GCF_964270905.1. Lineage (NCBI taxonomy): Eukaryota > Metazoa > Chordata > Mammalia > Artiodactyla > Delphinidae > Leucopleurus > Leucopleurus acutus. The sequence continues at coordinate 16,426,822 of NC_139150.1, forward strand.
TTGTTTTTCTATTCTTTGTTTATTTTGCCCTTTAGAACATGTCACACTGTTGATCATCCTAACCCCACCATTCTCTAAATTTGAAACTTACATGGGAAAAGTTGCACCTAAAGGAAAAAAAGTAAGCATACAAATTTACTGGTGTAAACTACCAAAAAGCCTAACAAGGAAAAATGCCTGCTTTTGTAGCATTGCACACTGGTAAAATGATTCTTTAACTTGAGCGTGAACACTACATATTCCTAGTCAGTTTCCATTATTCAGGATTATCTCAGAAATCTGGTGATTTTTTTAGGGTTTAATTTTCTCCCAGCCTTCTTGACACTCACTTTGAAATCAGAGGCCCTTATTCCACATTAGAGACACAGCACTGAGAGCAGAATCTGGATCTTCAGTTTGTGTTCCATTTGCTTGTTTAATTTCATTTTATGTTTCACCCTTATACAATTTATATTTAAAGAAAAAAATATTTTCTCCAGTTAGATATTGTTGATATGACATTTCAGCAGCTGCGTTTTGCTGTTTTGTTTGGGCCTGAACACCTTGGTGCTTGACTATATCGATATTGTTGGACCTTGTCCAAACCACTTGAGTGTCTGCAGTTCTCAATGACCCTTACCACTAATATGAGATCAAAGCATTGTTTTCAAAGTTCTAGACAACAGAAACACTTTTTATAATAAGAATTTTTGTCCATGATATCAAGATTTTACTGACCATCTTATCTCATTTCCAATTTTATTTTTTCTTTATCAGAGAATGTCAGTATAACATACAATTTTTTTGGAATTTGCAGAAACTTCATTTGGCCTTTATGTGTCAAGCTTGTTAGCTGGAGACAAAGGTCATACATGTTTTGTCTTCTGGCTGTATTGTTAGGTTTATTAATATGAAATATTCTCTTTTCTCACTTTTTTAGCCCTAAATTTCAGTCTATCTGATATTAATATTGCTATCCAAGGCATTTTTAAAATTTATATATCATGGTGTATATGTGTTTCCTTTTTATTTTGAAAGAAATATTTCTTATAAGTACCATATTACTGGATCTCTTTTTTATTAATTTTTTTCTTCACCATTTTCTTCTATTTAAAAAAAAAAAATCTTTCCTGCTTCTGTTAAATTGATAATGTTTTGTTTCTATTTTTCCCTTTTCTAGTTTGAAAGTTACATATTCTGTTTCTATTATTTTTGTTCCTTCCCTAAATTGTTACTAAGCATTTTATTTATTTTTTCTAACAACATCTAATGTTAATCAGTGTCTACAGCTTCCATGTATCCAAGACACAAAATTGAGTTATGCTTTCATCTCCTACTCCTACTTCATTTCTACTCTCATTACGTAGTTGGAATCATTGGAATTTTAATTCCAGATTGTTATAGTAAATATGCATATATGTATATTTTTCATGTCCAGTGGAGGCACTAATGTGTCATTAGTTTCTTTTCTCATAAGTACTTATTACCTATCATTATGTGCTTCTGTATTCATTATTCTTTAAGTATATACTCTAATCATTCTTTAGAAATATTTTTGCTGGTAATTTCCTAAGTCCTGGTTTGTCTGTAAATATCATTATTTTCTCTCATATTTAAATTATAATTTAGTTGGATGTATCGTTCCTATTTAAATTTATTTTGTAATATATTCACATGTTCTGCCTACCACACCTGTATATTCATGCTCCATGTTTCTTAGCTTCTCTTTTATACTTTCCATTTCCTTACACCTTCCTGATGCTGTGGCAGCTTTGGTTTTCCAGGAATCAGATGTTGTGGTGAAATTAAGAATGCAAAAAATTTAATGAGGAATTACACTACACCTGTGATATCAAAAGGGCATGGTAGGATCAGGGGAAAGCGGGGAGCTGTCAGAATACTGTACTTGCCAGACAGTCCTTGTCAGCCCAAACGGTACTCCAGAGCAAACTGCTCCTCAAAAGGAGCCCCACATTACCACTGCCTTGCTAAAGCATTGGCTGGGGGCTGGTCTGAGAATAGCATGACCTTGACTCAAATGCCGAGGTAGCCACTTATGAAGCCAACCACTGAAGACAGCTAAGCACTCCCCCTACAGCTGAACTTTTAATCCTTTTTGAAGGGGATCTGGGTGTGCATCTCACATAGCAGAGAAATATTCTGGGAGATTTTTACAGCTTCCAGATCACCAATTTCTCCTTGACTTTGTATATTCTACTGTTCAGTCTATCTCTCTTGTCGTTCCTACTAATATTTCCATTATATAACCGTTTTCATTTCATTAAGAAGATCCCCTGCTTCCTCTTTAATACAGTCTCTCCGTTTTGCTTCATGTGAGCTCCACTTTCATTTTTCACTGAGAATGGTAATTATGCTTATTATAAATTGCTTTTCTGCTTTTCCTGTCAGCTCTGTTTCTCTGTTGTTTCCCTTTTATAGTGCAAGTGCTCACATATTTTGTAATCCTTGCCTACAAGCTTATGTTCACAGTTGAGTTCAACCTCAAGACCATCAGCTGACTCTTCTAGGGCTGGAAGCTTCTACTGAGGTCTTTCCTTTGCTGTTTCCAGTAAGATTAAGAATTGGGTGATAGGTAGCAGCAGGAGAAGATCTTCTCCCACTGTCTCTCTGGAATTGCAGACTATTCTGTTTCTGCCTTGTCTCCCATCTAGAAATGGTTCCTCTGACCACAGCTGATTGTTCTGAAGGCCTGGAGTAGTGGGGATGGTTCACAGAGCCTGGCCACCCTTCAGCCCCTATCAATTTACTCCTTCCTGTGCGTGCTTGGCATTCACATCCAGGGGTATGAAACACCCCTACTGCTGCCCCTTTGCCTACTAGTGCTATCGGTATTTGCCTACAAGTCTCTGGAGCTTCTGCTTCCTTTGGTCAAATCCTACCTCTTCTCAGCCTCTCATATTCTTCCCAGCCTCTATTTTGAATATGCCTCTGTAATAATTCAATTAAAAACCTATTTTCTGACATTTCAGATATTTGAAACAGATCATGGAGAAAATGGCATGAACCCCAAACACCATGTTGACTACAAGTCCCACCTTAATGAAATTTCAATTTTTTTCCCCAATAGGAACATGGATTCGTGTTCATTGAAGTGAATGATGGGGAGGTCTGAAGCCTTTCTATCCAGAGGTCCCTTTGCATCTCACCTATGGCTCCATGGAACACAGTGCTTAAAATCATTGTATTAACGATCTTCAGGGTCACATTACTCATGCATTTTATGATTCCAGGGCGCAGGAATCACTGTGTTATTTGTAAGAACTCCAAAGTCTCAAAGGGCAGAGTGAATAGAATTCTCCCTCTTTTTTTCTTATTCCACAAACATAGTTGAAGAGCTGGAAAATCCCATAGGCTGTTTCCTAGGTCCAATATTGAATAAAGACAGGATCCTCACTTCCCTTTAACATTTTAGGCCTCTTTCTCCACATCTGTCAGAGAACAACTCTCCATTTTCCACATTCAGTCAATCTTTCTCCCATTTCATTATTGATTATATCCACGAGAGTAATGACCGATAGCTTGAGGGAAATATGCACAGAAGCAAGTTGTGAATATCAATTATATGCTTAGTCCAGGTCAGGGAAACCATTGTAGAAATGGCTGACCACTTGTGAGAAGCTTGGTAAGTTTTTTTTTTTTCACTGTTTGATAAAATTCATTATGTCACATCTTGGTTTACTTTTTTTTTTGGTAATTTCTTCACACATTTTAGTTTTGAAAGTTGAGTTCACGGAAAGGACTCTGAAAGATACCAGTTGAGTGGCTCTGTTAAATGTCTCTGGCTGAATAAAAATGTCCCTTAATGTTTGAGAAAAAAAAGTGAGAAAGAGAATCGTGAAATTTCTTGCAGGGGAAAGTGTGAGTGCCATTAACATTCCCCACACAGCATGGAGTTATATGAAGACAGGTCTCTTCCAGATGTTCAGTGAAACTAACAGCACATGCAGGCAGAACGAAGTCTGGCGAAGATAATGTTCTATAAGAGGGCTGATTGCCTGATTTTGCCTACTGTGAGAACCTATGTTTTGGAAATAATTATTAAGTAGAGTTTACTCCATTGAATGATCAGTCTGTAAAAGCATTTCCCAACGTGTCTTTTGCAGAACAGTTGTCTTATGAGATGTGCTGTGAAAAAAGACCCAGTAGTCAAATAAATTTGGCAAGTAATTCTACATCCACTCCTCCTTTGGGCGATCTCTCATGCATATTTTCATATTTAAGCAGTTTAATTATTATTAACCTGGCATTTCCCAAAGCTGTTTACCATAGCACCCTCTTTGGTAAGGTTACTTGACACCTGTTGATGTGGACAGGTATAATATATCCTGTTAATTAAGAGCATGGACCACCGAAAGAGGGACCATTTCCAGTCCTTCCATTTACAGGTTAACCTCTTTCAGTTTCACTTCCTTATCTGTAAAAGGGAAACATTAATGGTTATCTTGCAGAACTGTTATATTCACATGCACTAATACAACTAAAGAAACTAGCTCAGTACCAGCAATGTGCAGAGGGATCAGAAAATAGTAGCCGCATAAGCAGTGATTATCCTAATGAAATTAGTATTAATAACAGAAACTCAACAAAAAGGAGACCTAGAAGACCATAAAGCTGTAAGCACATGGATATTTCACTTTTCCTTTATTTGATCCTAGAGATGTAGTAGAGTGAGATTAAAGACCCAGAAAAAGGTTTGCTATGGAGAAAAATAAAAAAAATAGACATACCCCTTAAAGTCAATTTCTGTTATTGTTCCTCTGGTGGAGCCCTCTCTGCACTCATGTCCTGCGATGCTTTCTATTTCCTTTCTGACACTTATTTTGTATTTACCCTGACAAGGAAGTTGCTTTCTATAATCCCTATGTCCTTCCTGCCCGACTGTCTCTTCGTCAGTGATGAACTCAATGTCCTTAAACACAACCACTGTTCTGTGTAGCTAAGAAGGTCTTGGAGGAGCCTGGGGAGAGACATAATTTTTCCCTAAGTTGAACCTCAGATCAAATTTGAATTGAGGGTTTCCAGCAGCTGTGTTTCAATAGAACAGCAGACCCTAGTAGGAGGTGGTAGGTTTAAATTTTCCTGTTAGTTTCTATTCTTTACTACTGGATTTGGTAAAAAATAAAACAAACAAAACATTCGAATTCATTTGGCAGCTGTTCTTATCACTCCAGCATGGGTGCTCAGAATTTCAATGTTAAACCTGTTTACACGTTAATCATGATTCAGAATTCAAGAAAAGTATAATGATTGAGTACATGAGCTTCGCTGTTAAAGACCGGGATCTGCTTATATTAGAATAATCCACTTGGCCTCTGCAGGCCTCACTTTCCTTATCTGTAAAATGAAAAACAAAGGTACCTATTTATGAAGATTATAGTTAAGATTAAAAGAAATAATGAAGAATATCTGCTATTCCGTTGGCTTAGGAGACGTTAGTTTTCAGGAAAGAGTGAAAGTTAACAGAGTTTATCAGTTTTTGCATGAGTTAGATTACTATCCCAGAATGGGAATTTTGCTAACAATTCTTTGTCCATAAATATATTAATGCATCTTGTGTCCATTAAAAAGGTTGCAGGCCAGGTCATAAACAAGGAAATGTTATGTTCCACAGTCAGAAATGTCAGAACAAAGACCAAATCTTATCCGATCCAGAGCAGACCTTAAAATTTCAGAGTCTATTAGCAAATGGGCATTTGTTTCTGAGGAAAAGTTGTAGAAGCCTTCTAACATCAAAGAATTTCAAGGCTATTTTGCTAAATGGATGATCGAGGACAGTCCTACAATAATGTACACAGGAAGTAGCATCTGCTTTAATCTCTGTCTCCTTGGCCCAGGTTATTTTCAAGCCCATGGGAGAAACTGACACAGCATTCTAGGGATTGGGTCATAGTTGACAGATAAGGAGCCAAGGTCCTGTTCATCAGTTCTCTCTTTGGCTATGTCTAAGCTGCTATTCTACTAGTGTGATAAGTATTTGCTATCAAACGACTATATTAACATTTATTTTTCATCTTCCTGCTATTTTTCATGTATTTTGGTAAATTCTTATTGTTTGAATTCCCTTTGTACACCCTTATTTAAAAAGCATACTTATACTTTATATCATATGTTTCTATTAGTTGAAGTGGTAGCAGATCTATATCAGCTCGCTCTTATATCTGTTGCCTCCTATTCGTGCTGGATTATTTCCTCTTGTGTTTTGTAATTTGAAGTTCTAAACTCCTCTTCCTTTGCAGTCTGAGTTGAGGGCATATCTCTCTAGCAAGGAACTGTATAGGAATTTTCCAGGTACCCAAATAAGACCAAAGACCAGGGATCATTAGTACGTTAATAGCTAAGCTTGTGGCTTCACAAATCATAAAGATGTTTAAATTCAAGCCCTACACCCAAAAGTGAAACAGGGTTATGATTTTAATTTCACAGATTCTTGAAAGATGTTTTTTCCATCCAGAGACTAGTGACAGACGGACATGTTTTCTTAAATTTTTACTATGCTGAAGGATGGTTTTGAATGCACTCTTGTTTTCATGAGGGAGTCCCAGTTTAATGAAACTTAGAATCAATTCTCATCTTTACCCCTGGTGAGCCCAAGGTCATATCTGCTGTCTCTGAATATGTGTTAAACTCCGTAGCCTCTAGTTTAGGGGCCACACTCACTCCCAGCTGTGGTGTTAGCACCTGCATGTCTACTCTCATTTGTAGTTCCATTTTTATTCATGGCACTGGGAGATTTCCCTTTTGTTCCGACAAGCTGGGCTATGCATTTAGAAGAAAGTTTGCATCATTTGGTTGAGAATGTCTAAGTGTTTATTATTGATGGGTTTTGGTTTCTGCAGTCAACTATTTTGCCCTAACCCAGAGTCAAGCAGTGTTGTTTCAACCTTGGGTTCTTCTGTGGTTCTGGGCAGCTGGCAGCACTAAAGGGGTATGTAGTACGGTGGCTCTCAGTCCTTCCCTTGCTTTCAGCAGAACTGCTTTCCTTTTGTCTGTTTTTTATGCTGGGCTTCTGAATAAGAATAGGTTTCAGCATTTTTAAAATAAAGTTTTTTAAATCCTGCATTAAATTTTGTAATAGAAAATGGTGATTCATGAAGAACATGAATCTCATTGTCCCATGGCGTGAGCACCTAACAAATTCCAAACAGCTACAATCATTCTACAAACAAACATACACTCTTTTTATGTTCCTGCAGCAGAAGTCACCTCGAACTTAAGATGCAGTTGAGGCAACCACACTTCCCCAGGGAGGAAACCACTCCAGGAAGCAGCTGAGCAAAGTCAGAGGCCCATCAAGTTTTGTGAACTAGGAAAAGTTCCTTCATTAATGCTGGCAGAAGTGGGGACCTCACGTCTGGAAGGAGTCAATAATGCATTAGGTTACTTCAGCTGTAGAAAGAGTTCATTACACCATGGAGGCAAGAACTCCTCTAGTCCCCAAGAGGCTCCAAATAAGATGGACTATTGGCTGTTGGGATCCTGTCCTAGATAAAGTATAGCAAAGGCAACAGAACAAATACAGGGGGTTAAAGAAGTTTGGTAAAGCATGAGAAGGTAAAGGTAGAGAGAGGGACCAGACAGTTACAGAAGAGAAAACAAAAATATGCTAACAAGGACAAAATCTCCAGATGTTGGATGTGAAATGTTGCATGTCTTAGAGTCACAGACTTGCTAGAATCAGCAGAGCAGACTTCACCAACGAACATACAAGTAGAAACATTTTCCATGTCTGACAGTTCTGATTAATATGACCTCTAGTGAAGTTCCCTCCCACTGCCTATGGGTACACTCGATTGGCCTTTACCCTGTCTTTACACCAAGCCAAGCTTGTTCTGACATTGAGCCATTGGACATCCTATCACTTCTGTCAGTGGTACTTCTCCACTTGGACTTCTTGTCTTACTTCAAATGCTGCCTGCTCAGGGATGCTCTCCCTCCTCTTCAGCACACACCTCCATACAAAACTAAAGGAGGTTCCCCTTTGACATGCTTTCTTAGCACTCTGCAACTCCCCTTTAACATACCTAATTCAATTGTAATGATATAATTATTTTTATCATCTTTTTAAAAATATATTTCTTTCCTTATCAGAAAGTATATGCTATTAAGCAGAATAAAAGCAGGGACCGTCTGTTTTCCATATCTAGGATCATCCCTGGCACTCAAAAAAATATGCCTTGGGGAAATAAATGAAAAGTTTAAAAAGTAGAAGACACATTTTTTACAAGTTAAAAACAATTAGTCTTATAATAAAGTACTTTACGGAGTCAACTCTTCATTCCCCACAAGACCACAAAAAAAGTCAATTGATCAAGAAAAGTTAAGTTTATTAGATTTAGTGCAGGAAAGAAGACAGAGTCTTAGCACTGTTTTCAAAATGGAAGTATATAAGGTTTTAGGGCCTGGGGTGGGTGACTGTAAGGCAGGTCTTGCAAGATGGAAATCTGCTGGGTTAGGGCAGAGATTGTGACATCATAGATTTGGATTGATAGGCACAGTGAAGTGAGGGTCTTGAAGTAATTCTTGAGAGTAGGGTATCAATCTTGATAAGTAAGCTGTTGGTTCACAGTCTTATCTTCCATGAGCATGTATTTCCTGGAGCAAGCAATTGAATTATTATTATTATTATTTTATTCTCAGCATTGTTTAGCAAAGAAACAGGTAAGCATACAACATCCCAGAGTTGTTTAGCCCAGAGAGAGGAAAGTATAACTATCTCTAATATTGTCAAATACAGGGACAGGGAATGATTTTGGTTTGAATTCTCAGTCCCCCCTTTTTTGGTCATACTTTGGCCTGAGCTTAATGATAAACCATAATTGTCCGGAGACTTGATGGATCCAGATTTCCACTTATATTTGATTGCTATGTTATCACACTTTTTAGACATTGAAAGGTTGCAGATTGTCTTGTTCTTTTTTGCTGGAAGATTGTTGGATCATTTAATGGGACAGTGGCTTCACTTGGGTACTTCAAAGCTAAGAGAAGAATTATAATCAGATTGTACAGTACATTTCTAAGCCAGGAGTCAAAGGGCCCACATGAAACCAAGAGAACAGATCCTCTCCCCAGTGTGGAAGATCCCACAGAACCACATACATGGAATTGGATAAATTATCTAATGTCACCTTCTTTCTTTATGCTTGGTCCATGAAGGTTATCTGCTCTTCTCAACCCTGCTTCCAGAAATAAAACTACAGAAACTCCAAGAATTTTTCTTTTACTTTGCCTGATTGTCCATATTTAAATTCAATCATTTAAGCCTTGAGGGTTGAATTTAGAGGGAAAGAAAGGTTGCCTCTGAGAACTAGTACATGCTGGCATAGCAACCCTGTGAGTTCTGACAATAAAAAGTTGAGGTGTAGAAAAGAGAAGCAATTTGCTAGAAGTGGGACAAGTAGAATATGTCGAATACTGGATATGAATCTGAGTCCCTCTGAGTCCAGAGATTGTGTGCACCCCACTGTACCATATAATCTCCCTTTGAGGAATAACAGGAAATGCAATCATGAGTTAACTACATACATTTTTCCTAATAATACTGTTATAGTCATATCATTCTCACTTTTGAAGGATAAATGGGGGCTTGGGTTTTTCCTGGAGACAATGCGAAGCCACAAGAGGGACCAGGAGGGGACTCACAGGCTCAGTTGTTTTTCTTGTGGTAGCCACATGTGGGGTGAGAGCAAACAAGCCTGAACACCCAGAGATCCCTGTCTATAACCATAGACGGTTAAGAACAAACTTCTCCTTAGAGATAAAGGTATCTGAATAGATCCACTGTCAGATGGGAAGGACTGTTGTTTTCCAACTTTAAGAAGGATGTATAATTTAGGCCAAGATAATCACCAGTGATGCATACAGCAGAGATTAACTTGAAAATTTAATATCAAAAGATTGGAGGACTTGCTTACGAAGCCACAGCTTCTAAATTATATTGAGGCAGTGGTTGGTTACAAGTGCTCAGGAGCCTCAATGTGCAGAAGAATATTAAAAGATACCGCATGTCCTCTAATTAAAATCACAGCAAAATGGAGTAATGATTGCAGATATGATGTTAGCAAAGGGTAGGAGGATGATTGGAGAGCAGTGCCAGGAAGCCAACAGGGGCTGGAAACCATGGCCTCCGTGGAGAGAAGCCTTTGTCCAAATTGCAGCAAAATCCCTGGAAATCAGCAAGAGCTAGAGGGAAAGCTAATGTTCATTGCTGGCTTTATAGAGAATGAAAATATTGCTCTATCACACATGATTTGGACAAAGGTTTGGTCTGTTTGTTCAGTGCAAAGTGGCAACTGGGAGCAATTGAAAACTGAGCCTGAGCTTGCAACTCACACCCAACAATAACAATCAGATGTTCCCAAGCACTTGATGCTTTTTTTTGGTTGGTTGATTGTATTGTCTTTGTGTGATTATTTGTTTGCTTTTTAATTTTTTTAGGGGTGGGTTAGTAGAACAAAGCCAGCAAAATGGAAGGTTTCCACTCATTCCTAAGAGGACAATATTGGGGCTTTTCAAGAGGACTGGCAGGCATTGCACATACAAATCTTCGCCTAAAATTGGCATAAAAAATGTGTCATTTAGAACATGTCTTGCATTTTCGAGGCATAGATTTCTGAGATGAAGTCACAGTGTGAGGTTTTTTGATAGTTTCTCTCCAAAGTGGAGAAAGCTGGTTGGAATTAATATGAACCATAATGGCTAATGAGAGAATAGAAAGACAGGTGAGAATGATCATTCCGTTCATCAGCCCATCCCTATTCAACCCTCATAACCAGATTTTCCTGCAGTTGTACTTCCCAGGTCCTAACCAAAAAATGGAGTGAAACCCAGGCCAAGATGACTTTGTAAGCAGAGGATATTCATGCATATTGCACATAGGCTGCCACCTCCCATATGATGGTCACAACAGACATCATTAATCCATTACAGCACTCTTTCCCACTGACTCCAGAGCATGCTCAGAATCCTTCTCAACAGAGCGTTCCAAAAGTCACTATCAGTCTTCAGAGGTGTCATGCAAGATGCTAGCCTCATGCTAGGGAAATTCTAAAAATTTAGGAGATTCCTGAATACATCTCATCTACAGGAAAGGAGGATATATATATATATAGCGAGGTGTAGGAAAGATGACTGAATTAACCGTCAGAAGTCCAGGGCTTCTGTTTCCTCTCCTGCTTATCACTCTTGTGATTTTGAACAAGTAACGATACTCTTTGACCCTCAGTTGCTTCATCTATAAAACTGGAGTAATGTGTACCAGTAATGCAAATAGTAGAATATGTTTTGAGCCACAGCAAGGTATAAAAGCAAGTTCTATTATTGGTATTAAACTCTGGTAATTACTAACTCCATTGTTTGACTCTTTTATAGCTGCAGCACAGTTGGTGGCAAAAGCACTTTTGCCCAAACTTCTTTACCCCACTTTATACCACATTCCGTGCTTCAGTTGTCCTCAAATGTGTATGGCCATCAGAATTGGAGGAGGTGCTTCTTAAAATACAGATTACGGGCTCCCCGACCAGGGTTCCTGATCCAGTAGAACCGAGGGGTTGGGGCCCATGAATTTTCAGTTCTAACAAGTTCCCCAGTGATTTTGATGTTGCAGGTCCCAGGACACTACTTAAGGGAGCTCTACCCCACCTAAATTCTACATTATCATGTTTAGCCCATTTCCCATATATTCTAGGATGCATCTACAACAAACCCAACCCCAGAGATCTCTCAATTCCCAGAACCGCTACACCACTGAGAGTTTTCTACCATTCCTATGAGCCTTAGCGTGTTTATGTAAATATTTTTAGGAATCTTTTCATTTATACATGCCTTGCCTTCCCAGAGAAACTGGGAAGTTCCTGAGGCTTTGGACTGATGAATGTTTAGATCTTTTTCTACCATTACTGACACTGGTCTAAGCATCCACCTGCCCCCAAACTAACCCCCTCAAAACATCTCCTGGGTGGTTCTTGAGGACTCCCTAAGTCTGCCTAAAGGGTGCCAAGGAACAGCTCTCAGGCATCCTTTTCCTGTAGACAGCACACCTGTCACCACACAGCTGCTGTCCTAGGGAGATTAACCTTCCACTGGACACAGCTACCCTTCCCTTTGAGGGTGACCACCGTACTTTGTCACTCTTGCCTCAGGAGGAGACTTGCCCCCAAATTCCAGGCTTCTTTGTTTGGAGAGCCCCATAATTAGGCCCAGCCATTTCCTTAATTTTCTACAGTGGTAGAGATTAGGCTATAATGTATTTAGAAGTTTATCTAAAGGATAATACATATAGAGAAAAAGTAACTGCAGAGATTAATTTACAATTACAGCACAGGCCCAGACCCGTACTACAGTCCTGGCCTTCTGCCTTGTTCCCACTGAATCTTCACATGGCTAGGTCCTGCCACTGGAAGTAATCCAGTTTTCTTTGCAGCTTGGACTCCTAGGTCCAGAGGAAGAAAGACCATTCCCCCTCACTGCATTCTCCATCCCACCTCCTAAGTTCTTGCATTCCTGTCTCCACCTCTCTTCATCACTCTTTGAGAGTAGAAACAGCCAATTCCTTCAGGGAAAGCCTTGCCTTTACCCAAAAGGAATAATCTGGCTCCATGGCCCCAGTGATATAGTCATAGGGTAGCTGGATATCAGTACATTCCCAAGTGTCTAATATTTAGTCTTAAAAATCACTTTTTTTCTTAAAATATCAATGACCCCATTCCTTTTTCATTCTCTGTTTACCCAGAATTCCAAAAATTTGGGGGTACAATTTCACCCACAGTCATCTTGTTACATAAGTAGAAATGTATTGGGAATGTGTTAATAAATAAATGCATGTTAGTTTGACCTCTTTGTATCTATCTAAAGGCCACTGTGACTTGAGAAACACGTTTAAACAGCTAAAACAGAGCTCTAGAATCTCCAGTTTCTCCTCTGCTCCTAATGCCATTTCTCTTTACACTTAACCCCCCCACCCCACTGCATCAACGTGCTTTTGCAGCAGACGAAAGTCCTTGAGCCTATTTGTCCACACAGTAGGCCAACCCTTTATCTATTCTGCCCCCCTCCTGAATAATTCTCTGCTTTGCATCTGCCAGTATTTTTACCCAGGCAACCGCAGGTGCTCACTTGGAAGGCTCTGCCTTGAGCAAAGATTGCTTTGTTTGTTCCCATTGCTGATTTGTTAAGATGAACCCGTCCATCTGTCCATGTGCCACAGACCCTGGATGGCGGGTGAAAAGCAATAAAAGGAAACCACTCTTTGATGGCCCTTCCAGCAGCATAATGCCGGTGTGAGCAGAGGTTGTTATCTCATAATGTCACTGCTATTTCCAATGGGCCGCCGATGGATCTGCTGACTGGTGAAACAAAGGGGAGACAGGGTTAACACAGTTCCTGAGCTTTGTAAGGGGCAACACTGTGCTGAGCTTTGAGTGGCTTTTACTGCCTATCGATTCGTGTATCAACTGCAATTTGATGCTCCTTCTCCCACGGGGAAGTTGTCACTGGTGTATTTATTTAATAAATCCCAACGTGGGCAATGACCACTGCAGGGCTGACTTAGCTTCTGTGCTTCTTGATGGACTGGGGAGAGAAATAGGCTAAAAGTGTGAAGGTGTTTTCCAGCCCCAGGTCTGCCACGAAATTGCTCTATGACCTTGGCTGAATCCCTTCTCCTTTACTGCCCTCGAGTCCTTCCTCTGACCCAAGAGATCCCAGGTCTGACCCAAGAGGAGTCGATGATTCCGTGATTCTTATTTCAAGACTTCCAACTCCCCAGAGTTGCAGCATGAACTGTTTCAGAAGGCCCCCAAAATAGCAGCACAGTAATTGCAATGTATATTCTAATAGCAGCAGCTGTAGTAACAGAGCCACCCCCTCCCGGGTTTCCTCTTTAGGGGTGATATGCCAGAATGAGAAACAAAATTACTGTGTCTGTTCAGCAAATTCCTCCTGACAAAATCTTTAAGCGTTGACAAGAGTAATATACTGAAAATTAGTTTAGAAGTGTTTCAAGTTTCAAAAATCAATCAAAATCAAATTAGGTTCTGAAGACGCTGTCTGTTGAGTTTTAGGAAAAAACAAAGATTTGCTTCAGCAACTCGGGAAAGTGGCTTTGACCCCGAAAGAGATGACTCTTGCACAGAAAGCAATTGTCCTTCCTTACATCTACCTTTTGGGCCCCCTCCAAGCAATGGGCTGAGTATCCCTTTGTTCTGTTGTCCCAGACATTTGTAAATAACTCCCCAGTTGACCTACATTGTAATCCCATTTCTTTCCTTTCATCTCACAACCTCCAAACCCTATCCAAAACTGAACGAGAGAAAAATTTGAAAAAGTAAAAGAACTAGTCTTACCTCCCAGTGTAGTAAAAAGGGCTGGTGGTGGGAAGAAAAAAATAATTAATAGCCCATGATCTCCCTTAACTTGGTCTGATTGTCAAGTGCAAAAGAGCAGATGGTGGAAACAGAGTCATATTTGGGACATGGGAAGGCAGGTTTCTGTGGGGGCACGTAATGAACAGGAGTTCCAGCTTTGGCTTCAGTCCTTCTCCATATGCACGGCTCATAAATCAGTCTTTCCCAGCCTGGGAGGACGATAGCGATCTCGTTGACATTTATGTTCAAATTACAGTGGCTCAGTTACCGTCTCACAGTGACTCACCGCCCCCCCCCAGCTCACCCTCCCCCCTTCTTAGCTTTTTGGGGACTTCTCAGAGAGATTAACATGTGTCCACAAACCAGGTTGGAAGCCATAGTCATCACAAAAAGACCCTCTTGTTTTTTACTCAGTTCTACTGAGTAACAGGTTTTACTCAGTGCCTTTATTATATATGACATTTCCATGGTGACCTCTTCATGCCCAAGTCAGTAGTTTTTAACCCATTAATTTGGAGCTGTCTACCTATACACAGGCTCACCTGAGCACAGAAGAAGAGTTGCATTATCTGGTTGCCATTTCCATCAGACCCATAATTTCAGATAATCATATCTCCCTATTCCCTAGAGAGTTTACACTATTGAAGATTCCATTGACTTTTCAAGGTAATAGCAACTTCTCTTAGGTTCCCATAGCCCTCACCTTTGGCACCTATCCCAATTTCTTATAATTGTCAACATGTTGCTTCCTCACTACATCAAAGATATTAGCTCTCAACCTTCCCAACTTTGTACATATGAAGGATTTATCTGTGGGTGTTTTCAGTCTCTGTACAGCTAGCTCTTGAGAGCTGAATGTCCCTTCTCCTGAGCCTGATGTGCTTCCTGCCTTTAGCAAACCCTGGGGCCAGAAATACACTAAGCTGGTTGATGCTGGCTCTCCACCAGTAACTTTGTGTCTGGGAATACCTAGATGGAGGACTCATCTATTTATCCTAGCATCCTAGGAAAGAACTTGGCACACAATGTGGACTCAGTGTTTCTTTATTTAAGATAAGTATGGATGGATAGATGTGTGGGTAGCAGAAAGGATGGAAGGAAGTATAGAAAAGTCAATGACAAAATTAATATGTATTTTCTGGAAATAATAATAATCAAAATTATGCTAAAAGAATTGTCGCATTAAAAATCTTGCCTGCTTAATAAATACCACATGGGCATTTGGAAAATTCAATGCAGACAAAACTAAAAGTTACAACTAATTTGCTGTCTGAATAAAACTACTGTTAAAATATTGTTGCATTATCATATGGTTGTTTTTCTGTGCGTATAAGGCAAACATATTTTCCTTAACAAAACTCTTGTTAGTATATTTTGATTTATAACACCTCTTTTTTTTTCACACTTAAGTTATACCATGGGAGGTTTTTCTTTAATATGTTTTGAAGTTTTCTCGTAAGACATGATTTTTAATGGCTTCACAGTATTCTATTTTGTTGGTGTAATCAATTTTAATTTTCCATTCTTTGACATTTAGGTTTTTTAAAATTTCTGTAGATTATAAATAAATGTGCTACAATACCTTACACATATATATGCATATTTTAGGAACTATTGGGACACACACACACACACATAAACACAAATCTATACCCTATCAATCTATCTATCTATCTACCTGTCTGTCATCTATCTATATCTACACCATGCAGGTGAGTGCCAATTTCAAGGTGTTTTTATTTCTCTCACTTTTGGATACTTCTTGAAAGCAATGAAAAAAAAAAGGAACACTTCAACTCTAATAGATTTTCATAAATAAATTACTTCAGTGTCAAATTATATAAATAGAATAAGACCACAATTTTCCTGAAATTCAAAACTCAGGAATCATTTTGATTCTTCCATCTCACATCAATGAATCATTAATTCTTGTCCAGATTACTTTCGTAGTGTGGCCCCTGAGCCTTTCTTCTTCTCCAACCCTTCTGGCACTGTTGTAGTACAGGTGTACTGCTTGGTCTCCTGAGTCATCTAAATTGCTTCTTGTAAGGGCTTATTGCCTACAGTTTCTCTTTTTAATCTAACATTTCCCATGGTGTTTTCCATCAAACACTGGTGCCCATGGGATACATGATGAAAGAAGTTCCATGACAAGTAAAATTATGAAAGCTCACCTATTCTCTCTCCTCTTCGAGATTCATCAAGCATATCAGTGTATTAGATGTTGTAGGAAGTCCAATAGCTAAATCATCAAAACAAGAAAAATCAATAACAACAAGCTTAATTAGCTTGGCTGAACCTAAAATTTACTAACCTAAACTCATTCTTTCTTCCAACAAATATTTCTTTGTATAACTACTATCTGTGATAACCATGTGGTTGTGTTTGTAGGTTTGTAGGTGAGACACCTTTTAATAACCAATTGAACTTGTGCCTGAAGAATACACTTTGGGGGTACTTTTATATTGAATCTTTCACACAGATGATGAATTAATTTTCTAAAGACTACATATAATTATATATATATATATATATATATATATATATATATATACACTTTTAAACTATAAAAAATGTTAAAAAGAGAGTTCTCCAGTACAATATAAATTCTGTATCCCTACCATGGCATTAGAGACCTTCATAGTTGTCTTAATTACAATTTTCCAGCCTTCAGTTGCTCTCCTGAATCACCAGAAAATCCAAGCGTATCAAAGTTCTCTCTCTTATCTGAACATGCTGTAGATATTCATCTTTTCGTGGCTTGATTTCTGGTATTTCTTTTGTTGATCTTCTCTAGTGGTGATATTTGATTTACCTCCAGCAGCAAATATCTAAATCTTGCAAACTCTTGTCCACCTTCTCCAATGGTCACTTCTTTTTTATCCTTCAAATTCTAACTAAAATGGCATACCTATGGAACATTTTCTAATGTCCCAGGAAAAACTACTCATTCTTTCTTAACAGTCTCTAAGGTTGGCAAGCTAGTAACCATTATCCTCATTTTCTAGGTAAGGAAACTGAGGTCTAAAGAGAGATTTGCCAAAATGATGGACTGAACAGGGAAAATAAGCAAATTTACCTGTTTGCATAGTTGTGGGCTCTCTGCATACACTATGGTCTTTGCTAACCATGTAATAATTGCTTCAAGGAGATCAGAGATTAGAGAATTGAGGGGGTGAAGGAAGTGGGTGTCTAGGGACCTCCTGGAATCCCAAGGATGATGAATGCTTAGCTCAGACACAAGAGGCCTTAACTAAATCCCAAGATTGTTTATGTCCATCAGAATTGTGCCTGGCATGCTCAGTTCAGATTTTCAGGGATGTAGGTTTTAGCTGGCAAAGGAAGTTGGGAAGGGAAAAATAGAAAGCCAGCTAATCAGAAGCTATTAAGCCCATAAAAAAGTGTTGGCCGAGTTATAGTTTGTGGGGGAGATATTAGTTTCAGCTCACTATTCAGTAACTATTGATGTTTTAGGTCTCCAAATTAGATGTTGACTAACTCACTTAAGCCAAGAGTTAAATTTCCCAGGCTCTGAAAAACTATAAGGATCCTGGGGTATGCTTGATAAATGCTGTCTTTAACAGTTTACATTTTCTAGACATATAATAACAATAAATTGAACTATTTTGCATCTGTCTGCTTATTTACTAGAATAGCCTTCATTATACTCATTTTAGAGAGTGGAATACTAAAATGCAGACATGTCAAGTGGTTCTCTGAAGTTGACAGGAAGGGCAGTGTTAGGACTTGAACCCATATGTTCTAAATTCTAGTGATGCTAAGAGGGCCCTTGAGCGTGGTTTGACTTAAGGTGATCATGAGTCAGCCGCTGTGTCTCAGTCTTTAGGACTTCCCAGGTATTGAGGGAGCAGAACAATACATGAGACAGAGAGCAGGGAGGGATAGTCAGTGGGGGGAATGCAGTTCTCATTGGCAAGTTGGACTGAAGCTCTGCAGACATGACCTTATGGGCAGAGTTCAGGGGCCACAGTCTATGACCCTGGCTTCCTCTCTTTTTCCTTCTGACTCTTGAACCTTGCATTCTTTTGTCAGGAATGATGGCATTACCTGGTTATCTGCACAATGGTCTAATCTCTTTCAGCACCTGGTGCTGAGATAGATTTGGCAGGAACACATTGGAAATGGTTTGATGTAAAACTTGAGTATGTTATTAACTATGGGTAGCTGGATTTAAAAAATAATGATGATGCCTATTCTGCATTTTAACTGTGTAGAGTGTTATATGTGTTCATTACCTTAATTACTGATTTCACACACATTTATTGAAAGCTTACTCTGTGTCAGATACCGTACCAAGCTCTGAGGTATATAAAAAAGGTAAAGCCCTCAGCACTGAAGGAGCACAGAGTCTAGCAGACATAGTGGTAAGATGGGTCTCTCTGAGGGATCCTGGAATTCTTCAGCAACAGTAGTGATATCTTCATGTCTTCTCCCACTGATGGGAGGGGGAATATTAGCATCCATTCAAACCCTCTAAAGACCAAGTACTGTCCTCCTAGAAGTCCATAAACCTCAGGTTAAAGTATTCTGGAACAGAGTATCATTGGAATTCATAAATATTCACTGCACTTCTACATTATTCAGGGAAGTGGAAATAAAAGAGTAATATTCCAATGATTGTTGTCAGCTCACATCACTACTGCCCCCTTCTAAGTGTCCTTTGCATCGTAGGGGAAAAAAACAAACTTCATTTCCTAGAAATTCATGCCCAGTATGGTTCTAGCTTAGAATTTGACAATGGAAAGGAGAAGAGAAGGAGAAGCTCTCACCATCTGGGATAGTTACAGCTAGATATGTTAAGATGTCATGAGATTTACAATGGCTTCCCAGAAAGCTTGCACAAACCTCATACTCACTGCTGCAGAATGAGACAGATGGCAGGCGCTTCTCAGAGATTCTTGTGAATTGCAGTAGGGTCATGGATAAGGTTTGAGAACAGCCCATTTCCCTGTGTCAGGATGAGTTCTTCTGTGACAACTTCCAGAGCTTTGCTCCCTTAGCTACCAGTGGTTGGGTAACCCCTTAATTTCCACATTCAGTCACTAGTACATGGAGTAGATAGAATGGCTTGTCTTTTTTTTTTTTAATTTATTATTTATATAGCAGGTTTTTCTTAATTACTTATCTACTTTATATATATATTAGTATAATCCCAATCTCCCAATTCATCTCACTACTACCCTCCACTTTCCCCCTTGGTGCCCATACATTTGTTCTCTACATCTGTGTCTCTCTTGGTTCATCTGTACCATTTTTCTAGATTCCACATATATGCCTTAATATACAATATTTGTTTTTCTCTTTCTGACTTCACTCTGTATGACAGTCTCTAGGTCCATCCACGTCTCTACAAATGACCCAGTTTCATTCCTTTTGATGGCTGAGTAACATTCCATTGTATATATGTACCACTTCTTCTTTATCCATTTGTCTGTCGATGGGCATTTAGGTTGCTTCCATGATCTGGCTATTGTAAAGAGTGCTGCAATGAACATTGGAGTGCATGTGTCTTTTTGAATTACGGTTTTCTCTGGGTATATGCCCAGTAGTGGGATTGCTGGGTCATATGGTAATTCTATTTTTAGTTTTATAAGGAGTGTCCATACTGTTATCCATAGTAGATTTGCTGATGATACCCATTCTAACCCGTGTGAGGTGATACCTCATTGTAGTTTTGATTTGCATTTCTCTAATAATTAGTTATGTTGAGCAGCTTCTCATGTGCATCTTGACCATCTCTATGTCTTCTTTGGAGAAATGTCTATGTTTTCTGCCCATTTTTTGATTGGGTTGTTTGTTTTTCTAATATTGAGCTGCATGAGCTGTTTATATATTTTGGAGATTAATCCTTTGTCAGTTGATTCGTTTGCAAATATTTTCTCCCATTCTGAGGGTTGTCTTTTCATCTTGTTTATAGTTTCCTTTGCTGTGCAAAAGCTTTTGAGTATCATAGGTCCCATTTGTTTATTTTTGTTTTTATTTGCATTACTCTAGGAGGTGGATCAAAAAAAATCTTGCTGTGATTTATGTCAAAGAGTGTTCTTCCTATGTTTTTTTTTTCCTCTAAGAGTTTTATAGTGTCCGGTCTTACACTTAGGTTTCTAATCCATTTTGAGTTTATTTTTGTGTATGGTGTTAGGGAGTGATCTAATTTCATTCTTTTACATGTAGCTGTCCAGTTTTCCCAGCCCCACTTATTGAAGAGGCTGTCTTTTCTCCATTGTATATCCTTGCCTCCTTTGTCATAGACTAGTTGACCATACGTATGTGGGTTTACCTCTGGGCTTTCTATCCTGTTCCATTGATCTATATTTCTGTTTTTGTGCTAGTACCATATTGTCTTGATTACTGTGGCTTTGTAGTATAGTCTGAAATCAGGGAGTCTGATTCCTCCACCTCTGTTTTTTTTCCCTCAAGTTTTCTTTGGCTATTTGGGGTCTTTTGGTCTCCATACAAATTTTAAGACTTTTTTGTTCTAGTTCTGAAAAAATTGCCATTGGTAATTTGTTAGGGATTGCATTGAATCTGTAGACTGCTTTGGGTAGTACAGTCATTTTCACAGTATTGATTGTTCCAGTCCATGAACATGGTATATCTCTCTGTCCATTTGTGTCATCTTTGATTTCTTTCATCAGTGTCTTACAGTTTTCTGAGTACAGGTCTTTTACCTCCTTAGGTAGGTTTATTCCTAGGTATTTTATTCTTTTTGTTGCAAAGGTGAACAGGATTGTTTCCTTAATTTCCTTTTTGATCTTTTGTTAGTGTATAGGAATGCAAGAGATTTCTGTACATTACTTTTGTATCCTGCAACTATACCAAATTCATTGATTACCTCTAGTAGTTTTCTGGTGGCATCTTTAGGATTCTCTGTGTATAGGATCATGGCATCTGCTGCAAACAGTGACAGCTTTACTTCTTCTTTTTTTTCAATTTGTATTCCTTTTATTTCTTTTTCTTCTCTGATTGCTGTGGCTGGGACTTCCAAAGCTATGCTGTATAATAGTGGCAAGAGTGGACATCCTTGTCTTGTTCCTGATCTTAGAGGAAATGTTTTCAGTTTTTCACCATTGAGAATGATGTTTGCTGTGGTTTTGTTGTATAAGGCCTTTATTATGTTGAGGTAGGTTCCCTCTATGCCCACTTTCTGGAGAGTTTTGATCATAAATTGATGTTGAATTTTGTCAAAAGCTTTTTCTCCATCTATTGAGATGATCATATGGTTTTTATTCTTTAGTTTGTTAATATGGTGTATCACATTGATTGATTTGCATATACTGAAGAATTCTTGCATCCCTGGGATAAATCCCACTTGATCATGGTATATGATCCTTTTAATGTGGTGTTAGATTCTGTTTGTTAGTATTTTGTTGAGGATTTCTGCATCTATATTCATCAGTGATAGTGGTCTGTAATTTTTTTTTTTTTTTTTTTTTTTTTGTATCTTTGTCTGATTTTGGTATCAGGGTGATGGTGGCCTCATAGAATGAGTTTGGGAGTGTTCCTTCCTCTGCAGTTTTTTGGAAGACTTTGAGAAGGATGGGTGTTAGCTCTTCTCTAAGCGTTTGATATAATTCACCTCTGAAGCCATCTTGTCCTGGACTTTCACTTGTTGCAAGGTTTTTAATCACAGTTTCAGTTCCATTACTTGTGATTTGTTTGTTCCTATTTTCTATTTCTTACTGGTTCAGTCTTAGGAGGTTATATAACTCTCTGAGAATTTGTCCATTTCTTCCAGGTTGTCCATTTTATTGGCATAGAGTTGCTTGTAGTAGTCTCTTGTGATGCTTCGTATTTCTGCGGTATCCATTGTAACTTCTTTTTTATTTCTAATTTTATTGATTTGAGTTCTCTCCCTCTTTTTCTTGATGAGTCTGGCTAAAGGTTTATCAATTTTGGTTATCTTCTCAAAGAACCAGCTTTTAGTTTTATTGATCTTTGCTATTGTTTTCTTTGTTTCTGTTTCACTTATTTCTGCTCTGATCTTTATGATTTCCTTCCTTCTCCTAACTTTGGGGTTTTTTTGTTCTTCTTTGTCTAGTTCTTTCTTTAGGTGTAAGGTTAGATTGTTTATTTGAGATTTTTCTTGTTTCTTGAGGTAGGATTGTGTTGCTATAAACTTCCCTCTTAGAACTGCTTTTGCTGCATCCCATAGATTTTGATCATATGTTTTCATTGTCATTTGTCTCTAAGTATTTTTTGATTTCCTCTTTGATTTCTTCAGTGATCTCTTGGTTATTTAGTAACAAATTGTGTAGTCTCCATGTGTTTCTATTTTTTACCTTTTATTCCCTGTAATTTATTTCTACTCTCATAGCGTTGTGGTCAGAAAAGTTGCTTGATATGATTTCAATTTTCTTAAATTTACTGAAGCTTGATTTGTTACCCAACATGTAATCTATCCTGGAGAATGTTCTATGCACACTTGAGAAGAAAGTGTAATCTGCTGTTTTTGGATGGAATGTCCTATAAATATCAATTAAATCTATCTGGTCTTTTGTGCCATTTAAAGCTTGTATTTCCTTGTTAATTTTCTGTCTGGATGATCTGTCCACTGGTGTAAGTGAGGTGTTAAAATCCTCCACTATTATTGTGTTACTGTCAATTTCCTCTTTTATAGCTGTTAGCAGTTGCCTTATGTATTGAGGTGCTCCTATGTTGGGTGCATATATATTTATAATTGTTATATCTTCTTCTTGGATTGATCCCTTGATCATTGTGTAGTGTCCTTCCTTGTCTCTTGTAACATTCTTTATTTTAAAGTCTATTTTACGTGATATGAGTATTGCTACTCCAGCTTTCTTTTGATTTCCGTTTGCATGGAATATCTTTTTCCATCGCCTCATTTTCAGTCTGTATGTGTCCCCAGGTCTGAAGTGTGTCTCTTGTAGACAGCAGATATATGGGTCTTGTTTTTGTATCCATTCAGCAAGCCTGTGTCTTTTGGTCGGAGTGTTAATTGTTTTGGGTTTGTTTTTGTAGGTCCTTTTCCTCTGTTGTGTTTTCCACTTAGAGAAGTTCCTTTAGCATTTGTTGTAGAGCTGGTTGGTGTTGCTGAATTCTGTTAACTTTTGCTTGTCTGTAAAGCTTTTGAATTCTTCATCGAATCTGAATGAGATACTTGCCAGGTAGAGTAATCTTGGTTGTAGGTTTTTCCCTTTCTTCACTTTAAATATATTGTGCTACTCCCTTCTGGCTTGTAGAGTTTCTGGTGGGAAATCAGCTGTTAACCTTATGGGAGTTCCCTTGTATGTAATTTGTCATTTTTCCCTTGTTGCTTTTAATAATTTTTCTTTGTCTTTAATTTTTGTCCATTTGATTCCTATGTTTCTCAGCGTGTTTCTCGTTGGGTTTATCCTGCCTGGGACTTTCTGCACTACCTGGACTTGGATCTCTATTTCCTTTCCCATGTTAGGGAAGTTTCTGACTATAATCTCTTCAAATATTTTCTCGGGTCCTTTGTCTGTCTCTTCTCCTTCAGGGACCCCTATGTGAATGTTGTTGCATTTAATGTTGTCGCAGAGGTCTCTTAGGCTGTCTTCATTTCTTTTCATTCTTTTTTCTTTATTTTGTTCCATGGCAGTGAATTCCACCATCTGTCTTCCAGGTCACTTCTCCGTTCTTCTGCCTCAGTTATTCTGCTATTGATTCCTTCCAGTGTAGTTTTCATTTCAGTTATTGTATTGTTCATCTCTTTTTTTTGTTCTTTAATTCTTCTAAGTGTTTGTTAAACATTTCTTGCGTCTTCTCGACCTTTTCCTCCATTCTTTTTCCGAGGTCCTGGATCATCTTCACTATCATTAGTTTGAATTCTTTTTCTGGAAGGTTGCCTATCTCCACTTCATTTAATATTTTTTCTGGGGAGTTATCTTGTTCCTTCATCTGGTACATAGTCCTCTGCCTTTTCTTTTTGTCTATCTGTGAATGTGGTTTTCATTCCATAGGCTGAAGAATTGTAGTTCTTCTTGCTTCTGCTGTCTGCCTTCTGGTGGATGAGGCTCTCCAAGAGGTCTGTGCAAGCTTCCTGATTGCTTCTGTCTTCTTAACAGAACCCTGACTGACGTACGGAGTAATGTATGGTCTCTCTTCTCTCTTCTCTAGGATGCAAACATATTTGTGGGGGAGTCCTGTCTACTGCAGCTATTCAATTTGCCATTGTATTGCAAAAGCAGCCATAGATAATATGTAAACAAATGAATGTTTTATTTACAATAAAACATTCTAAGAGATAAAGCTTTATTTACAAAACCAGGTGGCAGGTGGTATTTGGCCCCTGGGCTATCCTTAACAAAACTCTTCTTTAGATATTTGAATTAATCATAAGTCTCAGCTCATGCCTTATGGTCTTCATCTGATGTGAGGCTATTTGCTTGATTTCTTTTTAATGTATACAATTCTTATGTATCTATTCTTCACTTCTACTTTTCTCTTTATGCTGATAGAGAGATTGATAGGTAAACAGATAGATAAATACATGGGTAGATATAAAATGGATATATATAAATTCATTTTAATATACTCAATGTATACTTTCCTTTGTGCGCATTCTTGCAAAATGTGTATTGTTTTATTGCACATACTTTAACTGAAATTAAATTTTATATCATGCTCTGTTTCTTTCTTCATATAATACTGTGTCTTTAATAGTCTTTCTTATTATAATGTGTCCATCTAGTTCACTACTTTTAACTGATGAATAGCACTCCATGGTGGGGGTGTTCACCATTATGTGGTTCTTGTTTTCTGAGTCATCAAGTGATCAACTAAAGAGTCTGTCTAGACACCACTGCACTCTGCAGGAGTAAAAAATAAATTTTTTAGTGCTCATTTATTACCATGACATTACCTAGCTATCCTAGTATGTTGCTCTAAGTATACCATGATATACATGCAAAACATGACATCCATCTACTCTCCTAGTAATGGAACACTGAATTGCTTAGGTAACATAGCACAGTGATTAAAATCACAGTTTCTGGAACCCAAGTGACTGGATTCAAATTCTGGTCCCATAACATACTAAATATGTAATTTGGGGTAAGTTTCCTTACTTTCTTTGCCTCTGATTCTTCATCTATAAAACAGGGATATTGCTAATGCATACCATATAAGGCTTTCATTAAGATTATCTGATTGGAACAGTATTTTAAAAAAATTAAAGTAGTTTTTCACATTTAAAAAGTACACCATATGTGTTTTTAAGTAAAAAACTGCTTGCCACTAAAATGTTCAGATACAGGATTTAAGATCTAGGGCCTTTCCATCATAAATGCTGCATGCTTGCAGGGGATGAGAGGGCAGATATTGTTGCCCCCAATTTGCAGGAAAGGAAAGCAAGACTCAGATAGATGAAATCAGTTATCTAAGCTCATGTTACTCATCATAACAGAGCAAGATTCAAACATCTGTCTTCTGGCACAAAGAGAGAACTCCTTGTTTTCTCTGGTCCAAAGAAATAGGGGACTCTGTGTGGGAAAAGAAATCCAGCAGAACCCATTATGATGGATATTAACATAGAAGCTCCAAAAGGAAGACATGCTGAATTCTAACCAGGCCGTGATGGAGGTGGAGGGAGTTGGGGGGAGAGGAGAATGAAAAGGCAGGAGTGTGGAAGGGAAGAAACCGCCAGGGAGGTGAGAAGAGACGTTTCCTCAAGAATAAAGGGAAGGAAGGTTAAAGGCATGTTGATCTTGACTGGGAAAGCATTCTCTTCACTTTCCATCCTGCTTTCAGATCATCTGGCATCAAAAAAGGTGTGTTACTGAGCTCAGCTTTGGAGATGGTGCAAGAGATACAACAGCTGACAAACATTTGCTGACATGGTGGGCACCAGAGTGGTTTTTGATGATATGAGCTGAGCTGCAAGGTAGAGGTGATGTGAAAGCTGATAAAAGACACATCCAGTGATGGGCAGGCAGCAACCAAGCTCAGGCATCCTGTAAAAAAATAAGCTATTTCCTGATCTGAGATGAGGCTGGCTTTCTTTTCAGAAGAAGTTGCAAAACTACCCAGGTCGAACCCGGGGGGGGGCAACAGAACATGTTACAACTTCCAAGGTGCTTCCCCCAACAATTTCCTTGTAGGATCCTCAAAGCTACCCTGTGAGAGTGGGCTGGGCTTCATTTATGATCTTCGTTTTACACATGATGAAACTGAAGATGAGAAAAGACAAGGACACACAGCCAGAGAAACAATGGAAGAGGTAGGAGCAGATCATGGCTTCCCCATAATTACCCGATTATCTTCTCACCAAAGCACATTATATCTGGCCAAGTTGATTTTTCACAAAACAGGGTTGGTAGTATCCCTGTATGAATATATATATGAACATACCTATCAATCTAACTCAATTATATATTCATGCATCTTCATTTCCCATTCATCTTTATAATCTATCACCTATGATCAATTTATATTACCTATTAACATTTTTATAATTATCTGTATCAATGTATCTATAATTTATCTATTATATCTTCTGATTAGTCATCTTTGCATGGATACACTGACTGATGTGAAAAGTTCACCAGCACTGAAAACATCAATGCATGGTTATAAACCTTGTATTCTTTTCATTGTCTCACTGATTAATCTCCCAGAGCCTCAGTTTTGTACTTTGCCAAGTAGAGATAGAAAAGATAGAAATGCCCACCTCCCAGGGCTGGGAGAGATATATAATAATAAGACAGTGGTTATAAGATGCTGAGTATAGTGCCTGGCTCATAATAGGCCCACAAATATACTTGTTCCTTCCTGCTCATTGTCATCAGAACCTTGCTTTCCCTCCTGGTCATCTAGCTTTTGCACTGATTTCAGTGGTCTTAGTTTATCTTATCTCTGAACTTCAATGTTATAGATCATGTGAGTGTATTATATGAGCATTTGCCACACATATGATTCCAAGGATTGTTCATTTTAGACCAGATGTCATGATTTGGCAATCTGGCTATAAGATTCTTAAAATAGAGCTTCCCATTTACCATTTAGGAAACCAAGAAGTAATTCTCAGTCCACACTTCTGAATCATGTGAAGAACTCTGCACAGGGATTTTCTCATAATCGGTGCCGAGTAAATATTTGATAAATTAGAGGAGTTCCCAAGTAGCACCCTTGAGCCTGCGAGAGTTTGGGAGTGGAGGCACATAGGAGTTGATTCTCCATATACATAGAAGAACTGGGATAGCAGAGTCCTCTTCAGTTTTAACAAATTTTATTTATTCATTCTTTCAATCTATATTTATTGAGCAGCTAATCTATGTTAGGTCCTGTGAGATATGCTAGAATACAAAAGTGAATCGGACATATATATGCAGTCTGGAAGAGTCAAGAAACAATTCCATTCTGTGGAATGTGATAGAGGGATACACAGGAACTTTGGGAACACAGATGTGGTAGACATCTGAT
This sequence comes from Leucopleurus acutus, assembly GCF_964270905.1. Classification (NCBI taxonomy): domain Eukaryota; kingdom Metazoa; phylum Chordata; class Mammalia; order Artiodactyla; family Delphinidae; genus Leucopleurus; species Leucopleurus acutus. Next base: position 16,454,604 of record NC_139150.1, read on the forward strand.
ATTTTTCCTCCAGTATTTCTTTGCACCTTCCTCTAGTAATAGCACCCCCTTACTTTGAAGAGCTGAATATCTATCACTCTGTGTAGTTCATGGCATTCATGTGACCAGGTCTGGCCAGAACAGTTTCCTTGGCCATAGTCATTGACTCAAATAGGGGTATGTGATCCAAGGTGGTCCAATTAGAGTCCTTCCTTGGAAATTTATAAGCAAATGCTGATAGAAGATCTCTCTTTACATGACTAAACTCGCTTAAAATAAGCCAAGAGATATATGTTGTTTGCTGCCTCCACTCTACCCACTGCATAGAAAACCTCCTTGTGGTGTAAGAAAAAGAAGTCGAAAAATAGGGTGATGCAGGTAATAGGAATAAAGAAAAAAAAAGATTCTGGATAATTCTGAAGTAACTAGTGCTCCCTGGGGCCATCCAATTACATGAGCCAATACACTCTCACTTTTGCTCAGAATTTGAACTTTTTTATACAGACATTTTCATACAGCTCTTCTATTACTCTAAATATGCACAGACCGTTACACCATTTTAAAACCATTTCATTTATATCATCTTGTTGACTATCAAGATAATATTGTGAGAAACACTGGTATTGTATTATAATTCTACCTGATGAGAAAAGTGAGATCAAAAAAGGAATGAGGCAGCTGAAATTGGTCAAGTTAATTGTGGTTGAAGCTGAGAGAGAAATTAAACTTTCTGATATTTAGAGCAGAGTTCTCACTGCATTCGTCCTGGAGTCTGATTACTAGACCACATATTTAAGTGTTCATTTCTTACTCTAATTGGCCATTTGAAGCCTATCACAATATCCTATTATTTTGTGTCCAGGAGGGTGGGGATAAAGTTCACTCAATTCTTCAACATTGCTGACTGTATGTGGGGAGATATATATATATATATACACACACACACACACACACACACACACACACACACACACACACACACACATACATACATGTGTGTGTGTGTGTGTGTGTGTGTATTATATCTATTGCTCTTACTCAGTGAATTTCATTAAGAGAAATATTTGGGGGTATTGATCAGACCCATGGATAGATTCCTTTGCAAATATCACTTATTAATGAGACTTCTTTTTTGTTGCTTAAAATGTGACCTGTCAGCCTTAAATTGAAACCAGCTGATGCAACTTGATCACATAACCTCAGATTGACTTTAGTTATGGTGCTACTTTTGAAATGTAACATGAAATTGGTTTCAGCAATATATTTTAAAGGTTTGGTGAATCACTTGTTTCTGGGCAACCCAGTCTCTGAATTCCTGAGCATTCTTGAAGTACATGGTCAGCCCAAGCCTAACCTCTGCTGAGAAGAGAACAATTACCTGACTGCAAATGATGCCAAAGTGCTTTTAACTGACCTCAGTCCTGGAAAGGAGCTACTTGAAAAGTTTGTTATTGATCCATTCTTCCAAATATGCTATCCTCGAATCTTTTATTAATTAGACTGTCAGAATCTTGTTAAATTAGAAACAATCCACAGAGATTGATTTAGTCTTTTATAGTTGTTAAAATATGCATATATCTATTAAGATTTTAATGCCGTTATCTGTATTGTTATTACGTGGATGTATTTGCTCGTGTGTTTGTTAGTTGTGAGGCAAGTGCATAAGAAAGAAACACTCTTGGAAAGATTGATTTTTTTTTTCCAGTCAAAACCTTGTCTAAGACACCATTTAAAGTGATGTTCATTGACCCTTTTGAACCATCCAAGTGATAACATCTATCTAAAATTGAATAACAGAAAAAGTTTGTGTTATCTCAAGAATGGGTACGCTTACTTGTGTCAGGTTTTACCTGTTCTTTACCACCTTCCTTGAAGTTAAAGTCCAAATTTAATGCTAAGTCATAAACTTTTTCCCAAACTTATTTCTTCAACACTTATTATATCAAAACTCCCACTCACTGAATGATAGCTCTCTCCTAAACACTTTGCTGATTTCTTTCATTCATTATCTCATGCATCTCCTCCTTGGAAGTTTTATTTTTGGCTTTTTATTTTACAATTTAATAAAAATATATACATGCTCATGGCTTGAATAAATGGTCAGAAAGTTTTATAATAAATCCCAGCAGCACCACGTCCTGTTCTCTATTCTTGTTGCTCAAAAGGAACTTCATTTCTTAAAATCATTGTTAACATTATTTTCTAGTATGTAGCACTGTATTTCTAAAGACTGTGTTCCTAGTAATATTGTTTGATTTATCAACTTCAGGCATTTTTTTCTCCACACCTACATCTTTCCATAAAACAAACATAATTATATTTTAATTTAAATAAAATACCTGTGTTAATATTATCTATTTATACAAATGAACATGGAATTTGCTTTTCCTTTCTTGAATGTTTTTGGAGTACATTTTTACTAGATTGAGTAATTGCCTGTCTTACTTTCATAACATTCTGTAAACTTAACATCATTGTTACATTGATATATTCTGATTTTTGTTGCTTTTTATAGATGATCTTCCCCATCCAAACTGGAAGTTTCTAGAATCTTCTATATGCCCTTAGTAAAGATCAAGTTATAAAAGTTTATGATTATGTAGCTTATAAGGGTCATTTTTAGCTTTTTAAAAAATCTGGTCACTTATTGGGAACTTTCAATCTGGAAACTCTTTTATCTTTTAATTCAAGAAATGCCCTTTATTTTTTTTCAAAAATAGAATTCCTATTATCTACATATGTTTTTTTAATGTTCTTTTGTCTCCTACCATAACCCATCAGGTCCAATCAAGAGACAAAAATCGCACAGTAATTTTAACCGGGGGCGGGGTGGTTTAATATAAAAAATTATTAATTACAACATAGCATTGTAGTAATGGGGAATTGGCTAACAAAAGGTAAAGGCAACTCTAAAGCATATTGGAATAGCAGATATAAGTAATGGCCACTATCCCTAGCACTGTGATAGAACCCATAGGAAGAGTCCCCCCAACCCTTGAGTGAGATCTAGATCTCATTGGAGAGGATGTGTCTTGCATGGCTCAATGGATAAGAGAGTTCACTGAGGTGCTTCACGAGCAGGACCCTGCAATTTGTCCTCTGGAGTGCCAGGAGGAAGCCCTTCGCAGGGAGATGCTATACCTAAGAACATGTCACAGAATCACACAAGAGGGTCCTGGGGGAGATTCCATGTCCTGCTGACCACTGGGCATTACTGGCTACCACACTGTACAAGAACTGGGTGCTGCCGAAGCTGTGTGCCCACAGGAATCTGGGGACAGGAGCAAAGTAGAAACTGAAAGGAAAGCCCCTTCATTCTCCAGTGTCCCTACAGTTCCCTCTACTGACAAAATGTAACATTATGTCAGCTGGTAAAGGAGAAATATTTATAAGACCCACCTCCCTTACCTTAGAAAAGACTGTGAAGGATACATTTGGAGCTGACAAGCAATACATGGATAATGGCTGACACTTTTTTTTTAAATAAACTTTATTTTTTTAGAGAAGTTTTAGGGTCACAGAAGTTGAGCAGAAGGTACAGAGATTTCTCATATATTCCCTGATCCACATATGCATAGCCTCCCCCATTAAAAGTATCCCCCACCAGAGTGATGCACCTTTTACAACTGATGAACATTTATTGGTACATCATTATCATCCAGAGTCCGTAGTTTACATTAGAGTTCATTCTTGGTGTTGTACATTCTATAGGGTTAAGCAAATTCATAATGACATACAACCACCATCATAGTATCATACAGAGTGCTCTCACCACCCTAAAAATCCTCTGTGCTCTTCCTATTCATTCCTCCTTCCCCCTGACTCCTGGCAACCATTGATCTTTTTACTGTCTCCATATTTTTTCTTTCCTAAAATGTTACATAGTTAGAATCATACATACAGAATATAGCCTTTTTAGTTTGGCTTCTTTCACTTAGTAATGTGTATTTAAGTTTCCTTAATGTCTTTTCATGACTTAGTAGCTCATTTCTTTTTTTTTTTTTTTTTTTTTTTTTTGCGGTACGTGGGCCTCTCACTGTTGTGGCCTCTCCCACTGCGGAGCACAGGCTCCGGACGCGCAGGCTCAGCGGCCATGGCCCACGGGCCCAGCCACTCCGCGGCACGCGGGGTCCTCCCTGACCGGGGCACGAACCCACATCCCCTGCATCGGCAGGCGGACTCTCAACCACTGTGCCACCAGAGAAGCCCGCTCATTTCTTTTTAATGCTGAATACTATTCCATTGTCTGAATGTACCACTGTTTATTCATTCACGTACTGAGGAACATCTTGGTTGCTTCCAAGTTTTGCTAATTATAAATAAGGCTGTTTTAAGCATTCGTGTGCAAGTTTTTGGGTGGACATAAGTTTTCGACACCTTGGGGTAAATACCAGGGAGTGTGAGTGCTGGATCTTAAAGTAAGAATATTGAGTTTTGTAAGAGACTACCAGGCTGTTTTCCAAAGCGGCTGACCATTTTGCATTCCCAGTGAATGAGAGTGCCTGTTGCTCCACATCCTCACCAGCAATTAGTGTTGCCAGTGTTCTAGATTTGGGGCATTCTAATAGGCATGTAGTGGTATCTTGTTGTTTTAATTTGCATGTCCCTGATGACATATGATGTGGAACATCTTTTTGTGTGCTTATTTGCTCTCTGTATATTTTGTTTGGTGAAGTCTGTTAAGGGTCCATTTTAAAATCAGGTTCTTCGTTTTTTTTTTTTTTTTAGCATCTTTATTGGAGTATAATTGCTTTACAATGGTGTGTTAGTTTCTGCTTTATAACAAAGTGAATCAGTTATACATATATCCCCATATCTCTTCCCTCTTGCATCTCCCTCCCTCCCACCCTCCCTATCCCACCCCTCTAGGTGGTCACCAAGCACCAAGCTGATCTCCCTGTGCTGTGCGGCTGCTTCCCACTAGCTATTTTATGTTTGGTAGTGTATATATGTCCATGCCACTCTCTCACTTTGTCACCACTTACCCTTCCCCCTCCCCATATCCTCAAGTCCATACTCTAGTAGGTCTGTGTCTTTATTCCCATCTTACCCCTAGGTTCTTCATGACCTTTTTTTTTATTTTCCTTAGATTCCATATAAATGTGTTAGCATACGGTATTTGTTTTTCTCTTTCTGACTTACTTCACTCTGTATGACAGACTCTAGGTCCATCCACCTCACTACAAATAATTTTGTTTCTTTTTATGGCTGAGTAATATTCCATTGTATATATGTGCCACATCTTCTTTATCCATTCATCCAATGATGGACACTTAGGTTGCTTCCGTCTCCTGGCTATTGTAAATAGAGCTGCAATGAACATTTTAGTACATGACTCTTTTTGAATTATGGTTTTCTCAGGGTATATGCCCAGTAGTGGGATTGCTGGGTCGTGTGGTCGTTCTATTTGTAGTTTTTTAAGGAACCTCCATACTGTTTTCCATCATGGCTGTATCAATTTACATTCCCACCAGCAGTGCAAGAGTGTTCCCTTTTCTCCACACCCTCTCCAGCATTTATTGTTTCTAGATTTTTTGATGATGGCCATTCGGACCGGTATGAGATGATATCTCATTGTAGTTTTGATTTGCATTTCTCTAATGATTAATGATGTTGAGCATTCTTTCATGTGTTTGTTGGCAATCTGTATATCTTCTTTGGAGAAATGTCTACTTAGGTCTTCTGCCCATTTTTGGATTGGGTTGTTTGGTTTTTTGTTATTGAGCTGTATGAGCTGCTTGTAAATTTTGGAGATTAATCCTTTGTCAGTTGCTTCATTTGCAAATATTTTCTCCCATTCTGAGGGTTGTCTTTTGGTCTTGTTTATACTTTCCTTTGCTGTGCAAAAGCTTTTAAGTTTCATTAGGTCCCATTTGTTTATTTTTATTTCCAGTTCTCTAGGAGGTGGGTCAAAAAGGATCTTGCTGTGATTTATGTCATAGAGTGTTCTGCCTATGTTTTCCTCTAAGAGTTTGATAGTTTCTGGCCTTACATTTAGGTCTTTAATCCATTTTGAGCTTAGTTTTGTGTATGGTGTTAGGGAGTGTTCTAATCTCATACTTTTACATGTACCTGTCCTGTTTTCCCAGCACCACTTATTGAAGAGGCTGTCTTTTCTCCAATGTATATTCTTGCCTCATTTATCAAAGATAAGGTGACCATATTTCTTATTATTTAGTTTTAAGAGTTCTTTGTATATTTTGGATAACGATTCTTTAAAAGGTATCTTTTGAAAAATATTTTCTCCTAGTCTGTGGCTTGTTTTTTCATTTTCTTTATAGTGTATTTTGCAGAGCAGACCCACACAACTTTCTCTTTTTTGTCTTTTTCTACTCTCTGAATATTTTCTCAACTTTATCTTTTAATTCTTCTATTGGAGGTATACACACACATACATAATTTATAAGACTTATTTCTTCTTTCCCATTCTTATTTTTTCATAACGTTCTTTTCTTTTTTATAGATAGATCTAGCTTATATTATTAATAAGCTTTGGTTGCAAAGTTTTATTCTATTGCCTGCCTCATCTGTTTTCTTCCAGCTTTTTCTCCTTCCTATTTATTTGTTTAGGATTTTCTCCTTTTCTCTGAAGTTTTTCTGAACTGTCAGTTGATTCTTTACTGCCTAGGCTCATAAGATAGATGTAAGCTTTGTATACATGGCAGAAGCACATCATTGGGCTTCATATCAGAGTGAAGGGGTGTAAGTCACTAATTTTATTGATTGATCACAGTAACCATATTCTTTTTTTCTAGAATTATTCAGTTTCCCTCCAATCTCCTGCCTTTGGTCTCTATGCAAAACTGCTGTGGGGTTGATGAGAACTCAGGGACTGGAGTGATGTTCAATTCCTTTGTACATAAACATTAAGTCAGTCTCCCAATTTTCACCATCCTCTGTGATATCTTTTGCCTTTATGTGTTGAATTCTTAGGACAAATTGGTTTGTTTTTCATCAGTGTCTCCTTCTGCATGAACTTATTTTATAGGTTGTATTCCTTTGTTGAATCCTCCATCTTTAATTTCTAAAATTTATTGAAGTCTCTCAAGCAGTGTCGTTTCTTCTTCTTTAAGTCTCTTGTTTCTTGTGCATTTATATGATTCTTTATTCCTTTACTTTCACTTGAGAGATGCATCTGGAAAGGAAAAGGTAAATGTATTTTCCTATTGAATTTCATTTTCTAATTCATCAACCTTTTTGAGTAATCATTTATTGAAACCAAAATTCTTCTTAGAAATGATCGAGTCACAACTGATAAATAAAATTGACCCTTGAACAACCTGGAGGGGCAGGGAGCTATCCCACTGATCCACTGCACAGTAGAAAATCCATGTATAATTTATAGTCAGCCCTCCTTATCTGCGGTTCCCCTGTATCCATGGTTCTGTATCCATAAATTCAACCATAGGTCATGTAATACAGTACACTTAATTAACTACTTTAAAAAATCTGTGTATACGTGGGCCTGCACAGTTCAAACCGGTGTTGTTCAAGGGTCAACTGTGGTGTTACAGATTCATGAGAGAAAGTGATAGTGTGGGACAGCAAGGAAGAATAAGTGAATGGGAAAGAAATTGAATGACTAAATGGGGAACAAAATGAAACAATAAATGATTATATTAGTGGACAGCAAGGTGTGGTGGAAAGGACACTAGGCTGGCAGGATTTTTGTCCTGGGCTCGTGTCTCATTTGCTGTAAAGGCCCAGGCAAGTCACCTCTCCAGCCTTATCTGAATTGCCTCATTTGCACAGTGCATCAGGGAAGGTTAGGACTAGAAATAGGAAGGATCCCTTCAGGACTTACGTACATCTCTGCTCCTTATTCTTTATCTTCTTTTTAAAAAATTAACAAATTCAAAGCTAGGGAAACCCTGGATTTTCTTAAATCACTGGCTTTCAACTATTGGGGTGACACAGATTCTGGTGAGAACCTAATAAATCTTTAAACATCTCTTCTTACAACAATGCACATAAATAAACACATAATCTGTATACAGTTTCAAAAGCTCACATGACGACCCCATGGGTAAAGTTAATCTCAGAACCTTTGTCCTCCTTCAAGGTGACCTCTGGTCTTTGCCTTCTAGAGGGGACTGCTGATGTCTGTTTCTTTGGCGATTTGAGGCTTCCTAGAACACAGCTAGAAAGTAGCAAAGAAGAACATTTCCCTTGCATGCAAACCTTGTCATTCAGGTGAACCAATTTTATCTTTGTAAATCAGGACATTTGCAAATGTTTCATTAGCTTTGGCCCAGATAGCTCTGTAACAAATGCATTTGCTGTGTGGTGCAGATGATGTATTAGCACAAACAGCTCACTGGGCCTCCATTAATTATATGCAGAGAATGAAGGGACTATTTAAATGGAGCCACAGAAATTTCATTTGTGGGGTGTGTTTTGCCTGGGAAAGGAAAGCATTCCCATGTTGCAAGAATCCCATATGCTTTCTGATCTATTTCTTTTCAATAAACATGACACTGAATCATTCACTCTTTCTTTCATTCATTTACCTAATATTTATTGAGCACCAGGAAAGATGCCAGATGCTGGAGATAAAATAATAAACAAAGGCAATACAGCCTCTGCCCTCATGGAACTAACTTGTGGAGGTGACAGTAATAAAATAATCACAAATAAGAATATAAAGTTACCGTAAGTATCAGGAACCGTGAGAACAAATAAAGGAGTGTGGGAGAGAGCTGATCTAGCAAGGAGAGGTCAAGGAAATTTTCCCAAAGGGAATGACTTTAAAGCTGAATTCTGGAGGACAAGTAGGAAGTAAACAAGCTAAATGGGGGGAGTGGGGAGTAACAATACCGTGGGCTGAGGCATGTGTGCAATATTTGCTGAACAGAAAGAACTCTGGTGTGGCAGAAATACGAAAAGGCTATAATTAGAGGAGGCTGGGGAGGTACAGGGGTCACCTATGCAGGGCCTGTAACCTCCTGAAAATTTGATTTTTATTGCAAGGGCGACAATAAGCCTATAGGGAATTGAAGGGATACAGAAATTAATCAGAAACCTGTGCAAGGAATGTCCCTCTAAATATTGGCATGTGAAAAGCATTTATTGAATGATTTCTGTGTGTTCCATTAGACCAGGGAAACTTAAACTCTTTTATCAAAGGACAGTTAGTAAATGTTTTAGGCTTTGCAAGTTTTTGTTACATTTATTTATTTATTTATTTTTAAACAACCCTTTCAAAATGTAACACTGGACTTCCCTGCTGGCACAGTGGTTAACAATCTGCCTGCCAATGCAGAGGACACAGGTTTGAGCCCTGGTCCGGGAAGATCCCACATAACACAGAGCAACTAAGCCCGTGCGCCACAACTACTGATCCTGCGCTCTAGAGCCCGCAAGCCACAACTACTGAGCCTGTGTGCCACAACTGCTGAAGCCCATGCTCCTAGAGCCCATGCTTCATTACAGCTGAAGCCACTGCAGTGAGAAGCCCGTGTACTGCAACGAAGAGTAGCTTCCGCTCACCGCAACTAGAGAAAAGCCCGTGTGCAGCAACAAAGACCCAACACGGCCAAAATAAATGAATGAATGAATGAATGAAAATGTAACACTAATCTCAGCTCAAGGACTGTGCAGAAACAGGCCGAGGGCAGGATTTGGGCCATAGGCTGTGCCATAAGTTTGCCAATGCCTAGACCATAAGCTCTATGAGGGCACAGACTATATTTTTCTTGTTTATTGTAGATTCTCCAGTACCTGTCACAGTGCCAGGCACATAGCGGGTGCTTAATATACATTTATTAAATGAAGTAATGCCTGAACTAGGTGAATTAAATATTCAGTGTCTACTTATGACTAAAACCAAGTGAGAAGCTGGTATTGCTGTTAATTTTGTCATTGTTGTTACCATTATTATTCTTGCTGTTACTATCGACATAATGCAGATAAGGAAAACATAGTTAAATTTGCCCAAGATCATGTAGCTAGTAAGTGACAAGAACCAGGATTTAAACCAGGTCTGTAATATTTGTCAGCCTGTTTTCTTCCTTCTAGTCATTCTGCCTCTTTTGTAAACAACACACAAAGAGCTATGTATAATACAGCTAAGCAGTAGATGACAGAAGCATGAGCTAATGTTATGGGAGAGATATGCCATTCAAAGTAGGGGACAGAAAACCTGCATCCGTCTGCCCTTCTGTCTCAGCCAGCTTGGGCTGCCATAACACATTGCCATCACCTGGGTGGCTTAGACAACAAATATTTAATTTTCACAGTTCTGGAGGTTGCAAATCTGGATTGTGGGATCAGGGAGCCAGTATGGTTGGGTTGTTGGTGACGGCCTTCTTCCTGGGTATGTGCTCAAATGCCCTTTCCTTGGTGTGTGCACACAGAGAGAAAGAACCCATGTCTCTTCCTCTTTTTAAAAGGGCATTAATCCCATCATGAGCGCCCCACCATTTGACCTAATCTAACCTTAACTACCTCCTCCAAACCCCACCTCCAAATACCATCATGCTGGAGGTTACCATCACATACGAATTGTGGGATTCCTTAGCATTCAGTCCATACACCATTCTCTGATAATAAATGTAAAGGGATGTCTGAAGGCAGAAAACTGAAATAAAAAAATAAAAGAGAGAAAGTGAGAGGAAGGAAGGAAGGAAGAGAAGGAGGGAGGGAGGGAGGAAGGAAGGGAGGAGAGAAACTAGTAGATGCATCATGGATGAAAGAAGTTAAACACTTTTTAGGATCAGTTGGTACTGTTGATTAATGAGACAAAGAGAGAAAGCCACATCCTAGGGTGTGCATGGAGGAAACTTGAGCTGAAGAAGGGATTGCCCTGCCCAATAGGTTACAGATAGGAATCCTTCTCAAAAACACCTACCACTAGGAGTTCCTGCAGGTTCTGTGTCTTATATCTATCAGGGAAGGAATTTGTCAGTCTTCCCTTGCAGGCATTCCTAATCTTTATTAGTTATTTACTTGGCTTGGGGGATGTTGAGAATTTCTTTTTCCTTGCCTCCTTAAGATTTCCTTGATAAGGGAAAATCACCTATCAAGAAAATTACACTTTTCACAAGGACTCAGGTGACTCAATGATCCCTATGCCCATTACCTATCCCAGTCCTCTTCTTATGTAGACTGAGGAATAAGGATAAGAGATGTTGGTGTCCATGATAATAGGGTGGATTGCTGCTTCTTGGAAACACCTAGGGATCAGTGGAGGAGTGTGGCTCCAAAGTTGGTGATTCTTAGGTTTCTCTTTAGGATATGAGTGACTTAGAATATTTTAACTTCAGCTTTCAGATTTAGATACACCTTAGAGACAACAAGAAATGAATGTTTCGTCAGATATCTTATTATAGAAATATTCAGTTCAGCTTGGAAAAATAGCACAGAAAATTTCAGGAAGAAATTTTCTGAAGGATATTGATGGTGGGGTTGATTTTATAGACACTATAACATAACTGTAAGCTTGAAAAAACTTGAAGATACAGTGACGGGACAGAACAAAAGAAAAAAAGGAAGATAATCAGAAACTGTAGAAATAAACACATAAAGCAAAAGTTAATAATAACATGTTTCACATGAAGCTAACTGAAACATGACCCGATTTTGAGCTTTTTTTTCTTTTCTAATGAAAAAATAGCCTCTTCATTTATACTATTATTAAGAACATTCTCCTTGGAATAGGCTGATAGTGGTCAATGACATCATAGCCAATGTGAAGGTAAAATCTCTGGCTCTATATTAATTATACTTCTGGCTCTATGTTAATTCAGTTTTCAAATTCAGTTGTTGGAATCAACCTGGAAACAAATCACAACAGCACTAAACTAGGAGGCCCTCCTCTCAGGGTCCTAAGCGTGCAAGTTCAGCACAGGCTCTAGTTTGCTTCCGTAAATTTTGCTCCTTCATTGCCTTGCTTGCTTGACCCTAGTTTCAGTCCTGTTTACACATTCATAACCACTATGCATCGCTACCTTTCTGTCATTGCCAAGGTGAACTGACTGGCATCCCCTAGGCTTGCTGCTCAAAGAGTGGTCCAAGCACCAGCAGTATAAGCTTCATTTGGAAACTTGTTTAAAATGCAGAATATCGGATCCTTCCCCAGACCTACTAGTATCTGCATTTTAACAAAATTCCCAGATGAATTGTATGTTCATTGAAATTACAAACCACTGCTCTAACCCACTTTCCTTCCTTGCCAAGGACCTTCCCACTCTTCAGTCTGTTAAAACTGGCCATCGTTGTTATTTTAAAGCAGTCACTGTAGAATACAGGAAAATCTCATGGGGCCAGGATTGTACGGTAAGAGTAACACAGCAGTCAAGATCACACAATTTAGAGTAGGACAGAGTTGACTGCAGTTTCAGCTGCATCACTTAATAGCTGAGCATCTTAACCTCTTTTAACTTCATTGTCTTCAAATGGTATGTTAGTTGGTCTAGGCTAGCTTACTTTGTGTAATAAATGCTCCCCAAATGTCAGGACTCTTTTCTATATGTCCATGCATGGCTATGATGTTCCTTTGTATCATCTTAAATTTGAGACCCAGGTTGACTGGGCAGCCTCAGTGTGGGACGTTGTTGGTCTAATGGCAAAGAAAAAAAGCGATATGAAAGAACATACACAGAAGCTGAAAGCTTCTACTTAACAGTGACACCTGTTACTTCTACTCACCTTCCACATTGCTGAGTCGGCCTTCAATGAACACAAAGCATAATTCCTCCCACAGGGAGAGGTGCTGCACAGGGGGAAACAGGGAAGAACAGTAATACACTTGACAATGGAAAGAGTAATAGTAGTCGCCTCATATTATTGTTTGAGATTTGAATGAGTTAAGGCATGAGACAGCCTTGATTCTTTGCTCAGTAGCTGGATGGCTACTTCACCTTTCTGAACTTCAGTTTCCTTATCTGCAAAATGGGGACAATAACACCAGCACTTACTGAAACGTTGAAAAGAATGCCTGGGTGGCACGGAGTAGGCACTTAATGGGAAGAGACCATGAACATAGTAAGAACAATTATCTCCTTTCATGCTCTCAGAGGTAGAAACTGCCTAGTCCACATAGAAAATCCTGAAATAGAGATACTGGGGGAAGCAGAAACAGCCATGAGTTGCTTCATTCTCTGTTTCCTCTGGGTCTGCATCCTTCCTTGCAATAGTTTGACAGGAAGTCTGCTCTCCTTTGGAGGCATAAGTTGGAAGAGGGTGTGTGTTCTGAGAGATAACATGGGGCAAGTTCAGGGGTTACTATTGAGTTTCTGCTTACCTTTCATATTCATTAATAATCCCAACCAGAACAGGGGTTAGTTATAGCAATCTCCCTCCCTCCCTTTCCACCTCCTCCCTCATCTGCTGACAGCACTCATGTCTCTTCCAAAGTTGCTTCCCAGCTCAAATTGTAACCCTAATCAGAAACTGATGTGACGGCAAAACTGGGGAAAGACAGACATGTGGTCTATGAGAATATTTTGAGATTGGATTTGCTAGCACTCATGCAAGGAATTTTAAAGTCTCTCCCAGAAATGGAATCCACTAGAGCTCAGACCCGCTCTGTGGTCCACATAGACACTACTTGTGGTTTGACGCTCGTTCACAGAATCCAGAACATTATGCCCAACTGTAAAGTTCTTTAGAGTTTACAAAGTGCTTCAGTGTGATGTGGCTTATTTAATTCTCCCAGAACTCTCAGGAAAGGAACATAGCTGTCATGGTCCCACTCCATAGATGAGGACTCAAGAGGTCCTCAAAGTAAAGGGCCATGCCCATGAGGGCACAGTTAGAAAGCAAGCAGGACAGAAGTCTATATCCTCTGCCCCCTGTCTTATACTCATTCACTACACCATGGTTTCTCCAAAATCCCATGACCCTTTGGTGTAGAGAGATAAGATAAATTTCTAGAGCCACAAAACTGAGGGGCCAGGCTTTGGAAAGCAGTGACCCCTCCAAGGCTACTTCTCCATCCTCATGCTCTACTTTACAGGGTTTTCCATTTCCTCATCCCCTCTGTCACTGCCACCGCCTAGCCTTCTGGCTCCCAGCCTTTTTTGACAACTGTTGTTATCCACAGAGCAACCAGAGGAAAATTTGGGATGCACACCTGATGGTGTCACTTCCTCCTTAGAGCCCTTCAAAAGATTGCCTTCAAAATAGGGACTTTTGGGGACTTCCCTGGCTGTCCAATGGTTAAGACTCCATGATTCCACTGCAGGGGGCACGGGTTCAATCCCTGCTCGGGGAACTAAGATCCTGCATGCTACAAGGTGTGGCCAAAAAAAGATAAATAAATGAAATAAAACAGAGACTTTTTGACATGGCCTGTGATGGCCATTATGCCTTGCCGCACTCTCTAAACGTGAACTTTTACATTTCTCCCTTCTCACATTTGCACTCAGGCCAGATTGAACTACTTCAAGAAATTGGATCAGCTCAAGTTTCTTCTTCCTCTGCATCTTGCAAGCACTATCTTCTATTTCTCTTCCTAGCCAATCACCACTCACTTATAGAAGTGTCTCCTCATCAGAGCAGATGTTCTTATAACACCCTGTGTCCCCTCTAACTCAGTACTTCCTGCTGCACTAGAGCTGTTTCTCTTTCCCAACCCCCAGCATACACACTAGACTAGATTTCCTTGAGGACAGAAGCTTTCTTATCCATTTCTGTACCCAGAGCTCCTAGTGCAGTGCAGAGTAAAGCCTGGTGAGACCTCCCAATAAATGTTTGGAATGAACAAATGAATAAATGAGAAGCCCTAGAGTCAAGGGTATTTGATTTTCTAAACTTCACACTCACTACCTCTCCTACAAAAATCGGAGGACAGATTTTAAATCACCTTTTCCCTCACCTTTTTTTTTTTTACATCTTTATTGGAGTATAATTGCTTTACAATGGTGTGTTAGTTTCTGCTTTATAACAAAGTGAATCAGTTATACATATACATATGTTCCCATATCTCCTCCCTCTTGCGTCTCCCTCCCTCCCACCCTCCCTATCCCACCCCTCCAGGCACCGAGCTGATCTCCCTGTGCTATGCGGCTGCTTCCCACTAGTCCCTCACCTTTTGAAGTCAGCTGGAACCAGATGTTTAAGAGCTGAAAACTGGAGAATCTTTTAGTATTATATTTTGCAGGAAGCTAGAGAGAGGTTGAAGATAAAATTCAGAACACTTAGTCTCTTTCAGTCACTGGGGGCAAAGGAAACGGGGAGACACTGAGCGTCTGTCCTTTGAAAAACTCTCTAAAAATCCAAAACCTATTCTGCCGTCACCAATAGTGACATCCATTCTTCCAGCTGTGTGACATTCAGCATGTGACTTCACCTCTCTGTGTCTTAATTTCTTCATCTGTTATATGAAGTGAAAATAATACTCTTTCACGCTATGACAGGGTAAAAGAGACTTAAGAGACATATTAGTCAACTCAATGTGTGGACTTTGGCCTGATTTGAATAGGCAGACCATAAAAAAGATGTGTTTGAGGCAATGGGGCAAATTTCAATATGAAATGTGTCCTAGATTCTAAGGAATTATAGTTAATTTTGTTAGGTATAATTACAGCATGATGGTAGAGAGAGAGAGAGAGAGAGAGAAATCATTATAGACACACACACTTATCCATTAGAGATGCATACTGCATACTAAAATATTTATAGGTAAAATGACATGATATCCTGGATTTGTCTTAAAATATTACAGAAAAATAAGTAGAAATCCATAGATAAAACAAGATTGGCAAAATGTTGATAATTGCCGATGATGGGAAACGCGGACATGGAGGTTCATTATAAGTTATAAATTTTCTCTAAAAGTGTTTCTATAATAAAATGTAAAAATATAATACCCTCTCAGAGTTATGAGAAGTTCATATTTATAAAATGAATAGAAAAGTACTTCCCATATAGTGTTATTAGGGTATATTAAATGCATATACCTCAATTATTCTCCCTCACAATTTACTTGCATTTACAGACTTAGTCATATTCCTTATTCGTTTGCTTATGCACAGAAAGTTGTGACGTGATAATGAGGAATGGCAGCTAATATTATTAATAACAAAGAAGGACAGGTAATATTAAGTGGGCATTTGCTCTAAGCCAGAAATGCAGCATGTCCATTATCTTCTTTCCACCCTCACAGAAACCCCAGAAAGTAGACCCTATTTTAAACCCCATTTTACAGATGAGGAAGTTGGGGCACTGAGAGATGACGCCATTTGCCCAAGGTCACCTAGCTAGTCAAAATTAACCTGGAGCTCAAATCCAGTCCTGTCTGATTCCAAAGTCAAGACTAGCACAAACAAAATGAAGCTCATGCTACAAATGAGAGCAAAACTGGATTTAAATTAAATTTAAGTTTAAATATCCTCCCTCAGTCCTCTCGTTGGCTCGATCTAGTGTGAAACCCAATCACTTAATAAGATTATGAGGGAAATTCTTAACACTCCTTCCACTCTCATTTGACCCAGTCATCTGAAGGTGGATTGATGTTAAATAGTCTGAGAAAAGTAAGCCTGCAAATCTCTGTGTCAATCAGTCTGATCAAAACTCTTAGGATGGTGGATCCCTCTATTTAGTCCACATGACAGAAATGGAGAACATGGAGGTACCTCAGTCTTTATGTCATTACCCTGCTTGGAACCATCCACACTGCCTTGAATTTAAGGCCCCAAATGACTTATGTATATGCCAGACATTCCAGCTTCATCTTCCTCTCTCCCTGTTTATCTACCTCTTCCTCCATCTAAATAAGGGGGGACACATATCCTGTGAATATGACCCCTAGTGCTGCTTCTCCTATTGGTTCACCACTGCATCTCTAGAACATACAAGAGTGTTTTTCAATCCTGGCTGCATATTACAATTCCCTACAAGGTTTTTAAAACATACTGATGCCAGGGCCCCACCTCTTGAAAATTAATTAGAATTAGTTAAAGGGGCCAGGGATTCATTTTTTTTTTTTTTTAATGCAGTAGGTTATTCTAATATGCAGCCAGGATTGATAAACACTGGCACAGAATAATGCCTGGCAAAGAACAGGTATTTAATAAGCATTTGCTGAAAGAATGAGTAAATGAATGAATAAACATTCTAGCTTAAGAAGTACTTACTAATGTGCATTCTTTATCAGTCCCAACCCGCAAGCATACGTGCATATACCAACCGTGAGCTGCGTGAGGGTGCATACTCTTTTACATATTTTTGGTTCTTTCATTTCTAGCATATAATAAAACCTCAGTATTTATTACATGAATGTGCTGTCATATATATCCAAGACAAAGAATAGGAAGATGTATTGAACAGATGGAGAAGAGTGATATAAATGAGAATACGTGGAAAGAACACACTTTGGGAGTCAGATGGAGCTGCATTTGGACTCCAGCTCTATTACCTATCGACCCTCTGAACTCTAAGCAAGTTTCCTCATTTTTAAATGGGGTTAAATTACCCCTGTCAGCATTATTGTGCAACTTAAATGGAAAGCATGAATGTATTTAGCTCAGTGCCTAGTGTATTGAAGATACTTAAAAAATGTCACCTTCTCTTTCTTATTCCTTTATTTTCCCTTTGACAGAGGTCCAGCTAGACTGATTAGGTTAGACCTTTGGGAGTTGATTAGAGAAGAGAGAGAGGGAGAGAGAGAAAGAGAGGCAATGAGCAAAGAGTAGAAATGAGTGAGGATAATGTCATGATGGTTATAGAATAAATACTTACTATTAGCCACAGCCAACGAAAGCCAAATCTTCAGGCGTTGCATTTGTCATTCTTCCTCCTCTGACCAATCCAGACATGTAACACAGCTATAAATTACTCTCCTTCAGCATAAGCACTGGATGGTAAGTGCCATGAACACTAATAACAACATTCATCACCAGGTAAGCAGCTGCATATTGAGGTAGTTTGGGCCAAGCTTCCAACCATCTGGAAAAACTCCAAACACTATGCCTCATACCTTCTGTCCTAGGCTTTCTTGGAAAGAGGGACATGGTGCTGTTGAGACATCCCTGGCTTGGGATCTGAAGCAGCTGAGTTCTTATTCAGTTCTAATGTGATCACAAATGTATTCACCTGCAAAATGGAGGCAAGGACTCAAAGAAATTGTCTCTTGATGTCCCTTCCAACATTGTGTAAGTCTGGTTGGAAGTTACCCTTATCCCATTTCAGCATTTGGTAATAGAGTCAACTAACAATACTATCCTTAAGAAATTTTATTTGGTCTCACCTTTGGTGATACCAGAATTGAACCAGTTCTCGTTTCTAATGGATTGATCTGCAAACTTGGGTAGAAATAAGGTCCTTTATCTTTAATTTTTCTAGTGATTTGCATAAGTTTTCACCCGCCTTAATAGCAGGAATTCTAGTATCCACGTCTTGAGACTTCTCTCATCCTCTGATTTGACGAAAAACTACAAGGTTGTTCAAGTGTCCCAAAAGGGAAAGTTAGACCAAGTTATATCATGGCCCCAGAGTTGCTCCCAAAGAGTTATTGGTTATTAACTTTATCCTTGGAGACCTGGCATAAACATCTTCCTCTATGATTTTGGAAGCAAATGTTGTCTCTCTCTCATCTTCCCTATTTCTTCTCTGTTCTATTTTTTGTTTGTTTGTTCCATCTCCTTTCCTTGAAAAGGCTATAGTTGAAATCTCCCAATTCTCACCCACCTGGAAACTAGACAGAATCAGAGAAATCCCATATGTTGACAAATTAGATCAGCTAAGCTATCAGCCTTAGGGAGAAAGTACTTTATCTCTGATATAGTCTTGCTTGCTTTTCTCCTTGGACTTGCTTTTCTCATCACAGTAATTATACCTTGACATGGGTAAAAGCAGTCACCTATGTAGCCTGGTTTAGCTCACCCTGGAACCACCCTGAGGTTTTGGATAAAGAACATGGAGAGTGCACTTTGCTCCTTTTCTGTCCTCTGGGAAAATAATCTTTTTCTTAAAGCTCTCGCAGGAACCGGTTGGTTCATCAAGATCAAATTTGAGCATTCAAGGATCCTGAGTCACATCAATTGCTATCACTCTCACCACAATTTATGGACATTAGAGAATAAACAGTGTAAGTGATAAGAATTTAGAAATCCAGTTGATGTCCAACACCTTTCCAAAGGAATTTATTCTGGGCTTCCCTGGTGGCGCAGTGGTTGAGAGTCCGCCTGCCGATGCAGGGGACACGGGTTCGTGCCCCGGTCCGGGAAGATCCCACATGCCGCGGAGCGGCTGGGCCCCTGAGCCATGACCTCTGAGCCTGTGTGTCCGGAGCCTGTGCTCCGCAATGGGAGAGGCCACAACAGTGAGAGGCCCGTGTACCGCAAAAAACAAAACAAAAACAAAGGAATTTATTCTGCACTGCCTGCCAAAGAATTTTCCATGGATCTTTAGTTTTGGGTTTATTTGTTTGCTTTTTCCACTGCAGTACGCTGTCTCTCATACAACTTGATAAGGCTTGCAAGAGCCCCACGGTCTCTGGCTTCTGTCTTTTTCTCAATACTCATCTCCCACCCCTTGCTCGCTTTACTCCAGCCATGCATATCTCCCTATTTCACAAGTGCTCCAAGATCTTTCCCACACTAGGACCTTCAAGCATGCTTTTCTCACTGTCATGCAATGTTTTAATGCTGCTTATGCCTCCCCACAAACACACACAAATTTTTTCCTGGATGTTTCATTCCAGAATGAAAATATTATTGACTACCCTGTCATTGTTGTGTCTCTGGTATTTAGAACAGCTCTTGGTACATAGTAGGCATTGCATAAATATTTGTTGAATGGATGAACGCTAGCACATTTTTAGTCTCTATTTAGGAAAGAAGGTAATTGGGCAATTGGACAGAAAGAAAATTATAAATTCAATAATAGGCAGAGGCAGCTGGGAAAGGGAAGGCAAGGAGACAAGCTCAGAGGTCTGTGGTCAGAAAAAAGGCCATTGTCGGGAGTGGAAGCTCCTCCCAACAATCTGGCACCAGTCAGAGCAATGAGTCTTTTCTTCACAAGCAGCAAATTCATTTGCAAGTGAAAATAAATAAAACTTTATTGAAATATGAAGTTGCAAATGGGAATGGCTGGTTGGGGCCCTTTGTGGTAATTATGCAAAAAGACATCTATTTGCTTGTTTTTATATGCAAGTAAAAAAAGATTCTTTATTTTTGCAATTTATTTACTCAGGGAAGCTTAGCAGGGCTAAGAGGTTTGCATGAATCTTGGGAGCCTGGTTCATCTGATTTTCCAGTCAGCTCGAAGGGCAGTGTGGTTTCATTAAGCACCAGGATTCTTCCAGTGCAGGAAGTGGCTGTGACTCTTTTAACTTCAAACTCACGAACCCTGTGGACTCCATGGATTTGATGAATGTCATACTCAGTTACCAACATAGGGTCTCCTTCATACCACTGGATTGAGTATATTGGTAATGCACATCTTTTTTACATTCTGCCCTTGTTGCCCCCAAACTCGTGTCATCCTAATGTCTTCAGGCAGCATTTCAATAGCCATGTATATCTTTAAAAAGATGGGGTTTGAATCATTGTATTGGGTATATGGTGACAATGTTGGCTATTAGTGGCAGCTGTAGCTGGATATGGTAGTGGCTGACATAATCATCCCTGCAGTCAGAAAGACCTGGGTTTGAATCCCAGTTCTGCCTCTTGCTCACCAAAGGACTTTGGGCACACTTCTCACCCATACCAAATCTCAGTTTCCTCATTGGTAAAATGGGCACAACAGTGATAAGTGTATACACAGTGCTTGGCACATGGTGAAGTCTACATTGGTGGTAACAGCAAAGAGTAACAGTAGAAGCATGTCGGTGATACACTGGAAGGAGCAGATTTTAAAGTCCAGATAGACCCTGTTCACAATCCCAGAAGCAGAAGATTGCTGCTTGGTCTTGGACAAGTCACTTGATCTCTCTGATTCAATTATCCCATTTGTAAAATACAGATGCTATCTAACTTTATCATGTTGCTTTTGAGATTAGCTTTGTGTGATTTGTTACTTGTAAAGATTCCTACTTAGAGCTTGATTCATAGAAGGTACTAAAACAAAAAGGTGGTCACTGTTGTTATTGCTACTTTTATCTTATTAGTCTCTTTGTGCCTTACCTTCCTTATTGATAAAATATAATGTTGATGAAAATCCCATTCCAATACTGCAATTTGTCCACTCTGTGATTCTTCCCTCCCAGATGTAACTTCACTGTTCGGAGCACTGGCCTTCAGCCCAGACTCTCAGCTCCTGTTTTACCCTCTTCCCCTGTGCTCTCATTAACTACTACTCTTTACAATTAAATTGTGCAATGAATGTCAAGTACCTGGGTTGAAAGAATTCTAGCTTACCACTCTGAGTATAAATTTCCACCAACAGTCTTTCTGGTGGGATCATAATTCAGAGGCCATTAATCACCTACCTGGCCTCCAGGATCCAGCAGAGGCAGAAGAGTTAATAAAGACCTCATAGAGAAGAGAAAAAGCATCACAGCCAGAGTTGGGAGATCTTTTGATAATCGTAGAGTGGGCTGCAGATTGCTGAAAAAAGTCCTGGCTAATTAAAGACCTTAGAGCTAGATGTGGTACTGTTTCTACCAGATGTAGCAGAGGTTACTGTCTTATATGGTGGCATAGACAGTGTCTGTCTATATGGTCTAGTTAAGAGCCTTTGGGCAAGAATACCCTCGTGTAGCTATAAATCTATCCCCAACTACTTATTGTAACAACTGTAATTCTACCAATACAGATGAGTTTCTCTGAATCATTGATATTAGTAACTTTAATTATGATGATATCAATCCTACATGGTATTTTAAAGCACTTGATAGTTTATAAACTGCTTTCGGTTTTTCATATTTAACTGTCAAATCAGGTAGGCAGGAGATGCATTGTTTTCTCATTTTATAAAGGAAGAAATGGAGGCACTGAATGTTTAAGTGATTTTCCAGAGTTCTCACGGCTACCAAATGGAAGATCGGGGATTCCCAGCCACACTGCTGGACAACACATCCACTGCTTTTTCATCATGTACCGCATTGTTCAGACCGAGGAAGAATTTTTCAGGTCTAAGTGTAGTTAAGCACTGACAACAACAACCCAGGGAGGTGGTAGGAGAATGTTAAAACACACAGAATAGTTGTTGATCTCTTAGAAAGAAATTAGCTGCAGCTTTGTCCAGAGACAGAGAAATAGTGTAAATGCCTTTGGTGCCGTGTTTTGTTGTCTCATGAGCAAAAACACGGTGAATAGGAAAAAGAGTGAGCCCTGGTTTTGACCGACCTGGTTTGCTTCTTGGCTCTTTTCTTGAGATATTGAACCTCAGTTTCCTCAATAAAAGACTAGTATATAATACCAACCTTGCTGCCTATGA
The DNA here is from genome assembly GCF_964270905.1 of Leucopleurus acutus. Lineage (NCBI taxonomy): Eukaryota > Metazoa > Chordata > Mammalia > Artiodactyla > Delphinidae > Leucopleurus > Leucopleurus acutus. The sequence goes on from NC_139150.1 coordinate 16,476,906, forward strand.
TGAAGCTTAAGAGAAATAGTCAGTATGAAGCAACGGGCACATAGTAGGTGTTCAACTAATGACAGATGTGATTTGTTTTACTGAGCTCTGTTCTTGGCTAGTCATAGTAAGGATACTTTCAGCTCAAGTGAGAGAACCCTAACTAAAATGGAGTTAAGTAAATAAAAAATTATTGGTTGACAAAACTAAAACTTTCAGGTACCACTAGATTCAAGTGCACATCTGATGTTATTCTTAGGATGAGCAAGAATTCAAGTGTTATAACAAAGAATCCCCAGATATCTCTGTGGTTTAATATTCAAAGTGGTTTTTTTTCTGGCTTGTAGTACATATATGTAGTAGTTTAAATTATTGTTCAATAAATATTCATTTTCCTTCCCCTCCCGCTGTGACTGACTCTGTTGTCTGTCATTAAAGTTGGGCTTAAGTGACTTGCATTGGCCAATAGAACACTGGCAGACATCACACAAGCAGAGGCCTCACATATAGTTATCTAGTCTGGCTTGGGCTCCCACACTGTTGTGACGTACTATGAAAAGGATATGGCCCAGGTAGCTATTGCGCATCCACCTGCCCCCAGACTGAGACGTATCGAGCAGACATTATGACCTGGATATTTGTTGCTCTGAGGAGAGCAAGAGTCACATGGAACAGACCTGAACCCAACCTTCAGCCTAGATCTTAGAGTCCAGCCTAGCCCAGCCAAGTGGCAATCAACCCCAGACCTGTAAATGTGACAATAAGTTGTCAAGGTTTAACAACTGAATTTGGGGATGATTTATTATGCAGCATTATTGCAGCGAGACTCATATCCAAAATGGGTTAGCTGTTGGTGGGATGAGTCCTCTGCCCTACTAGGGGATTCAGGTCAGCACAGGCTCTATCTCCCTTGTTTTTAAGGGCTTTATTGCAACATAATTGACCTACAATAAGCTACTCATATTTAAATTGTACAATTGATACATGTTGACACATGCATCACCACAGTCACCATCCCCACAATCAAGGCCATATCAATCTTTTTTTAAATTTTTTTTTAATTTTATTTTTGGCTGCATTGGGTCTTCATTGTTGCATGGACTTTCTCTAGTTGCGGTGAGTGGGGGCTACTCTTCGTTTCGGTGCGTGGGCTTCTCATCGCGGTGGCTTCTCTTTGTTGTGGCGCGCGGGCTCTAGGGATGCTGGCTTCAGTAGCTGCAGCACAAGGGTTCAGTAGTTGTGGCACACGGGCTTAGTTGCTTCACGGCACGTGGGATCTTCCTGGACCAGGGCTCGAATCCGTGTCCCCTGCATTGGCAGGTGGATTCTTAACCACTGCGCCACCAGGGAAGCCCCCCACAATCAAGACAATAAACATATTCATCACTTCCCAAAGTCTAATCGTACCCCAATGTAATCCCTCCCTAACTCAATCTTTCCCCTCCACCTCTGTCCTTGGGAAACCATTGACCTACTTTCTGTCACTATTGATTGACTTGCATTTTCCAGAAATTTTTATAAATGGAATCATTCATCTTGTATTCTTTTTTGTCTGGCTCCTTTAACTTGGCACAATTATTTTGAGATCTACCCCTGTTGTATATATCAATAATTTATTCCTTTAAATTGCTGAGTAGTATTCTATTTTATAAATCAATTATAATATTTTAAATCCATTCATCTATTGATAAACATTTGAGTTACTTCCAGTTTGAGGCTATTATGAATAAAGGTGCTATGAATATTTGCATAAAAATCTTTGTATGGACATAAGCTTTCATTTATCTTGGTTAATACCTAGGATTCAGATGGCTGAGTCACATGGTAGTTGTGTGTTTAACTTTTAGCCACCTCCTTTTTTAGATATGCAATGCATCACCTCCTTGGAGGGATTGCCACTTCTGCTTCCAGAGCACTGACTTGACCTTGCCACACTGCTCTACCTCACTACAGGGGGGCTGAGGAATGTGGGGTACCCCTATCTCCTCCTCATCAGGTTTTTGTCTCTCAGCATCTTTGTTCTGCTTTTCTCTCTGGTAGCTTCATTCTCAGGCAGGCTTTTATAAATAATAAGATGGCCAGAAAGTCACTACAATATCAACCTAGTATCTCCTTAGATCAGCATCTTAAGGGAAAAGATAGTAAGTACCTTCTTTATACACATATTACCAAAGTCCACTGTTCACTCTCATTTGACTGGCTGGGGTGCTATGCTTATTCATGAACTATGGCTAGGGGGATGGAATAAGTCAGTTATTAGGCTGGGGCCAGGAAATTGGATCAGTCTTCCTAGATATTATTGTCAGACAAGGGCCTCTGCCAACATAAAGAAGAAACAGGCAAAGACACACTTAAACAGACAAACAAACCAGTCCTGCTACAGTGATAATGGTGGAGTCATGTCAGTATTTATGTCTTTGTTTTGTACCAAGGGCCTCTCAGCGCTGAATTGAATCCTTCCACTTTACCCAATCTCTTCTCCTCTTCCTTTCCTCTAGTGAGCTAGGATGCCCGTTATTATGTTAAGATAATATTAGACTTTGAATTCATCTATCCTTAAATATCAGTACCATATAAAAGAAAGCTAAGGCAGTGGGGTTCAGGGGCGGCTGAAAAGGGAGCTGCAAAAAGAAAAAGCAAAACAATACAGGAAAAACCCTAAGGTTCCATCCTTCTCTAAGAGTCTATTAGTCTAAGATTTGATAAGTCTCGTTCTATTATTGTAGGATTCTCTGATATTAATACTTCAGTATGCCTTGATTCTTGAGGCAGCCTGTGCTCCTGAGCAGTCCACGCTCTAGTCTTGTTACTGAGTTCAGATCATGAGGTTGATACCCCCTGAGGACAGGTTGACATTTTGATGCTCCTAGTTAGCAAAAACATGAACTGGGGAAGCTGCATTAACAAGCAAATAAATTTATGGTAGGCTGGCACTAAAACGAGTCTCGCTGTTTGTCGGCAGCTTTTAAGAAGTGAAATATGTACGTGGCCAATAGAACTGGGAGAGCTCTCTGCTCAAAAATATCTTTCTTCTCTGTTTCCCTAAGATGCAGAGAGAAGGAGGAGAATATGGCAGACTCCGTGAAGCCACTAGATTATTAATGAGAGGCCACTTTGAAGAATTGAAAGGACCTTTTATTAGTATCTTTTCTGCTCTTGATTCAGCTTCTGTAGCACAGACTGTATCACCCTTTGTTCTTCCTATAGACCCCAAAGGTTTCAATCCAATTCCTTCTCCTCACACTGAGCACTTCATATTCAATCTCTTGGTATTTCTTTTCTACAAGAGGATAACACCTTAAAGGCCTTTGCTTTTCTGAGAAGTAGCATTGTATACTGGAAGTATAGGGCTTTGGTTGTGGGAGACCTAAGTTTGAATCTGTGATCTGACCTAGCCAGCTGAGCCCTTGAGCAAGTGGTAGCGAGCCTAGGTATGGTCATCTATAACAGCTTCACTGAGAAGATTTAGTGAGCCATCAGACGTAGGATATGGAGGAGAGAGGAAGAATATGATAAAAGATAATTCTCTCTCACCACTCTTTACTATACCCAAGGAATTTAAACAAGTTCCCTAAGGTACTTAAACATTCTTTAAAGAAGTTTAGTGCAGAGCACAGAAAGTAGATGTGTAGACAAACCATGTAGGCATGTTTTAATATTTAAACAATATCTCAGTATCCTCAGACTGTTTGATTTTGTTTGACACAGAATCGAGTAGAGCTTTCCTGCCGCAGCGTGGTAATTAAACCAACTGGATTTTCTGGGACAATCTTAAGTTCAAATATCCACTCTTTTGTCTAATAAACCAGTATAATATCCCTGAAAATCCAGTATTTCAAAATCTGAACTATAACGAGAACTCATACATTGAGGTAGTTCATAAATCTTTTTTTGAGGATTTTGGGTTCAGGAAATATGTTCTCCTCTAGACTTTCCTTTTTGATGCTTAATGAAAAAAAGTCACTAAAGTCTTATAAAATTGGCCACTACTAACCATTTCTAGATTGTCCTATTGGCTTTTCAGTAACCCTATAACACAGCAAGAGCAGAACATTCTCTATCTTATGAATGAGGAATCTGAGGCTGAAATGTATGAGACAACTCACCCTAAGTCAATCACTTAGTAGGATATATTGCTAGGGGAATCAAAGAGAGAAAAGGTAGTTATTAAAGAACTCTGGAAGCTGGAAAAAAGTCCATGCATTTGTTTTATTAGTTATTACCATAAGTGATAATTATTTTGGCTGCAACAAGGTCAGCAAGAATTTAGATACAATGGTAAAAAAAATACCCCTTCTACAGTTTGGTTGGACAAAAATTCCTCTGTGCGTGTAGCTTTGCAATGCAATGTTGCCCACCCTCCCACCAGGAGGTAAAGTCTATTTCTCTACCCCTTGGATAGGTTGAACTCCCTTAAGTGTGCACTAGCCTGTGGTACACTTGGTCCAATAGACTAGATGTTGTATGATTTCTCAAGAAGGCTCACAGCTGCCTCTCACCATCTCTTAGAACCCAGCTTTCATGTGAGGAAGCCTGAGCTAGCTATGTGGGGAGGTTTCTTGGAGGAGAATCAAGGTGCCTAGTTCAACATCCCCAAAAAACTGACAGGCATGTGAGTGAGGTCACTAAACACCCTCCAACAAACCTGCCAATATACTAGTCAAGAAAACTTGTATTTCAGGGTCCATGAAGCTCTTAAGAATAGGCCATTTCTCACTTCTTTATAGACAACTCCTCAAAATGTATTATCCACAATATCATTAGAAGTTGCTAACTTAAATTCATATAATAATGGAATCTTAGAATTGGAAGAAGTCTGAGAAATCACTAAGTGTGTGCATAGGATGACCCTAGGTCCCTTAGTATGTCTTATTATCCTCACAAAATTATTTATATGCCTCCCTCTCATCTCAAAAAAGTATTCCAGTTTTGATAACATATTTGATCATCACTCTATGGAGAATCTTATCTGTAGAATCTTTGGTAACTTCTGCTTGAGTCCTTCCAGCCACAGGATCATCATGACTTCAGAAGCCCGACCACTCCATTGTGGAGTAGGTGCTCTTATTTATAAACTAAAGTATTTCCTTATATGAAGAAGACACCTGCTTTCTCATACCTCCCACTTATTAGTCTCTGATATTTGAAGACAGTTATCACAACTAACTTCTCTCCCATCGCTTAAATCACGTAACCTCATATAAGAATGCACACACAGATACACACACACAGACACACACACCCAAAACCAGTCCCTGAGTTAACAATTTCCCTGAGTTAACAGTTCTTAACCCTCCAAAATTTCCTCTGATGTAAGAGTTGAAGGATTCTTGATTATGCTTCGCCACCCTCTTCTCTGAATATAAGCTTTTAATAAAATTTGAGAATTAACCATTGGACAGAAATGGTAGGCCCATTATCTTTGATTCACTCATTACCCGGAAATTTCCCATTTCATGGAATTCTTAGTGAAACTTTCAGATTCCTTGGCAGCCACATTCAAGTATCATAGATTTTGTTTATAGGATTATTGAACATGATATTGTTATCTATGGAGAATGGAATAAGAGAAAATAAGTTCATTTCTAAATTAAAACAGCAAAACCTTGATTGGAGCAAAAAGTTTTCTGGTGCAGTGGAATTCTTTGAGGCTTTGAAAGAGTGTATGAGACGTGAGTCAGCAATGATGAACATGAGCTTCAGAGTCTGATAGAACCAAGTTTAATCTTAGCTCCACTCTCTACTCTCTGTGTGTCTTCGTGTGAGTTCTTTAACCACTCTGAGATCATGCCACTATGTCTGTAACAAATGGATTGTGATAATATATTTATAGGATGGTTGCAGTGTAAACCCTTAATACATTTGTGGTACCTAAAAGTTCTTAACAAATGCTTACTTTTATTATTTGTAATTAGATATAGCTGAAATCGAATTGTTGGCCTTATCTAATAGTTAAGTTGAATAAGTTTCTTGACCTTTCTAAACTGGAATAGTTTCTTAACCTCTTTGAACATTATTTTTTTGTTTGTATGATCTGATTAATACAACTTACCTCATAGGGATGTCGATTTAATTAGGAGAGTCAAAAGCTGACAAAGCATGGAGAAGAATTCTGTAAACTAGGAAAACATATAACTTTGACATTAGTCTACAACAGATACAGTCCTTGCTCTCATGGATTAGTATCTGGTGCAGGAGATGGCCAAGAAAGTTTCCATTTTAATAAGAGCTATAGGGCTTCCCTGGTGGCGCCGTGGTTGAGAGTCTGCCTGCCGATGCAGGGGACATGGGTTCGTGCCCAGATCCAGGAAGATCCCACATGCCGTGGAGCGGCTGGGCCTGTGAGCCATGGCTGCTGAGCCTGCGTGTCCGGAGCCTGTGCTCCGCAACGGGAGAGGCCACAACAGCGAGAGGCCCGCATACCACAAAAAAAATAAAAAATAAAAAAAATAAGAGCTATAATGGGGAAGAACAGAGTGCTTTAGGAGCCTAGAGAGGGGTCTCTTATCCAGACTTAGGAAATAATCAAGCAAGATCTCCCAGAGGAAATGGTGTCTAAACTTACCTGGGAAAGATGAGTAAACGAGAGCCAGATGCAGGGGTATGGTGGGAGGTGAGGAACAGCAGGCAATTGTGGAGGAGTAAGAAAAGCCTTGAAACTAGAAAGACGCTGGCAAATCAGAAGTCCAATACAACTGGGACTACAAGTACATACTAGAAACTATTTGAAGCACCTTAAAATGGTTATTGTAATTGACCCTTCTGTAGCCCTATGAATTAAGGTCATAATGTCCATTTCAAGAATAAGAAAACTTAATCCCAATTAAAGGTCATTATTTATGTAAGGTTTCAATAAAATAAAGAGCCAAGATTGAAACTTGAATAATTGATTCCAAAGCCATTGTTCTTTCCTTTGACCAAGAGCTGAGAAAGAGAAGAAAATTTTAAGGATTCAGTGCTCTTAACATGAAGGTTTCCAACCATCAGTCCTGAAGGAAGGAGTGGGCAGGTAATCATGTGCCTTTGATGCATCTTTGTTGAGGTTGGCATGGTGGAGACAGGTATAGCCAATGTTGTCCTCCCCAGGGATCACTTAAAGCTTAATCCTTCTGGGAGAAAGGGATAGTCTTTGGCAAGCATGATTCTCAGATGGTCCAGATGCTTAGGAGACTGAAAAGAAGCTGTGGGAACAGAACAGGCAGGCTGCGCAGTGAGAAAGTGTCTTTAGACAGGATCCTGGACATTTAGACCTGATCGGCAGCTGCCATCTTGCTGAGAATTTTTGTCCCACCGTGAGGCATTACGGCTTTCTGTAAGCACAAATGGCCTTCCTGATAAAATTCAATTTCAAGGAATTAAGGAAGAGGCCCTCATTTGCTTATTTATCAAGGCCTTCCCTATCTCAGGCCGGCAGCTTTATTGTTCTATGGCTGCTTCAAAGGACCCTCTCTGGAAGGACTTGTGCCTTCTCTCCCTAAGCCTTATCGGCTTCCCTCAGACCAGCTCATTTGCCTAATGGCATCTCCACAAAGGCGGCAGAAGTCCAAATCTGAGCTGAGCAACTTCTCACTTTTGGCCAGCTGCAGGAACTCCCCTGGCCTCCCTCTGTGTTGGATGCTCAGAACTCACTGGATATCCTGTTTCTCCAAATCTTGACCTGGCAGCAGTCAGCTGCAGACCTGAAATTTTCTTCGGACCAGACATTCAAGACCCACTGGGTTCTCTAATGTGTCATGTTCTCCAACATTCACTGGGCTGGCATTGCACCTAATGATGCCATGGACAGCCTGCTGCTTCTCTCCTATATTGGACATTGACAAGGGATCAGGGAATAGATAGAGGAAATGTTGTGCGATGGATAACGGTTTTCTGATCATACCGATCTAAGGGGAATCTCATAGTAATTAGATGCTTGACCTTATATGTTGCTTAAATTTTCAAAGCCTCATTCTCATTTATAAAACAGGAATACTAAAACCTACTTTATGGGGAGGATGTGAATATTAGATGATATTATGCCAGGAAAAAATGCAAGGCATTCACTTATTTAGTCAAGAGATATTTATTTTTTTAGTGAGTCTAAAATATGATTTTCCTCTGAAGAAGAGGTGACAAAGAAAGATACCATCGAGCACAATAACTGTGGTTTATTCATCTTCTCCATAGTATCGATGTTTGAGAAAGTTGATGTTTGATAAATGTTTTTTTAAATTTAACTAAACATCTACAGAAGACCTTGAAACTACAGAGAGGGCAGTTAGCTTGGAGTCAGGACATGAGGGTCTACTTTATGTGACACTAAGAGACTTGGCTTGGGGTCTATCACTTTGCAACAATATGTGACATTGAGCAAATCACTTCACTTCTTTAAGCACCAGTTAGCCCTGCAAAATCGGTGTCATGATGCTCTCAGATATCTGGAAATAATAATCATGGAACCAAAACCATTGGAAGTCCTCTACACAAAAGAATACTTTCAATTCACTAATGAAGAACAAAAATATATTAAGGTATTGAATTTCTCCTGTCTTAGGCACTCCATTTATATTCTCTCTGACTCCATAATGAAACTCTGTGGAGCAGGACTTAGTACCTTTATTACAGAGGTAAAGAGACTGAAAATGAGAAAAGTTGTGTCTTGCCAAATGTCACACAATGGTACTCCATCCTTCCAGTTGCTTAGGTCAACATGAGAGACATCCCTGGTGGCTCTCTTTCTCATTCTCCCATATCAAGTTCTCCTAAAAATTATAGTTAGTTCCACCTTCAAAATACATCCAGAATCTGATCATATGCCATCTATAATACTTAAATCCCATCATCTCTTGCCTAGATTTCCATGTGGTCTCCCTAACCAAATCTATTATCTTCTCCAGAATCAGTCTTTTGAAACCTCAGTCAACACAAGTCCTCAAGTGAAAACATCCTCATGTTTTCCATCACGGTCAGAACAAAGGCTGAAGCCTAGCAATGGTCTCAGATGCCTTGTGTGTTTGGATTCTTTTCTGCCTCTGAGACCTTGAGTCAAGCTTCACTCTCCACTTTGCTCACTCTGCTCAATTCTACCAGCTCTGCCTCTTTGCCTTTCCTTGGTGAGGAAGGGCGTATGCCACTGCCTCGGGGCCTTTGCACTTGTCTCTCCCTTGGTCTGGAATGCCTTTCCTCACATTTTCCTCACATTTTCCTCACATGGATCACATTTGTACTTCGTTCAGGTATTCTCAAATGTCAGTTTATCAGAGTGCCCTTCTCTGATTGCTCCACATAAAAAAGCAACTCTCCCTCTCCTGTCATTCACTAAGCCCTTAAACAACTTGGATTTTCCTCTTAGCACCTATTGCCTGCTATACTAGTTGATGAGTTTTAAATTTGCTTATTTTTTGTCAACCTAGAACACAACTCTGTGTGGGCTTGGACTAAATCTCTCTTTTCACCTACTTCGTAGAACTACACTTTACATGAAATTAAATGTATTCATTTTAATGCATAGTTTGATGAGTTTTCACAAATATAATCAGATAGAGAACATTTTTGTTACACCAGAAAGTTTTCTGTGTCCCACTCCCCATCCTAGGCAACAACATGATCTGATTTTTAGAACTATAGATTAGTCTCTCCTCTTCTAGAATTCACATAAATGGAATCATACAGTATGTACACTTTTGCATCTGGCTCCTTTTGCCTGATTCATAATGCTTTTGAGATACATTAATATTCTTCTGAATATCAGTATTTTCTTTTTATTACTAAGTAGTATTCCCATTGTAATGAATATACCACAATTTGTTTACCTATTGACCTAATGATGAACATTTAAGGTGTTGCCAGTTTTGGACTATTATGAATGAAGCGGCTATGACCATTTGTATGCAAGTACTTTGTGAACATATTTTCCTTTTCTTACGTAAATACAAAGGAGGAGCATTGCTGGTCATAGGCTAACTGTATGCTTAACTTCGCTCTAAATCTTCATTTTTCACTGATATATCCCCACCATCTAGAACAAGAGTCTAGCATGTAGTAAGCACTCAATAAATGTTTATTAATTGAAAACTTCAACAGTAATACTTAGAATGGATACAAGTCCATATCTCCCTGAGCATCAAGTTAGAGTGTTCTGTTCACGGATTCAAACTGACTGACCAAGGTAAAATTATTGGTGCATAGGATTCATTTCAGACTTCTGTGGTCAGTGCCTGTGTGAGTAACCTCATGAGACCCTCAGGGAAATTATTCACGATGGAGCATGAATGGAGACAACCCTGACACGAGGCAATGTCTCTCTGGCCTTGATATTTAACAGGCCTTGCCTGGCTGTTTCCTTCCCACCAGGGAGCCGCCGTTATAATCCCCAGAGTTCTCTCTCTCTCTCTCTGTCCACTCTCGCAATCCCATTATCCTCCTGCCTGGAGAGTCGAGTTCCTCTGACAGCCCTTCCAGCACAGAGACTTATGTGGATGTGTTGAATTCACCACCTGGTGACTACAGTGAAAATTTCTCTCCTTTGATTTATTTTGGCCGGGAGAAAGAAATCATTTACGTTCTTGGAGATGCAGATAAGAGATGATACATGTCCCATTCATTTCCCTGATAGCAACACTTCCTGTCACTCACACAGATGGAAAAGAGACTTCAATCACACCCACGCCTGTAGCAGAGGAAAGATGAGGTGGTGGAGGGAGCAAAAGGGAAGAGAAGAGAAGGAATAGTCCAGAAGAAGGAGATAATGAGAAACATGCCTGATATTTCTGGGAAGAGGATTTAAACCAAAGGAAGATGTACTTCTGCTTGATTCACAACGTTGTCTTTCCTACTGAGAATGCAACCCCTCTTTTCAATCAGTTGAATAGAGTCAGATATCATCTTGAAGACAGTATACAGTCATCCGTTGGTATCCACAAGGGTTTGGTTCTCCAGGTCCCCCACAGATACCAAAGTTTGAGGATGCTCAAGTTCCTTACATAAAATGGCATAGTATTTTCATATAACCTGCACACGTTTTCCCATATGCTTAAAATGATCTCTAGTTTAGTTATAATAACTAATGCAATATAAATGCTATGTAAATAGTTGCTGGGACGTGACAAAATCAAGGTTTGCTTTTGATGACTGTCTGTAATTATTTTTAGAATATTTTCGATCTGCTGATGGTTGAATCTTTGTAGATACGGAAAGCCAACTGTAATCCAGGAGTTCTTATCTTCGGGAGGCGGGGTCTGTGGATAGACTGGTAGAAGATTCGTGAACTTCCTGACATGGGGGGCAGAGCAGTAAAGGCACCTATCTTTCCTCAGACACTCAAAAGGGGTCTAATGACGACAAAAAAGTTAAAAATAAGCTGACCAAGTAAAACTTGATATTTACAGTTAAGAATACTTAAATCTAATAAGATAAGAAGCATACTCAAATTCATAGTGCCGATCATATTTATGTCAGAGTCAAAAGTAGCACTCAAGTCTCCTGACTCTCATATTCAGTCTATTTCATCCTGTTCCTCATCTGTACACCTGCTAGTAGGAGGTGGTGCAATTTGCTCTGTATTCCAATCAGACCACCTGTAACAGCTCCTGGAGGTGGGCAAGGAAAGTGTGACTGATACCATTTGACAGATGAAACAGAGGAGCTCAGTCAACTCACTTCTTCAAGATGTATTTAGTAGACCTAAGTTGGTGTAGCTTCATGAATCATAATTCTAATCCCTCCTCTAACAGCAGATCCTTTTACCCCCACCTCCAGACCTACACATGAGTGGGCGTGTCACTCAGGCTGAGCCAATCAGAGTATGTCCCTCCCTTCGTGAGTGTAGGGGTAGACGCATGATCCAAGCTGGGCCAATCAGAAACCTCCTCTGGAATTTTTTAAAACTGAAATTGGAAGTGGGTTCTTCTGTTTCTCTCTGGTAATACATTGAGGAAGAGATCTCAGATGAGATGGGAGCTACATAGAGAAGTCTGGGAGAGTAAGACTTACTCAGCAAGAATGAGGGGAAAAAGACAAAGCCAATAAACAGGATTCTGACATCAATTCCTTGTTGTTTTTCTTCCCAAGGCTTACATTTCCGTCACTCCCTTATCTGTGAGCTATCCAAGTATGCTCTGAATAATTATCTTTTGCAGGGAGGTGAAACAGGGGATATGCCATTTGTAACTGAATGCGTCTAAGTATGACTCAGGTGATCTTGTCCCTTGGAATCCATCTCTTCGAAAACATCTTTGATATCATTTTAAACAACTACTTATACCCTTTCAGTGCCAAAATGGAGCAGGAAGATGCCTGCGGGGGAGTTAACCATAGCGCTGAATGCGGAATCCCAGAGGAAGAGCCATTTCCTGTTCTTTCTAATTTCCAAGTTATGAGGAGGTTTTCTCATCCCTTTTCTTTATCTCCTTTTTCTCTCTTATTCTCTCTCCTTGCTTTCTTCTAATACTCTTTTCCTCCCTCTGTCACCTTTTAATATCCATAGAGTTCTGATGCCCCCTGCTGCTGGCTGTGGGCTTCTTGCTGGCTGCAAGAACCACATGTTTCTCTGGCTGCTGACCTCTCTCATTCCTGGTTTTTCCAGCCTCTGTGTCGTCTGTGCTAGTTCTTTCTTCTCTCATTACATTTTTCTCCTAGTTATCTAAGTGACTGTCTCTATTTCCTCACCATCTTTCTGTGCCACTTGTATCTTATTACCTGCATCTTTGTTTTAGCGTCTTTCTCCCCACCCACTTTCTCAATTTCACTTTCTGATTATGTTCTCTCTGCCTCAATCTATATCCCATTTCGTATTTCTGAATTCCTGGGTTCCTGTCTTTTGGTCTGTTTCACAGGCTCAGTTTCTGTTGCACACCCTCACCCACTCACTGGTGGAATGTTTTCTTTCACAGAGAAACACACCAAATGTTCCCCTGACTGTCCTAAGAAAATTTCACCAGGAGGTGGTCAGCCTTACTGAACAGCTGGGTAGCCCTTTGCACAGAGTTCCTCTGAGAAATAAATCTCTTTCACTATGTTACAGAAAGTTAGATTTCTTCTGCAGTCTTTACCACCAGCTTGCTTTTTGAGATTGGGCAAGTTATTTAACTTTTCTGAGCTGTAGGTTTGAAAACTGTGTGCCTGACAGTCGCTAGAGATGGGGAGGGAATAAGTGTCAGAAGACTCTGGATCATCTTCTGAATCAGAGAAGGAAGTTATGGTTCTGAAGCTCCCTGTAAGAGGGTAGTATGTGTCACAACTGTGCTGTGGAGCTCTCAGTGTGAGGTGCCTGCTTAGGAAGTCCTGCTGACGGATAGATTCTTTTGCTAACAAATACGACTAATATTCCAAGAACCCCACCGGCCTGAGTTTGTTTTTCTGCCAAAGTGAGCTAGTATTAGCATTTGAGGTAAACACCCAAACAACCTAAGCAAAATGTATTACCATCCATCTGGGTTCACAGAAGGGAACCATCAGTGGTCTAATGAAACTCTGAATGACTGAGGCTCACCTCTGAGTCATCCCTAACCCCTCCTTCTGCTCAGCTTTTCATAATTCGTCATCTTCCTTATGTTTGTCCTGCCAATCTTTCCCCTCCTCTCCATTACCTTGGCCTCTACTCTGGACTAAGACTGTTGTTTATGACAACATATACATGCCTGTAAATTCTACATCAGTGGGTTTCTCTGATGGCAAAAACTATGTCATAATCAACTTTTGATTTCCCATGATGCTTAACAGCTTGTCATTTTAAATGCAGTAGACACTCCATTTCTGTCTTCATTTTCTGAAAAGTCAAAAGAATGGGAGGAAACAATTCAAGCATGAAGGAGAGAGGAAGAAGACAAGATAAAAGACAGGAAGAAAGGAAGGGAAGAAAGGGAGAGAAATATTTTAAAGTGTTTTTATTATATTACAGGACTCCTTTAAGACATAAAGCTCACTTTATTATTGGTTTACTTATTACATTTAAGCACTGATTACAGAGAAGGAGGACCAAAAATATGGAAAGGTAAAGAACTAGGAGCCAACTGAATATCAAATTGGGAATGAAATTATAAAATTTCTCAAATCAGAGAGTAATCCAGTAAGAAAGCAGCACTTGCTTTACAGGGTTACACCTCTGAAAACAACTTTTGTAGATGCACGTTTATCCTGCAAAGCAAAGATGCCTTCGTAACCCAAATACATCCTTTCCGCCGGCTTCAGGGAAACCACTCAGCATGCAGTAGCCCCTGGTAGCGCTGTTCCCACCATTCCCATCACTTTCCCCACAGTGCAGCCTCCCCAGGTCAGATGCTGGCAATCGATACCAAACACCTCACGCTTAAATCCATCAGTGAAAAGGCTGTTACAATAACAGCAGCTATTTTATGTGGCTACTGATTTCTTTGGGGCCTCCCAGACCCAAAGGTAGGAAATACTAACTGGTCATTTTTCACCAAGACAGACAATACAGGAGGACAGTTGGAGCAGAGGTGCTTCCTGTGAACTGTACCGTCCATGCAAGTGCTGCCAGGAGAAAAGATAAAAACCCACCTCCTGATAGGTTTTCAATGCTTGCGCTGATGACGAGCACCAATAGGCATCCTCACCAGCACCGTAATCAAGGCAACACAATCCTGCATCCCTGTGCAGACCCATCACTGTGGTTTCATGTGAGCCTCCAGGTGAGGCTGTGTGACTGGTAAAAGAACAACCATCATCCTCATTTCACAGATGGACAGAGACACACAGGGGAGGGAGTTATTAAATGGCAGAACTAGGGGTAGAACACAGAGCTTCTTTCTCTTCACCCAGTTCTTCTGTTTCCTTTTTTCCTCTCAGATTGAATAGCAGTGAGATGATATAGTGATACAGATCCAGACATTGATGGAGTCACACCAAATTGTGGTTTTGAGGAATATTTAATGACCTGGGGAAATGTTTATGGTATAAAGTTAAGTAAAAGAAGAACTATGTATGTGTTAAAATCCTGATTTTGTAAAAATTTTGTATAGATATATCACACATTATATATTAACCAAAAATACCTCTGGATGGTGATATAATGAGTGACTTCAGGTTCTTCCTTATGCTTTCTTGTGTTTTATACATTTCTTATAGTATACATATAGTCCTAATATTTTTTAAAGTTAATTTGAATATATAATTTGAATTAATAATGTATTTTACACACACACACACACACACACACACACACACACACACACACACATCAAAAGCAGATAATCCCAAGAAGAAATCCTTTTTCCACTTTCTCTTGTTTTCTTCTTTGGAGGCAATAAAACCAGGTAGCAGTAGAACCCAATGACTCTGCTGGACCATATCCCTGGTCAACTCCGTAACCTAAGTCCAATGCTTTCTCTCTAAGCGTCAAAATCTTCACCAATCAAAAAAGGCATATTTCTATTTCTTGCCTAATTTATATGGTTTTTGAAAAACAAATGCAGAAATAAGATTTTGTGCCTGAAGCCCAAGTGTGCAGGCAGACAGAAAGCAGGGGTATTATGCAAGAGGGGGATCCCTGCTCTTGCAACCAAAAATGTATTCAGAATTACTGTCTTCTCCAAGCTGTAGGCTGTAGCAGGCCCTGTGATTATCTCTTCACAATCAAATGGGTGCAAATCTAGGGCAGCAGATGTAGCTCCCGTGGAGGGGGGTGGGAGTCTCTAATTGCAGGATTTACATGAGATGAGATTTCCCCAGAGGCAGAGAAACTGACTTCCCTGGAGACAGTGGGAGCTATTTTCCCAAACGGAGAAGGATAGGGAGGCTTTGAGAAGAGGCTGCCTTGCTTTCGGCCCTCAGTGTCCTTAGAGGAAGGGAAATAACTTAAAACTGAGACTTAGGGGCTTCCCTGGTGGCGCAGTGGTTGAGAGTCCACCTGCCGATGCAGGGGACACGGGTTCGTGCCCCGGTCCGGGAAGATCCCACATGCCGCGGAGCGGCTGGGCCCATGAGCCATGGCCACTGAGCCTACACATCCGGAGCCTGTGCTCCGCAACGAGAGAGGCCACAACAGTGAGAGGGCCGCATAACGCCAAAAAAAACAAAAAAACAAAAAAAAACCTGAGACTTGGTGGTGAGCGATTGAATTAAATTTAAGGAAACTTTATTGAACAGCTACTTTCTGCTAGGCACTATGGGACTAAGAGGCAAACAATGCCGTGGTGAAGAAATGAGAATTGAGAAATATTTTTATGTTGCCGTTTGTGTGTCAGGTACTCTGTTAAACTCTTTATTTAAATTATCATGTTTCTTTATTACAATCAACATGTGAGGTAGAGATGAAGCTAGGTAACTTCCTCAATGCATCAAGCACTCATGTAACAAGAGCCTGTTAGAACATCTGAGGTCTGCACACGCCAGGCTCTCCGCACTTGGCTTCCTTTTCAGAGGCTGTTCCTTTTACCTAGGAAGAAATACCTTCTCACTTTCCCCACTTGAACTAATACTCCTTCAAGAATTAGTTCAACTGCCATCTTTTCCAAGAAGCCTTCTTTCACCCACCTACTCTTAGGCTAGTTGAGATCCCCAACTCTACTCCTAGTGCATTGTTTCCACATAATTATGTACTTGCTTGTCTGTATCCCTCACTACACTGCATACATTTTTTTTTTTTCTGTTAGAATCTCTGGTGCCTAACAGAAAACTAGAGAAAATAAGATGCTCAATAAATGTTTGTTTTCTAAGACTCCATGGAAAGAAAGAAAAAGATAAACAGATGACTAAATGGATGGGTAAATTAGTAAGTGAATTAAAGTATCAATGAAAGACCACATGAATGTTTCTGATACAGCTCTGAATGCTGCAGATATAGATGGTGAGAGGGCATAGAAATGACTGGAATACAGCAGAGGTGGCAAAAACAGATAGGTCACAAATACCAACATGAAAGCAATGCCACATCCAGGAAAACCATGACTCTTTTTAGCTTGCCGTTTCCCAAAAGTAGCATCCGATTTCTTGCAATTGACCTGTGCATTCTGAAAATGTCCAGCCATCCTGCCAGTTTCTTATCTGGTGCATTTTTTGAGGCTCATGTAAAAGCTTCAGGCCCCAAAATCTGGACGGGGGCAAATACCTGCTCACAGCCTTCTGACTCAGACTGTGCATGAGTGTAACTTCCCAGCTGATTCTGATAGTTAGTCATGTTTAGGATCTTCTACTCTAATGGAAATTCTTGTACTGTAGAGAGAAAGCTATACCAGAGAGTTTTTATACCCCATAAATCTGGCATTTTATGGTTTCACAGTAATACAACTGCCAATTATTAAAACCCTATTCAGTTTTTTTGAAAAGTCTTGCCATTGACAAAGGGTTAAAGTTACTGCATTTTCTTATTTAATCTTCATGATACCCTTAGTGTTGTAGGTGAGATCCTCTTTCTTGGATAGATGAGGAAACTGAAACTAAGTGAGATTGCTTAGTTTTCTTTTGTCCTAGCCCGTCAAATATTTTGTGGGTTTCTTCTCCTTTCTCACTCTCTTTCCTCCAATATTAGAAACTATTAGTACTAACACATATCTGATCCTCGTCTCCTTCTGGATACATTGAAGGACCATCCTTCTTAGCTCTTTATAATTCAGAAGGGCCATTTGACTACTTCTGGCCGGTGAGCTGTGAGCAGAAATACATATGTCACTTGGGGACATAAAGCATTTTAATTGCTGGTGCAAGATCCTTCATCACCCCACACCCCTCTCCAAGTCTCATGCTCCCTTCTCTCCCTATTGAAGCCTCATGTTGATAAAATAGTCACAAGACTAAAGCTGCCTGGATAGCTACTGCCCTGAAGAGAGGCATGGACTTTATATAAGTGAGAATTAAATTTTATCTGTGTTAATCCTAAAACCTGTGGAGGTTGTCTCTTAACCCATTTTCACCTGATAAATGTAGATGCTCCTATGAAGAATAGCAAACCTAACTTCTGCCTTCTGAGCTCCCACCCCGCTGACCCTGCTAGATCAGAGTTTCTCTGCCCACACTTTCCGGAGGTTTTTCCTGTCCTCTACACATAGTGCTCCCCTGGTGAGCTTCTACAGACCATTAATCATGACCCTGTAATCATCTCTGGAAGTGCACTTAAATTCAGTCCCCGATCAATATTCCTCCCCGCACTGCCCCACGCCTACTCCCTTCTCACACATCACTGAAATAAACAAGCTAGGCTGTCCGCAGGTGACCCGCACTCCAGGCGGCTTTATTTGCCGCATCCCCATCTGCACCATTCCAGACCCATGGACCTAGGAGTTACCAAAAGATCACAAAGTCAAAGATCTTTGCAAATTTGAACACCTGTGGAGCTGGAAGAAGTCATCCAGTGGAAGAACTAAGAATATGGGGAATGGAAGCTGCATGATTGCATGTCCTTTACAGCAGAGCTGCAAGAAAACATTCAGTTTCCCACAGTAACACCTCTAGGGGCAAGGCATTTACTAAGCTCACAAGACATCTTCTCTAACCTTTGGGCACTCCTGACTCTTTAGCTAGATCTTCATTGTCTTGTGCCTATGTATTTCATCCAGGGCCCTGAGTGTACCACTTTAGAGTCAAACAGAGAAATCTGTTCTACGCCACAACAGTTCTTTAAGAATTTGAGAAAAGTTGCAGGCTGTTCCTCATCTGGCCACAGTATCCCCTCCTTTGAATTTAAGCCTTCTCATCTACACATAACGAAAATAACCCCCAGAGAGAGAGAGAGAGACAGAGACAGAGAGAGAGAGAGACTGAGACTTAACCAAGATCGCACAGCTTCCAATCCAGGGCTCTTTGTATTTATTTACGTTTATTTAGCAAACATTTTTAAAGCACATAGTAGATAATGCAGGACTTACAATTTGAATATGATTCAAACCCTGCCACAGAGGTGGAAAAATTCTACTAAGATATGTGGACAGTTGAAACTGCTATAGTGAGAAGAAGGTGAGGAAAATTATATTTATTAAATGTCTCCTAAATGTCAGGCATTGTCAGGTACCTCTCATATATTATTTCATCTAATTTTTCAAGTACACTCTAAGACTGGCAATATTGCCCGATCTTGCTGATTTAAAAACTTTACCAGTTGCCTATTGCTACAGAATAGACTACCCAATAGTAGTGGCATAAAACCATTTTATTCTGCTCATGGATTCTGTGGACCAGCAATTAGGACAGGGTACAGAAGGTATAGCTTGTCACTAGACAAGCTAGAAGGAGTTGAGGTTGTGCTCAGCTGGGACTGTGTATCAGAGACACCTACACATAGCCTCTCCATGGGGCTTGGGCTTCTAGTGGCAGCTGTGTTCTACAGACTTAGCACTGGAAGTCATGCAATGTCACTTCTATTGGTGTCTGTAAGGCGAGCGTGGATTAATTTAGAAATTAGACTTCAGTTTGTAATGGGGAAATGGCAAAGTCACCCTGTAGAAGAAGCTGTGGGATGGGAGATATCGCTATGACATATTCTAGGTTTAAGTTGTATGACTGGCAGATTTCGCTATGTGACTTAAGAAGATGGGTAGATCTTTATGTTCTTAGAGACGTCTCCACGGAGAAGATGCCATTTGGAATGGGCTTGGAAGGAGGGGGGAGATTTGCACATGGAGACATTCTGGATTTGGAATAAAGTATGAGTAGAATCACAGAGGCGCCATCCTGTACTTCCTTGACCATCTCTGGGTCTTTTTCTGTTTCCAACAAGGAGACATGGATAATTATCCTCCCCAACAGTGACCAGGAGTTCTAGGTACTGGAAAAGTCTTACAACCAAAAGCTGGCATTGTTTGCCAGATGGCAAGGTCCCCAGTTGGCTACTGCACATTGCACAGGCAACTGAGCTTTTGACACAGTCCAGCTACAGAGAGAGGATGGGGCTAAATGGAAGAAAAAAAAAAAAAAAGCTCAATTTTGGAGGCTCAGGCAGGCTGAAATCCTCTATGATAAGGCAAAGTGGATGGCAACTACAGCCCATTGCCTTGTGGCAGTAACCCTTTGAGCCTCTGAGTAACCAAAATTAGCTCAAAAGCATTTGGCATGAGAATCTTAGGAAGTTTTCTGGGCTAATTGTATACCTCATACTTAGGGAGTAAGACAAAAGTTCTGTTGAAACCTAAATTATAGAGGAAGAGACTTACATGAAGATTTTATGAGCACCCAAATTGTAACAATTGCCAATGTCTACTTTCAGCAATCCCATCACCTACCCAAGACATTCCTGTAGCTGCTGACACCAGTATCAGACCCATTATGTCATACATGTACTTCATTACTTATTTATTGACTATTAACCCCATGAGAATGTGAGTTCCACATGGAGAGTCTCTTGGTGCTGTATCCTTAGCCCCAAGGAAAATGCCTGCATGTAGTCACTGAATGTTTGTTAAATAAATCAGACCCCAGGGAGGGGAAGAGGGGGCTGACAAGCTTGTGGCTACAACCTTTCTCCTTCATCTTGGGGGTACATGTGACCCTGTAACACTGTCAATAAGCCAAGACTGGTTTTCTTGTCACCCACACATCCATTCTAAATTTTGACATCAGACCTATTTGGGATGCAACCCCAGATCTTCTACTTAGTATCTGTGTGATCTTGACCCATCATTTAGCTTTACTGAGCGTTAATTTTTCCACAAATATTTTCATCAGAAGGTTGATGTGTAGATCAAATCATGAAGGTATGTTGAAGGTGACAGTGAGGCAGGGGGCTCAGTCATCTGGTCCAGCCAACCCCAGGTTACTTCCTGCTAAGCTTGAATAATGAAAGGAAAAGGAAAAGGAGAAAGGAGAAGCAAAAAGGAAAAAAAAAAAAAAAAAGGAACAAACAGGAGGAATAGGAAGAAGAGGAAGAGAAAGAGGTCAGGACATAGGAAACGGAGAAACACAAAAAGTGAAAGAAATGAGAATAGAAGAGAGAAAAGGGAGAGGAGTGGGAAGGAGATGAGAGGTGAGGAGGACGAAGGTAAAGAAAAAGGGAGAAAAGAGAAAGGGAAAGAGAAAACAGGAAGGGAAAACGTTTCAAAAGATTGAGAAGAGAGAAAAAATTGGGACAAAGAGAGGGGAAGAAATGGAGAGGTCCCTCGGAGAAGCATCCCAGGATTCCAACAGTGACATCAGGGCTCAGGGCTCACTCACTGGCCCCAGAACCCAGGCTGTGGACCCCCCTGCAAGAGCATTGCCCCTCTCTATCTGGCTGTCCCTGTGTTGGCCAGCCCTCCCACTGAGGAGCTCTAGCCAGCCAGGAGGCAGAGCCAGGATCCCCAGAGAGGCTGGGGGCTCACCTCCCAGAACTAATTCTTTGTTTCATGCTCTCCAGCCCCTCTGATTGGCTTTGACAATTAGTACAGCCTTGGCTTCCTGTTGAGGGCATGAGGTGGGTTCCAGCAGACATCATTAGCCCTGACTTTATGGGGATTTATTCAGACTGTTACCATGACTCATACTTTAGTAATGAGGTCTCTCTTCCAGGCGCTCAGTGCTTTGCTACTGGTGTCCCTCCCCGTGTCTTCCTACAGTGGCTCCATTTCCATCTTTCCCCTGAGAATTTCCTGGCTTCCCTCCTGGTTTCAACCACCTTTCAGGGGTGGAGAATGGAGAGTGGTTTCTATAACTTCTGTCTTGCAAAGAGCCTCAGAGAGCTACCCAGCTAGACCAACAAGTAGTAAGAAAACACACAGTATGAAGAGTTGTTTTTTGTTTGTCTGTTTTTTTCTAGAGAGACAGGAGAGAGATCTTGGACCTACTACCAAAAACCCAGATCTGGAAAATTGTTTATATCCCTTTACTCTGCTTGATGTAATTTGGAATGTCAGAGGAGAAGTAGAACTTTAAGACTCTAGACAAATATCTCAGTGGAGAAACTAAGGTTCAGGGTGGGAAGAAGGCTTGCCCAAGATCTCACATAGAGTGGTAGTTAGACCTTGAACTTGTAACTTCTGACTCCTCTTTCCTCCCTATTCTTTCAATTTATTAATTCACTTATCTATTCAAGTAAATACTTGAATCAAGGATCAAGGGCCAGCTCTGCTGTGAAGCTTTCTAAGACAGTTAGGGCTGGCTTGGTCCTACCTCCTGAGCCCTGAATACATATACCAACATTATGGACTTCGATGCTGCATTATTCAGTATAATCTTGTGTCTCGGGGGACTAGAATCTTTAGGATGGAGATTCACTTGTGTAGCCCTGTCACTGGCACAAGGCCTGGCACAAAGTAGATGCTGAGTAAATGTTCCATGAATGAAGGAATGAACAAGCTTCAATCTTCTGATCAACTGCCAAGTATCAGAAAATACTGTAGATTCAAGAGATTAACCCCTATCCCAACTGCCTCCTTGACTGTGGTCCTCACCCTTTAGTGGGAAGACATCACCCTTTCTCTTGTCCTCCTGATTCTTGATTTTCCCAAAGTCCCTGGGGAATGTGCACTGCCTTCCTTTTGAGAGACTGATTAGTGCTGATTTAGAAGTTTATGGACGTTTGTTTGAACTTGAAGGGAGAAACGATAAACCCTTGATCCCCCAGAAGCTGACATGACCATTTTCAGGGTTCAAAGTTCTCTTCGCCTATTTCAGTGAATCACTGAGGGCTTTCCTAGGCAAACTGAACCAAGTAACAGCTTTTGAAAGAAACAAAGCTGGGCATCACTCAGGGAGATCAGCTCGGTGCTGTGTGACCACCTAGAGGGGTGGGATACGGAGGGTGGGAGGGAGATGCAAGAGGGAGGGGATATATGTATACATATAGCTGATACACTTTGTTAAACAGCAGAAATTAACACAACATTGCAAAGCAATTATACTCCAATAAAGAAGTTAAAAAAAAAATAAATTAAATAAATAAATGCAAAAAAAAAGAAAGAAAGCTGGGTTGTTAAATCCCAGGAAAATAAAGGGGGGAAAGGAAGGAGCTAGAATGATGTTTAACTCACCTGACGATCTGATTTGGATGCTCTCAGGGTTACCTGATGCATTTTAAGTCCAAGGTAGAGAGACGGCTCCAGAGGAAAATATCCCACTTCCAAGACAAAGACCCTCAGTGAGCTCTGAGTGGGCAAGATACAAACAGGCAGCCATTTCTACCAGGTAGGCTATAAATCCAACCTTTATTACCTTTTATTATGTTGTTTCAACAGACTCTTAAAGACAGCATAACAGTCAGTTGATAGCTGCACTAAATCTCTTTCATTTTCTCCTCATATTACTTTCACCTCCTGGATTTTTTTTCCTCTCTCTCTCTCTCTTCATGAGTCAAATTTTATTGGTCTTCTCTAGAGGATGGCAGTAGAATAGAAATATCGTTTATGATTGGGAAACAAAACCCAGCAACTCCCAAACCCCAAAACTGTGAGCAAGCAATGAATGTATGTGTGTAACCTGTATATGTATTTTTTATTTGTGGAGATATAGAGAGATATATATATAGCAGAAAGCAGAGGAAAAGCATAACATGGCAAAATGAGAGCAGGGGGATTGGCAGGAATGAATTTAAAAGCAATTTACTGCTAAGATGTCAAAGCCTAAATTGGAATGAAAATAAACTAAGAGTCACCTTTTCTAAAAGCCCTGCTTAAAGAACAGAATTCTGTTAAGGGCTAAAAAGTAGTTCCAAGAATACTGTAAGGTGGTGAAGTGAGGCAGAGAGGTAGAGAGAAGAGAAAAGAGAAAATGAATAGGAGTTAGGGAAAAGTAAATTCTAGAATCTTTCTGTCTGAGCTCTAAAGTAAGGCTCAGAAACATTTTCATTGCATCTGAAGTAGTAATTAAGTAGATATTGAACAAACATCTTCAACCAATTTTCCTTTCCTTTATTAATCAATTATTAGTGCCTCTAGGGGATTGACTACTAGGTGCTCATTTCCTTACTACCCATCCTTAACTATGACTCACATACATGCAAACACCCCCCCCCAAGCTGATGATGACAATTGCCTTTTTGAAGACCCCTTAACCTACCCTACGCTTATTCTTAAAGAGCTAACTGTTCCACCTCATTCTTGAAACTGCCCCGACAATTCTCATCCTTCTTTGAGCCCCCTTACCCTCTGTTCTCACTGTCCCATGATGTCTCTGGTCCACCAGACCTGGAAGACTTTTTTTTCACCTCTGTATTGTCACTTCTTTTAGATCTAAGTGTTAGCTCCTTGAGAACTGGAATCATGTTCACCCTTGAGTTAGACTGCCTTGTTCACAGCCTGGCTCTACCATTTACTGGCTGTGTGATCTTAAGCAAGTTACAATCCCCTGAGAACCTCTGTTTCTTCATCTGCTAAATGGGGGAAGGGGACTTCCCTGGTGGTCCAGTGGTTAAGACTTCACACTTCCAAAGCAGGGGGTATGGGTTAGATCCCTCCTGGTCAGAGAACTAAGATCCCACATGCCGTGCAGCATGACCAAAAAATAAAAAATGAATGGGGGAAATACTACCATCTACATCATAGGGTTTTAGCAAGGACAAAATGAGACAACAGGTGAAAACTGCTGGTGCAGCTATGCCACTTTCTGGCTAGGAGGCAGTAGGCTCTGAAGTTGTCTTTATTCATCTGGCTAGGAGGCAGTAGGCTCTGAAGTTGTCTTTATTCATAAGAAAAAATAAACATAATGACCAAGCGTTTGGAACATCATGAGGTCATAAAACATGGTGGTTATAAGCTCAGACTCTGAAGCCAGACTACATGGATTCATTTGCAGTCTATGCCACTTATAACTGTATGACTTTGGGCAAGTTACCTGACCTCTTTTGCCTCCATTTCCTCATTTGTTAAAGATACTAGCAGTACTTACTGTATAGAGCTCTTGTGGAGATTAAATGAGCTAAATCAAGTAAAGTGCTTAAAACAGCCCCTGACACATGGGAAAGGTTCAATACATGTTAACTGGTATTACTGTGATTTAAATAAAATGATGAACATGAAGGCACATAGTAGGAGCTTCATGAAGTAATCTCCATTCAGAAGGTAAAGTCTTTCCACTCCTAGGACTAAAGTGTGTTAACTCAGGTAATGCATGTATGACAAGAAAATGGACTTTTTATCTCCTATAGTCAAGGCAAACGATAGATCCCATCATTACCAAGTATTTGCTTTTCATTTATTATCCTTATGCTTCGATATTCTGTTCAGGTAGAGAAACCCCATCAGATCAGTGCCCAGAGCTTGCATATTCACCAGATAGGAAACTTTCATTGTTTCTAATGAGGAAACCAATTCTTCAAGCCTTGTTAGAATTGCCAAACAGGGTTTCCTGCTGGGCAGTTTCATTTACTTGGCATCTCCTACTGAGAGATACCAGTACCATTCACAGAATGGGGAACAGAGAAGACAGACAACTGAATGAGAAATACCAACTGAAATTTGTCAACACCTTCCGGAGAATAGGAACACATTGTTTTTTAACAAAATGAATTTTAGGAGTTAGACAAACTCATTGCATATATATACTCTGAAAGTGTCAGAGTTAAACAATGAAATCTCAGAAATCATCTAATGCTCCAACAGCCAAGTTCCAATTGATTGATAGCAGCTGCTGGGAACAGTAAGGAAAGAATGATTCTGAGGCTCCTTCCTAGCTCAGTGGGAAAGTGCTCTATTCCACTAGTGACGTCTGCCATGGGCAAGGAGTTGAACAGTATTGGACCAACTTGCCATGTTCTTCCTATTTGTGATCTGGTTCAACTTCCTAATTTTACAGATGGGAAGACTAAGTCCTACTACTCTGCTGACGTTTTCAAATTCTCTATGTTGGGAAAAGAAGGGCTTAGACTATGCTCATTTTTAAATGCTGTTTTAGTACATGCAAATTTACTGCAATATCAAAAACTGAATATAAATTAGAATGATTTGTGTATTCTTGGCAAGCAGTTGGATACAGCTAAATAGATTTTATGAGCTCTTGAATAATGTCTGATTTCTTGAATAGTTTAAACCATCTTTTTTCTGCCTCCATTGGTAACTTTGTTTTCCATCTTTATTGCCTAGAAAACCTATTAAAATAGTCTGGTATTTGTTAAAATCTTTACTGATTCCAAAATATTAAGATGCACAAATAAATTAGACTTTACTAGGAATTTAGGGATAAGCATAACAAGAAAAGCATATGTTATGATACACAGGCAGTCTCCTAAGAGTTTTAACTTAAAGAGAAGTTTTTCAGGTAGTTCATGGATTCACGGATTTTTCTTGTTGCCCTAACAGTTTTACTAACTACAGGATTTGGATTTTTTAAAAAACACTCTCCCTTATATTATCTCGTTTGATACATTAGCTTGGTGAAAGAGGCATAAAAAGTAGTATTATTCCCGTTCATTTAGCAGAGGAGGAAGGAGCTTCATAGAGAATTGGTTTGAAAATACCAATTAAATAATTTTCCATCTCTCTCTGGAAATCAGAGATTGAAAAAGAAATTAATGTCATTGATTTGATCCTAAATTTCAGCCTCCTACATCTCTCTGATCAACCGTAATATCCCTGGGCAATAAATAGGTGTAAGTCAAGTTTCAAAATATTAAATGCTAGATGAAATGCACTAGGAGTCTAGGATAATAGAATGAAGAAAGTTACTTACGGTGGTGGAATCAGAAAAGGATTCATGGTTTAGAAGGGCTGAATTTGCTTCTCAAAATTAGATAAAACAAAAAGGAGATAGGAATGGAAGACATTTCAGAGAAGTTTCAGAAAAGTGCTATCAAATCCTTATCTTGAAATTAATAGAGAAAAAGACACTGCACAGTCTCTTTGGAATTAAACAAATGAAAGACTATTTCCAATGACTCATGTTTCCTGGTTGTTATTTTCAAAGTTGATGTGCAGCCTCCATAAGAAGTTCTACTGCAGGCAATGACCCTGCTCAAACATATGTATGGTTTTCAGTTAGAAGCAAACCTGTTTCTGATTTTATTCTTTGCCATTTGCTACATATGTGACCTCAAGCATATGATTTCAGTCCTTCCCTTTTCCTTTTTTTTCCCCTGCTTTTTGCTTAGTCTGCCTGAAAGGAAAAATGATATCTATCTCCCAGTGTTGGTGTGAGGATCATTACTGGTATACAGAGAGAACCTTGCAGATAGCATGTGTTCAGTGCATTTGTTTTCCTCTTCATTTCTCACAGCCAGAAGTACCTATCTGGCTCAAGAGGAAAAAAAATATTTGATTTTCCCTAAGTATAACCAAACGTGTAGATGAGAGTATCAGTGCTGAAATTGAACTTTGTGTGTATATGTGACATAGGGTAGAACATTTCATCAATTTCTACCACTGTTCAGCTAGGGATTTAGGGTAGATCTACAGGAAAGCATGGAAGTGACTAAATTAAATCAACCTGGTGAACTGTTCAGGGATTGTGATGCTTTGCCATTAAAAAAAAAAAAAAAAAAAATCACGTTAAGTCCCAGTAGTTTCCAGCTTGATCGAGCAACAATCATTCTTAAGAAATATTACTAAATACTTATTTAATGAGTCTGAGGCAAGTGACACAATATAACATGTATAAGAATAGATAACGCATGTTGTAATAGGTTCCATTTAATAGAACAAAACTTAGTTCATATGAAGTCTATGGGTTGAGGTAAGAAAAACTGAAATTTTTAAATTTTATGAAGCAAAAAACAACTACACATATGCATCATTGCCTTTATCCATACCTATGTATGTATGTGTGCATTTATTGTTTTAGATATAAGTGGCAAATCTACCTACCATATCAAAATATTTTCTCAATAACGATCCTTGCAGATAGATAAGATGCTATTATATTTAACACACCACTTAATACCATACCTGTGGATGTTTCTAAAGTTCAGAGAAGTAATTTCTGCTGTTAAGCTGTCTTATCATTACCTACCCCCCAATCTTTTAAATGCTACGTTAAAAAGGCTTGCTAAATAAAACATTTTAAATACTGTGTGTGAAGGCTTATTTCAGCCACCAAGCTATGATTGTACATATTGACCACCACTATTAATCAATGTTGTCTGGATGCAAATATTCAATCAAATATTAGAATATAATTTCTCTCTAGAGAAGTAACATGTTGATCTGTTTTTATTCATTAATAGGGACTTGAAGAGGCTTATTGGGTATCATCAGGGCCTTAATAGAAACTAAAGACATAAGAACAGATCATGTTTCTCTGGAGGATGGTGGAACATAAAAGTTCCCTAGAGAGGGTCAAGTGGATGGCTGGAGTGGGAGGTTGGGATAGTGTTGATCATCTGACATGGAATAGAGATGAATAGGAGGAGAGGACTTGGCCCTGGGGCTAGAAGCGCACAGTGGGCACAGGTGGCCACCTAGGTTCTTTCATTTATTCAAACAAATATTATTTGAGAGTATATGTAAAAATATATATATGCTTATATGACAGCATCTGTATGTAACAGTAGTAAATGTGACAATCAGAGTCTTTGCCCTTTACAGTTTATGGTCTAATGAGCTCCTGGACCAGCAGTATCGATATCACCTGGGAACTTTTTAGACATAAGGATGCTCAAATCCCACCCCAGACCACTGAACCAGAAACATCGAGGCGCCCAGTAATCTGAGTTTTAATAAACTTTTCCGGAGATTTTGAGAACCACTGGTCTGATGGGAACTGTTCTGTAATTTCACTCCCTCAAAGCTATCCTGCTACAGAAAGTGTGAAGGAGAAGCGGGAGTGTAAAGTGGCAGGAAAGTTATCAGTAAGTTTTCTTGATTCTTTGCTTGTCTCTTTGCCTATACAAGCCGCTTGGTACTTCTGTGATGTCATCTGGTGCATGGAGTCCCAAACTTTTCTGCTCACCAGAATTATTGAAGGGCTGTTTATTTATTCAGTTGTTCATTTAGTCATCCTACCAGTATTTGTGGAACATTTATATCAGGCACTGTTCCAGGCATGTTGATGCAGTGGCAAAAAAGACAAGCATTATCCTTGCTCGTCTGGAGTTCAGAGTCAAAATGATACTTCAGAATATAAACAATCACAACAACGAAATAACCACAAATATTACAAAAGAAAATAAGATGTTATGGAACAGAACAACCTGTATGTGTTGAGGGCGGGAAGGACAACTTAATTTGAGAGTCCTTTAGTACATCTCTGAAGAAGTGTTATTTAAACTAAGCTAAAGGATAGAGAGGCATTAACCAGAAGAGAGATGAGTCTGTGCAAAGATCTGGAAAGAGGCAAAACCTCAGGGTGTTCAAGGAACTGAAAAGGACAAGTGCAGAAAACAAGGGAGGAGGTGTTTGGATTGAGACTGAAATCAAACAGGTTGGTAGAGACCAGAGTGGGCAGCTTGGGAGGACACTGTGAGCAGGAAGAAGATTTACGTTAAAGTGATCACAATGGTTGCAGGGAGGAAAATGGATTAGATCAGAGCAATGGAAGCAGGAGGACCACCTTGGAAGAACCTGCCTCTCAGATGCCCAAGTGATAGATAAATGGCTTATGTGTGGAGGGAGCTAACGGGTAATGCAATGGCTTAAAAAGCAGGATTCCTGCATCTAGAGAAGATACCACTCACTGGAATGGCTTCCAAGCTGTTTGGACTCAGAGGCCCCCCTCTTCCTCCCAGCCCCAAACCTTGACAATTAAATAGAGAGAAGGGTGTTCACCTCCGCGGTACTTTCACTGACCTCGCTCAGAAGTCCCTTCTCTGTGCCACCAATTCGCTCTTACCTCTCACTTTCTTTTTCCTAAAAGTGTTGCCCTCTCACTGTTCTTTTAAAGTGCAAATCTCCTGGGAAAGTAAAGCTCTGAACTGTCTTTGATAATGCTGAGAACATCAGTTCCCTCCTGACAGAGGCAGGTTACAGGGTTCCTTGGTTACGATGCTAAATGCTCTGACATGACCTTGGTTTCCTTCTGACCCAGGTCAGGACAGGGATGTGATGTGACTGACACCTCTTACCCCACACATAGCCTCTGGTGACTGGAGGTTGACACCTTCACCAGCCTTCCCCCCAGGGTGCCCAGTCATCTCTCCCTGTGGAGCTGACAGCGTGTTGGCATTGCTGACAAATGACTCATTTCCAGCCACATAAAATGCCTTCAATCTTCTCTTATTTGAAGTCTCACAGATTACCTCCTCCACCCCCTTCTTTTCTGACAACTTCACTCCAGCAGTTCATTATGTTAAAAACCGCACTTATTATGCCAGAGTGGGTCTGGCACGATTAGAGTTCAGTTTTAATCACAGACCTGGATCTACTGTAATACTTGGACTGATGCTTCTGTGGGCCTGTGACTCCCACAGTGGACGCCATGGGACACCTTGTTCTCCCCACCGTATAGCCCCTCCCCAGGGGAGTGGGAAGAGACTGAACTTCCTTCTTCATTCTCTTAGTTTTATTTGATGGTGGGGTCCCCCCATGAACTACATCACCCAAGTCAGAATTCAGGGTACAAACTCAGAGGCCTTCCCCATCTTTTTTTTTTTTTTTCTTGGCCAATCAGCCACCAAAATTCCTTCTTGCCTTTGGCTTTGGCATCTCTCTGATGCCCCTGCCATGCCCGTAGATCACACTATCATCACCTTTTTTTAGAATATTACAAAATCCTCTAGGTCAGTCTTCTGCCTCCTGTCCTGCCCCTTCCAAACAGTCCCCCAAATAATTGTTTAAAAATGTAGGTCAGTTCACCTGATTCACTGTTCTCAACCCTTTGACAGCTTCTCACTGACCTTAGCGTAAAGTCTTCAGCTTGGAATTCAAGGTTCTCTCTAACTCCCTCCCATGCCCCTCTACCCCAGGCCACCTTCACCTGAATCCTGTTATGGGAAGATCTCTAAGTAACCAGGTTACTTAGAGATCTTCCCATGCATCCTACTCTTGGATTCCTTCCCATCTTTGCTCAAGCTCATTCTTATCTGGAATATCTGGTTTTCCTTCTCATCCTGCAAGGCTCATTTCACGTCCAAGAAATCCTTCAGGACATGTCATCCCAAAGGAATTAAGGACCTGTTTCTGAGGTTCAAACACTCTGTGCCTCCCTTTATCCTGCCATGAATCTCATTAACATGTTTGTTCTTTTGCTTGTCTTCCATTCCACTGAACTATGAATTCCTTGAGGACACAAGTAGTGCCTTAGGCAACTCTGTATACCCAGAGACACACACACACAGTGAAATGTGACTGACTATAGTGTGCATCCTTTCTGCCTGTAGTTCAGCTTTAATAACTGTTAGTGTGTGCATCCTGGTCCTCCATATAGGACACATTTCAGCATCTCTCGCCCCATTTAATCTTCACAGCACACCTGTAAGGAAGTCATTTTAACCAATTTTAAAGAGGAGAAAAATGAGTTGCAGGGAGGTTTAGTAACTTGTTTGTTTTCATTCCACTGGTACCAGTAGTGCCTGTGTACCTGCTGTCAGAAATCTACATGGATTTGGGTATGAAACAGATATGGTTATAAAGCTACACCATAAGGATTAGAAGGAACTTGTCAGTTGAAGTGGAGTGATTGAGAAGTTTATTCCAAGCAAAACAAAAAATGTGTCCCTACATGTTGACCTTAATATAGTCACAGGGCTATAAAGGAGGGAGGTGGTTAAGAAAAAGTGCCAGTCTGGTACATCTCTGCTAATTAGTAGCTGTGTGATCTAAGCCAGTTTCCTCACTTCAACTTCCTCATATGTATAATGGGGATAATAAAAGCTCCAAAGTCCTTAGATTATTGTGAAGATACAATGAAATAGTGTATATAAATTCCTAACAACAGTCTCTGACAAATAGCAATGGCTCAACATATCATAACTATTTCTAGCACTGCTATTCCAGCTATCCATTGTTGTGCAAGAAACTACTCCAAAACTTAGCACTGTCAACCATTTTACTTTGAGCATCAGTTTTTTAGAAAGAGCTCACCTGGGCGGATTGTCTGTGTGACACTGACTGGTATAATATGTCCACGTATAGGGTGGCCTCTTCTCTCACTTGTCTGGCACCTGAGCTGGGATGGCATTTGTGTAGGAAAAAAGATGCTAGTTGTCAGCCAGATGCTTAGCTCAGGGTGTTGACCAGAGTGTCTACAAAGGCCAGATAGACCAGTGTGGTCTCTCCAGGGGTGTGGACTTCTCAGAGTTGCAACTTGTTTCCCAGAAAGGAAAGGGGTCTGAGCAGAAGACACAAGGCCCTTATGAGAAGTTGCAGAAAGTCACTTCTGACATATTCTCCTATTCAAATAAGTCACCACAGCCAGTCCAGATTCAAAGGGAGACAATTAAACGCCACCTTTCAATGGCCTACAATATAGCTAGTACTACTGGTAGTATCATAACATTTAGAAGCAATCACAGATACTCCACTGCTATGAACATGTAGAGAGTGTATGAAAAAGGGATGATTAGGGGCATGGAGATGCTGAGAAAGTACTGCATCAATGTGGTAGAGTAGGAGGAAGAACACTATTCCAACCTCTCTGCTACACCCAGCAAAGCCAGTGAGAACTAAGCAAGTGAATTTCCCAGCCCCAGGGGGTGCATGTGTAAACCAGGGACTCAGGGGCAGCACTCTGAAAAGGAGTAAGAATGCCAAGAGCATCCCTGGGATTTCTTTCCTGAATCACCTGAAATGAAGCAGCCAACTCTCTCCAGCAGCCTTTTTCTGTCTCTTACATGACAGAGGTCACGCTGAGCTATTTTTCCAAACTGTTGAGGTAAGAGGATAAAAGGTCTCAGCTATCTTGGCCATCATAAGCTGGAGTTACTCATGGGGAACAAGGCAGGAGGCATAAAGAGGACACAGCAAAGCGGATGTTGTACATGAAAGACACTTTCTAGCACAATGTAGTTCACATTTCTTCTCCTCACTGACTGTGCTCATTTTTTTTTAACCATGTGGGTTTTTTGTCACCACAAGATATGTATGGCCTCTTTTCTGAGTTCATTGATCTGGTTTAAAAAACAAACAAACAAACAAACAAAAAAAAACATCTCTTTGTGGCTGACCTGCTCTTACCTATCAATTTTATTAATGCTTCTGTTATACATCTACCACCTGAGAAAGACCTGAATAATTTAACAACTTCTACTGTTCTGTTATTCTTATGAATTCTTGACACCAATAACACACACCAAATTAAATACACACAAATGTCCATTCAGAGACATAACTTTCATACACCACACACACACACACACACACACACACACACATACACACACACACACACACACAGGTGTCAAAATATCCTGGATTGCCTGTGTCAGTCGTGGGTCTCTCCTGTCTTCCAGCTGTAATTATCAAACACACACACACATTTCGTTCTCAAATATGTTCCATACGGATGATAAATTTTACAGTTGCCTTAACTTTCCAACATACATGGTATACACCCCAGTAAAACATAATACAAACATATACCAACACACTGAATCTCCCTTCTCTCCACAAACACACATGAAGATATTCAACCATTCTAAAATGTACACACACACTTACCAGAATGCATAGACACCCTCAAATTCTAAACGTACACCAACACTTCTCCCACTTTAAATGGGGGTGAACTACTGCATACTAGCAGGTAACAACTCTTACTTTGATTAAATAAAGGCACTGAATCCTTCTGCCTGAGTGGTACAGGAAAAGGCATGGAAAATTTGGAATTGAAAAACCTCAGTTCAAACCCTTGCTCTGCCCTGAATTAACTAAATGAGTCTATAGTTGTTTATTTAGCAGCTACCATGTGCCAGGTTCTATTCTGGGTGTGGGACAAGAGACACATCTGAAACAACCTCAGTCTTCACAATTTAGATGGAGAGAATGATACATCAGCAAAGAACCTGGGTATAAGTTATTTAAATGCTATGGACGAGGAATTATCACATATAATTATCAAAGCATATTGCTATATTTATTGTTTTTCCCATATTATTACCATGTTATCACATCCATAAAAATCCACCTCCATCTTCTTTTTTATATTCTCCCACTTTTTGTTTACACACTCCTCAACCTCCGAAAAGCTCAAGGCAAGCTCCAGAGTGTCTTCCCAACTCATCCATGTCTTGGCATGAATTCTCTATTCCTCCTATGGCAGGAAAGGCTGAGCGGCCCATAACCCATTCTTGAAGTTGTGCAGCATCGCATGGCACTGATACTTAATTGCATTACTTTTATTCATCCAGCCTTGGGTACTTCAGCTCGTTGGGTTCCAGCCGCGGTTAATTGGTATATCTCCCACTGGCTCCTGATTAGCTGCTTCTGATTAGGGCCTAATGACTTCATTCGGTCCCTAATTCAGGGGGGTGAGTTGCAAAACTGCCAGCAAACTGCTCAGACAGAATTACATTTTCCCAAGCCCTGAAGACAGCACTTAAACTCTACATAAACAACATTCCCCCACCCTCGTTCCTCCTCATTGCCTCCGGACCTCGCTGCGTAGAAGCAAGAGAGGAAGGAAGCTTGTGACCCAGCTCCTGGCTGCTAGAGCAGATGTCACAAGAAAAAAAGGCCTGGAAGCTGACAGCCTGGCTCCTAGAAGGAAGTCGCTCCCCACAGCACTAACTCCTGCATTGTGCCTGAAGGGAAGACTTGGTGTGTGAGACCTTCCCTGAAGTCTTCACCTTTCACACCTGCTGCTTGCCTTCTTCGGGAACAAGATACACCCCTGAGCTTTGCCTTAATCTTTGGCTACAAACACCTGGAAGCCCTAACCCATTCCAAGTTCAGAAGACACAGAGAAAATAGTCTCTACCCAGGATCCAAACTGACCATAACTTCCCCTGGTCCCCAGTGCTGACTCTGACCTCCCAGACCACAGCCCCTGACATCCTACACTAAGGAGCAAGATGGTCAGAGATACAAACTTCTGCCTAAGGATGAGAAGCCCCTTGGGGTGCATCTTTAATATACAGATTCCCAAGCTCTAGAGACCCACTTCAGAAGATTTTTGTCTAGTTCAGTATTTCATTCTGCAGATTTATATATTTTTTTCATGATTTCATTTTTAAATTTTTAAAATTGAAGTACAGTTGATTTACGGTACTATATTATTTTCAGGTGTACAGCATAGTGATTCAGTGTTTTTACAGATTATACTCGATTAAAAGTTATTACAGGATAATTGCTATAAAACCCTGTGCAATACAATATATCCTTGTTGCTTATCTATTTTATACATAGTAGTTTATATCTCTTAATTCTGTACCCCTATCTATCTTGCCCCTTCCCTCTCCCCACTGGCAACCACTAGTTTGTTTTCTATATCTGTGAGTCTGTTTCTGTTTTGCTATATTCATTTGTTTTATTTCTTAGATTCCACATATAAGTGATATCATACAGTATTTGTCTTTCTCTCTCTGACCTATTTCACTAAGCATGATATTCTCTAGGTCCATTCACCTTGCTGAAAATGGCAGGATTTCATTCCTTTTTAAGGCTAGGTAAAGTTCCATTGTATATATATAAATATATAAATATATAAATATATACACACACACACACACACACACACACACACCCCACATCTTCTGTCTGTTCTTCTGTTGATGGACATTTAGGTTGCTTCCATATCTTGGCTATTGTAAACAGTGCTGCTGTAAACATTGGGGTGCTTGTATCTTTTCAAATTAGTAATTGTGTTTTTTTCTGGATATATAGCCAGGAGTGGATTTGCTGGATCATATGGTAGTTTTATTTTTAGTTTTTTGAGGAACTTCCATACTATTTTCCATGATGGCTGCACCAATTTACTTTCCTACCAAGAGTGTAGGAGAGTTCTCTTTTCTCCACATCTGTGCCAACATCTGTGATTTGCTGACTTTTTGGTGATAGCCATTCTGATAGGTGTGAGGTGACATCTCATTGTGGTTTTGATTTGCACTTTTCTGATAATTAGCAATGTTGAGCACCTTTTAATGTGTCTGTTCGTCATCTGTATGTCTTCTTTGGAAAAATGTCTATTAAGGCCTTCTGCCCATTTTTTCATTAGGTTGTTTGTTTTTTTGATATTGAGTTGTATGAGCTGTTTATATATCTGTTTATATATTTTGGATACTCACCCCTTGCTGGTCCTATCAATTTGCAAATATTTTCTCCCATTCTGTAGGTTGTCTTTTCATTTTTGTCGATGCTTACCTTTGCTTTGCAAAATCTTTTAAGTTTAATTAGGCCCCATTAGTTTAATTTTGCTTTTATTTATTTTTATTTTTTGGCCTATCAAAATACCCATGGCATTTTTCACAGAACTAGAACAAATAATCCTAAAATTCGTATGGAAACACAGAAGACTCCAATTGCCAAAGTAATCTTGAGAAAAAAGAACAAAACTGAAAGTGTCACCATCCCAGACTTCAGAGTATACTACAAGCTACAGTAATCAAAACAGTATGGTACTGGCACAAAAATTGACACATAGATCAGTGGAACAGAATAGAGAGCCCAGAAATAAACCCATGCACCTA
The DNA here is from genome assembly GCF_964270905.1 of Leucopleurus acutus. Taxonomy (NCBI): domain Eukaryota; kingdom Metazoa; phylum Chordata; class Mammalia; order Artiodactyla; family Delphinidae; genus Leucopleurus; species Leucopleurus acutus. The sequence goes on from NC_139150.1 coordinate 16,513,207, forward strand.
TGGTCAATTAATCTATGACAAAGGAGGCAAGAATATATAATGGAGAAGAGACAGTCTCTTCAATAAGTGGTGCTGGGAAAACTGGAAAACTACATGTAAACCAATGAGATTAGAACATTTCCTCTGTCCACAAAAGTAAACTCAAAATGGATTAAAGACTTTAAATGGATTAAAGACTTTCTGTCTTTAAATGGATTAAAGACTTCCCTGGTGGCACGGTGGTTAAGAATCCGCCTGACAATGCAGGGGACATGGGTTCGAGCCCTTATCCAGGAAGATCCCACATGCCACAGAGCAACTAAGCTTGTGCGCCACAACTACTGAGCCTGCGTGCCGCAACTATTGAAGCCTGCGTGCCTAGAGCCCATGCTCCACAGCAAAAGAAGCCACCCCAATGAGAAGCCTATGCACCACAACAAAGAGTAGTTCCTGTTCACCACAACTAGAGAAAGCCTGCACACAGCAATGAAGACCTCTCACAGCCAAAAATAAATTAAATAAATAAATTTATGTAAAAAAAAAAAAAGACCTAAATGTAAGACCTGAAACCATAAAACCCTAAAACTCCTAAAATATAACATACGTCCTAGAACACTCTGACATAAATTGTAGCAATATTTTTTTTGGATCTGTCTCCTAAGACAAAAGAAATAAAAGCAGATTTATATATATATTTTTTTAAAAGAAAGGAATTTTATAAACATTTATTTAACACTTACCAGTTGCCAGATCCCATGTTAGGCTCTAGGGAAACACAGGTGACCAAGACTTCATTTTTGCCCTCTAAGAGTCACTGGTCACTGGGGAAACAAATCCTTTGATTGACAAGTCAGCACACTACAGTAAGTGTCTGGAGCATAATAGGTGGTAACCGTAATCTGATCTAAAATCTCTCTCTACACACACACACACACACACACACACACACACACACACAATACATATATATGAGAATATGCTAAAATGCAAACCATTTAAAATGCAATAAAGGGGACTTCCCTGGTGACGCAGTGGTTAAGAGTCCACAGGCCAATGCAGGGGACACGGGTTCGAGCCCTGGTCCAGGAAGATCCCACATGCCATGGAGCAACTAAGTCCGTGCGCCACAACTATTGAGCCCGCGTGCCGCAACTACTGAAGCCCGTGTGCCTAGAGCCTGTGCTCCTCAACAAGAGAAGCCACAGCAATGAGAAGTCCACGCACCGTAACAAAGAGTAGCCCCCATTCGATGCAACCAGAGAAAACCCTCACTCAGCAATGAAGATCTAACTCAGGCAAAAATAAATAAATAGATTTATTAAAAAACAAAACAAAAAAAGCATATAGACCTGATCTCTAATTCCAGTTTTGCTATTACACCTGATAAACATTGGGAAAATTACAGAGCTTCTATAAAATTCAATTTGTTTGTGTAAAAAGAGAATGATCATATTTAATTTTCAAATTCTTTTGAGGATTATGTAACACAAGAAATTTGTAATAGGGTCAAATGCATAGCGTATGCTCCATAAATAGTAAATATTTTAATATTTTATTTTAATTTTATGAATTAATGTCTACCTCACCTAGTAGAACATAAGCTCCCGAGGCCAGGGACTACATGGTTTAGTGGACTTGTGTACATCCAGCATCGAATGCTGTGCCTGGCACATAGTAAATGTTTAATAAACATCCACTAAAAGAAAGAATGAGGGCTTCCCTGGTTGCGCAGTGGTTGAGAGTCCACCTGCCGATGCAGGGGACACGGGTTCGTGCCCCGGTCTGGGAAGATCCCACATGCTGTGGAGCGGCTGGGCCCGTGAGCCATGGCCGCTGAGCCTGCACGTCCGGAGCCTGTGCTCCGCAGCGGGAGAGGTCACAACAGTGAGAGGCCCGCGTACCACAAAAAAAAAAAAAAAAAAAAAAAAAGAATGACTGGAAGAATAAACAAATGGTAGTTTCTAATTGTCAGCTCAACCTGAACTAAAATGATAAGCCTTGATTTTGGTCTTGGAGAAGGCTGGAAGGCATTTCAGGCTAGGGGAAGTTTACAAGCAAAGGCAAGTTCGCATGGGGACCCAAGGCATTTTAAGGGATTGTACGAGAATCAATGCATTTGGGATAGAAGATACACACTACTAATGAGTGAGATGTTGCCTGTGACACATCCCATACAGAGCACGTCCTTAGTATGTGTTTCATAAATAATGCTGAGAATAAACACACACCAAACTGATGAGAAGATCTGAGGTCACTACAGCCACTTTGTAGAATTCACCCAAAATAGTCGGTTGGGAAGCCACAAAATGGGTCCACTTTGTGTCATCTCCTAGGACCCCAAGAGGCTGACACAGTGCTCCAGGTAAATAAGTGAGAACCACACACGCTAGGCAGCGATGGGACAAATAGAAGGGCAGTGGTTGCTGCTGAAATTGGCAAGAGATAAGTATACATTTGGGCCCCATACAATCTTAAACGTGCTATAGCTTGCTCTCCATGTCTTTACCTCTCCTTCAGTGCACAAATTGAGTAGTTGAGGTGGCAGTAAATTGATGAAGTGTGCCAAATTACCTTTCCTTCCGTGTGTGCAGAATTAAAGTTTCTCTCCCAGCAAATGGAACTAGGGGGATTTCAACCAGGCACTATCCCTGGGGGAACTAGCGATGCACTCTTAGCAAATCAGAGACTGAACGTTGGTATTTTTTGTGTTTGGAGACAGGTTGGGCAGAGGATCTGCACTGGAAGGATGAGAGAAGACAGAAGGGGTTGCAGCAAATAAGCTGGCTTTTGCCAAACCCCTGCTATTCTTCAATGACTCATGTCTTCTTCAGTAGCGTTATTGTAATTATATCTGTCATTTACGGAACACTCACCAAGTGCTAGGAACTGCACTAAGCACTTTTGGCACATTATTTAACTTAATCTCCATAACTACCCTCTGAGGAATACATTATCACCTCCAGAAACAGATAAAGAAACATTAAATCAGAGAGGCCAATTTAGTTGCCTGGTGTCACATTGCAAACTGGTGACAAACTGGCATTCTAACATGGGTCCTTATGATTCTGAAGCCCAAGTCCCAACCCTTTCACTCTTCTCCCTTCCATTGCAAGGCTTGGTGTGAGGTCTCACTTTAGGGCAGAGTGAAGGTGTTTGCTTAATGATAGAACAAACGGACTATAGTGAGGAATTATATGTTGGTCTATATCCTAGTTTGTAACACAGCCAATTTGAGACAGCTTTCAAAAATCACTACAATGAAATTGAAAAGCACACAAATACAAGCAAAACAGAAGGACCAAACCGATGTAAAAAATACTGGAAGTAAATATGTGGTATCTAGCAGATAAAGGTTATTAAACTGAAGCAATAAATTCAGCTTGAGCATCCTGTCTGCTGAAGCAAAACGGAAAACACAGTAGTTTGCTTGATATCTAACACTTATAAAGGAAAAACATGCCAGTTCTTTAGAGGAGATAAATTAATAAAAGTTTAGCATCCAGAAAAAGATGATTGTTTAGTCAACAGGCACACACTGAGAGCTTACCATGTGTCAGTCCCAGAGGTAGGGGCTAGGGGCACACTGAGGAGCTAAACAAGCACAATACCTGCCTCTTAGACCCTTAGGTCTAGTTGATAGATAGCCCTAAAACAAATATAAGAAAATGTTCAACTCTTCAAAGAGGTGTTGAGACAACAGGATTATCTAATTCATTCTGGGAGGAGCATGGACGATTTCCTGGTGGAAGTGCCATTTAACTAGAGGCAGAAATGATACTTAAGCAGGGCTGTAACAATGAATATTATTTAGGCAGATACAAGGTAAGGGCTTGGGGCATTGGACAAGGGGAATGTGACAGGTAGAGAGATAGTATTTGCAAATGCCCAGAGGTGTGGAAGAGCATGTTATATTCAAGAGTCAGAGAAGTCCAGTGGCTGTAACAGAGTAGGAGAGAACAAGAGATGAGACTAAGACCCATATAATCAGAGCGTGCTGGGGCAAGCTCTTTCGTACCAGTGGGCAAGAGTCCATTGTACACATCTGTTCCAACTAGGGTAGCAGCTTGAAATCAGCCATAGTGGGAATATTTCGACCATGGAGATTGACAAACATCATATATGTAGGACTCTTTATCTCCTTCACAAGCATTATCAGCTCACCACTGCGTATAGTCGTATTTCAAGATGGTAGTCCTGCCAAGCAAATACCTTGGAGGGAGAATCAGCTGAAACTGAAGGATGGGAGAAGGCTTCTTGGAAGAGATGACATTTGGACTAATGATAACATCAGGCAAAAATCTAATCCAGCAGGTTGGAACACCGAATCCAGAGAGTTAGTCAGCAGGCAGCAGGTGGTAGGAAAGCACAAATGATCAACCTTAGAGAGAGGCAATGTACGGAGACATAGTGCTCTGCTTAGCTATGAGGGTATTCAAAGAGAAGTCAGTTTTAGGAGACCTCATAGGCAATTATTACCAACCAGTCAGCAGTCCAGTGTTCCAAAAAAGAAATCTGGTCCCATGAAAAGAGAAGGCAGGACTATGAGATACCAAGTAAAAATCAGTCCTCTGGTTATGTCAAGCTGTGCAGGTAATTCAGACGGAACCCAGGGATGATATCTGGGACCTAAGGTGTAAATCTCCCTCTTAGCAAAATGCAGGAGCCCAAAAGCTAGGTCATCAGGCAAGCATATGACCTGGTTGGATGCGGAATGCCCTAATCTCTGTTTTGCATCTCCTTACTTTGTGATGTATCAAATACATTGGGACTGAGGCTGCAGGTGAGCTTCCAGGAGCCCCAGGCGTGTGGAGAGAGGAGGCAAAGCAGTAGTACACTAGGATTTGGTGATCTGGGCATTGGGAGGACCGGGTGAACAAAGTGGCAAAAGCAGGGAAGGACAGGGGAAATAAGTAGTTTCTCCTGAAGAAGAATGGCAGTTCTAGTAGGTAAAGTTAGAAAGGTTAATTAGGGCCACGATATTAAATGCCTTAAATACTTGGCTAAGAGGCTTTGGCTTCGTGCAGCAGGCGATGGAGGGGAGAGGGGTGGCAATGAAAGTGTCCAAGCAGGGCCATCAGTGATGTGTCCAGGGCCACACGTTGAGACTAATCTGGTACTGATGCATGTATGTGGGACTGAACAGCAGGGAAGCTGGGCCTTGTATTCCTACAGAACTCAAGCAGCACCACACTAACCAAATATACACCTAACAAGTGGTGAGGAAAATGGTGTCTGAGCTTGGTGCATACCATTCCTCATCATCTTTAACCCTTTTGCTCTTCTCATGTATCCTTGCTCTGTCCCAACCCACTCATCAATCTACTGAAATCCTCTCAATTAGGAGACTGTTATATAAGAAACAAACGCCCTAGAAAATCTGACTGTCTCATAGTTTCTACCCAAATATTAAGTTTTACGTTAAATGTGACCATGGTCTTTTGCAAAATGCATTTACCATTTTTCTGTATTTTTCTTTCTTAAACTAAGACAGAGTGTTGGAGGTAATGTTGTTGATTTGACAAGGAACTTTTTTATTCCTTCTAAAATGCTACAAGAAATGTCCTATTACAATTTCATTGAAATAACTTGTAAGCAACTTGACCTCATAACTCCATCCTTGGCAAACTTAGATGGCATCACTATGGAGATAAATACTCTCACAAAATTAAGCATTGATGGGTATAGTAATATTCCCACATTTCAGTCAGAAGGTCTGAGCTTAAATTTGGGCTCTGCCATTTCATAATTGTGTGATTTTAGGCAAGTCCCATAACCATATTGAACCTCAGTTTTCCCCTCTGTGAAATGGGGTGCTTATCTCTATCTTCCCTGAGGGGATTACTGTAAGGATAAAATGAGATTATGCACAAGAAAGCTGTTTTGTTTTTTGTTTTTTTTTTTTTTTTTTTCTCTACAAAGTGCTGCTCAAATAACAAGGAGTGATTTCCTCATCAGTGGCTCCTTTTATTTGGGGGTTTCCATGTACTTCCAAGCTCAAATGAGAAGACTCATATTGCACAGTGCATGCTCACATAAATTGGAGGGGCTGGCTGACCTTCTTGTTGACTACAGGGAAGCCATAATTGTCCTTTCATCCTGGTACAGCCTCTTTTCTCACTTGAAAGGCAAGTTTCAAAGGAGAGAGAAGGAAAGTGGCCTCATATGATAGACTCCCTTCCCTCCCCCACTCTCCTGCCTTTGAGTTGTAGATGGCTAAGAAGGGTCTCCTCCCTGGCTCTGGAAGCTCTTCCCTCAGCCACTGTTGGCTCTGCTTATTTTAGCCTCCTTCTTGAAAGCTGAGGGAAGAGGAAGGGCCCAGCCTCCGGCCCTCCTATCTGGTTGGATCTAGAAGGGTTAGTGTAGGCTTTTCTCCCAGGATGAGGCATCTCTGTCATAAGAATTGAGGGGACATTTATCTTCCCGAAACACACACTAATCTGCCAGCCACAGATGAAGATAAGGGGATAACGAGCAGGAAGTGAAGGAGAAGTGGCCATTTCGATGGGCAGGGAGAACATTCTTGGGATCATGCATCCTCCCCATGCTTGCTTGAGAGGGGCAGCTGATGCAGTGCTCGTGGAGGTGGAGGGAAGAGGCTGGGGAAGCACAGCAGTACCCATGGGAAAGCAAGTAAGTAGACCTGACTTCAAATCTCAGCACGGCCACTTCTCAGCTGGCTGACTTCTCTGAACTTCAGGCTCTGGTCCACAGAATAGGTACACTGCTGGTAGTGATGTGACTTTCCCAACATCACAGGTTGGTCTGACAGTACTGTGTTATAAGAGGTGTGAAAGCATCCTCCCCCGTGTTTCCCTACACCACCATCCCACACCCCTGAACTCTATCCCACTCCTTCCATCAAAACTGACCTGGCAGTGTGGTTGATAAACCTGCCAATCCTGGCTCTTAAGTATGTTGGTACAAATGGTTACTATTTCACCCTTCTAATGAAACAGGGTTTCACATTTTCAACAGCCTTGTGTCGTCTCAATACTTTAGTTCCTAAACTAAAGGACGTTCTCCAGAATCCCTTGCAAGGCTACATAGGATAAAAGCCAGGACTGAGGAGACTGAGTAGGCAGACTCCATGAACCTGACCCCCCACTTCAACTAGATGTGTTCTGAATAGTGCAAAGATGCTGCAAAGGGAAAAAATGGTAATAACAATACCATTGGAGACTATGTTAGGAATGCAGTGGCAGTAAGGGGAAGCCTCTCCAGGAATTTGTCCAGAGCTGAGCATATCAAACATAAATATGTTACAGGAAGACAGGTGAATGAGCGCATGTTTTAAACAGGGCACGCATCCCAAGATGAAGGCAGGGAAGCTCAGATGTTACTGAGCTGATCATGTGTCACTGCCACCATGCATACTCTTCACCTGTTCTGCTCACTCTTCCAGATGTCACCACTGCCGTCCCACACACATGGGCTTCCAGCTCCCCCACTGGAAGTGATGGAAGGGAAATCTAAAGTACCAGCAGTTTCGTTTCATGCTGAAGGTTTCCTCAAGGAAGGCCCATTTTTCACGTTTTCTCTTATGAGAGCAACAGAGTATCTGTGATTCCCTAGAGGACACAGGGACTCATCAGCAATGGTATCCAGCTGGGTCCAAACCCACCTTCACAAATGATCTGTAATAATAATACCAACCATAACAGTGGTGTGCCAGGACCTGTTCTAAGTACATAGAAGGATTTTCTCTTTTCCCATGATGCTTCTGCAAGATAGATATCAGCACCTCTTTCTTATAAAGGAGAACAGTGAGGCTCAGAGCAGTTAAGTATCTTGCCCAGAGTCAGGTCACTGCTAAGTAGCACTGCTGACATTTGAACTCAGGTTTTTCTTTCTCTCCAAAAACTTACTTTGTATATTACACTAAGCTGACTTGCTCCTTAAAGACAGCCTTAGACCTTGAAACAACACTGGATGAACACCTCTCTGGGAAATGCAGTGTTACACAGATTTTAGGTGATTGCATCAGCCCCCTCCAGATATTTTCACTAATTCAAACAGGAACGTGCATGCAGGAGTCCTTATATTTCTGCAATGATTCTGGTCAACATATTACACATGAAGTCTCCTTTGGCTCCGTCAAATAAAGACTGAAAATGGGACAAGAAAGTAAGTGAATTCTGGAAGAAATGCACAGATAAGTGAGTGAAGGAGAAATTAAATGAATGAATAGATGAGTGAATGAATGAATGAGGCTTCCCGCAAAACACTGAAATCCACCTGTTAAGTCAGTGAGTCATATAGCTGAGGCTGATATTTGGGACCCATGGGGATAATTATACAGAGGGTGGGAGGGAGCAGTTCTGGAAGGGAAGCATAGAAATTCTCACAGAAATCTTTGAAAGCTGAGAACACAGGCCTGTATTACCAAACAGGGAGATGACCACAGAGACCAGGGCTGGGGCTGCTTCAAGTGTAAGTGACAGCTCAATATACACAGGCAGAGCTTTCAGTGGTGGTGGAAAGAAGGGAGAGGGGAGCGGCTGTGACATCCTGCTTGGCGCCTTTGGCACAAGTCTCATTGCAGGCTTCACTCCAACCTGCTTCGTCAGGAACAGGACTCAGATCATGGGAGAACCACAGGTCCCGGGAGGATCAAAGACACAGGCTTTTATGCATCAATTAATGTTCTGCTTGTAAGGCTTTCAAACACAGTGTAGCCTTTCTGTGCTGGGCTGGGCGAGACACAAAGACGTGTGCTGGGTCTTTTTGGAACACAGAGCCTAGGAGCATCTATAATGAACAGTTTCTCCCTGCGAAAGGGAAGACGACTTTGGTACACAGCATAGCTTGTGGGTGAGAACGGAAACTACTATTCACAGGATACTGAGTGGGCTGTCTGCCCAGGACCGCCTGTCACAGCCTGATAAGGCTTCAGGGCACAAAAAGTTTGAGGTAAGGAATTAGGAGATAGAGTTCCAGCCAGGAAGAGAGAGGAAGAGGGATGGGAGTGAGGAGGATGACAGTTCACCAGGTGCGGAAAGAAAGAGTCAGAAGGCCTACATTTGTTGTGTTCCGGCTTCACCACTTTCTGTGTTGCCTTGGAAATTCATAGAGATCCTTAAATCCCACTTTCTTGTAAGAAGGGGATAATGAGACTGCCCTTGAGGACTGTTTCCTTGAATCTTTATTCCTTTTCTGAGAAAGTTTATTTCAGTATGCTCTTCCAGGCTTATACTGATTCACTGATAAACTTCCTATGAAACCCTGAGTAAGAAATTGTTCTTCCAAACCAAGGAGTGTCCTGGAGCAGAGTACTTACATTTCCTTTTTAACCCCGTATGATCTCCTGAATGGCTTTGGTTGTCCTAGGAGTGGAGCCATGCTCCTAAAACCAAGAATTGGGTCCCATATAGACAGGGATGACTTGGAACAAATTGGGTTTATAAAAGTACCCATAAGAATATTAAGGCAGTTATGCTAAGGAAGGGTGCCACAGTAAGTGCTGGTGCAAAGGAAAGCACTGGAGACCTTGTGCAGTGTTAAAATCTCAACCTTTGTGCTGGAAAGAACCTGCATAAACAGGAGTGAGCAGAAACACAAGGTGCAAGGGCAAAGGACCACTTTCTGGTGCTGAGGGAAAAGGCTGGATGGCTGCTGTGTGTCAGGCATCTTCTCAAAGTTAAGCGACTGCAGAAAATTCAGACCCATCTCGAGGGTTGCAGAGCCTGCATTCTCACCACTGAATTCCCTACCCCTCCGCTATGGTGTGGAAAGACTGCTCGCTCAACTAGGGGCCACGAGGCCTGAGGCAAAAACAAGGAAAAGGGGGTTGCGCGGCAGTGGCCCTCCCTTTCTGAGCCGTCCTATCTCTACATGTATCTGCGTGTTTCCCCCTCCCGATCCCAGTACCCTAAGTAAAACGACATCACTGAGTTTTGAGAGAGAGACAGAGAGGAAAAAAATCATGTATCCTAAAGGAGAACTTTCAGTGCTCTCACTTCAGACACAGCCCATTCATCCCGCAACGGCCAGTGAGAACTCCAGGAGTCGGAACGTTTCCTCTGTAAATAAAGGGATGGAAACCGTGCACACGAACACCCACCAAAGTCTTCCTTTTATTCTCGCTATAAACGCAGGCGAGCGCCGCAGAGGCGGGCACGTGTGAGCCGGCACGGCCTCCCTGCAAAGCCGAGTTCCGTTCTCTCCACTGCAGAGCCAGGGGAGCGCAGCCTTCCAAAGCCCCATTTTGAAAGCGGCCGTCGACTTGAAAGGCGGTTCAGATGTAATTTGCTCATTGGCGCCGGCTGCACAATAGGCTCCGCGCCAGCCGGGGCCCCGCGGGCCGCTTTGACCCCCGCGGGCCGCCTCGACCCTGCGAGCTCGCGGGTCCCCGCAGCCTCGCGCATGCCTGCGCATCCCTGCCAGGGCGCCGGGAGGGCTCAAAGCCGGGCAGCCCTGGCGTGGCCGACCTGCGTGGCGCTGGTGAGAACAGCCTGCACTAATGAGTTCCACCCAGAGTGGTTACAGTGGCAAGGCTGCCCACGGGACTTCGGGGCATCGGGCTGAGTTTTCAGTTCTTTAAAAGCTCACTTCAAAGTTTTCCATTTGAAGCTGTTGAGAAAGCCTGATAGATACAAGAGAAGAAAGAACAGCAAGGTTTGAAAAAATAATTTTTTAAAAAAACCCCAAAAAACCCTGAAAAACAGGTAATTTAAAAAGTAGTTTAAGCAACTGAAAAGAAAACCATGAAGGCATTAAGAGCAGCCCGCACCCACCCCCATACCTGACTCACTACATTCTAGCTACAGAGACTTAAGTGAAAGACGGAAGCTTTGGGCTGACTAGGAATTAAGGCAAACCCAATCCAGGGGGACTAAGAGGGGAAGTCACAGACGAGAATTGCAGTGGCTTTTTAGCTTAAACCACATATTTCCTCTTTGGTAGTTTTGCAGATTAGCAAGTAAATGTGAAAATTTTCCACCCGCAAAGAAGGCTGCCCTGTTAGTCACATTCCCACTTATCACTGACCAGTCTTCAAACTTAGGTTTTACTTTGCTTCCGTCACAGACCAGGGACCAAAGCTCAGAAAGGTTAGGTTAACAAGGCCTGTAATGTCAGCGGCTTGGATTCAGACACAGCCCCTGTGTTTTCCAACATGTTATTCTGACTGCAAATAAATAACGAAATAGATAAATAAACAAATGAAATAAAAGAAGAGAAAGGAACAAGTTGGCTGAAGTAGGATTCCAATCCAGTACTCTAAAGAGATTGAAGCCTCAATGAAGATACCTAACATGTAAACAGCATCTATCAAGTGCAAAGGCCATGCGGGACCCTCTGGAAGAAGTAATAAGAAATCAAAGTCTCAGTGCTCTGGAAATTCATTGTGCAATAGAGTAGTATGTACACATACATGTAGCAGAGATAGAAAGGAAAGGGAAAACTGGAAACTAGCCTTTACTGGGAGAAAGGTGGGAGTGATAATAACACAAAAATGATGGTCAATGCTTATGAAACAGAGGATAATAGGGATCAGGAATGTTGGCTCAGAATCCTTGTGCTACTGTCTCCTCACTGTGTGACCCTGGGCACATCATTTAACCTCTCTGTTCCTTAGTATTGTATTCAACAACAGAGGTATTATGAATCTTAAAGTAAATAGTATGTGAAAAATTCATAGAAGAGTGCTTGGTATGTTTTAAGTGCTGAATAAATATCTGCTACTTTTTGTCAAGCTGTTGTAAGCATTTTGCCTTTATAAGCCCATTAAGTCTTCATGGCAGTGCCATGAAGTATGTGAATGTATCTCTATTCTATAGATGAGGAAACTGAGGCTCTGAGAGTTTTTACCACCTGCCTGGGTTCACTCACCTAGGAAATAAGGAACCAAGCTATAGACTCAGGTCAGTGTAATTCAGGTTTATTCTCTTCAAAACTGTGTAATATTGCCTCCCAGAACTCATACCAGAAGTGTAAGTTTAAATTTGACTCAATCAAAAGCTTTTCAAACATGTCTCAAATACTGTCTCTGTGCGGAGCATCTGCTAAGTATTGGGGATGCAGAAAAAAAAAAAAAAAAAAAAAAAAAAAACTAGTTCCTAGTTCCAAGTTCCAAAGAGAGTGTCATATCTATCATATCCCTGTGGCAATTGAAGATTTAAGAAAAAAATAAGTATTCCAACATTAGCTCTCACTGCTCTCCCCACCCCACCTATTCCTATGTTGTCTCTAAAACTGAAAACTTTGAAGTAAGCCAAAGATATTAGTAAAGCAAGACCCTAAAGAGGGGCAGCTACCTATCCAAGATGATTTTAATTAACCTCCCATCCAATACAAAGATTGCCTTACAACATCCTCAGAGGTTCTTGAGAACCTCCAGAGACAAGAGACTGACTACATTTGGGGGAATCCCTTTCCATAGGCACACAGTTCCAAGTCCCAAGAAGTTTTTCTTCTATGAAACTGTAATTCCACCCACAATTCTAGTCTGTCCATTGGAATACACAAAATAAGTCTTTTCCCTTTTATCCTGACTTTTATTTTTATTGTACCCGTTCCTTCCCTCCCCCTTAATGTTTTTCTCTGAATTCAACATCTCTGAATTCTCTGATCTTTCCTCAGAGAATATGATTTTCAGGCATGGCAACATCCCCAATCACTCTCCTCAATAAGGTCGAGCTTGTCAGTATGCATCTTAAAGTAAAGATGCCAGAGAGACAAACCTGGGTCCCACCAGAGCCTTATAACTAATCTTCTGTTTCGGCATTCAACTTTTACCAATGCTGTCTGAGTTATCACTAGCTTTCCTCCACATTGGGAAGGGAGGATTCGGTGCCAGCAGCTATATTGTTAGTTCATCTGCATCTCTGTTGGGGACAGGGGAGCAGGTAATTAATTGTTTCTCTCCTGCACTAGGCAGCCAGCTTTCTTTGGAAAAGTTGAGCATCCCTCATCTAGCAATGATTTCTGCAATTAAAGCTATCCACAGCCAGGAGTTTGATTAATAGCTGGGAGATTTCTCCTTTGCTGACAAATGAGAAAAAGAGAAATCAGATAGGGAGAAGCTGAATGCATTTGCTTAGCACAGGGCTTGGCTAATGTTCTTTCCAAAGAAAGAACTGCAGCAATTTTCTAGGGACCGAAAGGGGAGAAAATCCCTTAAAAGTTTGCAAAGTAATGGATCCAAAAAACAGATGTGCCAGTTCCTTGGGAGCAGAGCAGAAAATGCTGAATTGGTGGTCTCTGGAGCTGGAGAGGATTACTACTCACATGGCACAGGTGGGAAAATAAGGTCCAGAAAAGGGGACCTGGTTTTCCCAAGGTCGCACAACTTGCCAAGAGAAGCAAGGCCAGCTGTTGCCAAACTTTACATTTCCCAAAGTCACAGAGTCACTTTGTTCCAGCAGAAGGGAGGATAAGACCGTTGGGCCTGCCTGTCACAATTGAAGCAATTAAAGACCTGAATCCAGAAGCCTACGCCCCTGGTCCAGTCCCTCCATCACATCACAGCTGCTTGTGGCACAAAGTGTATTGAGTGACCTAGAATGAGATCTGCCCCTTTATAAATTCCGCTCAGTGTTTCTAGTTTTTCCCTCCAGGAGTGTCCTGAATAATTAAAATCTCCTGCCTCCTTGGAGATTAGAAGACAATGATCCTCTGCTAGGAGCGCTGAGCATTCTTCTCTCCCTTCCAAGCATCCCAAATTCCCAGAACCTCTCCTTGAAGGGCATGGAGGGGATGGCATTGTGAGTTGAGAATAGCTGGTCAAGGAAGGAAGTCTGTGAGCCATGAGGCTAAGCAATCAGTACCAAGCCAGGCCAGCAAAGGCAGGGAGGAAGCAGAGGCTGGAAAAGTGGATGAAGGGTGCCCAGAACTCTAAGGGCTGTTCCTGGGGCACAGCCAAAGCCAGGAAACGGCAAGGGTAAATATCACAATACATCGTCAAGGAAAAGGGCAAATCGGAGATTAAGACCATCCGGTGATCAGGAGGCAGAGGAGCTGGGGTGCACAAGGCCATTCCCAGTGAACTCTCGTGGATATTGGATCATCGCAGTGGGGTGGCTCTTGAAAGTCCTGGGCCCTGTTCCCACCGATGTGCTTCTGTTAGGCTTCATGGCCCAGCGCTCTGAGAATAGGGTGTGACAGAACCTGTTGGATGCAGAAATTCTCCCAGGCTGGAAGGCTGACCTGTCAACAGAAAGAAAGCTATACCGTGTCTCTAAGCATCAGACAGACCCTGTATTTGAGTGTCAGCTATTCTTATAAGCTACATGACCTTGAGCAACTCAATCTCTAAGCCTTGTAAGATGGTATATTTACAGTACTTAACATACTACTTGACACAATAAAAATCATAGCAAATAGTATTTGTAGTACTTAATACTACATATAGTAACAATAATAAACTAAAACAGGTGAGAATAATGAAAGGCACTAGAGTGGAATGCATTGTTTGTGGCATAGATTAAATGAGGAATTGCAAACTATGGCCTATGGGACAAATCCAGCTCACCACCTATTTTTGAGGAGCCCAGGAACTAAGAATGGTTTTTATATTTTTAACAGATTGGAAAAAAAAAAAAAAAAAAAGAAGAATACTATTTTATGACACATGAAAAGTATTCAAAATTCAGATTTCAGTGTCCATAAATGAAATTGTATTGGAATACACCCTGTCCATTCATTTACATTTTGTCTGTGGCTGTTTTTGAACTGCAAAGGCTGGGCTGAATAGTTGCAACCAAGATGATATGGCTCTCAAAGCCTAAAATATTGTCTGTTTGGCCCTTTATAGGGAAAGTTTACTGGGCTCTGGATTAGATCCTCCTCCCTTGCCTCTTCTCTGCCATGTCTTTTAAGTTCAGTGCAGCCCTGGCCTCCTGGCTCTACAGGCTGTACACAAGGGGTGGTTTGCAAGCTTTAGATGTACACTGTAGCTCCCAGGTACGGTGTCTGCATCCTGTGACACAGGTATGGTGATAATTCTCCATGTGTATGTGGACTGGTAGACGATGGTCTCCAACTCCCCACAGGAAGTTGAAATAACTGTTTTCCCTAGAGTGCGTCTTCCCCCTCCCCTGTGCAGACGCACGTGCTCTTTGCAAAGTCCTAACAATTCAAGTCATAATGGAAGGGAATCTCACCCATTTTATTGCCATAGTTACTGGGATTGCAAGTTTAGATGCTGTATTAGCAGTAAGTGTGTAGTAATAATAGAAGTCAGGGAGGAGGGGACAAAATGGATTCTGGCTCCTGTTTCTCCCCACAGCATCCTTCAGGGCAGATATACCAGAGACAGTTTGCATTAAATTGCAGAGTTGGCAGTTTTCTTAAAAAAAAAAAAAAAATCCAAATAATTGCTTCAAAATCTCCTGTCTTCCCCTGACTGATTAACCCCTCACACAGCTCACCTCATTCTGAAACAATGAAAAGGAGGTTAAAAGAAAAATAAGTGGCCAGGGTTACCATGGGAACCAAAGTCGGAAAGCAAGTGAAAGTCAATTGAAGCTTTAAATGCATATGAAGCAGATGTATGTGCGTGGACATATTTGCATATGGATGTCCATCTCCCCTCTTCTCTGCTATCCATAAAGTGTTTTTCCTTCCGGGCCCACCTCAGGACCCTCTACCTCCAGAGAGATTGTCCTGACAATTTCAAGCCCCAGTAATCTCTCTGTTCTGGAACTACGTTTGAACTGTAGTCTGAACTCAGGAATCAACCTCTTAATATACACAGCCCTGGTAAGGAATCTTAAGAGCCTTTGAGGTCACTGAATACTTCATGCTGTCTTATCTCTGTGCCTCTCCTCTTGCTGTTCACACCACGTGTAATGTCCTTGTCCACTCCTTTCATCCAGCTAACATCTATTATCCTCCCAACCTCAGTGCAAACAGCAGTTTCTGTACATTGCTTTTCTCTACCCCTTTGCCTCATTTCAGTGACCCCCATACTGGGCTAGGGGCCTCTTTTCAATGCTGGCATAGTCCCTATCATAGCTCTAATTATATTCAGTTGTGATCTCTGCTTACATGGTTACCACCCTCATCCCACCCCTGCTGTCCAGACCGTGAAGCACTGGAGGACAGGGACTGTGTTTTACTTTGTGTACCCTCAGTGCTCAATAGAAATATATATGGTGAATGAATGAATATTAGAATAAATAATTAAAATTGCACAACCTAGGTCAAAACGTCCATTTCCGTATGCCAAGAACAGTTTCAACTGTTATTATTACGGTTGCTAATTGTGACTGTTATCTTTAGATGCACACTGTACTATTTCCCCCTGTTGATTCTAAGGGGAATCTTGAATATATGAGGAAGGTGCAGAAAGGCAAGATGGAGGGTGTTGGGATGGCAGAAACCTTAGCCTATGAAAAGTGGGTAAAGGACCCTGGAACTTTAGCACAGATAAGAAACTGAAAAGATATGATTAACTGAGTTCCATTCTCAGAAGGGAGTCCTGGGACAGAGCCTATTCTGTGGGATCCAGAGAGCAGACATGGAGCGGGAGGCAACAAATGAAAGTTATGAAACAGAGTTTGTGTTTCATAAGGAAAGATGAAGCTTTACAGCTGTTCAGTATTAGAAAAGGCTGTCACGTAAGGTAATGAGTCCTTCATCACAGGAAGCATCCAAGTGGACACGAATGACCACTTATATATCAGGACATTAGGGAATGAGAATTATGGTGTATGGTTAATAAGATACAAAAAGAAAACTGGAGTTTAAGGTGATAGAGGTGGTGGTGGCAAAAAATGATGCGAAATATGCAGGACTGAGCGGAAGACGCTAAAAATGTAGTTCACAGACCAAGCACAGAGCACTGTGTTTGGCATTAATGTTTGATGTTAATTTTCCTACAAGAATGGGGAGCCATGGAGGGGTTTGATGTGGAAAGTGACATGACCATTGATATGCTTTTTGAAGATCATTCTGTCAGTTGTGAACAAGATGGATGGAGGGGACAAGCTTTAAGAATATTATGCAACTGTTATCGCTTCTTGGCCTTTTGGCTAAGATCAAGTGAAGAATATTATGCAACTGTTCCAATAGCCCAGGTGATGGAGGCCAGGATGAAGGCAGGGGCAGCAGGGATGATGAAGAGCAGGGACATGTATCAAAGCAGAAGAGACAGGCTGTATCAACCCGTCCTTCTATGTTGGTTCCACTCACTCTCTGCTACCCCTATGTCTGCCATCCTGCTAAAGAAACTTGCCTTCCTTGTTTGCAAGAGCAGGCTCGGACTGCTGGCTGGGCTGCGAAGGTTGCAGTCACCTTGAGTGGATTCCCCACGCAGCTCAGCGAGAAGCAGAGCCTTCCCTCTGCTGCTCTGTCAGCTCCACTTTACATCAAAACTGCTTTGTATGTCACCAAGTTATTAAAGTTGCGGATTGCAGTGCTGTGTCAGGCGATGTTGTGCTGAAACTGGGTCAGCAAGGCTGTCTCTCTGGAAAGACGTGGGCTCCTGGTGTCCCCACATGGCAGCCCTGGTTGCAGTGGCTCCTTGGCCACCTCTCCCCAGCCGGCTTTGAGAGGAGGACGTAATAACCACACAGCTTGGCCCTTCTAGTCAGCAGCTCCAGTGGTAAATCATTCCCAACGCGAAGATTGTAAGCTTTTTTTTTTTTTTTTTAAATGAAGGAAGGAACCTGTGATATGCCTAGGGCCCCAGAGGTCATACTGGCCTCTTCTGATGTTCAATTTAGGACGTCTCTGCCTTCCCGAGTCTTCCGTCTACCCATGGTGTTCCTAGGCCTAAAGAATGCAGTCTTGTCCTGCCATCTTCCCTGCGCAGGTGGGTAGGGTTATAAACATAACTTACCACCAAGTTCAGTCATTTTCATGGAATCACAGAACACTGTCAGAGCTAGAAGAGCCTTTAGATCTCACCTGGTCTGGCCACCTCATGTTGTAAGGTAAGGAGATTGAGGTAGACAGGGGAGGTGAGCTGACTACAGTCACACAGGTAATTTGTTCCAGAGTCAGAACTGGGAGGCTCTTCCGAGTTCACATGATCAGCTTCCATTTCTGAGTCTCACATTTGGTTTACACCAATTAAAAAAAAAAAAAACAGAAAAAACAAAAACCCTTAATGCCATTCTTTGTAACTTCTTAACATTTTTCACTTTTCAAAGCTCTTTAAAATACTACTCCTTCACTTGATCTTTTCAGTAACTCTATGAGAGGCAATTAGAGAGGAGGCAATTCTTATCATGCCTATTTCTGAGACTCAGGAGTCCCTGTGACTTGTCTTGGATTACAGAGCTCACAAGGACTGGAGTCACACACTTACATTCTAAGTTCTTGACTTCTCTTTCAGGGCTGTCTTCCAAGCCATCACTTTTTTTTATTATTATTATCCTTAATAGGTCACATGATGCCGACATCATACCTGGTATTATGTAAATGCTTATTAAATGAATAGCTGAACTGTTGTGTTCCATAGATTAAATCATGCTCCCAGCAACATAACAACTCACGTAGTGAATGTCTGATACATCACAGTCAGGAACAAGTTGGTCTTATTCATAAAAGTGCCGGCATAGAACGGGGGATGGGTGGCACTGTAATTTTAGTTGACTTTTGTTTCACTAAATACCATTATAGTTTAGTTATTTCCCCTGGGTTATTTTTATAAGTATAAGTATGAGAAAATAAGTACAAGTATAGGAAAATGAAATGAAAGATGATAGGGTGTCAAAACTCCAAATTGCCTGTGAATTGCTACTTGAGAGAGCCAAATAAACCAGATTACTCTGCTGACTTGCTTGTCTTCCTTTTCTGAATTGCTCTTACCTTCTAGGCTGAGACCATTTAACCCTATTTCCATGTTCCAACATACTGCACACTTGGGAACAAGCCCTGTGTCTGGCCTATAGAAATATGAAAAGATCCAATCAGCTCAGGGCCTCAGTAACAAGGCATTCAACCTGCCGGTCTGAGTCTGACCTGGTGTTACACACTGGAGTTGAAGCCTGGATGTCCTGTGCATACGCTCTTGCGTTACGGCTGATTCTAGATATTGGGTCTTTGTCTTCATTCATTCATACATCACAGACTTAGAGTGAATGCATACCATTTGTCCACATCCATCCTCCTAGTTATTTATAAATATGTATTGAGCACCTACTATTTGTTAGGCATTGTGTTTGGTGCTGAAAAACCAAGAAAAAAAGACATAGTGTATTGTAGCTTTCTAGAAATTCAAGATCTAGAAAAATGTGTAAAAGGTATACCTGTAAGTAAACTGACAGCTGCAAAATAAGGTGATTAGACCTACAAAGGGCATGGACAAACTCCTCTGAGAGTAGACAGTGGAGAATGACTGGTTCTATCCAGAGCAATGCGGTGGTTGGAGAAGGCTTTGCAAAAGATGCAAGAAAAAAAAAGAGTCATGGAAGACACTTTTCAGGGTGAAGTGAAAGAACATTCCAGGTGGAAGGAACAGTAAAAACAAAATCAGACATGCATGAGGGGCTGTCACTTCTCAGAAAGGTAGAAATATTCCGGTAACAATACATCCCAGGACTGAGTACCTATGATGGCAAAGACAATGGGTTGAGTATTTAATGCACATGATCTTATTGAATCCTCCCTTCAATTCTGAGATTTACCTATTTCATAGATGAAGAAGTGCTTGCCAACATGAGGAAGTGGGCGACCAAAGATTGCATAGCTTGTAAGATGAACCAGTAATTGGGCATTGATGTGTCAATGTCCAAAGCCTCATTCTTAGACCCTACACTGTGCTGCTCCCCCATTTTATTGATGGGGAGAGCGGGCCCTAGGGAGGTGAATGCCTTTTCTTAGAATCACACAGCTGTGACAAGTTGAATCTACAACTAGATTGGTCCATGTTTATGTTCTTTTCATGACGTAAACTGTCATGCTGTGCAGAGATTTATTAAAGAGTTTTCAGTGTAGAAACAAGCATTTCCCCCCCACAAGTTTGTGATGAGAACCCAGCTACTCAGCCCCCAAAACGAGTGTTACCTTTATGGCACAAACAGATATATCAATGCAAACTGCCCCTGAGTCCATTGCATTATGAAAAGGAAAACTACCCAGCTAGAGGAGTTTCAGGAAAAATGGAAGGGAAAGACAAATAATAGGCTGATGGAACGAGAATTCGATGGTCTTTGGGGAAGAAATGGGAAAAATAAGGACAATGGATTTCAAGTTGAGGCAGTGGAAGCCCTTGAGGGTTGAAGGAAATGTAGGCAGGAACAAGAGATGTACAAGATGCAAGAAATAAAGAACACAGCGAAGACTGCTCTTGCATAGAGAACCAAACAGAACGCACATCAGTAAAGAAGGCTTTGTGTGAAATCCGCCGAAGAGAAATAGGGAGGGGTTTTGTGAGAAATTAATAGAGAAAAAGCAAAGAGTGGAGACTAAGAGTCCCACGGTGACGGAGCGCACATCCCAGTAGAAGGAGAAATACATGACTTGAGGAAGTTACAGCCCGAGAAAAAACAAGGAGTAACACAAAGGGGAAAGCTAAGAGGCCTGGAAAGGAAGTCTTGAAGGATGAAAATAGAATTGCACAGATACAGAGAAATCACAACTCAGAGTAGGGGACATGTAATACCAAGAGGAAACAAAGCATGTGGGCTTCGAGTGAAGAACAGTGGAGATAAATTGAGCATAATAAAGGGGGAAATGTGGATTGAGAAAATATAAATGATTCATGAAAGGAGCAGGAGTCGGTAGCTAACATTTATTGATCATTTGTAATGTGCCCAGTATTTTACTTATGGTCTATCATTTAATTTTCCTAACAGCCCTATGCTGTCAGACGTTTAGCCATATATTCCAGATCCAGTAGAGGTTACGTGTCTTGACTGAGATCATACCTCTAGTAGTACTAGAGCTAGGACTCGAATTCTAGAATTGTGGTGCACCTGTGTCCAGAGACACTCCTTTCCCCACATTTCAACCTGCCTCCATCAGGATTGGTGGGTTATACACTGGTCAGCAGAGAAGAGCATCATAATCTAGTTCACATACTCTTTGATGTTAGAATACAACCAATGGTAACGTTAAACTATATCAAGTGATTTGCATACGCCCTGGAACAGAGAGATCACTCCATAAATATTGGTTTCTGTGATTTCACTTAGCCAGAAATTGGACCTGGGAAAAATGATGTGATTTGTGTGTGAGCAAGAATAAATAAGTATTTTAAAGGTTAGAGGGAAAAAATGCTACCATTTCTGATCATTTGGCTACCGAAAGCTGATTGTAAGCATCCCTTCTCAATTGCATGCTTAGTGACTTCATATTGGTACCTTGAAATTAGCCATGGTGGAAATATTTACACCACAGAAATCAACGAACAGTATCAAGGCTTTCTATTCCCCACCCCTGTCCCCATAGAGCTCATTGTTAAACATTCATCAGCACACCAATGAATAGTCCCCACCTGGGTGGGAAGAGGTATGATCTCAGTTATATAATAGGGAAGGACAAACATATGTGTTTTTTTTTTTTTAAATGAATGTGCCTTTCCCCAAAACACACACACACACACACACACACACACACACACACACACACACACACAAATATACTTGTAGAAACAAGGTGGTTTTCTTGAAACAGTAAAACAGATTTATTTGGAAGAAGATTTTGACTGTCTTAGGGAAAAGCAAGGCATTGGGAAGTGGTTAAGTATGAACTGTGAAGTTACACGTTTAAAATTGGAATCGGACAAATGATATTCAGACATATATTAAAATTCTGAAGCGTAGTCGTGATATTTATGAGAGTACCTTCTGGAATAAATGCCTCAGGGTTTAATTCTGGCTTGGCCCCTTATTAGCCAGGGGATCTTAGGCCAGTTAATTAACTTCTCTGTTGCAATTTCATCTGTAAAATGAGGATAATGACAGTGCTTCTTGGAGGAAGTCAATAGGAGTCTGTGAAGCAACGCAGGTCAAGAAATTTGCACAGTGCTTGGGATGCAGAGATCACTCACTAAATGCTGGCTTCCAGGATGTTACTGAACCAGAAACTGGGCCTGGAAAATTGGTACAATGTATGTGCAAGCAAAAATAGACACAGTAAGAGTTGGAGGAAATGATTTTTTTTTTTTCCTGATCATTCTAGTGTAATAGCTAAATTTAATCCTTTAAATGTGGGAATATTTGACCCCAACATATAGGAGATGCTTCAGCTCCTCTTAGAGGAAGAGAAGACTGAAAATGTATTATGACATTAACAGTTCCCTTCCTGTGTTGTGAGGTGGATGGATGGATTCTATCAGTGCTTCTCTAATCTGATGGTTTATTAGAATCACCCAGGTGGCTTTAAAAAATATACAGTTCCTGTCCCTAACTCAGAAAAGTCTCATTAGGTGTTGGGGGTCTATGAATTTCTCTCTTTCCCAAAGCACCCTCTCCCAAGGAGATTTTGGTGATAAGCCAGGGTTGGTGACCACTGAACTACATCTCAGCTCTGCATCTGTAACTAAAGCTAAAGTTATTTCATATCTAACTGCAGCCTCAGCCTCACCTCTGGATGTTTCTCTTGCACTAGCCCCTGCACCAGTATTTGGGGCCAATGACAATTAAGGCTGAGCACTGTTTGGGAAGTCACTGCTTGTGGGGAAGCTCATTCCAATATTGGTTGGTTTGGTTCCCATGAGAACGCTCGCATGTGCTGAATCCATGTCTCTCTGTTCCCCTATCACTTCTATCCATCACCTTAGCTTTATCTTTCAGGGTCAGAGTCTTTGTAGAGTGTAAGTCAGCACAGAGCCTGGCATCTTGGGAGTACTTGGGAAATACCCAAAGGAGCCTTATAGGCCAGAAATTCTACTGGAGTTCAGTGTATCTACAAATACAGGTAGACGCTCTGATCAGAGAAGGCTTCCGAGAAGAAATGGAGTTTTAGCTGGACCTTGAAAGATAGAAAGGCTTTGAGGAGATGGAAATTGGGTGTTGGGAAATGGTGAGGCTCCTTATTGTAGGAAGGGGCAAGATCAGAAATGAGTTTTAGATCTATCAGTCATGGGGTGGTGTAGTGGATGCATCGAAGGGGAGAATCCTGGAGGCAAGAAGTCTCCCTTGCATGGGCTTTGCAAACACGGAGAAGCCCATGGCACAGGATGGTGGGAGGATTTTCAGGCCATGAGAGCAGTGGGGCCATGCAGTCACTAGTGGGGATCGAGTGTTTATAGGACCTCTGTCACATGGCCTCATTCTACCTCTGTTATCTCAATCCATCCCACCTGAACCTGAGAAGGTACGCATCCTTTATCCTCACCTTACATGGAAACAAATTGAGCATAAGGAAGGCGCCATGACTGTCTCAAGGTCACACATGCATGAAGTGGTAAAATCAGACCCAGGCTGGCCTATCTCTAAATCTCAGGAGCCTCGAGGCATGTGATTCAAATCCGGACAAACAAAGGAGAAGGTGACAAAGCAGCCATTTGCAGAGGAGGAACACGTAGATAGAAAAGGAGGAAGGGAAAAAAGAAAAAAACAGAAACACACACACACACACACACACACACACACACACACACACACACACACACACACACACACACACACACACACACGAGCCTGAACCAGTACTTATTATACTCTAAGCAGGCCTCCCCACTGTCCTCTGGCTAATGTATTCTGCAGCGAGTTTCGGGGATTTAAGAGAGAGTGACGTGTGAGCTCATAAAAAGTAAATGATAGCGTGGGGATTACCGGTAATCCTACCCTTTCTCTTTCCAACCCTCCAAGGGACTAAGAGGCCTGTATATATATTTTTTTCTTTTTTTCAGAAAAGTTTCTTTCCTTTCATAACCCCTGGCCTAGATTGTGTCTCTTTTTCCTCTGGTGTTTGGCCAAATGCAACGGGAGACATGACAAGACTGAGTCTTTGCGATGGGATACAAAAATAATAATAAAAAAATAAAGTCGGTCATGTTACATCTGCATTCAGAAGGGCCTCCTGTCTCTTCCACTTGGTGCCTTTGCTCAAATTAAAGTACCGTCTGCCTCTTGTCACCACGGCTCTATATATATCTCACGCTCGGCTATCGAGATGAATGAGTAGGGCCCATGTTGTTTGGTCAGACCACAGGAGACATCACTGCTGCTACCTTCTCCCCAAAAGAACAGACTGTGTTTCTGGCCCTGAAGGTCCCCCAACCCCGTGCTTTATGAGATGGGATTCAAAGGGGCCAAGGATTCGAGGGCTCCTGAACTTTCAGTTTCTTCTGTAACAAGATCAGGAATCTCTCTGACATTCATCAAAGCAGTTGAGGTGGGGGCTTCCCTGGTGGCGCAGCGGTTGAGAGTCCGCCTGCCGATGCAGGGGACACAGGTTCGTGCCCCGGTCCTGGAAGATCCCACATGCCGCGGAGCGGCTGGGCCCGTGAGCCATGGCCGCTGAGCCTGCGCATCTGGAGCCTGTGCGCCGCAACGGGAGAGGCCACAACAGTGAGAGGCCCGAGTACCAAAAAAAAAAAAAAAAAAAAAAGCAGTTGAGGTTATGGCCTTCATGTTCTACTGACTGGTCTTTTGGTTCCCATCTTCTTCCTTTCAATCCATCTGCCATACCATCCCCTGAGTGACAGAACTAAAGATTATTTCTGATCTTATGTCTTCTTATTAGAGTTTCGCCATTTCCCAATACCTTAAGCAATTTCAGGTCCTTCAGATCTGGTCTCCTGCCTCCTTTCCAGGTTTCTCTCTTCTTTGTCTCACCCATATTTTTATCATTGAAAATAATTATAATAATAGGTATCACTTACTGAGGACTTACTATGTGACAGTGTACCAATTACTTTCTAGTCATCATCTCAATTTATTTTATCCCATTGTAATTATCTGAGGCAAGTATCTGCATTATTGTCATTTTACCAGGCAAGGCGATGAAACTTAAGAAGAGAGGAGTTCAATAACCTGGCCAGGTCACACAGCTTCCACTTGGTAGATTTAGGTATGTCTGTCATTAAACCCCCCGTTATTAATGACTAATCTTTGCCTCATGTATGTCACACTACAGTGTAACCCACAAGTTCACATCTGTCTCTCTCTCCACTAAATCAGCAACTCAAACAGATTAAGAATAGTGCTTTTGTTCATTGTTCTCATCCCTAGCTGGAACAGAGCCATGGCAGACATTCAGAAAATGTTTTCTAAATTGTATTCTATTCTGTTCTATCTCCGAGTGGTAGATAGAGGCATGGTAAGAACTACACTCTAGATGCAGACTAGTTCAAATCACATTTCTGTGACCTCTGGATTTGTAATAATCTAGGACAGAGTTGTTAGCTGCTCTGTGGTTTAGTTTCCTATTTGTATAATGGGATTTGAGTGAGAAGTAAATGAGTAAATTCACATCAAGCTTTTGAAGAACGCCAGGCATAGAGGAAGTTATCCACAAAGGTAAGCCCTAGTTATCAGCTGGCTGCCTGATGACCCACAGCACTGTGTACACTTTTAGGAATGTGCCATCACGCTATGCTTCCCTGTCTGCTCTGCTAGACCTTGACCCTGCTGAGTGTGGAGGTCATGCTTTGTTTGGGTTTTTACACCGCTCCCCTTCAGGGCCTGGCCAGTGATGTGAGCTCAGTCAAGTACTTTAAATGAGTAGGCACAGAATTCTGGAATTATATCTATTCTGCTCTCCAGTCTATGGGGGACAAGAAGGCTGCCAGATAGGGATTCTCAGTTGCCTCCTCCAGTTTCCATGCCTGTAAGAACTACATACGACTGCTTCCCGATGCCCCATTCAACGTTTGCTCAGCAGCTAGTTACTGAAGCTGACCACATGGGCAACTGTGCAGGAACCATGTGCTGGGCACTGCTGAGTGTCTTACACGCATCACCCTGTTTCATGTGAACACATTACATTAAGTACCCCAGTGTACTGGAGAGAAACTGGTGAACAACACGGACAAATTACATTCCTCATGGAGGTGGCAGAGGAGGGAACCTCTGTGTGTGATCATTTAGCATCTCCTACCTCCCAGAGACCTCAGTCAGTGTCTTGGAGAAAGTCAAAGAGGGAAGCCAGAAAAAGGGAAAGTCTCTGCAGGAGGCTTCTCCCGGAATGCTGTCTCTGCCCCAGGGCAAAGGCTTTCTGCTCCAGGCCAGCCAGGAGCTCCTGCTGAGCAAAGGGCAGGGTCTGGCTCCAACTGCCTTTCTGGACAACACTTTATCTTACACACCAGTGCCTGTAAAGCAGCAGCTCTCAGCGCTTCCATATCACAGGTGAAAATGATGGACCAACTCATGCATAGGGAGGTGGATTGGGGCTCAATTTAAATGTTTGTATTTATATATCTGTCAACAGACATGTCAAACAATGAAATGAGGCACTTGGGGGAATAATTAGCCCCATCACTGGCGTTTTGAGCATAATCGGAACCATTATGAATAATAGATATTTGAGGACGGGATTTGAGAGCCCACCCAGTATTGGTGATCAGGCACACATGGGTTACAGCCTTACTAACTGCAGTTCACTAGCTGCATGATTTGGAAGAATCCGTTCAACCTCCCTAAGCCTCAGTTTCCCCCCTGCTCAATGGGGATGATGAGGACGCCTACCTCAGGGGTTTTGGGGAACACTGAATGGGGTGATTCACGTAAAATGCCCAGCATAGGGCCTGGCACATGGTAACTACTCAAAGACTGCTTTGTTAGTATAAGTGGAGTTAATAACTTTTTAAAAATTAGTGTGGTTTTTATTCTTATTGTTTTATGGTAGTGGAAGGAATTTCTGCACTGGATAGAGAGTTGAGCAAAAGCTTTAGAAGAGAGAGAGAAAGAAAGTAAGAAAAAGAAAGAGAGAAAGGAAGGAAGGGAGGGAGGGAGGAAGGAAGGAAGGAAGAAAGAAAGGAAGGAAAGGAAAAAAGAGAAAGAGGAAGGGAAGGAGGGAGGGAGGGAGGAAGGAAGGAAGGAAGAAGGAAGGAAGGAAGGAAGAAGGGGGAGAAAATAAGGCTAAAACCCTTAACCAGAGCCCTGAATATAAAACAGATTGAAGTGGAACCACTCCAGTTAATCCCTCGCGTGTTTCCCCACCCTTTTTCCTCCACCTCCGCCCTTTTGTATTATCATCAGTAGGGGTAGTGTTCCTATCATTTTATGACTGCTACTACCCCACTACTCCAGTGGTCTCTCCTTCACACACAGTCAGCTTCGTTCAGTGGGATCAGGCAGATCTGACTCAAATCTATGCCTCGCCTCTCACTGTTCCTACGACATTAGGCAGAACAGGAGGCCAGCAGAGAGAGACAGGGGAGCCTAGGCCTGAGGCTGCTGTACTCATACAGAGTTCTTTGGAAGATTTCTTTTTCTGGTGTTTCACGTTCTGTCTCTACCACCCAACTGGCATCTCCTTGAGGACAGGAGGCAGCTGTCTCTTCTCTTTGTACCTTTTCACCATCTGGTATAAAACTTTGCATTCAATGGATGTTCTCTGGTTTCTGGCTCCGTAAGCTGCTAATTTCTAGGTGATGGATTCTTTTCAGCTGGAGTGTCTACTCCAGAGAAGCAAAACTGCCATGTCATGAATCTTTGACCCTTTGTCATAAAAATAGGGGAAGGGGAAATTATGTAACTCCGTTATACAACTGACAACAATTTTATAGCCAGTGACACAGTCCCTTTACAATGGTGATTCTCCAGCCCTGATGTTGTAACATTCCAATATGCTATTTTGTTTCCTGAAAGGGAGGGTGAGGTCATGGCAATTCCCGGAAAGTATTTAAAGCAAACCAAATAACAAGTCACATTACCTCAAGTCTAAATTATAGCTTCACCAGTGTCACACAGCAAGTGTACAGCAACATCAGGATGAGAACTTGGGCCTCCTAAATTCCAGGAACCACAATCCAGCAGAGTTAATGCTAAATGACCAGGGCTTTCAATCTGATTGTATCCTCCCTGCCTCTTAGCATAAGCACATACCAAAAGTTAGTATTTTTGAGTGATTGCCAAGAACCTTGCTCTTTGCTTGTATTAACTCATTTAATACATTATCCTTAACTGAAGGATGAGCCAACTGAGACTGATTAAATGACCTTGCCAGAGTCTCCTGATGCCAGTTACCTCTCGGCATCTACACAATTAACTATTTCTACTATATACTTTCCACCTCTTTGTGCTATAGCTGTGTTCTTCTACCTGCTGTTTCCCAGATTTCAGCTTTGCATTCATGCTATTCTTTTGTCTAAGAATTCCCCTCCCTCATCATCTTCCACCATGCTCCACCTGCAGAGCTATTCTTTTAAAATTTCCCGCTCAAATAGCACCTCTTCTGTAAAGCCTTCCTCAACTGCTTCTAGGCAGAACAACCCGGCTCCCATGTTGGCATAACAGTTTGTGTGTGTGTGTGTGTGTGTGTGTGTGTGTGTGTGTGTGTGTGTGTGAATTATCTATTGACACATCACCCCCACCAAATTGAATCTGAACTTCTCAGTGTTGAGAGCATGTCTGTTATTTATTCCTGCACCCTTATGTGTCTCGCACTGTGCTAACAGCAATGCAGCTTCCCCGTGAATGTTAGATGGAATGATGAGTAAAACAGAAAACTTTCAAGAAGAAAAAGGAGAGCGAGAGCTTTACTTTAATTAAACTGCCAACAAATCTGAGAGGCACGTATTAGTGTCCTCATTTTACCGCTGGGTCAGACAAGGCAGATACTGTAAGACGTAGCATCAGAGCAGAGATCTGTCTGATTCCCAAGCTGGCATTCCTCTCCTTCTTTTAGAAGAAGAAAAGGCACATTCTTTGGGGGAATGCAGTCAGCACTGTGACATGCAGAAGCGGTTAATGAAGATCACAGAAAGAAGGGAAGGAAAAGAGCAAAGGGAGAAAAACATCAAAAAGTAAGGAAGGTGGAATATTGTCAGTTCAGGGCAGAGAGGGAGACAGGATTTCCCAGGTAAGAATCAGCTTAGCACCCAATAAGAAGGTGCAAAGGAAGGAAGATTGCGGTGACATTTAGACAGGCTAGAATGACACCAGAATTGAACCCCAGATAATTGGATGAGTTTTCTTCAAAACTGTTTCGAGAGCCAGAAAAGAGTGAAGAGCAAAGACAGGGGTCTGCGTCAGGCAAAGGAAAAAGAATTATTTAAAGGCAGATGCCACGGCTCAGAAAGGGAACTGCTTGACCTCACTGCTTGAGAAGGGAAGTGCCTGGGAGGTCTGGCAGCCTGGCCGCTGAGTACATCTTTGGTGGCTGTTTGCAGTGGCATATGGTTGAGGGATAATAGCAGCCCCACAGTGATAGAAGGGATAATCACACATGACATTTTAAGAAAGAGAGCAGGAAGGAATGAGGAACCAGAGGTCTCTGCAATTACCAACCGCCAATTGTGAAATTTATGCAGAGTGTTTACTCTTAACTGGCAAGAATTTGCAGATGGTGAGAGGCACGAGGGGTCAGGCAGTGCCTCCGTAGCTAACTGTTCAGGAGCCTGTGAGATATCACTTTAAATGTCAAGTATGGGAAAGGAAAGGACAATTGCAAGCATTATAGTATAAGAAATGGCTTGGATTTAGACAAACTGTAGTTTTCTCCTTAAGATAATTCAAAATAGTCAAGTATACACATTGCTAAAATTTAGAAGAATCTTATAAAGGTGACATGGATTAATTTAAAAGATTTTTAAATGTGTAGGCAAGCTGGGAGGTATTTTGGGGATTATACAATTGGACAGAAGAGGAACCCTTCTTTCAAGGAGTTTTCCATCCAGAATGATACTAACCCCTCCCATGTAATAGCACTTCCCTAAAATGTCTTGAATCTTCTGTTTCATTTGCTTCTCATATCTGTCATAGAAGTGACTCCATAAACCATCACTCCCCAGACAAAGAAACAGAGGCCAAGGGACAAAGAGATCAGCGAGTGTTTGTTAAGCAGATAGTGGTGGAGGCAATTCACCATCCCATTGTCTTAACCCCTGCTTCCATAGTCTTTCTCTAGTCCTCACCTAGATTAATAGCTGAATCTTTTCCATAAGTGAGGGAGAGTGGAAAAAATTATAAATGCATGAATAAAACTGCTTGATTAGTGTTTCCCAATTTCGTATAGTATCAGGAGTTTTAAAATGCTAAAACCACATGTTAAGGGTGCTGGACCATCTGCCTGATAGAGTTACACCTCTAGTCATAGAATGGAATTGCTGGAAAGGACATTTACTCCAACTCCTGCATTTTATAGATAAGGAAATAGTCCTGGAGAGGTGAACATGCTAGGATGTCAGAGAGCTGGCCTGACCCTCAACGGCTGTTTGGTTCATTGCTTTCCAATAGACAATTTTTTCATGGCACTTTTAACTTCTCCCCACATCTGCATATCTCTTGTATTATTCATTTTGTTCTCTGTTTTATTTTCCCTAAAAAGGCCCACATTATAAACTTACATATATATTTTAATGGATCATATTCCTTACTACTCACAAACTTATTACAAATAGAAAATAACCATGAAAATATATACATAATCATTGAAGGTAATATACTCATCGGTTATTCACATAAAACCATCTTTTTTATCAACATACCACTCTTTGGAAAATGCTGATCCAGCCCAAGTATCTCATTTTACAGGCAGGAAACTCGAGTCCAGAGAGGAGTTTTGAACTATGCATCTACTGCCTCTGCTCACTTACCTGAGCTCAGCAGCTAGTATTCCAGTAACCGGCAACAATATTCCCTGCTCCTTGAGGTGCTCGGTTCTCAGACCTGGACGAGACACAGACCACAGCCAATCCAGTCAAAGGTGATGTGTAGAAAGGACTCAGCAGGACCCGGCAGTGAGCTGAACAGTCAGAGATTTATCTCCTGCCATAATTTCAAAACTGCTCCTTGCAAGGTAGAAGTTTTTACAGCAAGTATTTCCCTCTGGAGAGCAGTAGACTCTTCCAGAGATCCAGGGTCTCAAGTTTAAAGGTCAAATCTATTGAATATCAACCTTCAATGCCCACTGCTACACCTGCCCTCAACAGTACCAAAAAGAGGATCCTGGGAAGACTGATAATGGCCCAGCAGGTTCTTGCCCAGGAGATCCTGGTGTTTCCCAGAGAAAACCATTTTTGGAATCCTGAGAGTCAATGGCAAGCTGAATAGTCAGTTTGCAAAAGTGGAGCTGACAAGTTTTATTTTGATTTATTTTGCAGTGGAACATCAGAAAAATAAAATAGGCAGCAGATGCCTCAGAGAGTTCAGGGCAGACCATGACGTTTTTCTGGTATACGTTTATGCTAGGTCTCAGCTATCCTGGAGCATGAAGAAAGGAAATTGGCAACACACTAGGAGTAACTAGGAGAACTAAAAACTTGCCTAGGTCACAATGTCTAAATGGATACTGTACAAAACTCAAAATCAAACAGGCCCGGCTAATCTCCCAGTGAGTCTGATCTGGTGGGATTGAGAAGAAGCAAATGTAACCATGTGAAAGAAAGAGACATTTTCTGACCAGTAAGGGATGTTTAACAAGAAGGATCACATGTTTCGTTCTGTTGGTCTTGCCTTGGTTGTTATGAATCTTAGCAATAAATCTCAAGGACAAAACCAGCAATCATATTAAACGTAGGGTATTGTCCTCCATTTTCTATTGTAACTGTGATTCTCAGATCTGTCAGTGCATTAAAATCACTTGGGGAATATTTTAAAATACAGATTCCTTAGGCTCAACCTCTGATACTAAATCAGAATTTCCAGCAATAAGGATGATAAACAAGGCTAGAAAAATAGATAGAAATATATAGTTAAAGACCTCAAGTGATTCTTAAGCCAAGCACTTTTTTAAAAGTCAGAGTTGGTAAGCTTTATCATCTTGATATATTAGTCCCACTTTTAATAGTTCTACTGAAAGCATCTCAATTGTAAGCTGCCAGAAGTCCTTGGTGAAAACAGACTGAGTGCAAATGAAGGGTGAGGGAAGAGGCTAGAAGAAGAGAGAACAGATGAGAAAGAGAGAGAGACCTAGCGACCTTAGAAAACATGTTAGATTAAGTAGCTTAATCTAACTTTAGTATCTTGGAACAGAGAAGGCTTGTCTAACCTTTGGAGAGAGACTTCTGTTACCCATCTAAGAAATAAAGTCAAAGACAGCTTGTCTGGAGATTTTGTGAGAAGTTCAGAGCCTCTGAAACTTTTTCTTATAATCCTCCCTTATTTTCAACTTCCTCTTTCCAAATAATGCCTCCCAGGGATTTCCTTAAACAGGAACAGTATTCATTCCTCTTTTGTGGAGATGGGAAGAATCTAAAGAAGAAGATAAGACTGAGTCCCAGAAAGAAGGTGGGCCATGTGACCGCATCTCACAGCGGGGCCCTGGAAGGATGGAGGCATGATGTCCTAGGGAGCAGTGGATAAAAGCCAGGCTGGGTTATTTCAGGTCAGTCCTGTCTTGCTTGGCTCACGGGAGATGGGGTGTTGTTAGGGTGAGTCAAGAGCTCAGATTGGCGACTGACTGGTTTTGATTTAATTACATAGTGAGATAGTTTCTTAAGAGCATACATCACCATCCTTTCTCCTAAACGTGGGTTTCATTTTCAACAAAACACTTCTCGCATAAGCAACATGTCGTGTCTAAACCCTTATTGCCATTCCCAGAACTGCTTGCAGCCTTTCAGAAACCCATTATTTTATAATTATAATCAAGACTATTAGGACAGGACAATTTGTGCCAAAAGCACATTTACACTCAGAATTGTCACTTAGCACTGTCACAGGGAGGTAGCATCTCTATTTCTGTAAAATCAAAGAGAGTAGCAGACACTGCCTTATAAACTTTCAATTTCTAGATGGCGTGGGAGGTACTGACCTTGTCTGAATTTTTCTCCAATCAGTCCTCTGAATACCCCTGGTGAATAGCTGTTACTTGGTGGAAAGAATGCAGCCCTGAGAATCAGGCCAACTTGGGTTCACATCCTAATTTTCTTCCTTCCAAGTGGACAATTCACCTTTGGACCTCAGTTTTTTCATCTGAAAAATGGCAAAGCTATTAGTATGTGCCCATTTAATTTTAACAATTAAATGAATTAATATACAGATTGGAACAGTCCCAGGCATGTACCAAAAGCTTAGCAAATATTAGTTATTTTTGTGATTAATGCATAGAAGCTGTGTGACCTTAGACAAGTTACTCATCCTCTCTGGGCACCCATTTCCTCTTTGTCCAAGTGAGGAAACTGGTAGTGGCAGCAATCAGATAAGCTCACATGCTGCTCAGTATATTTGATTCCTTTTGATCAGCCATTTATTCCACAGGTTTCACTATGAGTTGAAAACACTGTGAGTTCCATAACGGAACCCAGAGCGTGTGACCTTATTCCAGCCGTCTGGAAAGTCCTTAGCTTTTGGAATTTCCCCATAACCTCTGTGTTCAGTCATAGGTCTGTGATTTCCATCAGGAAGTCAGACTGACTAGAAAAATGATACAGCAACATAAACATGTTGTTTACAGGAAAGGCATGATCTAGTGGACCTGATTTGTCCATTGTTAAGAATCTTTCATCATGTGTATTTTTTTTTCAGATTAGTCCAACAGCTTTATTAAAAGATAAAACCCTTCTCCCTCTGCGGTCCTGTGGCATCGGCCTCAGGCTCTGAGCATTCAGGTGTCCTGCAGCCCGAGAGGCATCATGTGTATCTTTAATTTACTTTTTTTAATTTTTTTTTTTTATTTTTTGCAGTACGCGGGCCTCTCACTGCCGGCCACGGCCTCTCCCGTCGCGGAGCACAGGCTCCGGACGCGCAGGCTCAGTGGCCGTGGCTCACGGGCCCAGCCGCTCCGCGGCATGTGGGATCCTCCCGGACCAGGGCACGAACCCGCGTCCCCTGCATTGGCAGGCGGACTCTCAACCACTGCACCACCAGGGAAGCCCTAATTTACTTTTTCACAGGTTCTTATGGCTGTAATAGTAATCTTGATAAGTAACAATAGTAATAATTCTCTTTGGTCAATACCAATCAAAATTATGACGATGAGATGGAAGGCTTTATGCATTTTTGTGGGAAGAGAGTGCTCTTGACATAGTACAGTGCTTACTTGTCTTAGTTATAGAGTGAAGTAGACTTACATCCTAACCTCAGAGCTGTCATTCATTAACAGGTGACCTTGGGCACATTACAGAATGACTCCAAGTGTCAGTCTCCTCATCTATAAATTGGAAATAATTAGTATCTGCCTAATTCATTGATGTGACAAAGTAAATGAGATAGTATATATAAGGCCCTTGCACAAAATGATTGCTCAATTGAAGATAACTATTGGTTATTATTATCAGTATTGTCATTATAGCTCAGTGAGGTCTGCAAAGAAGATAGTATCACCCCCATTTTATGTATTGAAATCTGAGCCTCAAGGCACTTGAATGACTTGCCCACAATCACACAACAAGTAAATGAAGAGCCTGAACCAGGTCTTGGTTTCTACTCTCACAGGAAGTTCAGTGTCCCCTGCGTCAGAATTATGCCCCATTATAAATGGACAGAGTCTGGCTTTTGCCCTTTATTTTTAGACATATATACATTCTTTTTTAAATATTCTTTTCTTTTAAGGTTTATCCCAGGAGATTGGATATAGTTCCCTGTGCCATATAGTAGGACCTTGTTGTTTATCCATTCTGAATGTAATAGTTTGCATCTACCAACCCCAAAATCCCAGTCCATCCCTCTCCCTCCCCTCTTCCTTGGCAACCAAAATTCTGATCTCTATGTCTGTGAGTCTATTTCTATTTCATAGATAGGCTCATTTGTGCCATATTTTAGATTCCACATATAAGTGATATGGTATTTGTTTTTCTTTCTGACTTTACTTCACTTAGTATGATAATCTCTAGTTGCATCCATGTTGATGCAAATGGCATTATTTTGTCCCTTTTTATGGCTGAGTAATATTCCTTTGTATATATGTACCACATCTTTATGCATTCATCTGTCAATGGACATTTAGGTTGTTTTCATGTTTTGGCTATTGTGACTTGTGCTGCTGTGAACATTGGGGTGCATATATCTTTCTGAATTATAATTTTGTCCCGGTATGTGCCCAGGAGTGGGATTGCTGGATCATATGGTAGTTATATTTTTAGTCTTCTGAGGAACCTCCACACTGTTTTCTATAGTAGCTGCACCAACTATGGCCATTCTGACTGGTGTGAGGTGGTACCTCATTGTAGTTTTGATTTGCATTTCTCTAATAATTAGTGATGTTAAGCATCTTTCCATGTGTCTACTGGCCATCTGTATGTCTTCTTTGGAGAAATGTCTATTAAGGTCTTCTGCCCATTTTTCAATTGGGTTGTTTAGTTTTTTGTTGTTGAGTTGTATGAGCTGTTTGTATATTTTGGAGATTAAGCCCTTGCTGGTTGCATCATTTGCATTTTGCCCCTTTTAAAATTCTAGCAATGGTGTCTGATAATTCACTGTGTTTTTCAGAGCTAGGACCCTGCCATCTCTTTCCATTCTCCCTCCCTGAGAGTGGAATCACTGAGTTTGACTATGGGTGTGAGCCTCCTGCCTTAGAGACTTTCAGGTTCCAGTTTTCTATGTCACCTTCATGCCAGGCTTGGGATATTTCTTGCTCATAAGGCAGCCCCTTCAGGCAGGTAAATTTGGAGCTGTGCTCCATCTCCCTTCCACTCTCTATTTTATCTTTGTAGTAGCCCTGTAATATAGGAGAAACTTACCCTTCCTATTCAAGAAAACAAACTGAAATTAGAGAGATTAAGAAACTTGTCCAAAATTATCTTGTGAAGGTGTGGCAGGACCTTCAAATCCAAGTCCACTGTATGCATCTGCTAGAATAGTAGCCACATAAAGAAGTCCATATAGGATTTTTTAAAACTTGTCCTCCCTAGAGACTTCCCTGGTGGTCCAGTGGCTAAGACTCCGCGCTCGCAATGCAGGGGGCCCGGGTTCAATCCCTAGTCAGGGAACTAGATCCCACATGCCGCAACTAAGAGTTCACATGCCGCAATGAAAAGATCCCTCGTGCCACAACAAAGATCGAAGATCCTGCATGCTGCAGCTAAGCCTCGGCACAGGCAAATAAATAAATAAATAAAAACTCTGTCCCCCCATATTTAGCAACAATGACTAGAATATTCCATTGGAAGAAAATGAAAGCCAGATTTTCTAGCACTCCTGATTTTCAAAGCATCTGTATTCTTCACTTAGCAGAATAGATAATTGGCATTCTAGGTACTAGGCTGAAATTCTAAGTCCAAATTCTCAATTATTTGGGTCCTCCTCTCATTAGACAGCCTGAAAGAAGTGAGAATAATGGTGCCAGTGGGAAAGTCAGTCCAAGAGGCACGCTTTGTTGCTCCTCCTGACAGTCCAACTTAAATTCTGTGTCAAGGTGCATTGCTAAAGTTGATGTACTCAAACTACATCAGTTAAGTCTCCTTATTGTGTTGATTTCCAATGACACATCCCTGCCATTTAATGAAGGCATTGAAAGGAACAGCCTTATTCCAAGTCATGTGGCAGAAAGGTATCTCTGAGTACAGGTTGGTGGGTAATTGCTATAAATACAGAAACAGTTGAGCCTATCTGGAAGGCCATTTGAATAGACCTATTTGCATGAAGTCCTGGGAGCCTCATTGAAAAGAAATTACTACATCAGAAAAGATAATTAAAGTGGGAAAGGCTTAGTTCGTCATTGTTGGAGGAAATGGTTGATTTCAAGTACTGCCTCATGTCTCTCACACAGCTCATCTTTCAGCCCAACACACATCCTTTGGTTTAACCTTCATATCTGGATTCTGTTGAGCCCTGGCCAACCAGTGGAACCATAGGAGGACTAATTCTAATTAGGGAGTTTCTTTCTGACTTGGCCTCCACCCATGCCGTTGTCAGAACCCCAGCCTCCTTCTGGACTCTCACTTTTCTGGAAATTACCAGCAAGTTCCTGGAAGGTACTACATGAACTCATAGGTGTCCTAAGAAGAATGACTGAGAGGTCTATTGCGTTTAAATCCAAGCTCTGCCATTTTCTACCTGTGGGACTTGAGATAAGTTACTTATAGAGCCTTCATTTCCTAATGGTTAATAATGCTGGTATTACCAGTGTCCATCTAATAGGCAGAGTATGGGACTTAAAATTAGATACCATACACAAAGCAGTAGAATAGGGCCTAAAAATGGCCATTAAAAATAATTATTATTAGAGAAGTCCTCTTCTCCCATTCTGCAAAGTCTTTTGTAATACTTGGAGTTAAGGAACGAAGTGGAGGAGGTGGCTGAGAACATCGCTTCATAAAGTCCCAGAGGATTACTCCCCTTTAAAAGTGTTCCTTATATTGAACATGTACTATTTTTAATACTTAAAACAGTTTTGCAAAGTAATAATCTACCCTCCTTTTATATTTGAGTTAACTAGATTCTCAGGGAGGTGAAGCCAATGTCCAGAGGGTAAGTGGTGAATGTGAGTTTTGGCTTTCTCCAAAAGCCATACTGTCCAAAACACCAGGGGGGGTCTCTCTGGAGTTAGGACGGGAAACCACTGCTAAAGCTTACTCTAAGGGTCTTTTTTTTCCTTGTCAAGATTTTCTAGTTCTAATTAACTAAACTTGTCCATGTATTGTTTTTTTGAATCTCCCTTGTGCCCTTTATGGAAAGAAAGGTGTCATAAATAAATCACTCAGTATATATAATGTATATATGCATATGTATTTACCTAATGATTCATGGTTTCAGTGAAAAACCCTTGACTACTGTTAACCACACAGAGAGGTTCAGGAGTTTCACTTCCTGTCTTGTGAACCTGAAGCATGAAGCAGTGGGGTACAATGGAAAGTGAGCTGCCCAGTGTAGGCTGGAAGCCAAGTTCAGGCCCTGCCACTTTACTCTGTGGCCTAATAAATTTACTTCCTGGAACTTCAGATTTTACACCAGTAAAATGGTGAAATGACTTCTTAATCTGCTACCCCCCCCCCCAGATCATAAGAGATTCAAATGTGGTTATAATTGTGTGAATATGTTCTAAGTTGTAGGGTAGTACACAAATTTAAGGCATTATTATTAATTTTTCTTTTCTTTTTTCTATTCTACCCTTCATCTCTGTTTAACCCAGAGAATTTAAATGGCTGCAAAGAACCTGTCCTAGGCCTAACTTTCCTTTTCCTTCCCCTTATGTTTCTGTCATATCATTTCTTTCCTTTCTTGTCCACCTCACCTGCAATTTTCAGAATTCTCAGCTGGGAGAGGGGACTGATAGGAAGAAGACCAGTGACAGCCTTGGATCCAGGAAATATTCCAGTTCTATTTTGATTTTCCTCCTTGGAGTCTTGTATATTTGCTTGAACTAACACACAGATGAAGAATGCATATTTAAATATGAAAAGAAACACACTCACATATAGCCTAGACACACACAGAAATGCATGCCTTCAAGCATACTCAGAATATAGCACAGACATTTGTCTATAAGGAATCACATACCAGCACTAGAGTGAGGACCCAACTCAAACATCTGGAGACATCTGTGTCAAATGCAAATATTCCCCTTGCAATGTAATCACACTTTCTTCCATGCAGACATGATCACACGAAAAGCAACAGGAACACATAGAGGCGTGTGCACAGATACATACATCCACTTTCACTAGCACATAAGACCTATAAACACACCCAGGCATGTTCAGCAACTCCAACCATGCTCCAGCCAAAATGCACTCTGGAACACTCAGTCACAAACACACTCCTAAATGTGGCCATATTTCCAGTTTTTGACAACAGTATTTTCCAAGTGTCCTCATTGCCCTTTCTTTGACTGCACCGTTCTGGGAAAGCTGGCTGCATGTGCTTTTCAAAGAATTTCCCTTAGCATGACCCACAGTAACCTCAAGGACGTTACTTTCTCAATGATAATATCTACTCTTTCCTAAACGTAATCATGGAGTGACATCCAACAGGAAACAGCAATGTGTGCTCCCCACCTCGAACCATTTCAAAATCCCCTGAAAGATTCAGTGGACCATCAAACAATACTCATTTGCTGCAGAAGAATCCTTTGCTGCAACTCCCATCATGCAGTCACCCCAGCTCTATCAGCCCACATGTTTCTGGGGTCATCAAGAAGAGCTGACCTCCTGAGGTCACCCCACCTCCTGCCCTGCCTCTAGCCTGAATTGCTCATGATGAGACCAGGAAGCTGGACTTGTCTCCCTCTATTACAATAAGTGCCACTTTCAACCAAATTATTTTAATGCTTCCTTCATGACAGTCATAACTTGGTAGGTAATAACTTCAGAATGGCATCAAGTGACAAAGTGACAGAGTATATTTTACATATTTGCTCAAAAGTTAGTGGTTAAGCATGGATCTTTCCAGCATGTCTCTAACAGCCTTATTTATGATATGGGTTTATAGAGAAGACATGAAAAATGAGAACTGGATTTATAAAGACAAAAAAATATCAGGGACTAGTCGTTAATAGATAGAACATGCTAAGGGATAACCAGGGTATTTGTGAATAGACTTAAAGTAGGGGGTGTGGATCTGAATCTGGAGCCTTTTGAGTCACAAATAGAATTTAAATTATATTCAAAAGAAAAGGGAAAAGTGAGCCAAGACCTAGATCAGTTGAAACTACCAAAACCACTTTGTTTTAACATGGCTAACACATATAACATGAGATGGTTTCTACTCAAAAGATGAAGGAGAAGAAGTCTGTCCTTTTCTAATCTCACTGAGGCCCAATCTCTTAGTTCTAATTCAATTTGACGGGGTAAGAGTTGAGTTGACTTTCCCTGTCCTGGACTCCTTAGCTGAGTTGGTTGAAACATCCAGCTGGAAGTTCTGTATTTCAGTACAGTGTTTATGCCCTCTACATTGTAAACTCCATGAGATTAACAGTCCTGAATATCTTGTGCACCACTAAATCATCAGCCTTTAGCACAATGCTTGGTACGTTGCAGCATTTAATACTTGTTAACTGAACAATCACTGTGTCCAGCTGGGCAAGGAGCACATCAGGAGATTTTCCTCCTCAAGTGGAGGCTGTTGCTTCCTGCTGTCTGCTGTCTGCATCTACTGTTCCTTCTGGCCTCCATGGTTTACCGTCCAGCAAGGCTTTTCTGAGTCGTCTCCAGAAGATGTGCCGCCCCAGGACACTGTCCTCCCACTCCAGGTAGGTATTCCTGTTGAGAAGGCGATACAGCTCTACCTGCTGCCGCAGCAGGGACTTCTCCAACTTCTGCAGGACTATGAAGATGATGCCAGCACGGCTGCTAAGAAACTGCCAGGTCTGGGCAATCTCATACTCAAAGATACACCATCGGCTCTGGATGAAGTGCTGGGACACCACGACAATAACCTTCCGGCTTTTGTGGAAACCTTCCTGGATGATGTTGGCGGCAATGGCTACCCCAGGAATAAAGTCTCTGTAGTGAAGGCAGAGCTGAAAGGGGGGCACCCCCTCCTCCAAGTTCTTTACCAATTCATTCCTCACCCAGTCTTCGTCCTGGCTTGAGTAGATTACAAAAGCATCATAGGTGCTTTCACCTCTGCCATACTTTTTGCAGCCAGCAAGAAGCATTAGGTGGAAATAGAACTTATAGACCAGGGCTCCTGCCACAGATACCAAGAGGATGGTGAGAACCGACACACTAATGATCATGTTGTTCATCTGACAAGTGGCATTCCTGAAACTAAGCACGGGCATGTCCTGCATATCTGAAGGTTGTGTACACATCATTTGCTCAGCTCCCACCAAGAGCTGCCTCTGGTCCTTGACCCACTGCAGGAAACTCTGGTGTTCACAAACACAAGCAAAGTCATTCTGGGTAAGATTTAGCAAAGCAAGGCTCCTTGGCAAATGCTGTAGTTCTTGCTCCTTGGACTCCATGATACGGTTGAAACTGCAGTCCAGAATCTGGAGGGAGTGGAGTGGTTTATAAGGAAGTGTATCCAATGACAAGAGTTTGTTGTGACTCATATTTAGCACCTGAAGTTTAGGGAGGGAGTGAAATGCCATCTGGGATACCCGTTCCAGTTGACACTTAGAGAGGTCCAGGATGGTTAAGTTAGTCAGTTCTGTGAAG
This sequence comes from Leucopleurus acutus, assembly GCF_964270905.1. NCBI lineage: Eukaryota > Metazoa > Chordata > Mammalia > Artiodactyla > Delphinidae > Leucopleurus > Leucopleurus acutus. Next base: position 16,554,170 of record NC_139150.1, read on the forward strand.
ATATCAGGAAGCAAGTTGTTCTGAAAAGAATTGCCTGCCATTTTCAAGGTTTGGAGGCTGACCAAGCCAACAAAGATGCCATGGAAGACGACTTGGGTGTTGGTATAAGAAATGTCAAGGTAACGGAGATTTCTGAGTGATAGGAATACTGAAAAGTCGTTGGCCTGTTTCAGATTGGAATGCTGAAAATCCAGGTGTTCTAGTTGCTCTAAGCCCAAGAAGTTTGAACTCATAGTAATGACATCATTGAAGCTCAGATCTAAATGCTTCAGTTTGCTTGTCCCAAAATTAGTGTGAGAACAGCAACCCTTGAAACTCAAGTGATTTCTTTTGAGATCTAGAAACTGAAGGTTTGGTAGCTCAAATTTAGTAAAAGTGCTCATATGTTTGTTGTCTATGAAAACAAACTTTTTGAGAGAATTGAGCTTCAATGTGGGAAATTGTTTAAAATTACAGTTAGTCAATTCTAAGTGTTGCCATCTGCAATCTTTAGGAAGGGCTTCTAGACTGTCTAAATCCAGACTCAACAGAGAAATCACAGAAACATTTACCAAACAATTAAATAAGCCTGTATCATCCTTCGGGAATTCACTGAAGTATGCTATCCGAAACTGTTGGAAGGTCAAATTGCACAGTCCCTCCAGGACAGATCTGTCAAAACTTTCCAAGATCCTTTCATTTTTAAATTCTCCCAAAACCAACCGATTGATTTTTAAACCAGCCAGACCTTGAATACAAATTTTCATTACACGTGTACTATTAAAATTACTTCGCAAAGTCAGTTCATTGAGCTTAATTTCTTTAAAGGTGCCTGGTTCAATAAAGTCTAAAGGGTTCAGGGACAAATCTAAAGAGAGGTTGAGTAGGGGCATTTGATGTAGAACCTTCAAGTCTTCGTGATAAATATTTTGGATTTTGTTATTAGAAAGATCCAAGTGCTCCAGGTTGGGCAGGTTAGAAAAATATTCAGGAAACTTGAAGGAATGGATAAGATTGTGAGCCACATTAAGCTCCTTCAAGGTTTTGAGATGCCCAATGGGGAAGTCCTCTAGAGATGCCAGGTTTGTCTCCACAGCTACCAGCTTCTGTAAACTTGATAGCCCAGAAAAGGCTCCCAGGGCTAAACTCTGTATAGGGTTTCCTGTCAATATCAAGGTGGAGAGGTGGTTTAGGCCCTGATATGCATCATCTTCAATCATCTGAATTTCACATCTACAAGGAAAAGAGACACAGATTACATAATATTTCGGCTGAATTAAAAAAAAAAAACAAAATGAAATATCAACACAGTCATCTAGGTCTTCACACAGATATGACATGACATATTATGATGCATAGGCAGAAATATCAAGCAAGGCAGATGAAGCAAAGAAGAAGCCCCACACATTTGGTACTATCGTACTGGCCCCCGTGACAGTCTCTTTTTATCACACTAGGCACTCATGCTAAGCAGAGGCAGCCCATCCAACAGAGGGAAATCAGTTAAAGATCAATGATTGGGGCACGTGAAGACTGAACCTCGGATCAGCTTTAGCCATTTCCTGACACACATAATTGTGATTATATATCTGATTGGTACAGATGAGGCAGATAGCTGTTAGTTGTTAGGCATGATAAATGACTAGTGAATGTCAATTTCAAAGGTATAAAAAATTACACCGAAGTGTCACAGATATCCTTAATGTTCATGAAAAGTTCTCCATATAGGGCTCATCACTTAATATTAATCAGAGTATTAAGATGAAGAGAATATTTAACTTGGAAGCAGGAGATGTGAACATGAATCTCTGGTCTGCTGTCAACAAGGCATGTGCATGTATATGAATCCCTTAAACTCTCCAAGCCTCAATTTCCTCATCTACAAAAAGAAAAAAATGTATCAATAGATTTCCATAGGAAAAAAAGGCTGCCTGGTCTATCACAAAGCATCCTTAGAAGGTAAGTGGAGTTACTGTATATGAAGAAGCAACATGAGAAGTCAGAGTATCTATTGCACTGTAATCTGTCCTTGCCCTAATCCAGAATCTCCTCCTGGCTAACCAGGAGGGGGAGCTAGCCTCTCTGCAAGCACATATTTAAAGCCTCTGAGGGTAGTTCCTTGGGTATGTGTTGCGTCGAAAGTGAATTATAAGGGACATTGATGAGAAACTTTTGTTTAAAAAAAAGCGTTGGTCTGTCTACCTCAATTCAGTATATTTCTTGACAAAATTCTTATTCAGAAAACTGAAATTTATAAACTAGTGGAATGCTATAATAGTATTTTATGCTTATAAAGTCTACTTTACAAGGTTTTTAATATATATAGCGTGTTAACATTTAGTATCACAGTTAACCCTATGGGGTAAGGTTCACCATTTATGTTTCACAGATTTGAAAACTGAAACTCAAGTCACACAAAGTGACATGCCTCAGGCCACATGGCAGTATATGTTGGAGGAGGACCCAGCTCAAGTCTTCTGACCTCCATAAGGCTCTATGTCACTGCCTTCAAAATGCTTGATCCCCCCTTTGTTGTAGTCTATCAATATCCAAGTTAGAGTACAAAACATAAGATGATCACTCTTCTGCAGAAATATCTACTATCCTCTTATCCTTTATTAAGAGTTTCTATAATAAAATGTCATACATAAAATGTTTCTCCATTTTTCACAAACCCTTATAGAGATTATAGTCCATTATCTATTACATTTCTAAATAAGGTCCCTGATGATGAAAATGATTTTAGGATTCAATTCCCCCCAAAATGATGATAATAACTTCACCTGTTCTAATGAATGATATACTTCCCTATATCAGAAAAATAAAACATTAGTCACTGTTCTGTCTCACAGCAGATGTTTTCCTTTGATCTTGTTATCTTTCTCTTTGGGTTACTTGTATCTTTCTAATTCCTTATCCTCTACCCCACTTCCAATATTCTAAACATTATTTGAACCCACTCAGTTCATGAACTCTATATTGATTATTCACTGCATAGAAGGCCCCTTTTCTGTACAGCACAATGTCTTGCCTCTAGTTTGCAAATAACTTATCACCTCCTCTTATATATTACTATCCTTATTATCTCAGGTTCAAAAGCCAAAATCAGAATCATGTAGCATGTGTTGAATGTCTACTATGCTGAGCACCATGCTCAGGATTTAAACATATCAAGTCTTTCAAGTGGATATGCCCTCCTTAATAGCTAGGGTTGTATGTTATATATTAACACACTCTTGTTTCCTAGCAGAGTGAACAACATATAGCAAGTAGTCAATAAATATCTGCTGATGAAAGAGTTTGAGTCAATCTACTCCCCTAACTTAAAAGAAAATCAAAGATAGAATTGTCCTTAGAGACTGTCTCATCCAACTGCTCATTTCACAAATAAGAAAGCTGAGACCTGGAGAAGGGAGGTGGCTTGCCCGAAGTTATATAGCAGGTAAGATGTCTGTTGAATGAATAAATAGGTGAATGAAAATGAGACTTCACTAATCAGGCTTTCTGACTTAAGAATGAAATGATAAAACAACGAACATTTCTCCATGTACAATGGTAAAACTCATATATTACCTGGATAAATCCAACATCTGCAGTTCTGGGAAGTTGGAGAAGCTATGGCTGTTTAAATGATTCAGGTGGTTAAAGCTCAGGTCCAGTATCTTGGTCGATGTGGGGATGTTGTCAGGGATTCTGTAGAGATTCAGCTCCATGCATTGGTAACTAATGTTAGGAACCACCTGAAATGGTCAGACATTAGATGCAGTGTCTTGCTGCATGCATCTTACCAGACCTCCCAGCAACTCTCCTCTCCTAGGCCAGAGCCTGGGATGCCACTGGGACAAACACAGGGGCCAGTCAGCCGTCTTTCATCCATCCATCCATCCATTCATTTATCCACTCACTTCATTCTTATAAAATGTCTTACTCTAGATTAGGAAGGGAAAAGCACCTACCCAGTGTTTAACCTCTACTATCACAATGGCAGCATTTAGCGAGAAGCAGTGGAGTCAAGTGGTGAAGAGCTGAAGCTCTAGAGTCCAAAAGCTCTGGGTTTCACCCTTCCCTGTGATTTGCAACAAGGGATTTTGTTGTTGTTGTTGTTTTAATTAATTTATTATTTATTTATTTATTTAGGGCTGTGTTGGGTCTTCGTTGTGATGCGCGGGCTTCTCATTGCAGTATCTTCTCATTGCAGAGAAGAGGCTCTAGGTGTGCAGGCTTCAGTAGTTGTGACATGCAGGCTCAGTAGTTGTGGCTCACGGGCTTAGTTTCTCCGCGGCATGTGGGATCTTCCCGAGCCAGGGATCTAACCCGTGTCCCCTGCATTGGCAGGCAGATTCTTAAGCACTGTGCCACCAGGGAAGCCCCATTGTTGTTGTTTTTCTAAATACACCTCTTGTTGTATACAAGCTTAGGGAGACTGCGAGTCAGGTGTCCAGACCTTCCTTAGTCATAGCCCAAGTTTTGCCAATTGTATTCTTTCCCTTGGATCAAGGACCTTTGAGCAGATGAGATAGAAATGGGGACAAATCTTTGAACATGGGGACAAATCTTTGAAGTGCGTAGACTCCAGTGGTGGAACCTAGTGAGTAAGGTCAAGCACTGGATGCTGTCTTGGTTCCTCTGCTGAGTTCTATCATACTTTCCCAAATTCTCTGTAAGCCTCGTTCTCTAAACTCCCATTTATTTTCCTAATTCTCTGATTCTTCAACAAAATTCCTTGCTTAAGCCAGCTAATTTTGGTTTTCAGTTTAAAACCAGTAGAATCTTTTAAAAGGATTAATGAGATACGGTATTAAAGAGATTATCTCAAAGCCTATTACAGTGTAAATGATCAATAAATGTTAGCATGTTTTATTATTGGCTATTATAATTCCCCACTATATGCAGGCTTGTTTCTTATATGTTACATGTTTGAACTTAATCTTCAAATAAACCTTTTTAAGAAGAAAAATTCAGTGAGATGAAGTAACATGTGTAACGTCTCACAGGCCATAGTGCAGCTCTTTGCTTTATTCGCTTGTCTCCTGAAATGGTATTCCTCACAGAATCCTCACAGCCCGTACCGTCTAATAGAGGATGGTGCCAGACATCCTCCCTTACCCTCTTTTATCCTCCTTCACAGGAGTCATCACTATCTAACATTATGCCTTCTGTGTGATTGTTCCATACGTACTGTTTGTTTCCCTCACTAGATCGTAAGCTTTGAGACTCTAGCTCTCTGTCTCCAGCACTCAGAATGATGCCCGGAAAATATTTGTTTGAACAAATGAATTGACAACCGATTACATGGAAGTTTATTCAAATCCCAGTTGAAGGCATTTTCTGCTAAGTGCTGTGGGCAGCACAAAGGCCAATGTGATAAGGCTCCAGACTTCAATGAGCTCACAGTCTAGAGTAAGAGCTATGATAGGAGCACAGTTCATTCCTGAAAAGGGTCTTAAACCAGGCTTGGCAAGTATTCCGTTTGGTTCAGAAAAGGTAGAGATCAATCCTGGATCCAGGGATTGTAGATTGTAGAAGGCTTCCAAGAAAGAGAATATTTCCAAGTGGGTCTGGAAGGATAAGTGAGATTTGGATATGGGAAGAGTGTGAGTACACAGGGGTAGAAAACTAGCTCAGATTAGCTGGTGTGTGGCAGGAGTGGTGAAACCTAAACCAGAGGGGAAGCCAGAGCCAGATCAGGAGGGCCTCATACTTTGTCCTGTGGCAATACTTTTAATCACTTAACACGTATAAATTGAACAACTACATGTGCCAAGCACTGGGATAAAGTGATAAATAAAACCAGCAATGATCTTGCCCTCTTACAGATTCCATTTCAACAGAAAGACAAACAGTGAACAATAAATAAATATATATATATATTCACAACATTATATGTATTTTATATATATAGTATATATATGTATACCCAATGATGTGATATAAAAAAATAAAGCAGCATAGGAGATTAGAGTCAAATATAGTGAGTGGGGAGCTCTACGTGAGGCAATCAAGGAAGACTTCCCAGAGGAGGTGACATTTAAGCAGAAATTTGAATGAAGTGAGGGATTAAGCTATGAAAATATCTAGGGCTGCACTGTCCAATATGGTAGCCACTGGCCACACACAGTTGTTGAGTATGAGAAATGTAGATAGTTTAAATATGATAAATGTAAAATATATACAAATCTCAAGGACTTAGTACCAAAGAAAGAATGTAAACTATCTTGTTACTAGTCTAGTATATATTACATTTTGAAATAATATTTTGAATATACTGACTTAAATAAAAATATTGTTAAAGTTAAATTCACCTGTTTGTTTTTTATTTTTTTTAACTACTAGAACATAGTTTAAAACATAGTTTTAAATTCAGTTAGTTAAAATTAAGTTAATTTGGTTAAATACAAATTAGTTAAATTTAGTTTGTTAAATATATCATTTAAATTTAAATAGTATCATGTGACCCACTGAGCAGCACTGATCTAGGGAAGAGCATTCTAGCTAGAAGAGCTAGCCAGTGCAAAGGCCCCATGGTAGGAAAAGGTCCTAATAACAATGGAAAGTTATTAAAAGTTTTTAAGGACAGTAATTTGTTAGATCTGAACCTCAGAAAAAACAACCACAATGACAAAAAAACAGCAGACGAAAAGGAGCAGAGTAGATTAAAGGAAGGGGGCTGAGGGGTCAGGAGACGAGTCACTGCCCCAAAGTCAAGGCCAGGGGAACTGAGGATCTGCCCTAGGGTGGCACTGAGATGATGGGCAGGGTTGGACAAGTTTCAGAAACAGAGCATTTGGGGCATGGGAAATAGGAGGAGCCAGGAGTGGCTGTAATTATATCCTGGGGTGACCATGATTGGAGGATCCATACCCACTAACTGAACAGCAGGAGAGACACAGGGAGGAGGACAATGAGCAGGGAATGGGGGGAACAGAGGACGTGGAAATAACAAACTTGTCTTTGTTACGTATTAAAGTACACAATTTCCCCCATGTCCTCAATGTCAGGACTGCTGGTTATGCGTTTCTTGAATTTCTGCCACACCCTAAATCCCAGGGCATTCTTCTGGCTGCTTGGTTCTGCCGTGGGCTTTCCAAAGCAATTGTGAAGTCCATGCAGGGAAAAACAAAGGAGATCCTTCATGAATGAGATTACAAACCAGCTGGTTGATGTTTCACAAAGAAAGAAAGCATTGGGCTTCCCTGGTGGTGCAGTGGTTGAGAAACCGCCTTTCAGTGCAGGGGACACGGGTTCGATCCCTGGTCCGGGAAGATCCCACATGCCGTGGAGCAGCTAAGCCCATGTGCCACAACTACTGAGCCTGTGCTCTAGAGCCCGCGAGCCACAACTACTGAGCCCACGTGCCACAGCCACTGAAGCCTGCGCGCCTAGAGCCCATGCTCCACAAGAGAAGCCACTGCAATGAGAAGCCCGCACACCGCAACAAAGAGTAGCCCCCACTGGCCGCAACCAGAGAAAAACCCGCGCGCAGCAATGAAGACCCAACACAGCCAGAAATAATAAATAAATAAAATAAAATAAATAAATTTATTTACAAAAAAAAGAAAGAAAGCATTGCCTTAGCTGATATTTTGCATCTCTCCCTGTCTCTTTTTCTTCTCTCTCCATCGCTCTTTCTCTTTCTCTGTATCTCTGTCTCTCCTTTTCTTTTCCAACTCTTTTTCTTTTCATTTTTTGGACAGAACTATGACTAGATTCAGAAGTCTGAAGTCCACTTAGAAAGTTGTTTCTATTAAGAGACCAAAAATATCTTCTTCCTGAGATCGAAAGGGGCAAAGCAACAGCTTGAAGCAGAGTGTACAGACCACCAGCGTTAAGCAATGACAGGAAGCAGGCTTCTTACAACTTTCTGTTAAAGCCTATAATTCTTTTATCGATGTGAAAACTCGTCTCAGAGAGGTTTAATAACTTCTGCAAGGTCACACACCCCGAAAGTGAAAGAAGAGTGTTTTTTTTTTTGTTTTTTTTTTTGCGGTATGCGGGCCTCCCACTGCCGTGGCCTCTCCCGTTGCGGGGCACAGGCTCCGGACACGCAGGCTCAGCAGCCATGGCTCACGGGCCCAGCCGCTCCGCGGCATGTGGGTTCCTCCCGGACTAGGGCACGAACCCACGTCCCCAGCCACTGCGCCACCAGGGAAGCCCCAAGAAGAGTGATTTTAAGCAGGTCTATCTGACCTGAAGTCCCTAGGAGCACTTTAACTCCTAAATGGGACATGACCCTATGGGCTGCTTGTTAATGTCCTATAGCCATGAATCATTTGGTCCCTGTGGTTTCTTAAGTTTTTAAGGTAATTTGATGTCTGTTTGCAAATGAAACTAACTGGGGCCCGTCATGGGAAACTGAGCTGAGAGCAGTTTTTCAGAAGCAAGGTAAAGCTCCAGGAAGCCGAACTGACTCCAACCACGTACCTGTACACAAGGGTCCCAGCTCTCCGACCTCAGGCAGAAGAGGAAGGCCATGGCTAGGATCAGAGCTGCAGCCAGGCGGGTGTGAGGCATCCTCCTGGCATTTTCTGTGACCAAAAGTGGCCTTCTGGAAACATGACGCTCTGTGTCGGCCGGTCAAGGCAGCCTCCGAGGCACTGTGCTTTCTTCTCTTTCCTGCTCGGCGCCCCAGGACACTGACTGTATTCAAAGCAGTGCTGGGCTAAGGGAGGAGAGGAAGTGAGAGTGGCAACCTTAGCATTCTGGACTTTTGTTTCTCTAATATCTATCTCCTCTGTCACTGGAGGGGAAGTTAGAAGAAGAAGAAGAAAATGTCTGCAGACCAGGGGCTGGAGTAACAGCAAGAGGAAGCTGGCTGTTATCCCAAGAGGTCATCTGACCTCAGGATTAGAGAGTTTAGGAAAGTAATCAGACTGGTCATACAGCATGTGTGACTAACTACCTAGGACGGTGGCTTCCCACTTTTGTTTTAGTAGTGGAAACTTACTGTCTGTATTAATTTCCTAGGCCACTATTAAAAAAAAAAAAAACACACAGACTAGGTGGCTTAAACAACAGACATTTATTTTCTCACAAAGTTCGGGAGGCTAGAAGTCTGAGTTCAGAGGGTCAGCAGGGTTGATTTCTTCTCAGGCTCTTTCCTTGGCTTGTAGATGGCCATCTTCCCCCCTGTGCCTTCACATGGTCTTTCTTCTGTGTGTGACTGTGTCCTAAGTTCTCTTCTTATAATCAGTCAGTCAAACTGGATGAGGGCCCACCCTAATCCATTACCTCATCACCTCATTTTACCTTAATTGCCTTTTTAAAGACCCAATCTCAAAATACAGTCACATTCTGGGGTAATGGGGTGAAGACTCCAACCTATACATTTTGGCGGGGGATACTATTTAGCCCACGGCACTGTCCAATTTTATGAAATCAAGATTCATAAAAGGTAAGCCCACATTTATGAAACATTGAAAATAATGCTCCAGTGAAACACATTTTGAAAAGTACAGGAATATTGGCAAAAGATTGGGATGAAAAATCAAATATACCGAAATTCAAATCCAGCCTAGGTGATTTATGGTCTTGTAGCATTGATCAAGTCACTTAAACTATTGAGACTCAATTTCTGGTCTGTAAAATGGGACAATAGTTCTAATCACAACAGAAGTTCACATTTATGAAATTTCATAAATAGAAAGCCATGTGATGCAAGCCACTAAGCATTAGTTTTCTGGTCTCTCAAGTGGAGATAATCACATTTGTCTTGCATGATTGAATTAAGTTAATTTACATAAAATGCCTAGTCTAGTGCATGGTTCATCAGGATATTCCATAAATTGGTAGCTATTAAGGTGATTAAAAATATGAATGTAATGAGGATAATAATTCAAAGTACTGTTATGGGATTAAATAAGATGGCATTTGTAAAGCTTTGAGGACAGAGAGTGTCTAGGGTGTAAGAAGTGCAGTGTAAGTTTCTGAACATAGGTTAAAATGGGGATGTTATTAGTATTGTATCCTAAATAGTTCTACCAAGATGTCCCCTAGGCACCTCAAATCCAACACATCTAAAATCAAGCAGTGAGGAAGCATGTCATAGGGGACGGAGCACAAACTCTTGCAGACTTCTTCAACAGCACTGCTGTAAAATTAAGCTAAAAAGAGTCCCCCTGTCAAAATGTTGCTTTAAGGATTGATTGAGACTATGTAAAGGTCTTAAAGCAGTACCTGGCACCGAGTAGGTGCTCAGTAAAGTTTAGTTCCCTTGGAAGTTAACAGCATTTTACTTCCATAGTCATCCAAAATGGAAATCTTTTTGACTTCACTTCTCTCATCAAATGTATATTAACTGTATTTTCATATTGTCTGTATTCTTGATGCTCTGGCATTGGTGGCCTTGCTGATGAGGATAGACTGGGCTGCTCAGTTCTTAGAGATAGCAGATGATTTGCCCTGGAGCATATTTTCATATGCAAACTAACCAAACCAGAGCCCATGCTCTGAAACACCTCCTCTATCTGGCTTTTATACAGTAAGTCCCCTACATATGAACCTTCAAGTTGTGAACTTTCAAAGGTGAAAATGTGAGTTTGCACGTCCAGTCACGTAAATTAGTTCATGTGTCTGGCGTACATTGTCACGTGCGTGCCTCCTCTGCAAGTGGTTGTGCTTTTGTGTACTTTACAGTACTGTATAGAGTACAGTAGTACAGTATCTTTATTTCAAGCTAGATCTGCGAGAGGACAACTTCATTGAACTCCTTGCTGTGCAACATGAGGAGCTTACTGATGAAGAACTGATGGAATTGGAGGCCCAGAGAAAGGATGAAAAGAGACAAGAGGAAGAAGAAGTAACTGAAGAACCAAAGAGATTCACAATGCAGGAAATGGCAAAGGGATTTTTTATTTGAGGAGGCACTGTTAGTATTTAAGGCACAGGACCCAAACATAGAATGGTACACGAAGGTTGTAGCAGCAGCCATTCAGAATGCAATCCAGTGCTACCATGTCATCTGTGACGAGAAGAAAAGAGCTACTACCCAGACATCACTGGACTGTTTTTCAAGAAGATACATAGTATTGAATCCAGCAAGGAACCAGAACCTGTGCCATCAACATCAGGCATGAGTGAAACTGCAGCCTGCCCTCCGTCTCCTGTTGCTGATGATCCTTCAGCTCTACCATCTCCCACCCCCTCTCCCTCCTCCAGTCAGTAACTCTTCTTGCCTGTTCACTCAATGCCAGTCCCTGGATGCCAGCTGTTGTACTGTACTACTGTACTTTTCAAGGTACCATACTGTAAGATTAAAAGTGTTTTATTTTTTGTTTTTTTTTGTATTATTTGTGTGAAAAGTATTATAAACCTATTACAGTATAGTACTATGTAGCCAATTGTGTTAGTTGGGCACCTAGGCTAACTTTATTGACTTAGGAACAAATTGGACTTTAGAACGTGATCAAATGGAACTCATTTCTGAGTAGGGGACTTACTTACTGTAATATAGAAGGCAATGTTCTTCTGTCTTAATCATCGCAGGGCCAGGTACCAGACAACTAGAGAAAGCCCGTATACCCCAGAGCCTGCTGAACTTAAAGTGTCCAATCCTAAGCTTACTCACCCTGCTTTTTCTTGCCTTTCCCACAGAAGCCGTAATAAAGGCTCCTGCTCACGCCTTCCCCTTGCTCCTTCTGCCTCCTGATGGACTCTGGTGCTTCCTCATGTGGCTCCTCAGGGTATCACATGCCCCCTCCTCTTGGGAACTGTGAGTAACAAACTATCTTTTCAATGGCAATTGTCTCCTGATCTGTCAGTCTCACAACACCTGCATAATAATAAAATCAGCATTTTAAAACAAAACATTCTACCAAGTTCTAGAGATTTTTATCTGTAAAATAATTCTAAAACGTCAGTCTTCATTTCTGTTAGTATGACCATTGAACACATCCCTTGGCCTAGAGTATTGCAATGCACTGCTCAAGGGTCTTCCAGGGTCCAGACACACTTCTTTCAAAGTCTCAACTCTTGTTATCCATCCTTTATCCCCAAATCAAAGCAATCTTCCTAAAATGCAAATAAAACTATCTCATGCCATGTCCATAATATTCTGAGGCTGTGTATTGCCTAGATCCCAAGCATCTTGGCCTACCCCCCACTACACACACGCACACACACGCATGCACACACACACACACACACACACACACAGAGTCACTGAAGTGTTCAGCTCCACAGCACCAATTCTATTCTACACTATGGAAGGGGAACACAAATCTGTGTTGATTAGGGGGTTATCAGTGCCACAACCTTAGCATCCTATAATATCCATTTCATGATGATTATAAGAAAGTAACAAGAGTGAACAATCAAAACATAGCCTGGCTCAGGGAAGAAAGCCCCTCACAGTTTGGCATATCTAAGAACCAAACCTGATTCCATTCAACAATTCTAAATTTCACATTTTTTCATACGTTAACACCTCTCAAATCAGAACGTGTCTCATAATTGACAACATATTACAATTATCATTGGCAGAGTTTTTTTTTTCTTTCCTGGTGACAAATAAGGTAATGGTACATCTAACAATCAATGGTACCTTATATTCAATGAGAAACAGTTTGTCAATAAGAAGACAAAAACAAACAAACAAAAAACCCACAAGCTCTGTTCAAATAAATAAAGAAAACAAATGGTTGGAGAATAAAGAGATTTGTTTCTTAAGTACTCCTTAGAACATGTACTAGAGTAATGGGCATTTTGCATCTACAAAGAAAAATAGAGTACTCAATGTTTCCTAACCTTTTTGACCCACGGTGAATCTCTTTTATCCTTGGATACCCATTACCAGGCCTGTATCCATTAGCGTGCTGTGGAACCATGTTCCTGTGATCTGTAGTACAGAAAATGCTACTCTTAAGCAGAATCATGAAGGATATTCCCCTGGCACCCAGCGACCCAGTCCCTGTCTCTAGGGCTGGGTCATCACATGAAGTATTGCCCTGTATTTTTCGTCCAAATACCCCTCCTACCAGCGGTGAGTGAGTGCACCCCACAGGGGCTATCAAGGTAAACAGCCTAAGTAGTGCCTACTCCTCCCCAGCCTGAAATGTCTGCGGCACTTCTGTGTTATTTTAAAAATTACTTTGAATTTTCTGTCTCTGTATTGTTTGTCTCTACCAGTAGACTGTAAACTCCATGAGGGTAGAAGCTTTGTCCAGTTTCATATAGATTGAATGCATGGGTATATACTCAGTAATTAATGAATGGATCAATGAACGATATATCTGAATTTGTTCTTAATATGCAGCTAGTATTTTAGAGTATTTGTCCCTTTCCAGTAATGTGATTCTCTTATAATATGTTCAGTGATTATTCTGGGGCTTTCTTACTATTCTCATACTTTTAAATACTTGTTCTTTATACTTTTATTATGGTTATACTTTTCTACTCCCTAATATTCCCTGAGGGTACATGTGCCCCAGTTTAAGCAACACAGAATAATAGAGTCACAGCAAGTGGGTTGGGATAGAAGTCCTCGTTGCATTAAACACCATGCCTTGTCTTGGGTTAGAAAAATCTTCTTTGTCTTTTCGAGTGATGAACCTGAGGCAGAGACTGGTTGATTATGAACAAGAGAGTCTTTCCTCTTTGCTCTGTCTCTGTACTCCTCCAAATCATTCAGTGGATCTCTGCTTGTCCATCCAGACCCTGGAAAGGTATGGTGTAATATATAGAAGGCTATATTTTTAAATATTTAATTATTCTATTTACTTTCTGGCATCATCATTTCTTTGTATGTGACTTACCTTTAACTTCGCCGAGTTTCCTTAACTGTGTAATGGAAATAACACTGTGGCCTAATCAATAATATTGTTTGAGTGTTAAATGAGATAGTATTTGTGGATGTACTTGTAAATGTTACAGTTCTACACAAATGTTGACTACCATTCAGTCATTCACCCAATATGTAGTAAATGCTTAACATCTGCCAGGCACTGTTCTAGGCACTAGGATACATCAGTGAATAAAACAGACACCCCTGCTTGCATGGAGCTCATGTTCTAATGAGGAGAGAGCCAAGAGAAATTATAAATAAGTGTGTTACACAGTATGTTAGAGGATGTTAAGATCTATGGGTGGAAAATTAAAAGAGTAAGTGGTAAAATTCAATGAAGAGTGGTAAGGGTACTGAAGTTTTAAATAGGACAGTCAGTATGGGCCTCCTTGAGAAAGACATTTCGAGCAGATTCCTGAAGGAGTTGCTAGCCATGCAGGTATCTGGGAGAACATTGGGAGCAATTTTGCCCCTAGGGGACATTTGGCAATGTCTGAAGACATTTTTGTTGTCACACTTGGCAGCAGTAAGTGTTGCTACTGGGATCCAGTGAGTAAATCCAGGGATGTTGCTAAACATGCCACAATGCACAAGACAGGCTCCCAATCCAAAATACCAATAGTGCCAAGGTTAAGAAACCCTGAATTAGAGGGATAAGCTGGTGCAAAAGCCTAGGGACAGGAAGTTGTCACAACCAATAAGGAAGCCAGTGTAGAGATGCACAAGTGACCATCTAGATCACTTAGGGTGAGGTAGGCCATTGTAAAGGCTTTTGAATCTTCTTGATACCTACCCCAGGCTCCCCAGGCAGGCACTGTCACTCCCTTCTCAGTGCTCCCACAGTAACCAGCTGTCATGCTCAACAGCGATTAATTTTCTGCATGTCTCACTAGGCTTTCAAGTCCTTGATGATAGCAGTCAAATCTGGTCCATCTCTGTACACCCTGTGCCTATCACAGTGCTTAATACCCAGTAGGAGTTCAATGTATGTTATTTGCATCAATGATTATGATAATAACTTTGGATGATAATAGCAATTGATTTTATTTTTATTCTACATACAGGCTAATAAGATCCATGAAAGGACAGATTTTGTCAGTTACATTCAGAGCTGTAGTTGCAATGCCTAGTCGTTACCAAGTACATAATAAGTGCTTAATAAACACCGATTGAATAAAAGAATGAGTAGGTTATATACATAATCAGCCCTTCCCTTGATTTCTGGTCAGTCAGATTTCTCCTCTTCTTAGCAACTTCTCTTGAAAAAGAGGAAAGAGAAGTTGAAAAGGAATATCTGCTCTTTTTTCTAGAAGACAACCTATGACAAAATACTCTGAGCTGGTAAGCTGATGCGACCGTGCTACACTGGCAGGTCACATTATAACACGTTAAGTGTAGACAGCACATGCTTGCATAACCCAGGGTAATCTTTGGAAAAGGGTGAGGACATCAATCAATCAATCAAGCTGGTTGATTCCACAAGTAACTCCCCTTTTCTCCTATTTCCCACACTAGAGGAATCCAGAAATCTGGAGATGATCCGATGGGGAAAGGATGAACAAATATGCAACCTGGGTAAATAAATGCACATGGAGCACTGAAAAGTATCCAGTGAATGCTTTCCTTGAGGTTCAAGAGATACGGTTCAATCCATACAGAGTGGAAAGGATGGTGCAAGATTCAGCGTGACATTCCTAGTACCCCGGCTTTATCCTTAGCCTTTGAGAGAACCCTACTTATAAGCTATCCCTTGCTCTGCAAAAAGTATTATACCTAAACCCTGTTCCTCACGTGCTCTCCCAGGCCCCTGCAGACCCTTGGTCCTTAACTCTTCTCTTCCTTCCAAAGTCCAGGCGTTGTGTTAGCTACAAGACTTATTAATATGAGTTGTTAGTTTTTCCCTGTTTGGCTTGGTGTTGTTGATGGGTAGGGGAAAGGGAAAAATCTACAGATTCTAAGGAGAAGAGCATAGGACAATAGGACCCTTGTGGATTGACCACCAAGTAGGAGGGGAAAAAAAAAAAAAAAAAAACTAAAATGAAAAGAAACCCAAAGGATGAATACTTACATGATGAAAGTGAAACTCATTCCAATCAATTATTTTATATTTGATGCTTATATAAGTACTTGCCTCCTTTCCTGGTCTGAGTCAAAGTAGGGGGAAAAAAATAGGGGAAAACCTTTCCTAGTGCCTTGGTCTTAGATGGTTGAGGCTCTAGGGAGCAGGAAGATGAAGAGAGAAAGAGAGAAAATAAAAAGGTTTGATGTAACATTGTGGAAAGGGATTGTGCTTGGGGTAGCATAAAATATGTTTAGAATACTAAACATAAACATGCTTCTATTTTGACTCCGTCCTTTTGATCCACGCCAGAGACCATGCCTTTTTCGTCTTTGACTCCTCTAGAGCTCAGCAAAGGAAATAGCCATCAAATGTGTCCTGAATGACTCAGCAAAGGAACAACTCTCAATGAGTTGGCATAGAATAATAACTGAAATGTAAGGACTATGCATTTGATTGGGAGTTTTTGCTTCTAATGCTTCATCATGTCTTAGCTGTGTGACATCAGCCAAGTCATTTAACTTCAGTAAGCCTTAGTTTCTTTCTCTGTAGAATGCTTCCTATAAAGACAAAATGAGATAATGTAGGCTAAGACCACAACAAATTAAGTCTGTTAGTACTTGATGAAGATTTCTCACTGCTTGTGGAAAAGTAGCACCCTATGCTCCTTTCTGATCACAGACAGCTTTTTCTGGGTTGACTTCTTAATATCTTTGAGTTAGTCTGAGTTTCCCACAACTTGAGAAGATGCAAAGTAAATGGGTGATGGAGCTCCTGTAACTTTGTATATTGAGGTTTAATTCCCACGACCTGTTTCCCCCACTGAAAGAGCACATGTTACTTTATGAGGCCTACTGGAATTGAATGTGAAAAGGAGGTGGTGACTCAGGGTGTTTGGGGAAAAAAATCTTGTTTTCCAAGGCTTCAGACTCAGCTCAGAGCAGATCGCCACATGGTTCTCTGTTTACTTCTTCAGCTTCCTCTATTCCCAGCCCCTCACACTCATATATAGCAGTCAAAGTGACTTCAGTTTCCACCGGATTTTTTTAGAAATATTGTTCTGGCACTTATGCATACTTACTTAGTTTTTTTTTTTTTTAATATTTATTTATTTATTTGGTTGCACCAGGTCTTAGTTGCAGCAGGTGGGCTCCTTAGTTGCGGCACATGGGCTCCTTAGCTGCGCTACATGAACTCTTAGATGTGGCATGCATGTGGGATCTAGTTCCCTGATCAGGGGTCAAACCCGGTCCCCTGCATTGGGAGTGTGGAGTCTTATCCACTGCACCACCAGGGAAATCCCATATACTTACTTGTTTCAAAAGACATTTTCTCATAGCTCATAATCCTCTCAAAGCCAGAAACCCTCCAGGACAAGAACCTTACTTTGCACATATTTGTATTCTACGTAGCACTTTACCCTGTAGTAAAAATCAACTAATGGAAGGCAGGAAGAAATAGAGGGAAATAATAAACGGACTTGATAGCAGAATACATTTTTAAAAGTAAGGTTTGGAAAGCTATCTATAAAATTATTTGACACTATCACAAAGCATAACGTGACACTCAAAAGCAATGCAACTAAAAGAAAAATTCTCATTGCCTAAGAACTGAAGTGAATCCTCTCTCCATTTCCTGCTAGTAAGGTGCTCTGGGACTGCACAGTCAGGCCTACACAATGAAGCCCATGGGTTCAGCTGCCTTGGGCCTCTCAAAAGGCATTTGCTTCATTTCCACCAACCACAAGCCTTTGCTTCTGCCTCTGTCCCAGTCCAGCTGGACAACACATGCTAGAGGACTGGCTATTCTAAAATCTCTCTCCTACTCTTGATAGGTGGTTTCCATGGAGGTCCCTCAGTCCCATCTAACTCTTTCACCTTTAAATGTGCTGAAGAGCGAGTTTGAAATTAGACCCAGAGCCATATGGGAAAGCTGAGGGCAGCATATGGTTGCAGATTGCTCAATGCTGATTGATAGCATCTTTAAGCTCACCTTCCATCTCTCTTTACACAGGAAACAGTGATAGGGTCGGAGTTCTGTATTTTGAATTGCTCTGTCCTTCATGTGGGAAAATGAGACTCAGAATACAGCACCCATGTTAAAACTTGTTTTAGTTTCTTGGTCATGGTGGAGGTAGAGTACAAAGAAATATCTGTACTCCTACTTGTGATCAATGGGAAGTAAACTGATAGGGATAGAGATTCAGTCTGTGAACTTGAATGATGGTCTGTCCTGTAGAAATGCGACTTTAAGTCAAACCTAACTAGGTCTCACCTGCAGATTTAGGTCATGCCAACATAAACTGTAGATGGGGATGAATCAGTCCCATGGAAACAGGGAGCATATTGCTACAGTTATTACAGTGAGATGATAAGAGGAGGGAGAAGTTCTGTGGTCCAAGCAGGGAAGATATTTTTTTTTAACAAGCTGAAAAATCTGAAAAGAAGAGGATGCCAAAAAAAAAAAAAAATAGCAGGGAGTCAACTGCAAAGAATCAAAGAGAAAGAGTAAGCATGCAGAAGGAAGTAAATAATTCAGGCTCTATCTCTGCAAATTCTGGGCTACAGCATGTCTTACCTCACTTCACAAACAATGCCATCATTATTGCAAGGACAAATACTGGCCTTATGACAAATTATGACAAATGCTGTCATAATTGAGCAAATTTCAGAAAGCTCCACTGGGTCAATTGGTAGTGGTTTGTCTCCTTTATGAAGTCAGGTTTTCAAGAAGGAAAGCTCTTGTTTCCATGAGTAAGTACATTTTTCTGTTTGTTTGTGAAAACTAAAACTTAGCTATACAAATGCACTTTTTCATATAATTAAGTCTGGCAGAGCTGGAACCCAAAACAAGATTTCTTTTTTAATTCCAGCTGCATAATTATACTGTATTATCAAGCGAATAAACCAACAAACAAGTAGACATAGAAAAACCCTTTAACATGGAAAAAGGGAGAATCATCACAGAATATACCCTGGGAAAGAAAGACAAACAAGGAGAGAGAAAGGGTTTTAGAACTTTGAAATACAACAAATCAATGTGATTCTTATCGTCACCAGTGACATCATTAATTGAGGTCCAGTTCATGTACCAGAGAGTAGCTTTGATAACAATATGTCACTGAACCATCACTGGGGCCGTAAACAGCTTTAATGAGACTTACCACACCATTCATTTAAACTGTACAATTCAATGTTTATTTTAGTATATTCACAAAGATGTTCAACCATCACCACAGTCAATTTTAGAACATTTTTGTCACTGCAAAAAGAAACCCTGGGTCCTTTAGCAATCAATGCCCTACCCCACGTCCATTGCCCTAGCTCTAAGCAACTATTATTCTACTTTCTGTCTCTATAGATTTACCTATTCTGCGCATTTAATATAAATGAAATCTTATAATATGTAGTATTTTGTGACTGGCTTCTTTCACATAGCATACTGTTTTCAAGGTTTATCCATGTTGTAGTTGTATCAGTACTTCATTCTTTCTGTGGCTGAATAAAATTCTATTGTATGGATATACCACAATTTGTTTATCCATTGATTAGTTGATGAGCATTTGTTTCATTTCCACCTTTTGGCTATTATAAATAATATTAATGTAAACATTTATGAACAAGTTTTTGTGTGGACATGTTTTAATTGCTCTTGGGTATATACCTAGGAGTGGAATTACAGAGTAATATGGTAACTGCATTTTTCCTCATCTGGGGAACAGCTAGACTATCTTCCAAAGTGACCATTCCTGCCAGCAATGTGTGAGGGTTCAAATTTCTGCACATCCTCACCAACACTGGTTACTGTCTTTTTTATTATACCCATTCCAGTGAGTGTGAAGTGATATCTCACTGTGGTTTTGATTTGCATTTCCCTAATGGCTAATGAGGTCAGGCACCTTTTCAAGTGCTTATTGGCCATTTATATATCTTCTTTGGAGAAATATCTATTTAAGTTCTTTGTCTATGTTTTAACTGAATCGTATTTTTATTATTGAGATGTGTTTTATTTATATAAATATATATTCTGTATACTAGTCTCTTATCAGATATATAATTTGCAAATATTTTCTCCCTTTCTATGGGTTGTCTTCACTTTCTTAATAGTGCCCTTTGAATCACAAATATTTTAAGTTTTGAAGTTCACATTATCTATTGTTTCCTTTGTTGCTCATGCTTTGATGTCATATCTAAGAATCCATTGCCAAATCTGAGGTCATGAGGTCGTGAGAATTTGTCTGTATGTTTTCCTATAAGAATTTTATACTTTTAGCTCTAACATTTAGGTCTCTGATCCATTTTGAGTTAATTTTTGTATATGGTGTGAGATAAGGATTCTTTTTTTTTTTGGCTATGTTGGGTCTTAGTTGTGGCACTTGGGAATCTTCATGGTAGCACACGGGATCTTTCGTTGCGGCACGTGGGCTCTTCATTGTGGCACGGGCTTCTCTCTAGTTGTGGCATGTGGGTTTTCTTTCTCTAGTTGTGGCACATGGGCTCTGTAATGTGCGGCACACAGGCTCTCTAGTTGAGGTGTGCGAGCTCAGTAGTTGCAGTGCACAGGCTTAGTTGTCCTGCGGCATGTGGGATCTTAGTTCCCTGACAAGGGATCAAACCGATGTCCCCTGCATTGGAAGGCAGATTCTTTACCACTAGACCATCAGGGAAGTCCTGGGATTCATTCTTTATTTGATTTTCACACCACAATTTGCTGAAAAGATTAATCTTTTCCCATTTGCATCCTTGTTGAAAATCAGTTGATCACAGACACATGGGCTTATCTCTGAACTTTCAATTCAGTTATCATATTGATCTTTATGTGTATCTTTATGCCAATACCACACTGTATTGATTGCTGTTGCTTTGCAGTAAGTTTTGAAATTAAAAAATGTCAGTCTTCTAACTTTGCTCTGTTTTGGCTCTCCTGGTTCTCTTTAAATTCCATGCAAATTTTAGAATCAGCTTGTCAGTTTCTACAAAGAAGTCAGCTGGAATACCGATAGAGATTGCATGAATCTGTAGATCAATTTGGGGAATTTAATCATTTTATCTATTTTAAGTCTTCTAATCCATCTAACAATCTAGTGATTTTTTCATTTCAGTTATTGTACATTTCAACTCTAGAATTTCCATTTGGCTCATTTCTATAATTCTCTGGCCTACAGTTTAGCCTATATCTCCAGTGAATCTAACAATATCTTCCCAACTGCCATCCATCACAAGCTCCACTAGTTTTTGTTGTTGTTGTTTTTGTTAGTTTTTCCCATCTTTATTGGAGTATAAATGCTTTACAATGTTGTGTTAGTTTCTGCTGTACAACAAAGTGAATCAGCTATATGTATACATATATCCCCATATCCCCTCCCTCTTGAGCCTCCCTCCCACACTCCCAGTCCCATCCCTCTCGGTCGTCACAGAGCAACAAGTTGATCTCCTTGTGCTGTGCAGCTGCTTCCCCCTAGCCAGCCATTTTACATTTGGTAGTGTATATATGTCAATGCTACTCTCTCACTTCATCCCAGCTTCCCCTTCCCACCCTGTGCCCTCAAGTCTGTTCTCTACGTCTGCGTCTTTATTCTTGCCCTGCCACTAGGCTCATCAGTACCGCTTTTTAAAATTCCATATATATGCATTGGCATACAGTATTTGTTTTTCTCTTTCTGACTTACTTCACTCTGTATGAGATTCTGGATCCATCCACCTCACTACAAATAACTCAATTTCATTCCTTTTTTACGGCCAAGTAATATTCCATTGTATATGTGTGCCACATCTTTATCCATTCATCTGCTGATGGACATTTAGGTTGCTTCCATGTCCTGGCTGTTGTAAATAGTGCTGCAGTGAACATTGGCTCCACTGTTTTTGTGAGAGCTCTTGAGCTTGAAATTCCCCACTCTCTTGTAAATAAGGTCAGTTCCTTTGGGAAGAGATTAGGAACTACCTGTTTAAGACCTGCTTCTTCCCCTAGGCAAAATCTCTGAGGCAGGGCTCTGAAGCTGGGGATTGGGGCAATGCTGTGATTCTCTCTGAGTTACACTTCCCACTTTAGGAGCTGAGTGCTCAGTGGATAGGAATGGAAGTAGCATCAGGTCTTCTTGGCTTGCCTCCCTCAGCATGGAACCACTGCCTTACAAGCTGGGACAAGGAAGATTGGCTTCTCAGTATTCTTAGTGATACCTGCCCAAGGTAGAGCCTCCATGCCATTAGTCGGGACTCAGCAGAAGAAGAAAGAAGTCACCACTTGGCTGCACTCACACAGAACTTGGCCTCAGCAGCAAGTCGCTGGGGCAGGATGAAAAATGCTGACATACTTCTCCCCCTGGGAAGGTAGCCCTTCAACTGGGAGCTGGGGGAGATGGAGTCCTGTATTCTTGACAGCATAAATCTAAAGTCCAGTTTCTGTTTCACTGAGCTGGGAGTGGGGAGTGAGTGAGTCTTGCTTTTGATACTATGGATTCTCATTGTTCCTACTAAATTTTAGTAGATTTTCTTGAATATATGTTTCTGCATTTGCTATATGCCATTTGGACCATTTCCAGAGACTTTGAATGTTTTCGTTTTTCAATAATTTTTGCCAGTTTCTATGGGGAGTATGTCTACACAGCTCCTCATGCTGTCATTCCAGAAGTGGATCTCAAAAATATGTAATGTTTATACCAATGTTAATAGCCTACAAATAAGACCAACAATCATAGGAGAGGCAATGGGCAAGAAGAAGCGGTAAATGGGGCTTAAAGAAAGGAAAGAGGAAGAACAATAAGAAATGCATACAATGGGAGAAGAAATGACAGCAAGAAGAGACAAAAACAGATGGAAAAAAATAAACAGTGCAAAATAGCCATATTTGACCCAAATTGGTCAGAATGAGCTTGAATGTGGAGTAACTGATGTAAAGTTGATATCCCTCACACTGACCTTTCATCACGTACTGACTTACGTTCCAACATCATCCAACTGTTTCAGGTGTTCACATATCAAGTTTCCTACAGGTGATCTTGAATTCGTGCAAAAATTATGCTTTTCCCCCTTCTGTCTCAAAATATATAAATCCTCCCTATCTTTGAAGGATCAGCTCAAATGCCATCTCCTCCAAAAAGCATCTCCTCGTTTACCCACAGCTGCCTTGATGTCTGTTCTCTCCATTCTCTGATTTTTTTTGAATAATTTATCTGTATCTCTTTTGTGAAATTATCATTTTTACCTCTCCTCCAGAGTTCCTTGCCTCCTGCTTATTCCCAAATCTAATGCTCTGAGATATCCTCAGAGATTCTTCCAGTGTGTTTTTCTTTTCTTACGTTAACCAGGGTAAACTTACAATCAATAACCCTAATCAATACAGATATATGCAATTTTTTTTCAATTTTTTTAACATCTTTAGTGGAGTATAATTGCTTTACAATGGTGTGTTGGTTTCTGCTGTATAACAAAGTGAATCAGATATACATATACATACATCCCCATAGATATGTGCATTTATAAAAATGATGGAGTGAGATTGGCACAACGATATACTCATAGTCTTCAGTCCATCAACTGAATGAATAACACTGAATGAACAAATTGAACAAATGAATGTCAGAAATAATGAAGTGTGCATATTATCAGATTGGGAAACTGATAAAGAAAAGCAACTCACAGTAACCTTACGGAGAATGGAGTAAATACAGACAGGGAAACTAGGATTCTATTCCTTATGGCTCTGTTACTAAATCTTGCTATGTGATCTTGAGCAAAGTATCTAAACTACTTCAGTTACTTCATCTGTAAAGATAGGAGGTATCCTAAGTTTTTTTGTTTTGTTTTGTTTTTTCTGCTCAGAGTCTCTTAAAAGAGACTATGCTATGAAAAGTGGTCTACGATAAAACAAGTGTAACAAATTCTCAGGTAATTATAAATGTAAGTGCAAGACCATTTTTTTAGTTAAGTGAAAATATATAAAGAGAAGGCGACTATAACTATGCGATGCTACACACTCCACTTCAGCTTCCAAAAAGACATTTCCCTTCTCCTCTCTCAATTACATGACCAACTCAAAGAGCCTATAAGTTAGAAATGTTTATTTTTAACAAAGAGAGAACACTGGACATAACATCACAGTTTAGAAAATCTTCTCTCTCCAGAATTTTCATCCTAGGTAATTGGATTAGCCTCATGTCACAAACACTACTAGCTCCCAAGTCTATGGAGAAATCTGGTTTAAAATTTCCACTCAGAGGGGCTTCCCTAGTGGCACAGTGGTTAAGAATCCTCCTGCCAGTGCAGGGGACACGGGTTCGAGCCCTGGCCCGGGAAGATCCCACATGCCGCAGAGCAGCTAAGCCTGTGCGCCACAACTACTGAGCCTGTGCTCTAGAGCCCACGAGCCACAACTACTGAAGCCCGTGGGCCTAGAGCCCGTGCTCTGCAACAAGAGAAGCGACGACAATGAGAAGCCTACACACTGCAACGAAGAGTAGCCCCCACTTGCCACAACTAGACAAAGCCCGCGCACAGCAACGAAGACCCAACACAGCCAAAAAAAAAAAAAAATTAAAATTAAAAAATAAATTAATTAAAAATATAAATAAATAAAAATTTCCACTCAGAGCTGTGAGGGACCTTAACATCTCAATTAAATAGTCGACATAAGAACAAGATGAGAAGAAAATGAGGAGGTGAACTGGATAATTCTGGGAGGAAGGGAATTCGTTTCCTTCACTACACAAAACATAATCTTCATTTAAACAGAGGTTGTTGGATATTATCTGCTCCAAATAAAAACATATAAAACTACAATAACAAATAATTCAATGAAAGGTGTTCAATTTCTCCATGAAGGATTGAAATTTCAATATCTAACTATACAAGGGAAACCAAGGCACACTGGACTTCTCCTACATCATAGAATTAATTACTCCTGGGTTTATGCTAAGGAATCCTCCAAATTAGGCCGGACTTTTAAACAACAATTTGCTAGCAACTATCTTTGCCAAATGCCAATAATATATCAGAACCCCACTGACATCAAGAAGGGAATATACCTCCTAAGGGGGTGCCAGGGATATGCATCATCACATCAAAATCTGACCTTCAATAAATATTTTCATCCAGAGCTTCTTCTCTGCTCAGAAGTCATGTGGAATTACCTACTGAAGAAAGAACGTACTTCTTAGCAGAAGCGAAGGAAATTGTAATCTTGCCCTGAAAATAGTTCCTTCCCAAACAGTTAAGAATCATTCCTTAGCCCTTGGATAAGAAGTTATGATCAAATTTGGGAAAAATAAATGATGAAATTTGGAGAACAATTCATATAACAGATTTATTCCACTTGAATGAAGGCACAGTGATAGAGTGGAGACGGAATGTATTTTGGATACAGGCATATTTGAGTTTGAATCTCTGCTTCCCAGTTGTCCCATTGTGGAACTTCGGGTCACCACTCTATCTCCATGTATAAAATGGGGATAAAAGTACTTTTTTTACAATGTTGTCAAAAGGATGACATGAAAAAATAATATGCAAAACATCTAGTACAACACCTGGCACATGGTAGGTGCGCTAGACGTGTAAAATACCATTGTTTTCATTTTTCTTTTTTTCAAACTACAAATTAGAGTATTAGAGTTTTCCATGCCCCTAATTTTCTTCTCTGGGTATTAGTAGTGGGGATACAGCATATAATGATGTTGACCCATAACTGAGACTCTAGCCTACCCCTCTGCACTCTGTTTAGCCTTCCTCTTTGCTTGGTTGTATACTTGGCCATTGGTATTAGGGTTAGAGGAAAGGGTACTGGACCCAGTGTCAGAAGACTTGAATAATTCCCTAACTCATTTGCAATGTGAGCTTGAACACATCACTAGGCCTTTCAGAGA
The DNA here is from genome assembly GCF_964270905.1 of Leucopleurus acutus. Lineage (NCBI taxonomy): Eukaryota > Metazoa > Chordata > Mammalia > Artiodactyla > Delphinidae > Leucopleurus > Leucopleurus acutus. Next base: position 16,579,841 of record NC_139150.1, read on the forward strand.
CTTAAATACCCCGTCTGTAAATAGGGACTCATAATCCAAGCTCTGCACTCCGCTATCTGTTTTTTTAAAGTTTTCACTAACCTGAGTCTACCCCCCAAATTACCCACCTACCCTACACGAAATTCCCAACACTTTCCTTAAGTCCATATGGCATTTTATAATTTAGAAAATGATTTCCAATTCATCGGCTCATAACAAGCCCTATTAACTAACTAATCTGCCCATCGGCTCATAACAAGCCCTATTAACTAACTAATCTGCCCAGTACTCTGATGCGAGGAAAAATCAAACTTCTACCTGAACTTTTCAACTGAACCAATTAAATGAGATAACAAATCCAGAAGTGGGCTTAGAATAGTCCCAGACATATAGTAAAGTTAAGAAATGCAAGCTGGGCTTCTCTGGTGGCGCAGTGGTTGAGAATCCGCCTGCCAATGCAGGGGACACAGGTTCGAGCCCTGGTCCGGGAAGATCCCACATGCCGCAGAGCAACTAAGCCCGTGCCCCAGAGCTACTGAAGCCCACACGCCTAGAGCCCGTGCTCCGCAACAGGAGAATCCACCACAATGAGAAGCCCGTGTACCGCGACGAAGAGTAGCCCCCTCTCGCCACAACTAGAGAAAGCCCCCAGGCAGCAACAAAGACCAAACACAGCTAAAGATAAATAAATTAAATAAATAAATTAAAAAATAAATGCAAGCTACAGCTGTTATATCTCAAAGTAAATTCTGATTATTGATAAATGGGACCATGTCTTATATCTCCTAAAGTGCATCTCCTCTGCAAATCTCAAAGTAGATAGGACAGTGCTGGGTATAGAGGGGATGCATCCAGTAAATCAATAGTGACTAAATGGATAAAGTGGTTGTAAAAGTAAAGTAGTGAGGAAAAGAGAAATATCTTCCTAGAACACAAGTGCGTTAAATAATTGTGTGTGGGGATGTGTGTGTGTGCATGTGTATGTATTTTAACAGCACTTCCTCCAGTAAATGTCTAGCTAACAAAAAGATAGTATATCTTCAGAGAAGTCTATGCCTCTTTATTCCAAAGCACTCAATACTAAAATTGACCACAGACTTCAAGTGGAGAACAAAGACCTTTCTAGGCTCCTACGACTCCAGGAAAGAGTGAACATACAAGGTCACACACCGGAGCTGCTTAGCCCTTTTCATTCTACACATTCAATTCAGATGTCATCTCCATTAAGCTTTCTCTGAACAACCCATCTAGAAGTATTGAACCCCTCTTCTGAGTCTGAGAAAAAAGACATTGTCTGTGCTTCACCTAATTTTCACACTTGAGCCTTCTCTGATATTACTTATATACATCTTGTCTTGAGGCGGCATGATGCAGGGGCAAGAGCATGGATTTCAGAATTAGGCACATCATCGTTTAAATTCCAATTCTGTTACTTACCATCTGCATGTCCTTGGGCAAATTCCATGAGTTAATGGAACCTACACATAAGAGCTATCATTGGGAAAGTGAAATAAAATAATAGATGTAGGTATTCAGCAAATGTTAGTTTCTTTCTTTTCATCCCCTTCTTTTTCTGCTAACCATAAAACTGTAGGTTCCTGTGAAATGCCCTCTTCAAAGAAGACTGAACATTTTAAAAATGCGTTATTTTATTCTAGGCACACTTTGAGCATCCTTCGCAGAGTTAAATACTCTTAAGACACAGCAACTCTCTTTCTACTCCCACCCATCCAAAAGGAAATGTATGGACCTTTCTGTTATATAGTTACCCTTAGAGGAGTGGACAGGAACTGATTACATATTTTGGTGTCATTCTTTTCTGATTCCCTCAAGCATCAATTAATGCAAATAAGTAAGTACATGCACACATAAATAAATATCCCAGGTACATACAGTGCTTATTTCTGAAGAAGTAACATCAATTAGTTTATAGAGGACTTCAAAGAATTGTTGTAGAAGATATAAGATTAAATGAAAGAGAATCATAGATTACACCTGACTTTCAGCCTTCACATTCAACAAGAAGTATATGGTTTCATAGATGACCAGAGGTTAGGAATACTTAATTGAAATATAGTTTTCCTTTATGAAATGGTAATTGGTGTCTAAAAGCAACACATACACACATACACACATGCACACACACACACGCACACCACAGTCAGGGACCTGAATCAGTCTGCACTACTGGGGAAAAACAAGTAATTAAATTGACGGGTAATGAACATTCAAAGATAATTACCGGTAGTACTCAGACACACATCAGATGATTAATAGCAATAGATTCCATGGAGGTGATTAATAAAGAGGCAGACAGAGTAGCACTAATATATAAATGATTAATAATGAAACTCTTCAGTCCTTGAAGGAAGGAGGAGAGAGGACTAAGGAGTCTGTCTTTCCCCACAGCTGCCACTAAGAGGGTTTTGGGGCACTGAGAAAACCAAGGAGAAGCTGAAGGTGGAAACCTACAAACAGAGATTATTCACAGTAGTCTTGAGTAAGTCATTGAATTGCTCTTTTTCAAAGGCCTCATCTGAAAATGGGACAAGATGATTTCTCAAGCCTTTTATTGAAAGGTTGATTGTCACTGATTTCTTTAGGTGTCTGTTTTTAGATTAGGAACACAGTGAAAGAGAGTGAAAGAAGATTGGGTCAAAAAGGTTTAAAGGTTAAGAGAGACAAATATAAATATTGAATATTTCCCAAAAACTGAAAGTAAGGACCTCTGAGATTCAGGGAATTCCCTGGTGGTCCAGGTTCAATCCCTGGTTGGGGAACTAAAATCCCAAAAGCCGTGCGGCATGGCCCAATAAAAACAATCGCTGAGATTCAAACCTCAAAGTACTGATTCTTGCACCAGAAAGCATGTGTTGCACAATGGTCTATTAAACACATTTATCTAAATTCAGCAGTTGAGCATGGCTCCATCATCCTACAACGATGCCTTTCAAAGCCTGCTTCACTGAGAAATTTCAGCAAAATCTTTTCTTTTAGAACAATAATCATTCTTGAATGGAATGGAGACCAGTAAGAAATCTGTCTGTTGCTCAGCATGTTATAGGAGGTATTCCCAAAAGTTTTCCTCCCCCCAGGTTTCCTTGATTACTTTGTTAAGTCTGTGTAAATTTATTTATTTATTTATTTGTTTATTTATTTATTCATTTTTGGCTGCACTGGGTCTTCATTGCTGCACGTGGGCTTTCTCTGGTTGCGGCGAGCGCGGGCTACTCTTTGTTGCGGTTCGCAGGCTTCTCATTGAGGTGGCTTCTCTTGTTGTGGAGCATGGGCTCTAGGTGCATGGGCTTCAGTAGCTGTGGCACGCAGGCTCAGTAGTTGCTGCGCAAAGGCTCTAGAGTGCAGGCTCAGTAGTTGTGGCACACGGGCTTAGCTGCTTCGCGACATGTGGGATCTTCCTGGACCAGGGCTCGGACCCATGTCCCCTGCATTGGCAGGTGGATTCTTAACCACCATACCACCAGGGAAGTCCCTTGTAAGTCTTTGAATCTGATGCATAAAATAACAAAACATGGAGGAGAAACATTTCTCTATGAGGAATGGCTCAAAAGAAGTGGATCTAAATAATGGCGTGGAAGGGACATCCTTGACAAAGCCACTGACCTAGTCCTTCCATTTTGCTGACAAGGAAAATGAAAACATTACAGTGATTTTCCCAAAGATAAGCAGTTGGAGGGAAAGCTATATTAAATCCAGTTCAATACTGGACACTGGACTTAGAATAAAAACATCTGGGTCATTTGTCCCCATTCTGTTACTAACTGTGTACTTGAGAAACTGACATTAACTCTCTCTGACTGTCTCAGGGTGGTCTTCAAGGGCTGTCAGAACAGACATTCCAGTATTCTGGTCTCTTTTCCAATTAGATACATTTGTGAAGAATAAATCATATTAGCTTTAATCCCAAACCTATGAGGATAGGGAGTAGGAAGGATTTTTTTTTCTTTCCAAACAAATTTTCCTGTAGTATTCCAGATGGACAGAGAGCATCATGAGGAACAGAGCCCTACTCTTCCAGGATTTTTTTTTTTTTTCCCCTGATGCTTTTAGGTCCTTGACTTTAATTCTTGTTTTTGTTTGTTTGTTTGTTTGTGGTTTTTTTTGCGGTACACGGGCCTCTCACTGCTGTGGCCTCTCCCATTGCAGAGCACAGGCTCCGGATTCGCAGGCTCAGCGGCCATGGCTCACGGGCCCAGCCGCTCCGCGGCATGTGGGATCTTCCCGGACTGGGGCATGAACCCGTGTCCCCTGCATCGGCAGGCGGACTCTCAACCACTGCGCCACCAGGGAAGCCCTTGTTTGTTTTTTAAGTGTTCTGTTTTCTTGCTATGTGGGGATGTCTCAGGAAAAAAGACATTTGGCTAAATATTTTGAGTCACGGGCTATTTATTTTCATTATTTACAGGATTTGCAGCATTTTTAAGGTTTTACCCTGCTTGAATAAGTTAATAAAAAAATTACAAAAGAAACACAAACAAACAAACAAAAAAATTACCTGTTTCGGGCTTCCCTGGTGGCGCAGTGGTTGAGAATCTGCCTGCCAATGCAGGGGACACGTGTTCGAGCCCTGGTCTGGGAGGATTCCACATGCTGCGGAGCAACTAGGCCCGTGAGCCACAACTACTGAGCCTGCACGTCTGGAGCTTGTGCTCCACAACAAGAGAGGCCACGACGGTGAGAGGCCCGCGCACCGCGATGAAGAGTGGCCACCGCTTGCCACAACTAGAGAAGGCCTTCGCACAGAAGCGAAGACCCAACACCGCCAAAAATAAATAATAAATAAGCTTTCATTTAAAAAAAGAAAAGAAAAAAAAAAAAGATTACCTGTTTATGTAGCTGCTCACAGAATGCTGTTCCCAGATTGGGTCATTTTGGCCATATCTTTTGCCAGAATTGTAAGCCAGATTTCTCCTCCAACTTTTGTCCCTTTAAGTAAAAGCTGTTCTGTATTTGACAGCTAAAATGATGCTGGTGGAAGGCAGACAAATCTTTCTTGCACACTTCTCATTAAATCCCTCAGACCTCTTTGCAACTCACCCTTAACACTTTATACAAAATTATATTACTAAGAATGTCCAGCATTGCCAAAAGTTATTACTTTCTGCTCTCTTGGTCATGAGACCTGAAACCTAGAAAAGGTCTTCATTAGGATGTAAGCATTTTGGAATACCTTGCCGAACCTGTTGTTGAGTTAAAGTAGGAGAAAGGAAATATACAAAGAAAAGAAATACCCCACAATTTTGACAGCATCATCATCATCTTTATCATCATCATCACCAGCATCCTCATAGCACACTCTCATAGCATCATTCTCTTTCAGGCACTGTTTTGAGTACTTTACACATACATTAACATCATGAAGTAGAAATGAACATGTATTTACAGCTTGAGTTATAAAAACTCAACTTGTATATGTCCTATTCAAAATTTCCTTTTTTGCCACTTGAATACAGATCTACCCTGCAAAAAGCAGTCTTGGAATAAGAGTACCACCCAGTGGTGATTTTTTTGTCCATTAAGTTTAATATTTCTTTCCTATTAAGATTGTTTTTACCCTCTCTAGTAGGGATAGTCATATGGCCTTTCACTAAGTAGCAGTTAGTTATTTCAACCTCAGGTGGCCTCTTTGTGGTAGTCTATAGTGTTGGATCATTATTTTCCTTCTTTCCCAACCTCTGTCATTATTCACTGAGAACAAATTGTACTTCTCCACTCTAATGACTTGGGGGTTGGCCATGTGATTGTCTTGACCAATGAAATGTAGGTGAGTGTAAAGTGCACCATAGCAACTGCTGTTTGGCTTGGTCTCTTGCACTCCTGCCCTGCACCTTAAGAGGATCATACCCTTGTAGGCACTGTTCTTTAAACCTGAGTTGTGGAACGAAAGATGGATGGAGCCAACCTGAACAAACTCATAGCATGAGCTAGAGCCTCCCAGTGAACTTGCAGACATGTGAGAGTGAAATCAACGTTTATTGTAAACCGTTGAGATTTGGGGCATAGTTTGTTACCCAGCATTGTTGTATCAGTGGCCACCGAATACATTTTCATATGTCCATTAGTGTGCAGATTAACTCCATCACTCCCTCCTGCTTCCTCTCCCAAATCTTGTTCAGTTACATTCAGTAAATCTACGTTCTCCCTTCAATTATTTCTCCAGATTCTATTTATGAGCCTTTGAAGTCTCTAACAATGGTCAATAAACATAAATAAGTTTTCCTGATAAACCTTTGTCAAAAAAAGAATTGAAGTATACTTAATTAGAAATTTAAGAGGTAGCTTTAGGGACTTCCCTAGTGGTCCAGCGGTTACGACTCCGCACTCCCAATGCAGGGGGCCCAGGTTTGATCCCTGCTCAGGGGACTAGATCTTGCATGCCACAACTAAAGATCCTGTGTGCCACAACGAAGATCCCATATGCTGCAAAAAAAAAAAAAAAAAAAAAAGAAATTTAAGAGATTGCTTTAAATGACTTTATATACAATGTTATTGCTCTCATATTTTCTTTCAATGCTATTATTTTAACACTCAATCCAGATTACCTGGGTTTGAATCCTGTCTTCAACCCTTACTAGCTACAAGGTCTTAGACAAGTTTCTTAACCTCTTAGAGTCTTAGATTTCTCACATATAAGTGGGAAAAACAGTGGTATCTATTGTACAAGGGTCTTGACAAGATAAAGTTAGTCCATGGATGTAAAATGGTAAAACAGTCTTGGGAATTGGCAAGATCTCAGAAAGTTTGGCAGTTAATTTCATCATCATCATCACCATCCATCACCTTTCAGAGTTAACGTATGGTGTTTGGCTTCCTTCTGGTTTAATTAGTTGTTTGTGAGTATGCTTGAAAGGAACAGATACCTCTGGGTGGGGGGATGGATTGGGAGATTGGGATAGACATATATACACTACTATGTATAAAATAGATAACTACTGAGAACCTACTGTATAGCACAGGGAACTCTACTTAATGCTCTGTGGTGAGCTAAATAGGAAGGAAATCTAAAAAAGAGGGGATATATGTATACGTATAACCGATTCACTTTGCTGTACAGCAGAAATGAACACAACATTGAAAAGCAACCATACTCCAATAAAATTAATAAAAAGAAAAGAAATGAACAGACACCTCTAATTCCTCCTAATGGGAAGATATTAACTACTACCTATAATTCTAGACAGCACATTACTATATTTGAGTGCTCTAATAGTCTTGAAATAATATAGTCCTCAAAAGATCTCTCTACGGGAAAAAAAAAGGGCAAGCAGTAATGCTTAAATTTTAACGATTAAAAGCATAAGGCTGAAAGAGGTTAAAGGATTTATACTGAAATCTCATGAGTAGTTGCCTCAGAGCCTGGGTGGAAAGAACTGGTTTATAAGTAGACTGTTGGGAAAAATATTTGTTAAAAAGTGAAAATAAAAGTCCCTAACAGGCTTCTAGTGCCTGTGTTTATTATCTAGGAAAGCCTAGATCCTTTTCCTTCTCTTCCCTCTGCAATATGGGCCCACCTCTCTCTGTCAATATGTTGAGTGGCTTTGAACAAAGTGACTAGGGAGTGAAATCAGGCCTTGGATATTTGGTCTCCAGGGATTCAACTGTCCCTACTGTACTGATCACTCCTGATCTTGAAACCCTCTGCTAGATGATTGTCCTAGATCCTGTAATACTGCAGCCTTGCATCTTAAATTTTGTAACCTGTCCGCTCTGATTTAGCCTGTTTAGAACCTATTTGTGTGCATCTTGCTGTTTCTCTCTCCATTACTCATATCATACTCCTTACCAGCTCCTCTTCAGCAGGACAGCATTCTCCTGAACACCTTGTTTGAATCTTGCAGCTTCCAAAACGTATCCCTGATTTGCCCCAACTCATGCTGACCCATCTTCTTAGTTTGTGAGCCCTCAGTAATTCTATATAGTAAATGCCAAAGATAGATATGAGAGCATAGCTATTACAGTTAAGAGGAAAAAATTTTATATGCATCTGTGCAGCCATATGTGTGGTTATAAATTTTCAAAAGAATTAAAAATATAATAAAGTACTTTGAGGAAAATTAATCTTTTTTTTTTTTTTTTTTTGCGGTACGCGGGCCTCTCACTGCCGCGGCCTCTCCCGCTGCCGAGCACAGGCTCCGGACGCGCAGGCTCAGCGGCCATGGCTCACGGGACTAGCCGCTCCGCGGCATGCGGGATCTTCCCGGACCGGGGCATGAACCCGTGTCCCCTGCATGAGCAGGCGGACCCCCAACCACTGCACCCCCAGGGAAGCCCAAGGAAAATTAATCTTTGATGAGTCATATTTCAGTATTTTTTCACTTCTAAGATGAGTAAGAGGAGAAAAGTAACAGTAGTATCAATATCTTATATTTGATATTCTTCATGCTTTCTTAAATATCCCTAAAGCAACCACATGAGTAAAGCTGAATAGACATTAATATTTTAAAATAAAAGTATTCTTCCTATTATAGAATGGAAATATATGGCCATCCTAGAAAATTTGGAAAATATTGAAGAAAAATAAAAATAAAGAATAAAAAAAACCTCTTTGATACACCCTACTCTGAAACGTGTGGTACAATATTTGACATAATTTCACTAGCGTCCGTTTTATTTTACATACTGCATTTTAAACTTATTTTGTCTGACAGTATAAGACTTGAAATATGCAACAATTGCATGGACAGATATGGTCTTCATTTCACATATAAAGGAATTTCCACTTCCAAAGATAAGTGACTCATTCAAGTTTGCACGTGGGAATAAGCCAGAAGGACCTGTCTCTTCAATGCCCTGTAAATACTGTGCTTGTGTCCCTGTTTTTGTATTTTGCCTACAGCCTCCCTCCTCCTTGCCTGGAGAATTTACTCTTCCTTCTCTGCCTAGGAAATTCTATTCATCCTTAAAATCCACATCAATGTAGTATATAGCATTTATATTTGGAGTCAGACCTGTATGACCTTGGACAAGTTGCCTATGAACTCTGAACCTTAGATCCCTTGCTTATGAAATTGACCTAAGAAGCGGTCATGAGAATTAAATGAGACAGTACATGTCCATGACTAGGAATGGGTGGAGCAAGGATTTAAACATGGTTTGCGTGATTCTATCATATCATGCAGCCTCACAAAGATTAGAAGTTCCATAAAAGTGCCTCTGTCCCAACTGCTCTGTGACTCTCTGCACGAAAACTATGTCTGTCATGAAGAAATGCTGTTTCTAGAAATGCCAGGTACCAGCTCTGTGACCTCAAGCCAATTCTTACCCCCTTAGCCTCCTCAGATCTCATTTGCAGAATAGGGTCACCCATAGTGCCTACTTCCTGGAATTGTTATAGATGCATGTATGTGATGCATGCATCTGGCACGTACGAGAGCTCAATAGATCATAGATTCTGTTATTTTACCCTAACAACAGTAATAAAACAATAATGGGTGATTACATCTAGGTCCTTTTGTGTATTCCATGACTTTCTTCGGCCTCCGCAATTTTCAATGCCTGGCTGGAAAATACCCTGTGAGGGATGTCAGCAACATTCCCTCGAAGGAGAGCAAAAGAATTTCTAATGCAGGCACCTTCCTAAGAAAGAAAAAAAGGAGGAAAACAGGAAAGGTATGGGGGTGGGGTCAGGTTATCACAAGAGCTCTCCCCCAGAGCTGGCTGCTCACCATCTGGCTTCTTGCCCCGTTGAATCCTACACTTACACATCTGCTCTTAGATGTGTCTTTGCAGGAAAAAGATAAAGGATAACACAAGGGACAGGACAGATGGGATAAGGAATGAGGCTACAAGTAGGGAGGAGTAAAATAAACTGCAAGAAGATTAGGGAAAAGACAGTAAAAGGAAAAATGGAAAGAGAGAGAAGAAAGAAAAGAGGAAGTGAAAAACAAAGAGGACATGAAAAAGTGAGGAAGAGAGAAAAATATGAGTAAGGACATAAATCACAGGGAAGAGAACTGTGAAGAGGGAAAAGAAGGACAGATGGAAATGATGAAAATAAATGTGGGAAAAGGGGAAAAGAAAATGAAAGTGATTAAAAGGAAACAAGGAAAAATCAGAAAGAATAAAAGGTGAATTAATGAATGAAGAAAAATGAAAGTGATGGAAAATTAAGTGGCAGTTGAAGTGAAATAAAAGGAGAAAGGTAAGAAAGAGGAAGAGAATGGATAAGATCAGAAGGAAAATATTAGATAATGAAGTTGAAAAAGTGATGAAGCAGGTGCTGGAAATTAAGAAAACTGCTACTGATACTGCCTTAGTCAACTGCCATAAGAAAATACAATAGACTGTATGGCTTAAATAAAACACATTGATCTCTCACAGTTATGCAGACTGGAAGTCCAAGATCAAGGTGTCAGTATACTTGGTTTCTCGTGAGGACTCTCTTCTTGGGTTGCAGACAGGTGTCATCTTGCTGTGTTCTCACATGGTGGAGAGAGACAGAGACAGAAACAGAGACACAGAGAGAGAGAGTTCTCTAGTATCTCTTCTTACAAAGTCACTAATCTCAGCATGAGAACTCCACCCTAATAACCTCACCTAAACCTAATTAACTACCAAAGGCCTCATCTCCAAACACTGTCACATTGGGGTTTAGGAATCCATACATGAATTTGGAGGGGAGGGCACAAATTCAGTCCATAACAACTACTATAAATAATAATAAGCATATTAACAATGGAAAATGGGAAGAATGGAGTTACGTAGTTTATGTACTTTGTGTTCCAAATGAATGATTCTGGGATAGTCACCCTAATAATGCCATAAGATATACATGGTAACTTTACAAATTATTAAAGAAAGATGTCCATATTTTCTTTTCTGGCTCTTACAGCAAATCAGAAATTATTTTACCCTGAATGCCTTTCTGTTAATGTCACAGTGACACAGCCCTCTGTTTTACTTTGTGATTTTAAATATAAAATCTTGGTTGATTTTATTTTGCAGGGTCATGAAATTTTAAAACATTTCAGGATATTGCACAAATACCTCAACTTCCAGGGTCAGAATAGGTATTTCTAGGCAAAAATGCAAAGGGAAGAGGAGAAGATGGGCCTCTGTTCAAGAATGTGAGATAATGTTTGGACTTGAATCATTTAACAAACACACAAAAAATATTTTGTAAGAGAAGGACTCTGGAAGAGATAAGAAGTAATTCCGGATAAATGAAGAGTAGTCCACAAGAAGGATGAAATCTCAAATCATGGACTGAATGAGTTTATAACCCCACCTTTCATACTGGATCAAAACAGTGCTACATAAACAAGCCATCTCTTTCCACAGCCTTGAGTGATAATTGCTAAACTTCTTTGAAAAATGTAGCAAGTTAAGATCTGCCAATTTTTTATTTAATTTAAGAAAAATAAGAAATATTAATTTCATAAAAAAATAAAATTTGCTTATATTAATTTGATTTCAGTTAATAACACTGCAAACACTTTGTTAATTTTCATGTAAAGGAAATTTCTGAAAACATCAGCAGATGATGGAGTTGAATATGCCCCAAATAAGCCATATTATATGTTATTACCCAGTACTGGGTCTAGAATATACTTCTGGTAGGGAAAACATATAAGATATTAAAAGAAGGTTCAAAAAAAAAAAAAAAGAAGAGATAATAAAAACTGAACAAACTTGCTTCTGGGAATTAATCCTATGGTGACTCACAGAGTGGAAAGCACCTGGAAAAACCCAAGATCTTTAAGGATAGGGTTAATGCAGGAGTAATTTACTCAGTTCCCTATCCTTGCTGGAAATTCCTGGACAGTCAGAACACCATTCCTTACCTAAACTTTTGAAACGATATACCAATAAAAACAGTATTATCGGTTAATATTTATTCAGTACTTTCTACATATCAAGGACTGTTCTGAGTCTTTTATAAGTGTTAATGCATTTTTTTTCTTACAATAACCAAATGAGGTTATATCATCCCCATTTACAGATGAAAAACCTGGGGCACAGAGAGGTTAAGTCACTTGCCCAAGTTTGCACAGCAAGTAAGTGGCAGAGCCAGGATTTTAGCCAAGGAGTTCGGTTGCACAAGCAACACTCTTAGTATAATCTGCTACCTCTTTAGACACAAAGGAACCAGTCGAGGCCCATTTGTATACTTTTGCTGTTTCAGACAAATGCAATGTGCTTGTCATGAATACTTTGGAGACACAAACTCCTAGCCCAGAGACACTGCCTCTCACTTGACCATGATCCAATGAATAACCCCATATGTATACAGTTAGATCAATGCAAAGCAAATTATAGTAAATGCTATGATGGCTGTACCTATAAAGAGCACAAATAAAACAATAAAGGAAAATATGTTCTAATTGGACAATCTAGAAATACCTTATGAAAGTGGGGTGGGCAGTCCAGGCTCAGAAGTATAGAAGTTCATGTGATAGTTAATTTTATATGTCATCTTGGATAGGCCATAGTACCCAGATATTTGGACAAATGCCAGTCTGCACATTACTGTAAAGATATTTTTGATAAAATTAATACATTTATATATAAATCAGTAGACTTTGAGTAAAGTAGGTTACTCTCCATAATGTGGGTGGGCCTCACTCTATCAGTTGAAGGCCTAAAGGAAAACAATTGAGGCCCCCATCAAGGTAGAGGGAATTCTGCTTCCAGACTGCCTTCACACTTGAGCTGCAACCTTAAGTCTTCCCTGAGTCTCCAGCCTGCTGTCCTGCCCTGCAAATTTCAGACTTGCCCAATGAGCAAATTTCAGCTCCCATAATAAGTCAATTCCTTAAAATAAATCTCATTCTCTCTCTCTCTCTCTCTCTCTCTCTCTGTGTGTGTGTATATATACACACACATATGTACACATATACACATACATACTTCCTATTATTTCTGTTTTTCTGGAGAGCCCTAATATAGCTCATATTGTGTTTTCCAGCAGTAAGTGTTCTCATATGGGTGAAATGTAGTGCTTGTGTGATGATTTTGTAATATACAAGGAAGGAGTGATAGGTCAAGTCCAGATCATAGAGGATCTTAAATGCCCTTTGGAGGAATGGAGAGTCACCAAAGAATGCTGAGCAGGGGAGTGACACAAGGATTTTTAGAAAATCTGATCTAACTCCAGGGTGTAGGATGGATTTGAGGAGGCAAAGTAGGAGGCAGGGACCCAGTTCGTTGAATGGTTTCAATAACCACCCATGTGAGCAAGTCAGAGGATCCACAGGCTGCAACAACTAATTGTTTGGAGGTAGTGATGGAGAGAAATGAAGAAAGGATGGAAGTTTCAAAAGGTGGTTTTTTGCTGAGTCATTCTGGGAGATTGTTCCCTCAAGATACTTTGCAAAAAATACACTCTATTCATAAGCGTGGCAAGTCTTAAACCATCTCACCAGGACATTATTTTCCTTCTTTTCTACCTGAATATGAGAACTGGTCGATTCTCAGATGTAGGAAACCTTCTATGCCCCCATTACTCACTACGTGTGGAGAATAGACTTGTAGCTCACCTCCTACAAGAATCCTGCCCTGACTAGTGCAGAAGCATATTCTTTCTAAGCCCCGAGGGTGGAAGGGAAACAAATGATGACATCTTCAAGATATTATATTAAGAACCCTCGAGAGAACAAAGTATCCCTTAGTTGGAACCTTAGACCTTAAGAGTTGAGAAAGGACTTTTTTGCTGCTTAACCTCTGGAGGTTATGACATCCTTGAAAATCTGAAGAAAGCTGTGGACTGTCTCCCTGGAAAAATGCACATTTACGAATGTATGCTATTATTATACATAATTTCAGGGATTCACAGAGCATGCCTCCTCCTTCCATATACACTTTAGGGGTACATGTTAAGGTCCCAGTTTCTAGCCCAGTGCTTGCCAAGAAAATACTCTGGAAACTGACTGAATAAAGTAATTTGAAAGTAGGACTCTGACTGAGAATTTCTTCACCCATATCCAATGAACTGGTCTGGGAGTTGTTGATCCATACATATTAATGAGATAAAATGAACCAAAGATCCTGCTATGAATTAAATTATGTCTCCCCAAAACTCAGATGTTGAAGCCCTAACCCCCAAAATGACTGTATTTGGAGACAGGGACATTAAAGAGGTAATTAAGGTTAAATGAGGTCATAGGGATGAGGTCCTAAATCAGTAGGACTAGTGGCCTTATAAGAAGAAGAAGAGACACTAGGAGGGAATTCACCCAGAACAAAGCCCATGTGAGGACACAGAGAGAAGGCAACCATCTACAAGCCAAGGAGAGAGACCTCAGGAAACAAACCTGCTGACACTTCGGTCCTGGACTTCCTGCCTCCAGACTGTGAATAAATTTCTGTTGTCTAAGCCACCTCAGTCTGTGGCACTATGTTATGGCAGCCCTAGCAAACTAGTATAGATCCCTGCTCCAAAGAGCAATATTAAGAAGGTGAGGGAAAAAAAGACTCAAGAGATATGATGTTCTGGAGATTTAGGAGAAAAGGATGCACTTGGGCTTGGCTGACCTGGGTTCAGACCCTGGCTCATCAGTGAGATGATCAGAAGACCCCTTAGCCCCCTGGAGATTTGGCTTCCTCATTTGTGAAACATGCATACTTTCCTGGAGAAAGTGTTCTGAGAGTTAAATGGGAGGATATAAGGAACCTGATGGACAGTACTTCATGCTAGCGTCATGGACATCAAATACAGAGAATGGAAGCCAGGAATGGAGGTAGTTTTTACCATCTCTAGTCACTTCCAAGAGCACCAGAAATGCACACATCTCTGTGTGTCCCTCATTGCCGGATACAGCCCACCCTCAAAGACAGTGGCACCCCCCTGATCTTCCTTGGGAAGACCTGCAGAGGGGATGTCTCAGGAACTTGCAGGATTTATGATGAGGTACCATGATTTGTAAAAATCAAACCAGGTCGGTTTAAAAACCCTAACTATATATAATCGATAGAATTACCTAGAAACAAATATCCAGGCTCTCCCCTGACCTCTGAATCTCAGAGGCATGGTCCAGGTGTTTATAGTTTTAATTATTCCCAGGTGATTCTAGTGCACCAAGAGGATGAGGATCCACTGTTCCAGCTCCACTTTCTCCTGTAAAAAAATGCGAGAATGAGGTGGGGGAGGTTGCGGTCCAAGGGCACGGAGCCAAGTCTCACGTCCAGGTCTCCTGATGCCCAGTTCTACTGAGTAGGACATACCAGTGTTTCTCGAAGGCCACCCTGTGCCATCGACATTAGAATCATCTGGCTCACTGTTAAAAATGGGTGTTTATAGGTTCCGCCCCATGTTTACTGAAACAAAAGTAACAAGATCTCCAGATGATTCTCAAGCCTAAATTTTAAAACTGCTTTATGACATCATGCAACTGTCCTCCTGTTTGAAAGACCCCTTGCTCTTTGTGGACAGAGTATAACGTTCTTTGCAGATATAAAAGACAACACAGAGGAGGGAGATTCTTGGACTAGGAACTCAGGGTCTGTTGCGAGCCATGCCGCTAATTAGCCCCCTAAACCAGCTACATGATCCTGAAGACTCAAAGGAGTGGATGAGAAAGTATTTACTTAAAAAAAAAAATTAGATTAGAAACTGCTTAGCAGTCATTAAGACTTAGTGATGATTGTCATTGCTTTTTGCAGCATAAGTGACATCACTTCTGTTTCCTCAGATATGCAATGACTGTTAAACTCAGACCTCCCCAAAATGTTGACTGTCAGATGTGATATTGTATGTTAAGTGCCGAGCACAGTGTCTGCCATACAGCGGATGCTCAGCAAGATTCCAGCCTCCATTTCCAGTTTTGGAAGACAGACTCCAAAAGACTGCTGTCATGGTGCTCCCCCGACTACGGGGATCTCTGGCCTGACCACGACGGGAGTGAGGAAGCCCTCCCTCCAGGCAACAGAGTATACTGCAGCAGGAGCAACTCCAGGATTTCTACAGAGGAGCCACAATTTGATTAGTGATGGAGTAAGGAAGGATTTGTCTTGAGGTTGTGTTCATGCATCAGAACACATTATAATTTCTCAAAGGATTGTCCACATACCAGCAACATCAGCATCACCAGGGAGCTTGTAAGAAATGCAGAATCTCAGGCCTCAGTCTGGATCTATTGAATGAGAATCTGCATTGTAATGAAATAACCAACTGAGTTGTGTGCACATTAAAATTTAACAAGTCCTGGCTTAGGCTACATATAAAAGGCATGGCTTGGAAGGGCATGGATAGAGATTAAGGAGCAAGGGATTTCCACCCCACTTCACACCAAAGCCATCCTTGGACACCAACTCTGTGTTAGGAGCAATACACCAAACATCTGTGTATGTTTGGAGAAGCAGAAGACTCTACAACCACCAGATCTAAGAGGAGAAGGGAAGGATTAAGAGGGGAGAAAAGCTGGAACAATTACCCTAAAGTGTTGTTTCTAAAACTGAATACATAAATGGAATCAAGAATACTTTTTTAAAATGAAATTTTTTGGAGAAGCAAAATGCAAAACAACTATAAGCAGAGTTGTTCTGCCTGAAACAGTGGAGGATCAACCAGAACCTCATAACTGCCTGCCTCCGCCTCCACCCAGGCTGACTTGAAGTCACTTCTATGGAACCCTAGTTTGAAAACCGCTGGCCTAGATGCACTAGCTTTTATGGGTCAACTGGAGAATGATGCCTCAGGCTGGGAGAAGTGGCCTGAATTTATGGACTTGTCCTTAGCTAAACCGAGGGAGTGAATCAGTCACACATCAGTGTTCTGGGTGATTGCACCTAGATTAGGGGTGAACAAACCAATGTTTACCCCATGTGACTTCTAGGCCAGCTCCACACCAGGATCAGAGATCTGTGGTGGCTTCAACACTCAGCTATGGAATTAAGGTATTCATCACCTCAGTGTCTATTGAGGTATTTCTCAAGACCTATTACACAGACCTAATACACGGGGAAGCAGATGGACCTAGGAAGGAAATGAAACTCACAGTTGCTGGTGCAATCGTTTAATTCAAGAGAGTTGGGCTAAGAACCAAATTACCATTGCTGATCCCTCAAACACATTTTCAGAAGTCAGTGAGAGGAGCAAATTCATTGCAAGGCGTCATAGTTTTTGTAAACACAGATGGAAGTAAAAGGATTTCCAGGGGTGAAGGTCTGATTTTCCACTCAGCTTCTTATTAAATGTAAATTCATAGGCTGGAGTTGAGGTCAAATGCAAGGTCCCATGGAAGATAAAACACATGCAAATGTCTGGAAATTCAAATGTTTGGTCCCAGTGGTCTCTGTAACCTGTAATGGGCTATTCAGACTGTTAGTCTATTAAAATCACACATGCACAAGAAGATAAATATATCTAATAGGGACATTGGTAATTATGGATAGATAATATTAATGCTAATTATAATTATAACCAAGTTTGATTGAACAGTAATAGCAGATCTGTTGCAATTTTTAGTAACATGTGGTTAGCTTACATTTAAGTTCCTGCTGTCTGCCAAGCACTTTACATGTGTTGTGTCACCCTTACTTACTGCTGATTCCCCAGTAACTAGAACATTTCCTAGTGCATAATAGGGGCTTGACATAGATATATGAAATAAATGCATAAACAAATGAAAATCCCCTCGCTGGCCCCAAAGGGTAGTTCTTATTTTCTTTATGCAGAGAAAGCAACAGTTTTGGAGAAACAAGGTGTCTTTCTCAATATTCAACAGATATTGCTGATATCCATGTGTCAGAATCAGCATGGGGGAAGGCCTCTTCCTGACATGCTGCAGGGATATGTATACATGTATGGATTTCCATGACAACTAGGATTTTGAACACTTATTTTGTGCCAGATACTGCACTAGCAATTTTATACATTGTATTTCCTTTCACCCTCCTCCCAACTCCTTGCAAGGTAGGGACCTGTACTCCCATTTACAGAGAAGGGAAATGGACCTTTACAAGATTAAATAATTGCCCAAGTCCTCATATAAAAGTCTGTGATAGAGGCAGATGAGGCTGACTCTAATGCCAAGGTATTCATCACTGTGCTACTTACCATGTGCTCCCCCAGAACACACAGAAAACTCACACACACAACAAGCCATGAATTGCAACGCCAACATGTGACTGTACACTTCGCTCTAAAATGCCAACTAAGGCATCCAAGCCTTAAGTCTATTTAAATGTTTGCAAGGAGTTAGTGAGGCGAAAGCTATCTACAAACTTCTCTGGATTAGAATGTTCCAGATTGGTTTTCTTTGATCTGGCCATGAACTAATAATTATACAACCTTTAGTAAACAACATGTGGACTTTACAAAATGTATTATATTTCTGCAGACTTTGAGACCTTAAAGAACAAGAACCTTGCTATCCCAGCTTTGTCTTACTGATCTATAGCATGATGCCTGCCACACAGAGGTTCTTTTTCTGTCAGTTTATTTTATTGAAGTGTAGTTGATTTACAATGTTGTGCTGATTTCTGCTATACAGCAAAGTGATTCAGTTATACATATATACACATTCTTTTTCATATTCTTTGCCATTACGGTTTATCGCAGGATACTGAATATAGTTCCCTGTGCTATTCAGTCGGACCTTGTTGTTTATCCATTCTATAGATAATAGTTTTGTATCTGCTAATCTGAAACTCCCAGTTCATACCTCCCAGCGCCGCCCTTGGCAACCACAAGTCTGTTCTCTATGTCTACAAATCTGTTTCTATTTTGTAGATAAGTTCATTTGTGTCATATTTTAGATTCCACATATAAGTGATATAATATGGTATTTATCTTTCTCTTTCTGACTTGCTTCACTTAGTATGATAATCTCTAGATCCATCCATGTTGCTGCAAATGTCATGATTTCATTCTTTTTTCATGGCTGAGTAGTATTCCATTGTATATATGTACCACATCTTCTTTATCCATTCATCTGTTGATAGACATTTAGGTTGTTTCCATGTCTTGGCTATTGTGAATAGTGCTGCTGTGAACATAGGGGTGCATGTATCTTTTTGAATTATAATTTTGTCCATATATATGCCCATTTATCTGAACTGGGAGTGGGATTGCAGGATCATATGGCAATTCTGTTTTTAATTTTTTGAGAAACCACCATACTGTTTTCCATAGTGGCTGCACCAATTTACATTCCCACCAACAGTGTAGGAGGGTTCCCTTTTCTCCACACCCTCTCCTGCATTTGTTATTTGTAGACTTTTAGTGATGGCCATTCTAACTTGTGTGAGGTGGTACCTCACTGTAGTTTTGATTTGCATTTCTCAATTAGTGATGTTGAGCATCTTTTCATGTTCCTGTTGGCCATCTGTATGCCACACAGAGGTTCCTAATGAAGTTTGGAATTAAAAAAATAATAAAGCAATGATGAGTTGATCTGTACGTTCTTCCTTCCAGTAGCAAATTATACTGTATATGAGTCTAATAAACTTAGAATTAAAATAATTCCAGCTAAACCATCCCATCTTTTGTCCTCTCTATAATCCTACAGAAAATGTAATAAGCATCCCACACTTTCTAGCCCAGATTATAAAGTTAATATACTGGGAAGCTAAATAAGCTCAGTCTTCCTAAGCCTACATACTGAAAGCGGTAAATGTGCTGCCATTAAAACTAGATTATACCATCAATCCAACAAAAGTCTGATAAACAGGTGGCCACTTTATCTGAGATTTAATTGGTACCAGTCATTGCCAAGAACATAAGTGGCTGGTTGTCCTGTGCCAACCAACTGGGTGAGGCGAAAATGCTGCTTTATGGAAGTAGCAACCGAGTGATGTTCTCACCTGTACCCTCTTAAACATCAGACAAAATCTGGTGAGGCCTCTTTGGATAACATCGATCTCAGACTTTCATAGAGCCCTTGACAGCCTACCAAGCGCTTTTGCTTTTGTTATTCCACTTGATCCTTAACGAGCAGGGCAGATATGCAAGGGTGGGAAAAAAAACAGGTTCAAAGATATTATATGATTTTCTCAAGTGTAAAAAAATGACAGAAACATGCTATGATACATGTCTTACGATTCCTTCAGTGGAATCCTCTGCCCCTTCCTGAACATGAGGCCCGTTCCACCTGCCTCTGAAGTTCTGAGGGGGAAGGCTGGACTAGTGGAGCCACCTGCTTAGATGACAGAGAGAAAGGCTTGTTAGATCCGTCTGTGCCCGTTACATCAGTACTGTGTAAATTAAGTCAATGATTTAGGAGCATCAGTTCCCTCAGCCATGATACAGGGCTGTATTCTGTTCTTCGCAGGGTCAGTCTGAGGTCTAATTATGTTGGAGCATGACAGGTACATGCACATGATATGTTAGTTCTTTGTCTTCCTCCTGAAGAATGTGCTCACTGTGCACAGTGATCTTTCCAGAGAGAGAGAGATCCTGCAATACTGTGAAAATAATGATATAGGCCAATGGTGGACAGGACCAAAATGAAGAATCCACGCCGGCTTGCCTAGGAGACTGCCTGAGCTGGGTCCTTCTACAGAGAGGAAACAGAAACAAGGTTTTTCCTTTATCGTGGATGAGGGTTAATATAATTATAGACAGTCTACTTCAAGGCAACACAGAGTCACAGATGGATGGGTGGCTGTCTCACTTCAAAGAGGCCTCATTAATGGTTCACTAAATTCCATTGGTGACCCTGATCCCCTTCAGTTATGTACACCTTAACTCTCACCTACATCCAGATGCTGATGTGAAAGGAGATTCAATCTTGGAAAAAATTCTAAATAATACTAAGGAAAAGCATATATGGCATATTGAACTTTCCAAGATGTTTTCCCCAGATACATATTACTGCATGTAGTTCTCCCAGCAATGATCTGAGTGACGAAGTCCTTACTTCCTTCTTCCACTTAGAGATACAATTGGAAATCACTTGTTGGAAACCGTGAAGTTAGTAGGTGATAGAAGTAAGGCCTAGACCTGAACCTTAGACCACCTCGTCCCCGATCTTTCGCTATTTCTATAACATGCTGAGTTTGCTGTCACCCAGATTAGTGAGACGAGCCACAAGTCTAGATATGAAGCTCTCCTTTTAAAGTCCCATAGTGTTGTCTGGATCATAGTTATTGAAGGAAGATCATCCTCAGATAAGGTCCAGATGAGAAGAGATGACCCAAGTTCCAATATCTAAGTCATATAGTAATGTACCCTTTCTCATAAAAATTCCATATAGCCCAATATTATGGTTCTTGTATCATCTCCAAACTCAAGGTTTCTATAGAAATGTCTATTCACAGCTCTTGGGATCACCAGTGTCTGCCAAAAAGAAAGAACTGTGAAAAAGACTCTGGAATCAAAGAGTCAGCATCCTAACCTATCAGCCCTTTCTACATAGCATATGGCATTCTAGCAGATCCT
Source organism: Leucopleurus acutus (assembly GCF_964270905.1). NCBI lineage: Eukaryota > Metazoa > Chordata > Mammalia > Artiodactyla > Delphinidae > Leucopleurus > Leucopleurus acutus. The sequence goes on from NC_139150.1 coordinate 16,601,157, forward strand.
AATAGATATTCAGAAATGTTAACATTTTATTTCTTTATTCATATATTTTATTATAAATGCAATAAATCTTATTCTCAGATATAATCCCTAATGAATCCTGTGAACAACTTATATTAGGCTATGACTAACTGCAGTTTTCATAAGGTTTAAACAAATTTTATCAGAAGCCTGTTAAAGCAAATATATACCCAGAGGTACAAACCATTCTAGGAAACCTTTTTAGGCACTGTAGTAAGTTCGAATGACATGCGTAGAGTTACATGTTGTTGAAAGTCAAAGGTTAATTTCTAAAAGATTAATTAAATGCTTAGGCATATTAAATTCTGATAAGCAGTTATTACCTTCCTGTCACCTGTCAGGATCAACATGTATAAAATAAGAGCATGTGCTTTTGTTTTTCCCATGATAACTGGAAGTTTGTGCATTGAAGGGAAATTGAATATAAGCCCAGCCAGGTCAACTCTGTAAATGGAAAGAGCTGGCTGACTGGGGCCTCTAGGCTTTCTCAGCTTGATCCCACACTCCTGCCGGGGGGGGGGGGGGGGGCGGTCACTGCAGTCCTGAGTCACTGTAGGATCTGAAGTGATGCATCCATTTTATAAATCCAAACAAACCAACAAGACTCTCATTCAGACCCCAGCTTTCTTGCTACATAATCCTGTGAAGTGTGGTTTCCAGGTTTTCTAAGACATAGAGGATGAAAAGAAGAAAATTAGAAGCTGGGTAAGAGGTGATTTCCAGACAATAAGCAAGGGGACATAAAAATCATAAAATGCAGGCGCAAGACTTTAAGAAGCAACATAAGTGGAACTATTTGGTGAAAGGGCACAATCCCTGCCTCCCTCAATAGGATGTCCCTTGTGAGAAGCCAGTGAGATAATAGATGGGATCATTAAGTACAGTGCAAGGTCCAGTGTAAGCACTCAATATATAGAAGTTGCTACAAGATGCTGAAAGGAGACGTCATGGCAGTACTGCAGAGGGGTATGGTGTCAGAGCAGATGCTTATCAGGCCAATTTCAAACAACCACACAAAGGTAAAGTGAAATGTCAGCCTCTACTGAAGCCTTTAAAAGTGTGTAATCTTCTGTTTAGAAAGGTTTGCATAAAAATTATTAAAAAGGAAAGTGTGTTCTCTTAAAAGGACCAAGCTTCCGTTTTTGAAAAATGTCACTTAAGTAGAATGCCTCATCTTCTGGATCAATAAGAACAGTCCTATTCATGTTCACCACTGTAATCTTTTTTTATACCTTTACATTTGATGAGAGGTTATATGTCTCTTATCCCAAATTACCCATTTTTCCTTCCAGCTGGTCAGCCAAGTTTTGACTCAGGGCACTATATGCACGTGGCCCTTATCTGCTCTCCATAATCTCTTCACGTACTCGCCTAAAGTGCAGATTCATTCATGTTTTTATCGTCTATCTCACCCCACAAAGGGTTCAAGGTGGCTTACAGGAAAACATACAAACTGATAGTGAGAAATAAATACATAAAAATGAGAATCAGGAAATACATTTCAGTGGAAATATTTGCTTGCAGGTAGACTGCATCCAAAAGTAGAGATCAGATCGGTGCCATAGTGGGCACTTCTGGCCACAAGGTGGCCCAACTCTACCCTAAGTGGTAAGAAGCACCATAGGGTGGCACAGGGAGACAGCAGGCAGCATGTGCATGTCCTAAGGAAAGAAAAGCTGACCGAGAACAAAATTGAATGATCAGAGGGAATAATGATCTCAGTTACGGTACTATGATTGTTTCTCAAATCCATTGCTGAGCCAGCCAACTGGAAGGGCGCATGCACTATCAGTAAATAATGAAGGCTCTGATTCAGCAAATTCTTTTAAGCATATGGTGGAACAGTCTTCACAGCTATGGCCTTTCTAAGAGAATGTAACATAAAGGAAGAAGGGGAGTTAAATAATCCCTTCAAATCACCTAAGGCTGCTGAGAATCTTTTGCTCTGTAGTAGCTCAAGTGTCAAAGGATGGTGACACCTGGCAGGTCAATGGCAACCACCCCTAGGAAATTGTAGAGCAACAGGAGAAACTGTGGTGCATGGTGGACAGAGGAGCAGAAATACCCTCCCAGGAAAGCCATGTTGCCCAGAAAATAGGGGGCACTGCAGGGGTTGGTGAAGCAACCAAGTGCTAAGTTAGTGACAGTGCCAGTTGTGTAGACTGCTGAATCTTCTGGATGGAACCAAAATTCCTAGCCTTGCCCTTTCTGCTGCCCACAAAGGGGGTTCAGGCTTCTTCCACCACGTTACCTCTTGCCCTCCAAGGACTGTTCTGTAATTGCCTTATTGGTTCTCTAGGTTTTTATGATACCAAAAAATGCAGAAAGAACCACAGAGATTACAGGAAAGCAGAAAAGAGCAAGAGGTACATGAACTGTGGCTGGAGGAGTTTTGTTTTGTTTTGTTTTGTTTTTGAAGCACAAAGCAAGTCTGCACGGAGATGGGCTGGAGAGGGGTTTTGGAGTTTGTGTGTGTGCATGATTTTTTTAAGGGAATGGTGCCAGAAAACTGATAGGATGAATGGACGGGGCTAGAAGGGAAATAAAGAAGACAAATGTGTACTGAAAATGTGTTTGGGGGGCTGGACCATATTGCCCACTATGGTGTTCTAAGACTGGACCATATAAATCATGGTTTTGTAAGTGCTATCCTAGCAATGGCTTTTTGGTCTTCTGTGTGAATTCTGCTGTCCAGCGCAACAGCAGTTCCTAATGGAGCGGTGGAAGTTGCAGAAAATGTGTCCAGGAGCATATGTGAGAAATTTCCAGGGACTCAGGAAAAAAAAAAAAAAAAAAGCAACAACCCCCCCCCCCCCACACACACACACACAGAAAACTCCTAACGAGAGAGGGGAGGAGGAGAGGAGGTTTTGCACGAGGGGAACCCTTTGCAGATCCTGCGTCAGCAGGTGGAGGCAGGAGTTAGTACCACTTGAATTATTGCTGTTAATGAACTCACAGGCTGGTAAAGTGGCAAAATGTGCATTCTCTGTAAGTTACAGTAAGAGGATTCCCCCATGTACTTATAACAAGACTGTTCCCCATCACCTAAAGAAAAATAGAAATTACTTTAGTATGGCAGAAGTTGGCTATGATCTGGCTGTCACTTCAGCTTCATTTTTCATGACTCCTTCCTTGCAATCTACATCCTAGACCCGTAGTTTTCAACTGTGGGAGATCCCCCTACCCCCAGGGATATTTCACAATGTGTAGAAACACTTTTGACTGTCACAGCTGGTGGGGGAGGGGAGAACTGCTATTGGCATCTAGCGAATAGAGGTCAGGAAAATGGTAAACATCCTTCCATCCACAGGAAAGCCCCCAGAAAACAGCCCCCACAACTAAGCCAAATGCCAGTAGTGCCGAGGGTGAGATACTCATGCTTGACTGGCTCCTCCTCTCTGACTCTCTGACATGACTGTTCCCTCTTCCCTGAACGCACCCCCCAACCCCAAGCATCAGACTTGTTCCTCCACATGTCCATTCAACTCTGATCATCTCTTGGAGAAGTTCCTTGGCTTTTAGAGAATGACTTGGATGCCACTTCCTGGACTCTGCCCCTACATTTTGTGTACACTATCATTAGGGCAGTATTATAATTATTGGTAATTTCGTATTATCTTCTCTTCCCTCCCGACTCCCACCCTACTACGCTATAAGTTCACCAAGGCAGAGAGAGACCAGGTCAGGTCTTTGTATCTCCAGCTCTTGGCATTGTGTGATCAATAAATATTTGTTGAATGGAAAAAAACAAGTAAGACGTTTAATCCCTGGGGCAGTTTCTTTCCTTTTTAGAATTGGGCATAATATCTGCTCTGCCTTCTTCACATAATTCTTGTCATGACTGAATGAGAAAAATAGATGGTAAGTTATTTGATGTTTCACAATGATAACAGCTTCCGTGTACCAGGCAGCTTCTCTGTTCTTGTCACTGGGTGAGATGCTTTACACATAACACATCTAATTTTTTCATATTGATAAAAGGAGTGCTATTATTCCCCTCCAAACCCACAGGGATGACTGAGCATAAGGAATTCAAGTGACTTGTCCAAGATCACAGAGTTAGTAAATAGTGGATTCGAGACTCAAATCCAAATTTTGGAAATGGGAAATTTTGGAAGTGTTTTAAATATAGACTGATATCACTGCAAAAATATAAGGGTTCAAAGTTAGGGAGATTCCCAAAGATAGGAAACTTATCCAAATAGTCAAGGAGAATAATGTGGTTTTTGTTTTGTTTTGTTTTGTTTTCTGTCATCTGACCAACACTGAGACCTTTCTCAGGGAACCTGGCGTTTTAATAGCAACATTACCCCACCTGATTAATCAGAATCTGTTTGTGCATAAAAGACAACTCATTACGGCAAATATGCATTAGAAGGCCATAATATATGCGTTTATTCAGTTAAGTCTAATATATTATTTAAGGCTTGGTGTGTGATATTTATCACTAGCAAATACTAGTTTATACAGATTATCAGAGTGTAATTAGGTGCACAGCTTGCAAGGGTAGCCTGTACTTGGAAGGTGCAGCCATGACTTACTCTACTCTGGGCCAGTATATTAGAGCGTCTGTCAACCTACACCATATGTACACTTGGGCTCACAAACAGCTTTAAAAGTTAAAAAAAAAAAAAAGTAAATGATTGCACACCCCATTACCATGGCCCCTCCAACTGCTAGTGAAAGCCACTGCCTGTATCTTGGAGAGGTACCGCTCACTGATGAGGGTTTACTTAGAGTCATATACCCTCTTGAGCATCAATGCCCCCATCACTCCACCAACCAGAGGTAGTGCTAACGAAATAGGTGCCTTCCCCATTACACCCACCCACCTCTATGCTGTATGCAGGAGACAAGGGAGTCCTTGAAGTGTTCACTCAATAAACAGGCACTGAAAATCTGCTCTGTACCAGGCTTTGTGCTGAGCTTAGAATATGTGAAGATGGACGAGGCAGAGGCCCTATATCAGGGGAGAAGTGTTCTGCAGGTTTCTAGGGGACGGAGTTTAGCATGCCACAGTCCAAGACAGAGCCCTGACTGTCTTTATCAACTACGTGATCATAGGCAAGTCACTTTTACCCTCCAATCCCCAGTTTCCTCACCTCTTGCAGTGGAGAACCTACACCCACTTATAAGATGGCTGTATGTATAAAAGAAGCCACTGTTTCTGACACTAAATGTAAACCTGCCCTTCCACCCACACTCTTTCCTCCAGATACTCAATCACACCCAACATCACTTGATTTTTTTTCTTTCCTAAGACTTTACTATAGGTTTTCCTATGGAGACAGAAATAGGGTGTTAACATTTCTTATTCCACAGCATTGACCCTAAACATCTTTATCAGGGATATTTGTTTCCCCAGTTTGTGTTTTCCTGCTCTCTGTACCAGCAGGTATTGCTTCTGTGTCTTTCCCCAGATGGAACATACCTTGTTCCCTGTGGTTTGCACTCTTCCCAACCTTCCATGCCTGGCATTTCAAAAACAAGTTCCTGAAGTTTACAGAGCCCACCTGGGCCAAGGGAGCCTAGAAAAATCCTGCCTCTGCAGGCTGAGATCCTTGCCTATTTACATGAGATAGACTGTATATACCTGATTTGGGGAAAAGATTCACTTGATAAGCTGTCACTGAATATGGCCTTTTCCATTATGAAGAGATCATTTCTTTGTAGCTAAGAGAGGAAGGAAAGAAAGTATTAGATGGCCTTCAAATGAGGCAAATACCTTGCCAAATTTAAATCTTGTAAAATCTGTTTCTAAGTGGCTGGGGTGAAAGTAACAGTGCCTTATAGCTGTGAACTATTTTGGTTGTCAAGATGGAGGGCATTTTACCAGAAACAGTTGTTGAGATGAAATATGTAGCAAAGTGAAAGAGAACAAAATAGGCCCCCACTATCATAGTATAACTATTTCTCCCCAAAAGCAAAGTTAAAATAATTGTACTTACCACCATACACTCCCCATCAGAACTCTACAATTAACATTTTACTATACTAGTGTCATCAGTGAAGTAAGCAAACCACCAAAAAGAGGGAGATGTGATCTCAGCACATCTTTCCACCTGACCTTCCTCACTCATCCTTTTCTTCTGCTAAAGGTACTTGAAATTCCCCCAACTTTTGCTTTTTCTCTTATTACTGTCTTGGTCTAAAATGACCTCCGTCTAGTCATGCCCAAATCTCATCCATCCATCAAGGCTCAGCTCAAGAATACTTAACATTTTTTTTGAGATCATACTACATACCAGACACTGATTAGTTGCTTTCTTTGCATCAACTCACTGAATTCTCATATCAACCTTAAGATGAATACTATTATTATCCCCATTTCACAGATAATGCAACTGAGGCCCAGAGAGGTCCATGGGCTTGCCCCATATCAACCAGCTAATACCAGGCAGAGCTGGGATTTGAACCCTAAGTTATGACCCCAGAGCCTCATGCCCTTAACTTCAATGCCTTCTGTGATTTTCCCCTGGAATAGTCTTTCCTCGGAGCTTCACTAACATTTAATGTTCATTTCTCCTAAGACACTCTTCATATTCTACCTTGCACTGAAATTATGCCCCTCTTCCTTTTCCCCTAATAGATTAGATGAGGGCTGAATCCCTATTAGTTTTATCAGTTTGCCTTCTTAAAAAAAAAAAAAAAAGACACAGTAGGGACTCAGTAAACATAAGGGCATGGAAATGGTGGACCAGAACCAAACCTCATGATTTATCTGCAGAGTGGATGTGCCCATTTTAATAGCCAAGAGGTCACTCTTGTTTTTTTTTTTTGGCTGCGTTGGGTCTTCATTGCTGCGCACGGGCTTTCTCTAGTTGCAGCGAGCGGTGGCTACTCTTCAATGCAATGTGCAAGCTTCTCATTGAGGTGGCTTCTCTTGTTGCGGAGCACGGGCTCTAGGTGCGTGGACTTCAGTAGTTGTGGCTCACAGGCTCTAGAGCGTAGGTTCAGTAGTTGTGGCACATGGGCTTAGATGCTCCATGGCATGTGGGACCTTCCCGGACCAGGGCTCAAACCCGTGTTCTCTGCGTTGGCAGGTGAATTCTTAACCACTGCGCCACCAGGGAGGTCGAAGAGGTCACTCTTGAACAGTGGAAATCTAGGGAAATATTATTTGGTTAAACCAGGATCTGCCCCTTCATTTCTTTCCTCTATGCAATATTTGAGCTGAATATGTCGGTTTATAAGCAGACTGATTATGCGTGCGTGTTGGGGACTTAAAAAAAAAAAAAAGTAGGAGATTTGTCTCCACAGCAGGAAATAAAGAGAGAAAGAAAGGAGGCAACTGTAAAGAAGCCAATTTGTTTCTTTTTTTTTTTTTTTCAAACATGAAAGGAAAAAATACATAATTTAACCAAGAAATTATCACCAGACGCCCAGGGAACCTCCTGCCTGTCCAAACAGACAAAACACACAAACATTCTATGTGTGTTTTTGTGGGCTGTTAATTTGGTGCTGGCAGTGGAGGGGAACAGTATTAGAAGTCCAGAAAGGCATATATACAAGACAAGAAGCAGAAGAGCCAGACTTGGAGGATGCATGAGGCTGGCATAGCCAGTGTGTCCAAGGATCCAGGGTTGTGAGCAATTTCAATGCACATGTGGTGTGATGGGGAGACAGACTCAGGTCTTGTAAGTCCATCAACTCTTTACTAAAGTACCTTAGGCCTTCCCAAACTTGATATTAAAGTCACCTGGGATGATTGCTAGAAATACAGATTCCAAGCCTCCATCCCAAGCTTCCTAAGTCAAAATTTCTCTGAGAGGCACCCTGGAATCTTTACATTCAGTAAGTGCTCCTAACGATTCTCTAGAACAAAGGAGGCAGGGAAACAATGCTTTGGGGGATAGGAGCTGAATGCCTGCTTTGTGGCAGGCTGGGGTGCAAGGATTAGAATGTCTGGGTGCCCAGCGTAAGGTGCAGAAGGAAGCCAGATTGGAAACTGCGAAGCCAACAGGTCACGTAAACTCTCTGGGCCTCACTGCCTCGGTCTGTGAAGTGTTACTGCCCGCTTCACCTATTTGCTGCTAGGTCCCTGTAGTGCTTTCTGAAGTTGACCCCCTGGTTTCTGAGGGGTTATTTGACAACGGCTACCTCATCATGTCCACCTAACTCTCCAAGGGCTGAGTCCTTCCCAAAACAATCCCTGATATAAAACTGCTAGTCCTTGAGTCTGTAGGAAGGAGCTCCATGGCAGACAGTTTCCAAGGTGGCCTCTGATGATTCTACAGTAAGTCCCGATACGAACCTTCAAGTTGCAGACTTTCAAAGATGCGAACGAAGAGCTTACTAATGAAGACCTGGTGGAATTGGAGGCCCTGAGAAAGGATGAAGAGAGACACAAGGAAAAAGAAGTAACTGAAGAACGAAAAAGATTCATGATGCAGGAAATGGCAAGGGGATTTTCTTTATGTGAGGAGGCACGGTTAGTTTTTGAGGTACAGGACCCGAATGTAGAACGGTACATGAAGGTTGCAGCAGCAGCCATTCGGAATGCAATCCACTGCCACCGTGTCATGTATGATGAGAAGAAAAGAGCTACTACCCAGACATCACTGGATCATTTTTTCAAGAAGGTACATAGTATTGAATCCAGCAAGGAACCAGAACCTGTGCCATCAGCATCAGGCATGAGTGAAACTGCAGCCTGCCCTCCGTCTCCTGTTGCTGACGATCCTTCAGCTCTACCATCTCCCACCCCCTCTCCCTCCTCCAGTCAGTAACTCTCCTTGCCTGTTCACTCGATGCCAGCCCCTGGATGCCAGCTGTTGTACTGTAGTGCTGTACTTTTCAAGGTACCATACTGTAAGATTAAAAGTGTGTTTTGTATGTTTTTTATGTATTATTTTTGTGAAAAGTATTATAAACCTATTACAGTACAGTACTATATAGCCTATTGTGTTAGTTGGGTACCTAGGCTAACTCTGTTGGACTTGGGAACAGATTGGACTTACAAACGTGCTCTTGGAAGGGAATTTGTTTGTATGTAGGGGACTTACTATATCTACCTGCATTCATGCCTCCATGTAGCCTGCTTCCATACTGGATAATCCATGATTGTGGAAAATTATTTTGTGGAAATAGCGAAGTGTGACTTCTAAGGCTGGTCATCCATGACACTGCAGTGTCCACTTTGCTCTCTTGGATCATTGGGTCACTCCCTCTAGGGGAAGCCAGCTACTATATCGTGAGGGAACTCAAGCAGCCCTGTGGAGAAATCCGGGTAGCTAGGAACTGAGGCTACCTGCAACAGCCACCATCATCCTGCCACATGAGCCAACTTGGAATCAGATCTTACAACCCCAGCCAAGCCTTTAGATGATGGCAGCCCAGGCCAACATCTTCCCTGCAGTCTCTGAGCTAGAACCACCCTAGTCAGCTTCTCCTGAAATTCTGATCCACTGAAACAGTGTGGGTTATTGTTTTAATCTGCTATGCTTTGAGGTAATTTGCTATGCAGCAATGGATAAATATACAGTCTCTCTTTCACCTGTGTCTGATAATGGCTTGAAAAGGGTCTAGGAATTGATGGTCCATTTGGATTCTATTTGGTGTAATAGCAACTAGAAAGTATCGGATGCATACTAAGAACTTTGCACGCATCATTTCATGTAATCTTAAGAGACAGATACCATTATTCCCACTTTATAGATGAAGAAACTAAGATTTAGAGAAGTCAATTAAAAGTCCCAAGCCTCTGATTTAATACAGGTGAAGTAAGAACTTGAAAGAAGTTCTGCTTCAGAAAAGATTCTCGCTCTTTATTTTCTAAGGATGAGTAATATTCCATTGAATGCATAGACCACATTTTTTAATCCATCCGTCAATGGACATTTACTTTCTTTCCATATCTTGGCTATTGTGGTAATGCTGCAACAAACACAGGAGTACAGACAGCTCTTCACGATCCTGATTTCAGTTATTTTGGATGAATACCCAGACATGGGGTTACTGGATCATAGGGTTATCCTATTTTAATCTTTGAGGCCTTAAAAAGAAGGACATTCTCCAATGTGTGACAACATGGATGAACCTTGAGGAGACTGTGCTAGGTGAAGTAAACCAGTGACAGAAGGACAAATAAATACTGTACAATTCTATCATATGAGGAATCTAAAATGGAGAGTAGAATGGTGATTGCCAGGGGCTGGGGGAAGTGGGGAGATGCTATTCAATGAGTATAAAGTTTCAGTTATGCAAGATGAGTCAAGTTCTAGAGATCTGCTGTACAACACTGCACCTGTTGTCAACAACGCCACATTGTACACTTAAATTTTTTTTAAAAGGGTAATCTCATGGTAAATGTTCCTATAAGAAGGAAGGGAAGGAAGGGAGGAAGGGAAAGGAAAGGAAATGAAAAAAAAAGAAAAGGAAAGAAAAGGAAAAAGAAAAGAAATTGTCTACTCAGGGTCACTATTTAGAGCCTCCAGGCAGTTTGTATCCATCTCAGCTCATTCTGTTTGAGGATTTGCCGGCTCACTTGGCCTTGGTCCTTATCTCTGTGGAAAGAGAATGTGTTAGGCTGGCCCTTGATCTGCATGGATAAAGTGGGAGGGGTAAATTCAAGCTGTCTGAGCCTCAGCTGCCTCATCAGTCACATGGGGATAATCATTAATTCACAGGGCAGTTGAAAGAATTCAATTTCACAATGCATGTGTCATCGTTTTGTAAACTCTAACACCAAAGCAAATTGTTGTTTTTATCAGTATTATTATCTTAATTTATTCCAAGCACATAGAGATTATTGGATTAACAGAGCCAATTATGACAGCCCACCCAGGGTCTATGGAAAGGTCCCCAGCTTTAAAGACAGTCGATGTGTCTTTCTTTCCCAGAACGTGAGAGAAACACTGAAGAGCTATTCATTGTCTTCCAGCTGTAATTGATTATGGGATGAAAGTTGTTTTGTCGATCTTCCATTGCAGTCCTTGAATAAAAGGTTAGTAAATAATAATGATTAAAAAAACCCAACACATTCTCTTTTGAATCCCACCCACGCAGGCTCTCCTACTTATATCTCTTTGAAAATGGTCTTTATGAATATCAATGTCTGAAAAAAAACATGTTTCTTCTGTTGTATCATCAATAGTAAAGAAAAAAGCAAATTAAATATTCTCTTGGCTCCCCACCCTTGGGGCCCTCCCTGGTGTAGCTCAGGTGGCAGGAGAGGGAGTAGCAAAGAAAGGAAAAGGGAAGAGAAAACCCATGCCTGGAATTTCCAAGCCAGAGGGACATCTTTTTTTTTTCTTTAAAATTAAAAATACACATCAATTTCACTCAAACTCTAAAAGCAGAAAGGAATGGGGGATTTGACTGGTAATGTTTAGAAATAAAGGATTTCTGGAAATTGATTGTGACTTGAAAATTGAGACGTTCTGCTTTTTTAAAATAAAAAGAAGAGCTGCAATTTCTACACACACACAAGCACCCATCTCATAGGCTACCCCGCTCCCATCTCCTGGACACAGTCGTGGTTTTCCTCCTTTGCAGCTGTGGAGTGGGCTTTCTCCTGGACAGCAGCCTCCTGCACCTGGGGCTGACCTGGTCATCATCGCTCTCCTCCGACACTGCTTCCCCCGCCACCTCCAGCAACACATGTAAGCAAGTGTTCCTCCAGCGCTCTGTTCTTTCTCTTCTCGAGAGGACTGCAGATTCTGACCCTCTTCCCTCTCTCTCCCACCATGTTTTTATTTGAGAGCAACAGAAAGGAGGATGGACACTAGGGCTGATGGAAGTTGAAAGAGAGAGAGAGAGAAGCAGGTGGCTATTAAGACAGAGAAAAAGCGAGACAGACACATAGAGAATGTGAGGGGAGAGGTGGAAATTAAGGAGTCAGACGAGCAGGGGTTAAAACATTCTAATTGGAAGCTGACTCTTTGCCAGAGATTTCAATCAAATCATTTCCCTAACCCTAGGCATCTTCTAGGAACTCTCTATTCCTCTCTCCTATTCTCCTATTCTCTCTCCCCTTTCTCTGTCCCTAACCCCACGGAGCCAAAGATGACCTCAGCTATGGCTCGTGCCAGCACCAGCACTTTCATTACTATCACCTTCACACACATGTGCACACACATCACACATACAATCACACATATGCACACAATTTCACACGCACACAATCTCACACATACACCCACCCACACACAACTTCACACACAACCGCACTCCAGTATCTCACACACAATCACACACACACCCTCACACCCCCCTCATACATTCCACAGATGAGCAAACACTGAGGAGGGGACTGAGGAAGGCAAGCCTGGAATGGAAGGGTTTGGGGCTGGTCCCCTCCCACTGCCTCTTCTCACTGCATTTTCTCTCAGGGGCCCTGGCAACACTTCCTTATTCTTTTTTCCACCATCACCTCTTATTTTCCTTACCCCAGGTGGCAACAAGCCACTGCCCCTCAAGCACCACAAACACAGTCCCAAGAGAGAAGAAAAACATTTGGAGAAACTGAGGGGTGGGGTATTACAAGCTTTCCTGTTGTTAAAAATGGGTCTAACTCAAAGGGGCATCGTTCTTCACCAGCTGCATCTGGGAAAACATCTAAATTGCTTCTAGAGATTCCAAACAAGCCAGAGATTTAGAATGGCAGTACATGCCTTCCCAGCTTCGAAAGCTACTGTCCTCTCCTGGAAGCCCGTCCCAGCAGATCTGGCCCTGGTCTGAGCACCTCACCCTCTTTCCCGGCGTTTTTCACAAACCCTTCAAAAGCAGTACAGAGGTTGTTCAACCCTTCTGTGGCCCTGCACTGCCATCATGTGGCTAACGTGAGCACTGCAACCAACTTAAGCGGCGAAAAAATGATCGCCTCAGTGGTTCCGCGGTGTGCAGGAAGATCAGGGCTGGTCTCTAACGGATCATAAATGAGATATTTTCACGTTCCTGTAAGGAGTGCTGGGATATTTGGCAAAACATATTTGGATGCCTTTTACACATCTTTCCATCCGCTGGTCCCTTTTCATGAAATGCCTTACCCCTAATCTAAGTACTACCCTGTGTTGTAAGAAACTTGCCCAGATATCTAAGCACGATTAACCTCTTTCACCTTCAAACACACGTTTCACTTCGTTTGCTGTGATTGTACCGCTTACTAAAATTCTAAACCGTACGGAAATTAAATGCGTGTGTGTCTCTCTCCTCTACCAGGGAAGTGAACTGGCAGATGGCAGCGACCCGGTTTTATTTTTTCACAATTTGCAAATACTAGGAAGTCTTTAAATGCATGTTGCAAATAAATGACTCCATACCTTAGCTACCCCGCAATTACTTACCTACTGACCCCATCCTTACCCTTCTCAGCGCAGTGCTGAGCATCATGGGGGATGTGTCTGCAGAGCACCGTTTGGGTGTGTGTGTGTGTATATATATATATACATACATATATATGTATATATATGTGCCACATATAGAAAAATATATATATGTGGAATATTATATATGGAAGTTATTATATACACATATATATGGAAGATATATACATATACATATATATATATCTCCCAGAAAAAAACATTTCAGTAAACTGGGGATGGGGTATTATAAGCCTTTATATCAGTGCTAGACTTTTCCCGTATGATGAGCTGTGTGTCCTTGGGCAAGTCACCTTCCCTCTCTCAGCCTTAGTTTTCCCAACTGCATAGAGAAGAATGAGTCAAACTATCACTAATGTCCCATTCAGACAGATGGCACGGGGCATTTTAAACAAACCTACGACATAACTAGTGGAACTCTGAATGTACAAAGAGAGATGAGATGCACCATGGTTTTCATCTTTCTCCGTCTACCCCAAGGCATAGGGCTTGGATACACAAAATAGGCACTCAGTCAATATCTGGAAGAGAATATTAGATGGAACAAAACACATAGCAACATCAACAACAACAACAACCACAAAAAAAGGAAAATGGCCACAGAATAGATGTGCTCAGCAAACATCACAGCTCCATTTGTAATTCACATTTAGATTTTCTATCTCCTGACACAAGCATGCTGCAAAAAAACTATGTCAAGAGCTGGTGACATTCAGTGAAGGCTGTGGTGGACTTTTCCGAGAAAGCTTCTTAGAGAGCAAGTTATATTCCCAGCCAAAAGAAGCTGGCTCTAGATTAAAGAGGAAGATGGCGTTTGAGATGCAGTGAGGACAGCCCAGGGAGGGAGTGACAAGGCAGACATGAACCTTGAGCAACAGCTACACAGCCACGGACCCTCATCCTGACTTCAGAAGCCTCTCTCCAGCTGTAATCCAGATGGGTTTCACCTGAAAAATCGCCCTGCTCCTGCGACCAGAAACCCGAGCGGAAGTCTGTGGTTGGTCACGTTCTATTTCATAGATTGCTAGACATGGTTCAGCCCAACCTCTTCTTTTTACAGATGCACAGAAAGCAGCAAAGACCATGTTGTGTTTAGGGAAGCCTCTTCCTATGCCTTGCAGTGTCTCAGGCGCATTCTATGTGCTTCATAAGTTGTTCAGTATCATGATCTGTTGGCACTCTTCCTTCTACCAGTATTATCAGACATTCTAGTTTAAGCCAGGAACAAGGCTGGGCAGACATCTACTCCCAGTGCAACCACCTGAAGAAGCATTACCCTGGAAGCGCAGAGCCAGGAGCTTGGATATTTGTGGTCTCAAGTGAAACAGTCACCATGAGGCCCTCTGAGTTAGTCAATGAAAGGCTGGAAGCCTTAATACTAATTGCTGGCTTATGCATCTCTAATGCATATGTTTTCCTGATGAATAGAGTTATGATTATTTAATTAGCAATGGACCAGAAGGAACAGATTTTACCATGGCTGATGGTCAGGAACTGAAGGTGTTGAGACTAAGGATTTTTCAAAATGTATCTGAAATAAAAAGAGAGTAATCAGGAGTTTTCCTTTCTTCTTGCCAATATCGTATGTGCTTCCTTCCCTATTGAAGTGGACTAAATTGCTGCATTTCATCACCCTGCTGTCTTTTGGGGTTAAGCTACAGCCCAGAGGTTGTGATGGGAATCCTAGGGGTATGGAGTTTACAAAGACCTCAGAGGTGGACTCATCTGGGAATGGCAAATCTATGGCACTGGTGTTGCTGTGCTCCCAGCTCCCACGTGTGACAGATCTTGCTAATCCGTCAAGCCATTTGTGTCCTGCAGCATCTCCTCAGCACACTCCTCCAGAGGAATCAGGGTAGGCACTTAAGATGCAACCTATTTTTAACCTTTGAACCTGAGACCTTAGGAGGCTGACTTCTCAAGTTGCAGTTAGGATTAGAACTAGAATTCAAATTTTCTGATACCTGAAATCTTTCTCCTTTCTCTCTTTCAATGGTAAGCTGCCTGAGGATGAGCATTATTTCCTCTTTTACCTGGGTATTATTTTTTAAATATTCAGTCAATACATAGGTTGCATTCCTGTCTAGCATGTGACTACCCACAATGGGATCCAGAACAGAAATCTACACTCCATCTTCAGAAGGTTACCACACTCAACCCTCTCTATGCTTGATGCCCTTTCTCAGGTAACTGTCATCGCTAAAAATGTCTCCTTCACAACCTGTACCTGAAGCTCTGCTCAGATGCTGTGTTATCTGCAGGGATTCCAGGTTTGTCTTAACCTAGCACCATCTTTATCCTTAACGGGCATTAACTTTTGCATTCTCTTTTCTTCCTTAACATTTGTTTTGAATCTAAACTAGACTTCTGCTCAGTTATTATGTATCTGCCTATCACTTCTACCAGACTGTGAGCATAAAACTAGAAAACATACTTTACTTCTGTGATGAATAGAGGGTGCCTAGGATGCCATAGGCTTCCAATAAATCTTAGCTGGGTTCAATGGAGTTCCTAGAATCATCACCATTAAATACAGAATCACAGAACTGAAAGCTGGGATAAACCTTAGAGATCATGTGATCCACAATGGGAAATGTTTTTTTTGTTTGTTTGTTTGTTTTGTTTTTTGCGGTACGCGGGCCTCTCACTGTTGCAGCCTCTCCCGTTGCGGAACACAGGCTCCGGACGTGCAGGCTCAGTGGCCATGGCTCACGGGTCCAGCCGCTCCGCGGCATGTGGGATCTTCCTGGAACGGGGCACGAACCCATGTCCCCTGCATCGGCAGGGGGACTCTCAACCACAGCGCCACCAGGGAAGCCCAGGGAAATGGGTTTTATTTTAAAGCTAATCCCAATTCATGGTTAGTGGCTGCCTAGAGTAGCAGGCAAAGTCCAAGTTCCGTAGGAAAGAGTGTTGAACTGGGTTTGGGATGTCTGCCAAGAGTGAGCAAAGGAACAGCACAAAGTGTATGCCTCTGCTGCCATCAGGGATCAAGGCCACTCCCTACTATTTAATTTTAAAGCCTGGGTAGTGTAGTGGATGATCTGGGATTTGGACTAGAATGCTGAATTTGAATGCTCTACCGCAAGATGTTTGTATGGTTGTATTCAAATCTCTTACTCTCTCCAAGCTTTAGTTCCATTGTTTATGAGATGAGCATAGTGGCTCTCCCCCTCCTTGCCTTGCAAGGTTCTTGTGATTGTTGAGGGCATGGCCATGAAAGGAGTTTACAAACCATAAAGCAAGGTACAAATGGGTGATGTTCCCTTAGAGCACTGACCTCAGCGATCATTCCGTAAGTGGAAAGAGAGAATCCAATCCTAAAAAAGATGACTGGGCACTTTGATATTCAAGCATGCTCCTGGTCTGAAGCTATGATTTATTTACCGTGTAAAAAACATTCACATCTGGGCATCATACACCCATTAACTTGGGCACGTATCAGGATCAGAGACCATTCAGTCCAGAAAATAAGTGTCTTGTCACGGTCTTACTCATTGGAAAATAATTATGTCACTGGTTATTAACCCAGGGTATTTGTACCAGATGAAAATTTCTGTGTTCTTCCTCTAGTTTCTTTCCCTTTCTTGTTCATGTTCTTTCCATTTCTTGTTCATGGTCTTCTTACCTCTATTTCAAGACATGACTATAGTTCTAACTGGGCTCCTCTCTTTACTATGATTCCGCTGAATCTAATCTCCACAGAGCTATCAGAATGGTCCTTCAAAAGTACAATAGGTACCCTGTTATTCCTCAGTTCATCAGTCTTCAGTAGCTCCCTACTGCCTTCAAGTAAGGTCCAGAATGCTTGGAATGGCAACAAGCCCGTTACAAAGCGACCTCTGTTTAGTCTTCCAGACTCGCCCCCAGCTATTCTGTACTTATTTAATCCTCTACAAAGAGCCTTCTTGTCACCTCTCTCTTAATGTCCTGCAAATTTCATGGTTCTGGGTGTTAGTTAGAATTGTCCTCTCTGTCTCAAGGTCCATCCTTCCCCGTCTAATTGGTAAAATCCCATTAATTATTTAAGATAAAGTAGGAATGCCAGAGCTATTAGGACTCCATTGTTAAATTCCCCTAGACAGAATTAATCCCTCCTACCTCTGTGCTACTCCCATCACTTTGTATACACTCTACCCTGTTTTCCACTAAGTTTTGACTCCTTATGGGGTCCACTTATCAGTAAATATATCGGATTGTTCACCCTGTATTTTCGTGTTCTGGAAAATTCTTTCAGCATATTTTGAATCATCCCACTGTAGCATAGTCATTTACTCCAATGTTTATCTTGTCTATGAGACCATGATCTTACTAAGATGAGAGACTTCTTAATGTGCAGTCAGTGTCTACACAGCAGACAACCCTTGATTATAAGTTGGGTTAGGCTACTCTCCTATGCAAAACCCTCCAAACTTAAAATTCAAACTCCCCACCATGGCATCAGGCATCTGCCCCACACAATGGTGGCCCCTTTCTGGTCTCTTAGCCTCCTCTAGTCTCACCTTTGTCTCACACACTGAGCTTTGTGTTATTTCCCAAAGTAAATTCTGTTCCAGCTCAGGCCTTTGCATTTGCTGCTTTGCTGCAACCCCCTGCCCAGAAAGCCGTGCCCCAGACTTTCACAAAACCCAGTAGATGCTGATCCACCTCCAAAGGAGAGGCTAGATATGAAAGAAAAGGTTAACAGAAATCGAATTCACCCAGGCTCTGGAGAGATGGGTGAGTCAGGAGAGAGTATTTTTTAATGACTAG
Source organism: Leucopleurus acutus (assembly GCF_964270905.1). Lineage (NCBI taxonomy): Eukaryota > Metazoa > Chordata > Mammalia > Artiodactyla > Delphinidae > Leucopleurus > Leucopleurus acutus. The sequence goes on from NC_139150.1 coordinate 16,619,255, forward strand.
AGATAGACTGGAAAGTGAGGTCACTTACTAGTTTTTGGTCCCAGCCCTTTCTCTGAGTGGCTCAAGGAGCCTTAGCTTTCAGCTCTCATTTCAAACACCATCTCCCTGGGAAGGGATCTGCTGAACACCATGTCTAAACCAGCTCCCACTCTAGTCACTTTCCACCTGGTTTATTTTCTGCAGATCACTTACCACTCTCTGAAATTTTCCTATGTATGTTACCTGTTCACAGTCTATGCTTATCTCCTTCCACTAGAATTCAAGCGCCATGAGGGATGACACTGTCCTTGTCTTGTTCATCATTGTGTTCCCAGGGGCCAGAAGAGCACACACAGGGCACTCGATGCGTAGGTATTAGTTAAATGAGAAAATGACTTCATCTGGCTGCTCAGTAAATGTCCCTTGAACAAACTAATTAATAATTACTTTTCATGTAGCAGCAACTGACTTTTTTTTTTTTTTCATTTTAAACCTAAATTGTTTTCCGTAATCTAGGGATAAATTATTCCAGTTGTAGGATATCCAGAAAGGTTCCTTTGGCTCCCTCATGTGTGTCCTATCTCTGTTAATTCATCTTTTTAAGCAGAGAATGAACAGAGCCAGTAATTCAATCCAATCACAGGAATAGTTTCTTAGCAGTTCTGGAGAGTAAATAGATAAACTAACTCTCTTATTGGTGCCAGGATTGAACCTGCAGCCAGAAATAAAGTTCTTACATTTTCCAAAGACTTTCTTTCATTTCCCCCTTTTTCCTCTTTTCACCTGCTTTATCCTACCCTCCTACCCCACCCATATGTAAGCCTAGAGAGAGTTTATTTCACTGAATGTTTCACGAGCCAAAACCAGCAACTCATTACCTGAGGACAGCAGGAACAGGGGGGAAGCAGGGCACCAGGTGAGTGTAGGTGGAAAAAGGAGTCATTTAAGAGTACGCAAATCATCCGTCTGGCATGCAACACGACTTCCTGCCGTCTGAGATTTCTCTAGTCCAACTCTACATGCAGGGAGAAGGTTAAAATGGATTAGTTCCTCTTCAAAAGCAGAGAGCAGGAAAACCCAGAGAGAGAAAGTAACTGGCCCAAGGTCACTCAGCACTCCAGGTGGCCAAGTCCAGCTGTGAGACCTGAAACTGTCCCTTCAATCAGCAGGTCTCCCTAAGGCTGTTCTGGCACTTGGCTCCTTGCTTGTAATTTCCATGGCTCTGAAGGGGAGGAGGATTATAAAAGAAAAACAAATTTAATAAAAATCAAACTCACCCAGACCCTGAAGGGATAGGCAAACCAAAAGAGGTTGTTTATTAGAGCATGAGATGGCACAGAAAGTGAAAGCACTTATTAGTTACTGGTTTACACTTACCTGAGTCTTTCCCAGAGCTGCCCAAGGCTCTTGCTGACTTAATTTTAAAGTTCTAAATTCTCTCATGGACCTCTATGAGCCTGGGAGTATCCAAAACGCAGAGCAAAATAATGCTGCAAAGATTGTGGGAACAAAGCCTGTTGTGGAATATGTTAGGCATTATGCTATTTGGATGTGGGAGCTGAACATCTTCCCGCAGCCAAGCCTGGAGGGGTGTCCATGGTCCAGGCCGGGTCAGTTAGAGACACCTTAGCTTCTGTCATCCTGGCCACTGCGACTGGTTCAAAGACAAGCACACGACCCACACCAAGCTAATGAGAACACTCCTGGGACATTTTAGAATTATCTACAAGGATGCTTTCTCCTCTCTGGGATTTTGAACTGTAAGGACCATGCAGGCTTGGAGCTCTGAGGTGAAATCCCAAGGTTCACAAAAGCTCACTGCAGGATGTAGAGATGGGCTTCAACCAGGCTAAAGAAACAACATCGGGAATTTGGGATTCTGAAGGAATACGTAAGTGCTTTCTCTACAGAGCTGTAGATCCTTCACCACCCGTCTCACACGCACACACTCCCAGAAGTGCCCATCTTCCTTGTCAGTGGCAGAGGCGCCTGCTCCACTCTCCTGAGGATGAGGCTCTGACGGTACCTCTCCACGCTTTTCATCCTGCATCCCTTCTGGTCAGTGCCCTTGTCTTCTTGCTGCTGCCTCTGACCTCTTCTCAAAAGTTCTTCTGTCCTCATCACTGCCCCTGACCTTCTACCCCCCTCTACGTCTGCTTCTCACATCCCCCAGGAAAGCAACCTCTTTTCAGGTCCTTTTTTGGGTACTGGCACCATTGCTTACACCCTGTCCCTGTCTTTAACTGCTTCTCCCACAGAGTGGTAATGCCTTCTCCCCACTCAAGGTGGAGGTCACCAAGCACAGCCCAGAGGGGTCAGGTCAGGCTTCCAGCTGAAAGTGACTTACAAGCTGAGCCCTGACAGATGAGTGATAATTGGCCACTGAAGGATAAGGGGAGTGGCAGAGCGTCCCCGGTGAAGGGGACGGAATGTTGTGAGACCTTGAGCGGGGAGAGCTCTAAGTGTTCCCTCCATCGAGATCGATAGAACATAAATGAGGAGAGGCTGAAGTTCCAAATAAGCAGTGGACTTTGAGGGTCATGCTGAAGTGGCTGGCTTTTATCTTAAGGGGAGTGGGGAGCCGCTGCCGTTCATGTAGACAGAGCCTTCAGCTGACTCGTCCAGCTCACTTTGGGCTGTCATCTCTGGTCCCCATCCGGCAACCTTCCTCTTCTTTCTTAGCTCCCCTTTTCTGTCACTACCTGTCAACACACCCTGGGTCTTTTTATTATCTCTTGCACCTTTCACTGTCTCTCAGGTCCTACCAAACTAGCTCTGTGTCTCCAAGTCTTATGAATTCTGGTGTAGACTTTTTGATCAATCACCACCTTTCGGAATCTTTTGGAGCCTGACAATCTCTCAGGGTCTTTTCAGAGCCTCTTAGGACAAGTCACAGGCTATCATGACTTTTCATGTCCTATGAGTGACTTTTTTGGCTTCTCAGGGCCTGCCAGGGTCTGTCACACATCTAGGAGTCTTTTGGGGGCTGCACTTACCTCTGAGGTGTCACCACCCTCCATTTTGGACTGTAACCCTTTGGTTGGTAAGTCTGTTTCTGCTCTCAGAGGCTGGTTTGGTGTTCCCTCATCCATGAATCAGTTAGAACTGACTCTCTTCCTCTGTCCATAGAAGATGGAGCTCCAAGAAATTAGAAAAAGTCATGCATTTCCCAGGACAACCCTCCAGGCACTGAGTGTTTTTTACAACCTACCATAGGGCAGGTTTCATCACCCACTGGGTTAGGTGCATGTCAGTCATAACATCTTGGCCAATGAGCTGTTAAGAAATGTGGAGGCTGAACTCCTAGAACAGAACCTGAAAGCTCATTGGGCAGGTGAAAGTTAGCAGGGGTATTTTTCTCGGAGACTTTGCCAAGAGGCAATATGAGGAGATTACTTTGCAGTGGGTCAGGAAGCCACCCTTCACCCAGGGAAATTGAGACCCAGAGGAGCTTCAGTGGGGGCAGTATTTAGTGATACCTTCTGGACACAGATCCAGTGTGGGGAGCCAGGAGCACAGAGATAACCATGAAGTGCTGTGGTAGGATTGGGGTGGAGTCAGGGAGCTACATAAGGGAAGACAGGAAAGACACCCAAACGTTCAGTCAACCGTTGTTTTAAGGTTGCTCTAGAGAGACAGCAGAGATAAGATAGACACAGTTCAGTCTTCACGGGGGTACAACTGCAGGGGGAGATAAACATGCTGAGTGAGGAGACAGAAGACTGAAATGGAATCCTAGGAGAGGCCACGTCTGTTTACTACAATGGAGAGCCACTGACAGTTTAAACAGGGAAGTGACTTTGGAAGGACATTCTGGCTGCATTGTAGAAAATTGATAATAGAGGTCAAGAAGGGAGCCAGGGAAATAGAGACGGCTGTTGTGGGTGGAGGCTAAAGATGACAGCCCTAAGTGAGGTGGATGCCTTAAACCTCAGCTGTCTGCTGCCCACTTTCTGCAAATCGTTTTTTCGTATGTTCTGTCTAGTGGGCTGTGGTGAGAGAGTAATTCTGCACTCTTATTTCCTCATGGCTGGAAGTGGAAGTATCCTTAAAAATGTTAACAATAATCTGTATTTTTTTAAAGATTTTTTTTGATATGGACCATTTTTAAAGTCTTTATTGAATTTATTACAATATTGCTTCTGTTTTATGTTTTGTTTTTTTGGCCACGAGCCATGTGGCATCTTAGCTCCCCGACCAGGGATTGAACCCACACCCCCTGCGTTGGAAGGTGAAGTCTTAACCACTGGACCGCCAGGGAAATCCCCAATAAACTGTATTGATTATATTATTTTATCCTCATGATGACACATAAAGTATATACTTCATTTTCCCCATTTTAAAGATGAGGACACTAAGACATAATGTGTTTCAGTACTTGCCTAGTGTTACACAGCTAGTAATAGCAGTTTTGAGATTTGAAACAGGTCTTCTGACAGTAAGTACCATACTCTTAACACTACAAAAGTAATCTCAACACTGAGAAAGAGATCCTGTTTTTTTTTTTATTACTTCCTTTACAAAATTGTTAAAGAATAATATGTATTATTTGATAATATTTTATTTTCTCTTCACATTAGAAGAATACATGTTCTATAACAGAATTTAATAAATTTGCCTGATCATTAAACCACCTGCGGCACTTGATAAAAATTCGTATCTCCATTCCCTCTCATGGATATTTTGACTCAGTAAGTCTAAGGTGGAGCCTATGCTTTTATAATTCATCCCAGGGGAATCCTATGATCAGATAAGTTTGTCAAACATTCTATATAAGATGCTTTTTATTGGCTGTATATGATTTAATCATGTAGATATTTCACAATTTAATTTACAGTTCTCCACTGGTAGATTGTGTATTTTAATGACATTTTAATACTGAAACAACACTGTGATGATAGAGAAGTGCACGCCTCTGATTATTTCCTTAGAGAACCATGGCATTTAAACCAATCTCTCCAGCTCTGTGATTGAGTTTCACATGCTTGGGAACCTAGCACAAGTGTTTCTCTACTGCAAATAATTCTAAGAATATCGTCATTCGGGGGGTGGGATGCAGGCTACAGACTGGGGAAAAAGAGGCACATAAAGCATAAATGTATAAATTTAATTGTTTGACTTTGTCTTAACATTTGTCAATTTACATACATTAAACACCCATTAACATTATACTGGGTGCTTTCCTGTGTATCACATTTTATCATCTCTGCAATCCCACAGGAGAATATTATCCTTATTTTACAGATGAGTAAAATAGAGTTTAAAAATGTTAAACCTCCCTAGCTAGTAGTAATATATATATATATATACACACACACACACACACACACACATATGCACACATATGGATACATATCTTTGATATGTATATATGTATACAGTATATACATACTGTATATATACATACATAAGGCATACTATGGGTCAGTTCTAAGTATGCAACTATTTTATATCATTTAATCTTTAAGACAACAATATCATTAGGTGTGTGTTATTATTATTATGTCAAAGACAGAGTCACTACTGTTGTCCTTTTTTTTTTCAGATGAGGAAATAAAAGCTCAGAGTGATTGAAGATTTTGTTTACAGTAACCAAACCTAACCTAACCTAACCTGAGAGGCAGTTGTAGTATTAGGACCCAGATATAGCTCATTCCTAGACCATTTCTGTTTTCCAGAACACTGTAAATGCCTTCAATTCAGCTATCATCAAATTCCTTTTTTTTTTTTTTTTTTGGCCGTACCACACTGCTTGAGGAATCCTAGTTCCCTGGCCAGAGATGGAACCCAGCCCGCCTGCAGTGGAGGCCTGGAGTCCTAATCACTGGACCACCACGGAATTCCCAAATTCTTATTTTTAGTTTTAAAAAATATTCCCCACACCTTCCCTAAAACTCTCGTAAAATTTTTAACTTAAAGAAGTCAAGGAATCTTCAGCAGGCTTGTATTTCTAGAAAATGAGAGATGCTGAGGCTGAAAAGCCGATGAGAGACGAACAGGTGGCAAAGGAACTGTATGGATTTAATCTTAATTTTAGTAGGAAAATAAATCAGGTTATCTTCATTCCTGCTCTACTGCTCTCAATGGAGTGGTCCGGAGGGAGCATAGAGCGATCGTAGACTTGGCACCACAGAGGAAGAGATTCAAATCTCAACTTAATACCTGCATGAACTTGAACTGATCATGACCTCTCTCTGAGCTTCCGTTTATTTGTAAAGCAAGGCAAAATCCAATCAGTGGATGATTGTGATAATTAAATGTGATAATGTGACTAAAAGGCTAAGCACATTTGAGTTCACAGTGTACTTTTATAATTAGATCGTTCCTTGCCTTCCCCAAAAGCTCCTTCTCAGAGTCTGTCTGCCTTGGCTCTCCCAGGAGACTGCTTTCACGAAAGCCCACTGGGGTACATGGGACAGTTTCTGAGGAGGTTCATTAGGCAGAGGAGTAGTTACCAACCCCAGAACAGGAAGACCCCCTTAGTTTTCAGCTCTTATTTTATAGACAGTATTGAAAAAAAATCTGGGCTTGTAACAGGGAGACCAATTCCAGCATTGTGATTTCATCACTGATACTGACTAAAGGATTCTGGTTAAGTCACTTTGGATACAGATGGTATTGTTCTAAAATGGAGATAATAATAATAATACCTGTATAGTAGGAACATCATGAATACCAAAAGAAATACTGGTTTGCAAGTGCAGTGTTAACACATCTTGATTCTAATCCTGACTCTGCCACTCCATAGTTGTGGCCCAGAACTGTGTCCCTCTGGACCAATGTCTACACCATCACAAATAAGAGACTTGCAACTTACGGTTAAAATCTCTTCTTTCTCTGATATTCTGTGATTCTGTGACTTGACTAAGGTCTTGCCAAAGTCTAGGTTGCCACACACCTAGTCTGAGTGTTTTCACTTTGTATGGTTGTCCCAGCTCACAAGTGTGTGTCTTATGGCCTTGGGGAAAGTCTTGGTCCATAGAAGAGCTGCCTTGTATGGTACCTCCAAACTGCAACCTTTTCTAGATCCCTAGAAATCCCTCATCTGACCTGTATTCTAGGGAATTTACCTACCTGCCCACCCAACTGTGGTATTCCCTTCCTGTGAAGTTTATTGAATTTTAATTTACACTATATTGATAAAACTGATCACTCATGTGTCAAGAGATCTAGTCCCAGCTATTCTGCTGTGTGGTCCATGGCTAGGCTTTCCCTCAGGAAAAACAAAACAAAACAAAACTCTAAAAGGACATAAGTTAAAAACTCCTAGGCCTACTAGTCAGTCAGATGTAAGAGAAGAATGATTTATCACTGGTGCAAAGCGTAGTTCAAGACCCAGAACCTAGACATTAAGTTTGGGTGACCAGGATCAATGAATAGCAGAATTATTGACTGAATTAAGTTATTCTTGGGAATAGATATTGCTGGGACTATAAAATCACACATTTCTAGATTCTTTCATCCTGGAAAACATTAAACTTTACACAGGATCTAAAAGTCAGTGAATCTTGCGTACTTTTATGTGATATAATAGAAATAATAAGGGTCCACACTAGCACCTGAACCCTTATCTCAGGATTCAGGTGCTGGTGTGAATCCTGAGAAGCATTTTCTCTTCCAAAAGAAGCATTAGAACTGAGGTTAAAGCAAACTTGAATAAAATCCACATTGTCGTTTTCTTCCATCTTCAATCTCTGCCTAATCCTGTACTTTGGGCAAGTTCACTAAAGTTCCTTTAAAATCTCTCAACACCTAAAAATTTCTGAATACCTAATCTGAACTAACATTTCTCCTGCCCAGGATCTATTCACCTGGATCCACCTATGCCTGAAGTCTAAATCTGGATTTTTTTTTTTAATCTAAATACATGAGCCATAATATGTCTTATTTTTCCCAGGCCAATTTGAGTTATAATCATGTCAGTTGCAATTGGAACTACATCTGCCCAATGGAAAAATTATCTGCCTAATTAAAGAATAATATTTGCTCTTTTCACATCATGGGACTGATATAAATATCAGATAAATTAACAGACTCTGATCACTAACCATAGTTGCGGTGCCAGCTACTATGCTAGGAGATGAGAATGCAGTGATGACTAAGACATAGTCTTTTCCCTAGAGAAGCTCAGTCTAGTTGAAGAGACAAGCATTTACAGAAATAACTGCAGCAGAGCATGCCTGACCATAGTGAGAAGGAAGTTATGGGAGGAAATCAGTCAGTTTTCCTAGAGAGGTTAGAAAGCCTCTACAGATGAGGTGGCATCTGAACTGCATAGTGAAGGCTGGTTAGAAGTTTTCCAAGTAGAGCAATGGCTCTCAATCAGAGACATTTTTAAGCTCCAGTGGACATTTTCATTTGTCATACTTGGGATATGCCAGGGATGCTGCAAAACATCCTGCAATGCACAAACAGCTCCCACACAAAGAATTATCTGTCCCCAAATGTCATTAGTCATAAGGTTGAAAAACTCTGAAGTAAAGCTATTAAGAAAGAACATCCCAGAACAAGGTGAACATAAAGCCAGGGGTCATGATTAGTTCAGAGTGATGGAAATATCTTGATGCAGAGAAAATAGGTTTAAGGCATGTGACAATTTTTGATCTTTGAAAGTGAGGGCTTTGAACATTATCCTATAGGTGTGGGAAGCTATCAGAGTTCCTTTAAGGTTGGGATTAGAAAGGCCTCCTGAGTTGAAAATCTTGGAAGAGAAACAGGTCTGAAAGTTTCTTAACTTTGACTTTGAATATGTGGGGCTACCAAAGATTAGAGGAGATAAGGATTCCCACGGGAGACAACCTTAGAGAACTGTGAGGCTAGAAAGATCAATGGGTTATTAACATTACTGCTGAATTTGACCAAAATGATGCTACTGATATTGGTGATGAAGAAAACCATTGGGTTTGGCTTCCCTTCTAAAAATGTTTATTGGATTCTGAGCCAAGCAGAAACCCTCTCTGAAAACAGCCTTTTCCATCTCTCCTGTGCCTTTTATTCCCTCTCTTTGGACATTCTGCCAATTCATCTTGGAAGAATTAAATATTTTTATAATGAATCAGATGCTGGTGACAGGTGTCAGACTGATGACTCTGGAGGAGGAAGCTTGAAGCGCTCACGTTCCTCACACTGAGATGACAAAGAGAAGAGTTATGTGTGTTGAAAGATTTATCGTCAAGCTGTCCACAGGCACCTCTTTGGCCTCCAGAGAGTGGTTTAAAATTAGACACAATCTGGAAGCTTTTTAGAGCCAAAAAGGAGTGTCATCATGTTGATGTTCTTTGCTCTTGTTACCTTTGGTAGAAGTAAATTGGAGCTCGTATTCAAACACAGTCTACAGTTATGCTGAAAGGGTTGCATGTGGCATTCTCCTACCTCTATTCTGTGCCATCTCCACTTTGGAGAGTCTCTGAGCTTTAGAACTAAAAGATATCCTAAAGATCACGTAACTCACCTGTTCCATTTTACAGATGGGGGATGTGAAAACCAGAATCAGATTCATGACTTACCCAGGATTACGCAAGATGTCATAGAATAAACTAGAGAGAATTTCTATTGCTTTCTTCTTTTATGAGTGCTGTCCTACTCCATTTCTTTTTTTTTTCTAGCTTTATTGAGATATAATTGACATAACATTGTATAATTTTAAGGTATAAACATGATGATTTAATACACATATATATTGTGAATTGATTACCACAGATCATCTCACATAATTATCATTTTTTTTGTTGTGATGATGGTGAGAACGTTTCAGATCTACTCTCTCAGCAACTTTCAAATATACAATATTTTATTGTTAGCTATAGTCCCCAGAACTTATCCATCTTATAGCTGGGAGTTTGTACCCTTTGAACATCATCCCCTATTTCCCCATCTCCCAGACCCTGGCAACCACCATTCTACTCTCTGTTTCTATGAATTTGGCGTTTTTAGATTGCACGTATAAATGAGATCGTACCGTATTTGTCTTCCTCTGACTTATTTCTCTTAGCATAATGCCCTCCAGGTTTATCCATGTTGTCAAAAATGGAAGGATTTCCTTATTTTTGTTTTTGTTTTGTTTTGTTTTGTTTTTTTGCGGTACGCGGGCCTCTCACTGTTGTGGCCTCTCCCGTTGCAGAGCACAGGCTCTGGACACGCAGGCTCAGCGGCCATGGCTCACGGGCCCGGCCGCTCTGCGGCATGTGGGATCTTCCCGGACCGGGGCACGAACCCGTGTCCCCTGCATCGGCAGGCGGTCTCTCAACCACTGCGCCACCAGGGAAGCCCTCCTTATTTTTCCATGACTTAATAATATTCCATTTTGTATATACACCACATTTTTTTTTTTTATCCATTCATCCCTTAATTGACACTTAGGTTGTTTCCATGTCTTCTTAGCTATTGTGAACAATGCTGCAGTAAACATGGGGATGCAGATATCTCTTTCCGATAGTGATTTCACTTTTTTAGGGTATATACCCAAATCCACATCTTAAGTGGGTGTCCCCCTAGCCAAGCTAACTCCCCTCCCATCCTATCATCCTGCTCCCCATAGCTATGAATAATAGTAAAATTATTATTAGGAAGTGCCTAATCTGTGCCTGACTATTGACCATGCTAAGCTCTTCACACATACTAACCCTGACTCTGTAACAACCTTAGCAAATAATAATTGTTATAATAATTCTACAGATGAGGAAACTAAGTATCACAAAGCTTAAGATGCCCAAAGATCATACCACTAATAAATAATCATTCAAAATTTAAACCAATACTTGTATAATTGTGTTATAGCATGCAGTCTACCCAGTTCTGCTTCAAATTTTTTCTCTCTGTTCCTTCCAGCCATAACAATTTCTGTGTCCATCAAATGGCTCTTTTCAGGGTGGGGTCAGAAAATCAAGGTAATTGACAAAATTCACACTTTTGTTTAATTTTTAGGGAAGAATTTTTTTCCCTATTTCTGATGATGTTTCCTTTCATGTGAAAAAAGCTCCAATTGTATTTTGCATATGGTTTTTCTCCCCTAGTTTGTTGAGTGTTATTATGAAGAAAGGGTATTGAATTTTGTCAGATATTTTCTTCTGCATCTATTGAGATGATCATGTGTTTTTTCCCCCTTTATTCTAGTAATATGTGTACTAAATTGATTGCTTTTCATATGTTGAACCAACCTTGCACTCCTGGGATTAATCCCACTTGGTTATAGTTTATAATCCTTTTTATATACTGCTGGATTCAGTCACTAGTATTTTGTTGAGAATTTTTGCATCTATATGAATAAGGGATATAGGTCTCTCATTGATTTTCATGTGTGATGTCTTTGGCTTTGGTATCATGGTAATAGCGGTGTCATAAAATGAATTTTTCCTTTTCCTTTTTTTTTTTTTGTTTGTTTGTTTGAGAAGGATTGGGGTTAATTCCCATATAAAAGGAAGTGGAGTAAACCATTTGCTGAGTTTGAAAAGAACACCTGGACATAAACAACCTCCCCTTCTCTCTCTTTCACTTGTGAGTGATCCACTTTCAGGGAAGGAGGGGCAAGCTCTTCTCAGTTTGCAGTGCCCTAAGTTTCAACAAAAACTTGGCCTAACATACCTGTCACTGGATGCTGGACTCAGCATTAGAAAGATTACTTAATGCAGCACAAACTATTTTCTTAATATTAACTTTATCTATAGCAAAGTTAATATTTTGAACTCGTTTGCCTTAAGTCCAAAACCTGGTCTGGGAAGAAGGACTTTACAAATCTTTCATGTTCTGTTAGAGTTTAACAATATGAAAGCAGAAACCTCTGAATGTGTGTTTCAGAAAAGGATTGAAAATAATCAGAGGTGCCTAAAAGTTATCACAGAAATTAACAGAAAGAGTATGGGATTTGGAACCTAAACACTTGAATGAAGATTAAAAACAAAATATACAATGTAGTGTTTTGTATGTGTAACTACCGTTTTTAACCGCCTCTCTCCCCTATGGGCTAGCTACATAAAATTAGGCAAGGTATTTCATCCTGCTAAGCTTCTGCTTCCATCTCTGAAATTGGGAATCAGAACATTCACTTTCTAAACCACAAGTTTCCTTCGCAACACGTGCTAGAGGCTGCTCATGCTGGCTCACAAGGCTGATCGTTTACATCTCTGTCAACTCCACTCTCACTTGGTAGACCGAAGTCCGCCACAATGGAAATAATTTTTCCAAGGCATCAGGAAATGTTATATAAGGGTTTTTTCTACCTGGAGAGCTAGTTGTTAAACATTTTCCCAACATACCTAATCCAACCTTGCTTCCCACTAGTATGTACATGACAGCTGATACAGTCCCTTCTGTCCTCAGCTGGAACTTTCCTGGCTTCGAATTAGCTCTTGTCAGAAGACAGGCAAAGGCAGGAAGAATGCAACCCCACTTAGTTTCCCAAGAAACACAGCTTCTACAACTTAAGATCCCCTCACTATCTCTTGCCAACTGCAGCTTAGAGAACTGTCACCCACATGAGTTGATATCTTTCAGCTTCTTTGTGGTCCCTTACCAACCAATCCATCTCCTCTAGATACCATTTTAAGGATAACAAACCAGTAATTAGTATGGTAGTTAGTTTACAGAGTGCTCCTGGAGCTTTATTTCATTTAATCTGCACAACTCTCCTACAAGGGACAGGTTTATTGTCCATATTTTTCAGTTGAGGAAACTAAGATTCAAGAGCAAGTGCAACCACCTGTGCATTTGAACCCCTCTCCTCTTCCACAACCTTGAGGTAATCAATCAAAATCTCTCTTTATAAGTAACCCTTTCCTTTTAGAATCCTTCTCCTTATACTATAAACATGCTCAGGGCTCACATACCCTTTAAAAAAAAATCATCTGGCCTGTGGTTACTCTATATTAACCATTCAGTCTCTTTTTTTTTTTTTTCCTTTATCAGCCAAACTCTGGGAAGACCAATGAACACTTGCTATGTTCATGTCCTCTTCTCCCCTCCTCTCCTATTCACTAGCCAACTACTCTTCAAAAGGAAGACAGAATAGAGATTGCCTAAGATCATATATTCTCAAGTCACACAGACATGCATTAGGATCTGAGCTCTAACATGGGCTAGCTTTGTGATCTTGAATCAAAAACCTTGCCATAACGTTTAGTTCCTATCTAAAAGTAGAATCATTGCACTTACACCACAAGACAGTTGTGAGGATTCCAGGATGTATGTAGAGTTTTGGCACAAGTCCAGATAGTCAGGAAATGACAGCTGTAACTTTTGCTTGGCATCTATAGACTCAACTCATCTTCACATTTCACGTATGACCATTTTTCTCTTTAAGTGTCTACTTTAAGTGTCTGTTTATGCTTCCTTGAACTTTCCTGCCTCTCTCAGGTGGTGTTCCCTAGGGTTACATCATTGCTCTACTGCTTATGTTACTACACATTTGTTCTAAGTTATCTCACTGGCCTCCAGGCTAATTTATAGACACTGGCTCCCAAATAGGTGTCTTCTATCAGACCCCTTTCTTTAACTTCAGGATCTTATGTCTTCACTTGGATGACCAAAAGCATCTCAAACTCATTAGGTCCAAAATAAGACTCATCATCATAATTTCTAAACCCACCCCTCGTTTGCTTTTTTCTGTTTCAGTTGGTGGCACTACTATTTAACCAGTTATACTGCTATTTACCCAGTTATCCATGCCAGAACTTTATACATGAAACTTGACTTTTCCCCCGATCCTTCTCGATCACAATTTTTTCCATCCTGTGTGTTTCTACTGTCTGTCATTGTAGTGAGCAGAATGGTGCCCTGTAAACATCCTAGTTCCTGGAAGCTGTAATGCTACCTTATTTGGAAAAAAGAGGCATTTGCAAATGTGATTAAGTTAAGGATCTTGAGATGAGATCATTCTGGGTTATCCAGGTGGGTCCTAAACACCATAACAAACATCTGTGTAAGAGAAGGGCAGAGGAAGATTTAAGACATGCCAAGGAGAAGGTGATGTGAAGGCAGAGGCAGAGTTTGGAGCAATACAGCAGCAAGCCAGCAACCCCAAAGAATGCCGCCATCCACCAGAAGCCAGAACAGGCAAGGAATGGATTGCCCCCAAGAAACTCTGGAAGGAACATGGCCCTACCAACACCATGATTTCAAACTTCTGTCCTCCAGAACTCAGAGTTGCTTTGAGCCACCAAGTTTGTGGTACTTTGTTACAGTGGCCACAGGAGCTAAGATAGCCATCTTTTCTTCATCCTCACTTTCATACCTTTGGTTCTCCCCTTTTCTCACTTGGATGACTGTAATAGCCTCTCTCTCTCCCTATTTTCAGTCTAGTCTTCCTCCAAGGTATTCTCCAGTAGATGCAGATTAAGATCATGTCACCCCTCTGCATAAAACATTATAAACACCAGTATCTTTAACATTGTTTTTAAGTCTTTCACAATCTGATGTTTCTACCTTCTCTTTGGTACCAGGAACCGGTTTCCTCGAAGACAATTGGTTCAGGCAGTAATGCAAGTGATGGGCAGCGGCAGTTGAAGCTTCACTCACTCGCCCGCCCCTCACCTCCTGCTGTGCAGCCTGGTTCCTAACAGGCTGCGGACCGGTACCAGTCTGCGGCCTGGGGGTTGGGGACTCCTGCTCTAGGCTCACCCAGTTGTCTCTGTTTCTTGCCATCAGGCTTTTCATGCTGTCTGTTCTTTCTGTGTTTATTTCCTTCTCCACCTCTTCTTTGTTACTCTCAACTTAGTACACATTTTAATAAATACATCTTTGTTTAATCTTTATTCCTCATCATGTTGTCAGCTTCTTGAAAGCAGACACCATGCCTCATTTTTCTATCACTTACTTTCCTAATATACCTTACTTATTTTCCTAATTTCCATGTATTTCTAGCACTTGGGTGAAAATAGTAGATTGCTGAAACATAGCTAATACTGAAATGGTCTACTAATCCAACTGAAAAATCCCTGCCCATGGCCATTGTCATGATGACTTTAATGCCATCTTAAAAGGATTGTCCCACTCAGCTCCAAGTCTGCTCTCAAGATATTATTTGTGCAAATGGCATGACCACACATGACCCATCACCATCAATCCATCTAGAATTTAACACTACCTCATAAAATAATTAATAAAATTCTACTTCTTCCAGGAAGACTTCTTCAACTGATGAAAATGAAGCGATTCTTTTCCCACATCTAACTTATTTTGAAATCATATCCCTCCACTAGATATTCCTCATTCTGCTTTCTTATTTTTTATGCATATACGCTTGTTATATTTGTGTGTATGTACAGAGACACATGCACACATACATGATTGTGTATATTTACTTATAAGTGTATATTTATATGAATACGAACAACCATCTACATACATATACAAACAGGTATGTAAACAATATATATACAAGTTTGTATATATATAAACATATATGTGTTTATATGTATACTTGGCATGTGGATATTCATCTCACATTACTGAGTGAATGTATAGGAAAAATACTTTGGAAAAGAATAATAATAGATGCAGCTATAAATCACAATTTTAAACCTGAAGGGAA
Source organism: Leucopleurus acutus (assembly GCF_964270905.1). Classification (NCBI taxonomy): domain Eukaryota; kingdom Metazoa; phylum Chordata; class Mammalia; order Artiodactyla; family Delphinidae; genus Leucopleurus; species Leucopleurus acutus. The sequence continues at coordinate 16,634,757 of NC_139150.1, forward strand.
TTTAGCAGTCAATGTTTCAATCCCTTTACTTTAAAAATGAAAAAATTGAAACCCAGTGAAGGGAATCTACTTACTTGTTGTTTCCTAGTGAAATAGGAACAAAATTGAGACAAGAACTTTGGTCAGCTGATACCATGGCTTATGTGCTATTTTCTTCCTTCCCCTCAACACTGAAACACAAGATTTAGCTCTGACATTCTCTGAAATGTCTCTCACTCCATTGCTTAAGATTCTAAATGATTCATTAGCTTTCTTGTACGTTTTGGCCAATTCCTAATCTCCATTAATTACCCTTGCCAGTTTCCACATGAAATTTTAGAATCCCATTCTGTAGGGAGTAAGAAAGACCTGCTAACCAAGTGCCCAAGTCAGGTTGTTCTCTTTCATGAGTACGACACTAATAAGATTTATAACATGACCAGGGTTTGCAATTGGTGGTGACAACTAGAGAATTGCCCCAATAAATATTTGACATGACTTTGAGAGCAATAAAATATTTTACTTTTTGCTCAGTTTTCTCTGGGAAGAGAGGAGAAAGAGCCACTGGAGGGCAGGGTAATGGTGCCATAATTCTTCCTAGGGGACATTATGGTTGTTCAACTTGGATAAATTTCTCTTCAGGTATGAAGAGGTGTCAGACTGGGCTATGAGTCACCGTTCTCCACATCAACAGTTTCAGGATCCTTTGGAAACTATCTTGTGAAATGAGTTATGAGTTTTTGGATAAGAAACAATTTCCTAAACTCAGTCATCACAATTTGGATAAAGTTTCTTTTCTGTGATGTATCAATTCCTGACATTTGGTTTGTTTGCCTTTCCCAGTGCTTCGAGGTTTCTTTATTTAATCCCCAGATGCAAGAATGCAAGAGTGTGAAGGAATCTTAATGCATATGCAGGTCTAACTTCAGTCAGTTGACTGCATACTCTTTAATATCCCTACCAAGAAGTCATTGGTCAAATTTCATGTGGATATATCCATAGACTAGGAGCTCACTGACTCATGAGGTAGACCAAGTTAATTCATGATAACTATGACTATGAAAACTCTCTTTCTTATCTGAGCTATACTTCCCATAATGCTTATTTGATTATCCTATTTCTGTCCTCTAGAGCCACGTGGGTTTAAATCAGATCCTTCCTCTATGATAAATCTCAGATATTTGAAGGCAACATTCACGTCTAACCATTCACAGACAGATCCCACTGAAGACCTCCAAAGCTCTCATTATGTGTCTTAAAAGGGGACCAGCATTGGACACTGGTTGACACAGAGAGTCTAGATGCCCATTATCTTGTTTTGTATTCCCCTAGAACCAGACCTTCAGGCAAGGATTCAAGTTCAAGTACTTTATTAGGGAGGTGATCCTCAAAAACATCTGTAAGAGAGTAAGGAAGTGAAACGGAGGCAACGAGTAAAGAATGAATTATCAAGCAAGTTGCCACTGAGGACAACTGTATCTAAATCCTGCTAAGGCCAATGTGGATTATCCTTAGGATAATCCTGGAGGAGAGGGAGCTGGGAGTTGTATCTGCCTTCTCCTGTCAATCATTGTTTGAGGAATATTTGAGGGCTGCTCTTGAGGAATATTCCCTACCACTTCCAACCTACTACTGCATAAGAAGGGGGTGCTCTGGAAGCCAAGGAAAACTATCAAGCAAAGAGATATAGGTTCTGGCAGTTGGAAGTTAGTCAATGAAAAAGATATAGGCTGAGGGGATACGGACCAGTATTGACAATTTCTGCTACTCCCATTCAATGTTAGCCTAAAGAAGGGTGACAGCCAACAGTGAAAATACAGCAAAAGGACCATGGGTTGGCACATAGAAGACTTCTATCATCCCTGGCTCTGTTCACCAGATGGAAGACATAAAAATAGAGGAGGGATAAATTTTGTATAAAAAGTGGACCATATACTTCATATACCTCCTCTAACTCCAAATCACCAGAGAAGGCAAAACTATCCTGTCTGTTTCTATTTGGCCTGTAAGCCAAGATAGAAAAGAAATGAAAATGAAAAGAAGAATAAAATTTCAAGACATCTGAAAATTACATGAAAGTCAAATTTCACTGTGTATAAATATTGTTGGAACACAGCCACGCCCGCACATTTCTGTATTGTCTATGGCTGCTTTCACGCTATAACTGCAGAGTTGAGTAGTTGCGACAGAGAACATATGGCCTTGCAAAGCCTAAAATGTTTACCATTTGCCCCGTTACAGAAAAACATTTCTGGCCCCTATGCTAGAGCCTTGGATAGAGCTAGTCTGCACTGGGGAGGTGAGAAGACAAAATCTTAAAGAGAGTTTTAGATTAGCATTAAAGTAACCAGGGCTAAGAATTCAGTAGTACAGCTAGAGTGCTCCAATATATGAAAATGGCTCAGAAGCAAAGGAGCAAGACCAAGAGATGTTGTTAATGAAACTTACATAGAGTATAGTTGAGGTAAGTGTTGAAAGATTTAAAACCATTTCATGTTTGAACTCTAGAGAGTGTGTATTCCCATACATACATCTTGGTTATACATGTTTACATTCTTTTGATGTCTCCTCACACTTAAAAGGGAGCTGTATGACCTCACAGCACTTTCAAGGCTGTGCTCATCTGGTTCCTGTCTACAGCTCTGGCCAGATCATCTTTCACCCTTTGCATTGCTCCCCAGAACTCATACCCCCTCATCTCCACTCCACTTGCTCTCCCTCAGAAATACCAGCTCCTTCCCTCCGCAGGACTCTGTTCTTGTTCCTCCCTACCTGCCACCCTTCTCCCCCAGCTCTGTGAATAGCTGATTTGTCCTTCTGTTTCAGGTCTCAGCCTAGATGTCACTTGCTCAGGGAAGCCACCTAAACTGTCTTTATCCCATCATCCAATTTTTTTCTTCAGAACATTGATTTCTACCTAAAGTTACGTGCATATTTATCTGATTACAGTTCCCTGAATACATAAAATAGACCGTGAGTTTCAGGAGGACAGGGGCTTTGTCTCTTCTGTTCATCACTGTATCCCCCGCTTTTTAAAAGTTGCATGTTATTCCTTCTCTTAATTTTGCTGTGACCCTAAAACTGCTCTTAAAAAAATAAAGCCATAAAAAAGATAAATGACCATTTAAAGCAAAAATAGTAATGCATTTTGGGGTTCATAATTAGAAATAAAATGTATGAGAAAAAAAAGAACAAAGGTCAGGAAAGAGAGACATGAAAACATACTAATATAAGCTTTTTATACTATATGCAAAGTGATATAATGTCATTTGAAAATAGACTGTGATAAGTTATAGTATAAACCCTAAAGCATCCATTAAAATAACACAGCATAGAGCCTTATCTAATAAACCAACAAAAGAGATAAGAAAAAATCATGAAAAATACTAACCCAAAGGAAATCAGAAAAGAGGAAACAGGAAACAGATCAAGCAAATATGAAGCAAATAGCAAGTAGCAGCCTTAAACCAAATCATATTAATAATTACATTAAATATAAGTTGTCTCAACATTCCATTTAAAAGGCAGAGATTGTCAGAATGGATAAAATTACAGGACCCAGTTGTATACTGTCTACCAGAAATATGCTTTAAGTATAAAAACACAAATAGGTTACAAGTAAAAGGATGAGAGAAGATATAGCATACTAATCAAACAAAAGCTGGAGTGGCTAAAATAATATCAGAGTACCATCAAAGAGACTAGTTACTTTCAAGAGAGGTGATATTCATTCCTTTGTGTAAGCCTGAAATAAAAGTATTACGAAGAAAAAATTGCATGTATTAGACACAATAAATATTCATTGAATAAATGAATATGTGGCTTTTAAAAAGTCAGAAATGATAGCAAAATCATAGACTTTTCAAAGACATTGTCATTTGGTAAAGTGGTGTTGGACCAACAGACCTGGGCATGAATCCTAGTTTTGCTGTTTAAATTAGTATGTAATAGCCCTAGGCAAGATCCTTAATCTGTTTGAATCCATTTCCTTATTTCTAATTTGGGATAACAGTTCCTACCTATGTGAGAGGTTATAAGCATTAATGGGATAATGATGCTTGCAAAGTTGCTGGGTACACAGTAGGGCTAAATAAAGGGTAGCAATCCTGCCTCTGCTACTATCATTACAATTAGGCTGAAGTTGGAAAAGGTGTCCTAGAGGATAGATAACCTTGGCCTACAACCTGACATCACAAACAAAGACATAGAGGTCCAGGAGGGGAAGGGATTTAATCACAGCTTCAATGCAAGCTTGGCTGCAGAGCCAGGACTGGGGTCCAGGTCAACAGTCTCCAGGTTCTTTATCCTTTCTACTTTACCAGCCTGCCTCTGTTTTAACACCAGACATTGATTGTGGGCATTCTCCAGAGATCTTGGAAGCTGAATGGAACGTCATGTGTAAAAAATTCCTTTGCTAACCAAATAACGTTTGTGTGAAACATTTTTGCAGCAAACCCAGAGATGGTGTCTCTCATTCCCCCAGCAGCCTGCACCTCAAGCAGAGTTCAGCAGGGCAGAGTGCAATATTCTGATTTTTCTAGCACTTTTTTATATACCCATTTCGAGCCTTTCCATGTCCTGGGACTTTAATGCTCACTCTGAATAAAGTAGAAAGATGACTAAGCCATCCTGGCCCTGCACCTCTCCAACTTGAGTATCTCATGAGAATGAGTCCTCTGAAGTCTCTGGGGCAAACCAAGTTCTGCTGAGAAAAACACTCCGTGACAGCAAGGATTACTCTGCATTAAATAATAATTGGCCTAGAGTTGAGATTTGACTGTACTTCTGTGTGGCAGAGAATTAGCCTAAGAAGTGAGGGGAAAATATGATAGAGCAAAAGCCCATATGCTAGAGGAAGCAGTGGGCTGGGAATTCAGAGACACGAGCTTTAGTACTGAGGCTGCCAAGAGAGCTCTGAGTGGTTTTGGGGAGTTCCTGAAACCACTATGGATGCCAGTTTTCTTGTCTATAACAGGAGGAGGTTGGAATAGATTGTCTCCTTCTTTTCCCAGTCTATCTTGCTAACATCATTCTTTAGATAGGGAAGGGGAGATGAGAGAAAGCAGGCAGGCATAAAAGGCGAAGGGTCACATACAAGAAGAGCAAAGAGAGGGGCAGAAAACCAAAACAGAAGGAAGATGGGGATGAAATTAAGACTGAGTCAGGTAGGGGGAGGCTGGATGGATTTTGCAGATCACTCTTGGAGATGAATACACTAGAGGCTTAGGAACAAGGCAGCAGAGAAGATTGGCTTGCATGCTTGAAGAGTCTCCATGAGAAATTGTGTTAATGAGATTTGCACATGGTTTGCCCCTTCCTCATGCCTTCTGCCACCTGGTAGATTATCATCCAGACTGGAGTGATTCCGATCTCATCTTATTTTCTTCCCAGAGAGAGGCAAGGGCATTGAGACCATCTGGTCTGGTGTTCCCCTGTGGATTACACCTCACCTAGGGGCCTGCTGTGGGAAGAATGGAGCCATGTCCCCTCAATTTCTTTCCTCTTGAAAAAAAGAGTCCTAAAAATCCAGAGTCCCACATGTACTAGCCTCTTGTCCCCAGTCAATAGCACTGCCTCCACCCCACCACAAAGCACACAGCTGGCAACAATGCTGTTTCCATGGTGATAATGAATGGCAACAGGCAGTAATCAAGAAGGGTCGCTGGAGTCATAAGTCATTACAGATTGCATTTAAAGGGACACAGCTACCTTTAAAAAGATAAATGACTTCTTCATAGCCTCCCCCTTCTCCAGTCTCCCAAAAACAAAGGTTTGCTAGACATTTGTTTTTCATGTTTAACTTCTTTGTATTTCTTTCCATTTGGACAGTGGAATCAGATGGGACAGTTTTTTCATTAGGATATCCTAAGCACAGCTGCTCACACGCTAGGGTTTATGGCATTTGGGAAGGCAGCCTAGCCAAAAATGAAGTCCTTCCTCTATCCCTGGAAGAACCTGAAATTTCTATATGACGGATTCATCTGGCTGGTTCTTTAAAGACACTGGAGTTCCAAGTGTCTCATTGAAAGTCAAATAGTCCTAGGAATCTGACATCCACTAACAATTAAGCTGCATTTCAGAATAGATATAGTAGAAACTCACCTTGAATCTGGACTCAACACATGGGCTTGCGTTCCAGCCATGTCCTCAAAATGGTGACCTGGGACAAAGCCCTTAAACTTTTTGAACACCTATGGCTTCATCTTTAAATTAGAGATAATAATGCTTAGCTTGGAGGGTTGTTATGAGGATCAAATGAGATAATATATTTGGAAACAGAATACAAACCATGTAATACTTTCTTAACATAAAATACTTTTTAAACATATTTTAAAATACCAAGTTTAGGAGAGACTGTAGTAGTCACCTAGTTAAAAAAAAAAAAAAATCCTGCTTTAGATAAGGCTGTAAAGAGGAGGTATTTTACTGGGTGACTTTAAAGAAATCACTTGTCTTTTCTGAATGATGTGTTTCGTAATCTGTAAAATGGGGATGGTAACTTCTGCCCTGCCTGATGGCTGGGTTGCAGTGAACGTCAAATGAAATAGCCCACAGGTAGGTGTTCCATAGGTAGGTGCTCCACCGTATTACCCAAATGTAAGCTATAGTCATTTAGAAAGCATCTTGTAAAGACAAGATCAGGTTAATAATCACATTCAAGTTTTTTTTTTCTTGCTGCAAACCTCCCATTTCAGACCTAAAGTAGTGTCTCATTAAAGTCCAATCCTCCATGAGGTTAAAAATAAATTCCTCGCTTCACCCTGTACTTTACACTTGTATCTTTACTGTGCCGTCTCGGTCTTTGAAGCTAAATGTTCTCTAATGGTCTTATTGACAACCTGAGACCAAATAAACATGTTAATATGGAACAGACATTCACTTGATCTGAAGAGCAAGGGAATTGGTCCAAAACAGTTTTTGCATAACAGGTATTCCTCCTGGCAAAACATACAATTATTTCTGAGATCTCTTTGCAAACTAAGATTTAAACTAAATTACATGCCATTAATATTTCTCTCTGACTGTTGGCCTCAGCTTTTTAATAAAGTAACAGCTGAGGCAGGGTGCAATTTAGATACACCATGATCCGTCTTCTATATTAAGAGATATTAGTGATAATATTAGTGATTAATTATGCATGTCACCTCACCGACGTCCTAATACAAGTGCAAATCAGCCACAGCAACCTAAGAAAGTGAAGGTGTGTGTCTGTGGCCCTCTTGGTATCTTTACTGCGTAAATCTTATCATTAAATCCTCCTTTGAAATTATCTCACATTCAGTGGCTTATTGCAAAAACAAAAACACTTTTCACTGCCTTGCCTCTGGAACTTTATATTTTATTTATAGAAATTTATATTTTATCTGAAAATAACATCACTAAAGGTTTTATCACACAGTTTCTTATATCGCTATAGAAACTTAATTATGATTTCTTTATTTCATCAAACTCTTCAGGTTAAAAGTGACATATGAATCTAAATCACTATTATAATTGTTAGTATTATCATCATTGTTCTCATTCAATTTCTGTTACTGGAATTAATTTGGTCTCATATTTCGATGATATAAAGTGTAATTCCAGAGATTATTTTTATGTATTTTTGCATTTACATATCAAAAATCTCTATTCCTACCTCTGAGAGAGAGATGAGCCTATTTATCACATGTACTTTGTCTAGGAGGTGCCCTAGAGAAAATGCAACATTCCTCTCCTTTCCCAAACCCGCTACCTCACGTGTGCATTGCCCAGTGTTCTCCTGAAGGTTCCCCTATACCCAGATGTCCAGTGCAGCTCAATTTCTTTATCATTCATGCCCATTTCCTTCTGTGGAGCAAATCATGTGTAAGAAGGGCACATCGTTCTTGAACTTCTCCTCTTGCTTTCTCACACTCCATCCTGCTTTCTCCCAACTTCCCATCTGTTAACCAGCAATCGCACCTACTGTTTCTGTTTCCAGCCTTGTTCTGATTACCTCAGGTGTAAAGCAAGTTTTCTCAGTCCTGGCGTATTGACATTTTGGGCTGAATGATTCTGTGTGGTGTGTGGGCATTGTGGGATGTCAAGCAGCACCCTCAGCCTCTAACCACTACATGCCAATAACATTCCCCCTTCCCAGTCCTGACAACCAAAAACGTCCCCTGGAGAGCACAGTCACTTGAGATCCACCAGTAGGAAGGGAGGTTAGAACCAAAAGGTTGACGATCCTGGCTACCAAGAAAAACTAGAAAACCCTGCTTAGTAAACAATATAGGATAATCAAGCATGGATTAGAATTTGAGCCATTTCAAAAAAATAACTTGCTTGGAAAACAAAGTAATGTGGAAAATGTTTAGAAGAACTCAGTTAAGAAAAGCTGCAACAACCTGGGACAGAGAAGATTAGGTTCAGAACTATGGCAAGGGTAGTAAGAACAGATATAGAAAGAAGAGGTTTTGATGTGAGAAATATTTTAACAATGAAAGCGGTAGGAATTAGTGAATAATCAGATATGGGGATAAAGGGATGGAGAAGAGTTGAGATAACTTCAAGCTATCTCCTTGGAAGATGGGAATAATTGCGATGCTGTAATCAAACATGGATTTATAGTCCACATTTATTAATGGTATCCAGGAAACATGACATTTCATTTCCTACAGAGTGAACAGCTAGAGAACCAACTGTGTATCCTATTTATCTTTATATCTTTGTATCTATTCAATATCTAGAATTAAAGAATGCTAGTAATTGTCTTTTATTGAAAGCCAAGCAATGTGCTAGCACCTATATGAGGTACATTACCTATAATCCATAGAGCAACCTTTGAAAGATCAAGATTTTATCCCCACTTTACAGCTGAGAAAACTGAGAAGTGAGGAAACTTGTCCAAAGTAACAACAACAGATTAGTGATAGAGCCAGGTCTCAAATCTCTCTCTGTCTGTTTTCAAAGGCAATGTTCTGTCCTTTGTGCCAACCTGCCTCTTTTCGTTTAACATTTTAAAAAATTAATTCATTAATTTTTGGCTGCGTTGGGTCTTCGTTGCTGTGCACAGACTTTCTCTAGTTGCGGCAAGAGCAGGGGCTACTCTTCATTGTGGTGCGCGGGCTTCTCATCGTGGTGGCTTCTTTTGTTGTGGAGCACGAACTCTAGGCGCGCGGGCTTCAGTAGTTGTGGCGCGCGGGCTCAGTAGTTGTGGCGCGCGGGCTCAGTAGTTGTGGCTCGCGGGCTCTAGAGCGCAGGCTCGGTAGTTGTGGCGCACGGGCTTGGTTGCTCCACGGCATGTGGGATCTTCCTGGACCAGGGCTCGAACCCATGTCCCCTGCGTTGGCAGGCAAATTCTTAACCACCGCAGCACCAGGGAAGTCCCCAGCTGTCTCTTAATTAGAAGTTTTCCCTGCTTGCATTTATCACCTCACCCCTCAGCCAGATGACTCCCCCAGCCCCACCCCCATTCTGGAATGAAAAAGCTGAGCCAGGGCACAAAGGGTTTGGGGCGCTCCCCTCTGCCTCCCCCTCCTCTTCCTCTTTCTCTTCCTTCTCTATTCCCCCTCCTCTTCCTCCCCATCCCCTGGATTTAGGAATTTCTGTCTCTTACACAAAGGGATACTTTTCCCCTCTCTGGAACACAGGGCAACAGCTTAGCAACTGCCTGCAGGCATTGGGAAATTGGACTGTTCTTACAAGGCCAGAATATTTGGGCTGAATGTCAGTGCATCTAAAACATGATCGATTAAAGTACCTTTCCCCACCACATGTGAGTTAAATGATTAGGTGCAAAATGGCTCGAAGCAAAACTGGAATATTTGGTCAAAGCCAGAATGTTAGAAAAATGGCTGCAGTTGGTTTTTCTGACTCCAAGTCTGGTTGGTTTTCCATTTCTCCCAGCTGAAAGCTCAGCACATCTATCTGTTTAGGAGCCTCCCAGAAAAGGTGGGATTGCATAAGCACTGAGAGATCTTTGTCATCCTGTGTTTCATCCAGAACTGTAAGTAAACATGATCTGTTTGCATTGTGAATAATCCCCTGAAAGGAAGAGTGGGGTGGAGGCTGGACGATGTCAGTCATGTCTGAATGACAGAGAGGTCTGTGCCTCTGGGCACTACTCAATATACCAAGCATGATTGCTGCTGCCATGGTGGGATATCAGTCAGCAGTGGTCAAGGCTTTTAGTAGTAGTCAAAGCTTTCTACTGTTGAGAATAAAGATAATTATGGTGACAGTGATAAAAATGAGATGACTACAGTGATGGTGGGTTATGAGCATATAACAGATGGTCCTCTGGCTAGGCAATTTATATGCACATGAGCAGTAGGCAAGCAAAAAACCAATTATGACTTTCTTAACAAAAGCTGGACTGGAGTCTTCAGTAGCGTTTCTAACTCATTCCCCTTGAAGCTTTATTTAAGGTTAGGATCTTGGCCTTGCAATGTCATTAAAATTAAGTCAACATGACATCCATCAGTGTCATGGAATTAAAAAAGGAGCAAGACAGACAAGAGAGAATACGTTTTCCCATTTTTCCATGGTCTCTAGTGTTAAAGCGACCTAAACTGTGCAGCCTATATCCAGAGCTCCAAAACAGGCTACAGAGAACAGAGTAGAAATTCCTCACCTCCTACTCAAGGAGGAAGTCTTGGTTCATTCAGCTAGATAAACACAGGTTAGTGGAAATGAATGACATATAAGTACAGGAAGGGGGAAAAAAATAGGTCAGGGTCTGTTTCTTTTCTTTAAGGTATGAAGACCCTGCCCACTAATGAAATGTGGTCCTGATTTTTAACAAATGACGGTGAACTAGTAAAAGTTGTAGGCAGTGAGACTGAAAATTATTCTACTCTATGAGCAAAATGGGTCAAAAATCACCCTCTTCACTCTAACCTGAGATAGAAACATTCTTGCTCTTTGACAATAGTGAGGAATCAGTGCTCATGACATCTGACATTGCAAAATAGTTTCTAGCCACCACCTTGACTCCCAGAGGTATTACTTAGCCACAAAAAAGGACAAGAGAAAGCTCTGTTTCAAACAGGGATTTTCCAAGAGCTACCTTCCAAAAAGACTAAAGAATTTCCCCAAATTTGTGGTAAGGCTGCCTTCTAGCTTCACCAATCAGTGATGACAGCAGCCCAAATAAGATATATTATCTGTGTGAGTAAATGACACAGATTACAACTATCCTAGACACTGGTCGCATCACCCAAGCATCCTATCATCTCCCTTCCCCCCACCCCTGTCATGTTCTATTTAAAGATGGAACCAGGGAAGTATGCAGCCTACCCTAATTGCTCAGAGGTGACAATACTCAGTAGGAAAGGAAAGAGAGTGTATATTAAAGACCGGGCATACAAAATGTAAAGATAATAAAGTCTGTGTTCTGTGCTCCTGGATTTGCCTTTCTTCTACCCCTCCTAACCTGTGGCAGAACCTATGAGTAATGAATCCATCAGAGCTTCCTGAGTTAGACTGACCTGGCTCCACCTCCACCATTTCCTGGCTAAATGTCCTTGGGCAAGTTACTTAAGTTCCTGGAGCTACAGTTTGCTCCTGGGTAAGATAAACATAATGGAATTTACTCCCCTGACTGGTTATTAAAGTAAGATAACATGTAAAGTATTTGCTTCCAGCTGTGACCTTAAATAAATCATTTTCCTTCACTGCACCTTGGTTCTTCATCTATATAATGGAGGCAACCACCTAAAAATAAAAAGAGCTACCATTTATGTTCATGTTATATGTTAAACATCATATCAAACTCACTCCTCAGGACACATACCAGTCAATATATGTCAATGGCTGATTATATAATCATCTATTTAAATGGCTATTGTTCCAGTACCATCCTTTAAAGATTTTAACTCATAAGACCTGAAGTGAGATCTGGTGATTTTCTAATTTTAGCAAGTGCTATCTGTGATTTTTATTATTAGGCAAGCTATGAAAACCCATGGGCTGTTGCAAAGATTAAATGAGATGCTTAGTAAAATGTCTGACACATAGTACGTGTTCATTGAGTGTTTTGTCTCTACCTCCACTTATAAAAATCTATTTTTCAAGTTTTATTAAAGTATAAAGTACACATAGAAAAGTGCACAGCTCATAAGTGTGCAGAAAGTGAGGATGCTGTGTAACTACCCAGATCAAGACCAGAATGTCACCAGCCTCCTCCATCAGGCCCATTCCAGTCACTGTTGCCCCAAGAATAAATACTCTTCTGAGTTCCAGCACTATAGATGTTGCCTGTTTTTGAACTTTATAGAAATGAAATTATACAGTGTATACTCTCTTTTATGTCTGGCTTCTTTGGCCTAAAATTGTGTTTATGAGAGTCATCTATGTTGTTGAGTGTAACTGTAGTCCCTTCATTCTTGCTGTTGTACAGTATTCCGTTGTGAATTTAGTCATGCTTTTTTAGTTCTATTATATGGACATTTAGTTTCTTTCATCTCTTAGGCAATCAGAGATAACTGTCTCATAAACATGTAATTTGGTAAACATGTGTAGACATTTCTGTTGGGTATACATCTAGGAGTAGAATTCTTGGGCCTTAACATTGGCATATATTCAACATCAGTATATTCTACCAAATAGTTTTCCAAAGTGGTTGTACTGACTCTGTACATCCATCAGCAATACCTGGAGTTCCCATTGTTCCGCAACTTTGTCAACATTTAATACTATCGGTCTTTTACATTTTGGCCATTTTGGTGGATGTCCAGTGGTATTCCATTTTGGTTTTAATTTTCATTTCCTTGATGAGTAGTGATGTTGAACATCTTTTCCTATGTTCATTGGCCATTTAAAATTTTTTTCTCTTGTGAATTACCTGTCATCGTTCTCATATTAACACCCCAATTCTTAAAACTTACATGCTGTCGATCCTCATTATTTATGGACTCAATTTCTAAATTCTCCTACTTTCTAAAACTCATCTGTAACCCCAGGTCAATACTCACATGCTTTCATGGTCATTCACAGACATGTGCAGAGTAGTGAAAAATTGTATTCTGACATGCACGTTCCCAGCTGAGATCAAACAGGGTGATGCCCTGCCTTCTTTTTCTTTTTTTTTGATTTTAGAATGATTTTTTTTTTTCTAATTTTTATCGGAGTAGAGTTGATTTACAATGTTGTGTTAGCTTCAGGTGTACAACAGAGTAAATCAGTAGTACATATACATATATCCACTCTTTCTTATACTCTTTTTCCCTTCTTAATTCAGTTTCATCCTATAAAGTGTCCTTTTTGTAGTACATTTGCTGCCATGTTTGTTGCATTTTTGTGCTTTTGTTGATGATTTCACTGTTTGAAACGATACCTAAGCATAGTGTTAAAATGCTGTCTAGGGTACCTAAGCTCAAGAAGGCTCTAATGTACCTTACTTAGAAAATAGATGTGTTAAATCAGCTTTGTTCAGGCATGAGTTATAGGGCTGTTGTCTGTAAGTTCAATGTTAATGAATTGACAGTGAATATTAAATAAGGTGTCTTTAAAGGGAATACACATAAACCAAGTTTATATACTGATTGGTTGATGAAAATGTGATCAGAGGCTCACAGCAACCCTACGGATATCTCCCTTAGGAGCAGTGGTTCAGTATTCACCGGGTCAGCGTTTGCAATGATTTTATGGAACATGACTACTATGAATAGTGAGGATTAACTGTATGTGGCATCCGTTTCCTCAGAGCAACCTGTGGGCTTGTTAGGATGGGCATAAAGTCCCTATCTGACAGATGAGGAAAGTGAGGAGCAAGGAGGCACCATATCTTATCCAGCGCTGCACCACTAGCTAATTCAAGTTCCGGCCTCGTATCCAGGTGCCTGGACTCCCTGCCATGTATCTTGTCCATGGATTGACCTTCGTGGTAGGCTCTCTCCAGCTCTGTTTTGTGGACACCACAACAGGCATCTCCAGATCAGATGCACATTGGAACTTATTTCCTTATCAGTTTTGCTTGTTGAATCCAAAGGTTCTCTTAGAAACTTCTTTCTAAAAGAATGGGCTACAGTTCTGGTGGTTTGTAATTGATGACATAAATAGCAGCTAAACAAGCTAATGCTGGACTGGAGGTAAGCTCTTAGTACAAGCCCCATCATTTATAAGTCATACAGCCGTAAATAACTTGGTTACTTTGAGCCTATTTCCTCAGCTATAAAATAGGCATAATAGTTCCTGCCTTCCTTTCCTCAGAAAAGTGTCCAGTTTCTCAAATTCAATGAGTATGGGCCAGACGCTGTACTAAATACATGGGGAGATACAAAAGAAAGTAAACACAACTGCTTCCCTTGGGAAACTGGCAACTTATTAAAGAGGATAGAGAACGTGTTTAAATGACTATAATAAATGGTATCAAATACTAAAGAAAGTAAGCAGTTTTTGAAAGAGATGAGGGAACTGCTTCTTCTATTTAGCAGGTATCAGGAGTAACCTCAAAAGAGGAGAGGCAAAGTGTGGACTATGTGTAGAAGCAGCAATACTAACAAGGATAGCTGGCATTTACTGAAGGTTTGCTATGTGCTTGGCCATTCGTATGCATCGTAGTATGTCCATCCAGCAGAACACATTATGGTAGGTTCATATGATGGGATGCCACACAGCAGGGTTTCTCAGTCTTGGCACTATTGATACTTGGAGCTGGGCACTTCCTTGTAGGGCACTGCACTGTGCATCGTAGGAAGCTTAGCAGCCTCCCTGGCATCTACCCACAAGATGCCAGTAGCACCTCTGCCCAGCTGTGAAACCAAAATTATCTCCAGTCATTGCCAGATGTCCTCTGGGGGTGGGTGGGCAGAGTCGCCCAGGTTGAGAACCAATGCTACCTAGTAAGCCATGTGGTGAGCTAGAAAAAGGTATGGTTCTGTGAGTTAGACAGACTTGTTATTCAAATGCTCTGCCCCCTGGGCAATTCTGGGATTTCTCTGGTCCTGTTTTCTCAGCGGTAAAATGCAGGTAGTAATGAGAACAGTTATGATAAGTGAATTCAATAAGATGTGTAAAGGGCTTCCTGTGGCACAGACAGGTGTTGGAGAAACAGTAGGAATTATTTTTATATGTAGCCCTACAATAACCTAAGAGTTAAGAATTACTTCTATCTCCATTTTCCAGAAAATCAAACTGGGCACAGAGAGGTTGAATAATTTGCTGAGGGTTACTTTGCTATCAAGCCTGCCTGGATTGCTTTCACCAATAATGATGTTCCAATAGATCAGGGTGGGGCTGGCGAGGGTGTGGGCGTAGGGTATAAATCAGTCCAGAAGGGTAAGGCATTGTATGGGGTGGGGGGCAATAACCATTGTGAGAATCCAGTGAGATATTTTAGGTACAAGCAGGGAGAGAGATTCTCATTATTTTCACTGGAGAGAGAACTCAGGCCAGGTGGAGAGTGAAGAAGAAAAAGAATGGAGGAGAGTGTATTTAAACTGAAAATCCAAACCAAAGGTATAAGTTTGTCAACTCTCATTATAAACACTTAATCATTTACAAAATAACTCTTAAAAACATACCTAGAGATTTGATGAGTCACATCCTGAAGTTTTAAGTGTCAGATTCCATGCCGTCAAGAAGGGATAACTGTCACTATCACATTTTATTAATTCTGAGATGCTAAGCAAGTAGCAGATGGAAGAAAAAGAATCATTTCATTAAAGGTGGCCACAAGCAGAGCAAAGGGGAGGTTTGCTTTTAGGCAACAATGGGGAGTTCCTGGGCTCTCGTCATGGCCCTGCTGGCTGCAAGCTCTGTGACCATGGGCATGTCACCTCTCCTAACCACACCCTCTGAACCTCAGTGTCCTTTATGTGCAAAATAGAAGGAGGGAATTGCACAAACGTGATCAGGTCCCTTTCTGTCCCGACATGCCATCAACTGAGTTCGCCCCACATTCTCCAGCTCGGTGGCAGCCTCTCTGACTGTCTGCTTTTAAAGAGACCCCATGTTGCAGCCCTGGCTTGACAGTGCACTGATCTTTTCAGAAGGAAATACAGCCCACGGCATACTGCACACACCAATCCAGCCCACTGATGAGTCTTGCTCCTTCTCTGATGAGAAACCAAGCTTGTGTCCTGCCTTTTACCTTTCCTTCCCCCTACATCCCACTCAGCTAAGAACTGTTTGGTTCCCAGAGCCAAGGTGGGCAGCTACTAATTGCGGGGGTGAGTTTTCTCTCACCATCTGTATCTCACCACCTTGCAATTATAAAAGTTTTCTCTCAGACAGGCTTAAAGCCCTTAGGCATCCCTTGCATTTTAGGACAAAGAAAGAGCACAGAAGCATACAGACTTCTTTACACGTGAGGAAGCTAAGGGCCAAGGAAAAGGAATACCACAAACAACGGAGTTGGTACTGGGGCCCTGGGTCTCCCAGCGCAACCTGGTTTTGATTAGTCCTCTTCTGAACAACCATGCGTTAGATGACTTACTTGGGCCTTATTTCTTTTGCTGAGATGGGAAACAGAGAGACTTCAAGTTTAAAATGTTTTTAATGGAAGAAGAACAACAACAACAACAAAAAGAAATGAAAATTAGTGATTAGCTCATGATGGGGGATGAGGCATACTTGTTCAGTGCTAACTGACATAAAACCCTACCTTTGACAACAAGTACTTAGGATGCTGCCTGCTGGATTGTAGTTTTTCATTAAGCATCTGAATCAACAGTTATGACCAGAATATGTTCTGATCCAGGCTTTCAGGCTGGGAAAACACTGACCTCAGTTTGGGTCTGGAGCTCCACAAAAGCAGGAATATTGGCTGTTTTTGTTCCCCGGTATATGCCAAGTGCCTCGCACAGAGCCTGACACAGCCGGTACTCAGTCTATACTTGTACAAGGGTTTTCTGGTTCATGCACAGCTTGGTTGGGTGAACATATGATAGGAAACACAAACCGTTCAACTTGCAACCAGCAAACCTGACTTCTACTCTAAATATGTTGCTACTTACTTCTCCCTTGGACAAGGCATATTTTCTCAGGAAAGCTCAGTTTTCTCAAAATAGGAATAAATTATTACCAATTTCAGAGAGTTGCAAGGATTCAACATATTAATGGACGATAAAAACCTTCAAGTTAATAGATGATAAAATGTAAATGTGAGGTATCCAGACTACATGAAACAGGTTTTCTTAACCTGGGGATTGGCTTCAGGGAAATCTCTCAACCTCTGTGATTATGTGTAAAATTTTATGGGTTTACTTATTTTTCCAACAAACGGGTCTTTCAGCTGTCATGCAAGTCTCAGAGACATTCACAATATCCAAAATTGAAGGACTACCCATAGAAAGCAATAGTGGTTATTAAAACTTATCCGGCACATCCTGGTTGCTGTGCAAACTCTCCGAGCTCCTGACTCCTCATCCAGATGGGTCACTACTCCTTGTCCCCTTACCTGGGCTCCCAAGCTCCCCACTTACAGCTTTGCTTCCATAACTGCCTGTCTTCTTAAACAGTGCCGACTAGTAGTCCCTCAACTTGCTCAGTCTCCCTCTCTAGTCTGCTTCCATTCCCGATATCTGGTCTGAACCTCAGATGGCCTTAAGCCTCTGCTTCATCCCTATCTTTAACTCCTTTTGTAAAGTTTCTGCTGCCTTGCTCTGATTCTAGAGGCCCACAACCATAGTTGCCATCTATCTGTGTAGCTGCCTGTTTTAATTCAGCATCATCTTTCTTCCCTGCCTGTCTCCCCTCACCCTTACCTTCAACAAAGACTTTGGGTACCTACCATACACTGTGCCATACACTATTAAGGAGTTGATTAATGTGTTCATCCAACAGTGATCATCTGAGAGCTTATTATATGTCAGCAATGAAGAATAAATCCTGTTTTTTCTCATAGATGAATAAGATCTGGTTGCAGCCTTCACAGTGGACACAGAATGTCTCAGGTCTTGGCAGCATTGATTTCTAGACTAAGATTTTCAGCCTTTGCTTTGCAGACAATGGGGAGTCGTTGAAATTTTTAAGCAGGAAAATAACATGTTTAAAGTGATATTTTAGGATGTTCAATCTGGTGACATCTACAGGGTAGACTAGAAGTGGCAGAGCCTGGAGTCAGGATGTCTATAACTGTAATTGTCAAGGAGAAAAGCAATTAAGGTTTAGGCTAGCCTGGTGACTTTGGAAATAGAGAGGAAGTGGAGAGCTACTGAAGGCGTTATGAAGCATCAGTATGATGGCGTGCAGAACAATAGAAGAATGAACAAAAGACAATTCCAGCCTCTTAACCAACAAGCAGCAGAACTCCTCTCCCATCTCCTCTGCTCTCCTGCCTGTTTTCCCCACCCCCAGGTAGTTCTGTGGCTTTTAATATCTCCTTGGCATATATTTTAAGCTTCAACTGCCCTGTCTCCATCCATCGCCCACACTGTCATTAGGGGACTTATCTGAAGAGGCTGAACAGTCATGGAGGAAATTGCAGGCTTGGGCTGCTCAGGTGTCACTCAGAAAAGACTGTCTCAAAGGTCATCCCCTCCTCTCCTGGTGTCTAATGACCCCTTCATTTCCCTCCATTCCCCTTCCCCAGGTGTAGTTCAATGATTCCATGGGGAAAAGAGAAAAGAATCAACAGGATGATAGCTCTGTTTGGTCTGCTGCCTCACCAGGGCCAGCAAGAATCTGAAGAAAAAGTGGCAAGGACACCCAGGGAGAGCCAGCCAGCAGGAGGAGAGAGGAGGGGGGAGGGAGGCACCATCCTCTGACATCAGAGTCTTATGAGCAGCTGAATGCATCTGGTAATTACCAGTGAGCAATGGGATGCCCAACCCTCCAGAAAGGCCAGGCTCTGGGAGAGTTTATAGCAATGCTTGAGGCTTCCTTTTTGATCCCTCCTTACTTCTCCATGTGTGATTCTCCCAAAGGACCCTCCACCCCACCCAGCAATACCTGAGCCTTTCCTGTCCAGGGCAGAAAATATATTAACTTCAGATTCCACATTTGAGGTGTCTTGGCTAAGTCATGGGTACCTAGGCAGTTTCAGAGTTGTGCAGTTTCCTCCCTTCCCCGACACCCAACTTCTCAATAAACCAGCACTTGTAAAATAGATTGTCTTTATCCACCTTTGCTAGAAACTGCCGGATCTAGCAGTTTATCCATAAGAAGAGTATTCCTGACACAGTGGCCTCTCTTCTCTCTACTTTCCATACTTCAGACTCCCTCAAGGACTGCTCACCAATGACCTTCAGTCACTTTTTGGGGGTTCTGGAGACCAGCCCTTGCCTGTTTCAGCCCCAGGAATCTCCTGTTTACCATATCCTGAACAGAAAGATTGGAATTTTAACAAATGGGCAGATCACAAAAAAATACGTTGCAATTCTTCATGAATCCTTGTTGTTACTATCTGCCTGGAACATTTTGCTATCTGGTTCCTGGTCTAGGAATGTGTTAGAAGTAGGGAAGGCAGCCAGGCAACAGTGTCAAAGCATGATCCCCTCAGTAATTCGGTCACTTTTAAAGCCACTCCACCTGTAAAGTGCTTTCCTATGCATCATCTGATTCAGACTTCACAGTAACCCTACCCAGGCTCTATCCCTTACTCCTACTATGCAGATGAGTGACAAAAGCCTGGGGGAAGTCATAGGATTGCTCCATGGAATTGGTACAACTGTGACTCTCAACCAAAGCTTCTCTCTAACTCTTAATGCTTTTCCCATTCAAAAATTCCTTAGGGAAGTGGTGGGTGAGGAAGGAACAACTTTCCTGACCTGATCATTTTTCCTAGTGCTCATTCTAAACAGTTCACCTCTCTGCCTCCAGTGTATCTGGAGATCATGACAGACAGACACACACACACACACATTGGTAAATAAGAGAGAATAAAGATCAGTACTCTGTTGTACGGTTAAGCCTGTGCCGATTATGAAAGTAAGGAGGAGAGGAAGAGGAATCTCATATTACCTACCTTCCATGTGTCAGGTACTGTTCTTTCTTTTTTTTTTTTTTTTAATTTATTTATTTTTGTCTGTGTTGGGTCTTTGTTGCTGCACGCGGGCTTTCTCTAGTTGCGGTGAACAGGGGCTACTCTTCATTGCAGTGCATGGGCTTCTCATTGCGGTGGCTTCTCTTGTTGGGGAACATGGGCTCTAGGCGTGCAAGCTTCCGTAGTTGTGGCTCATGGGCTCTAGAGCGCAGTCTCAGTAGTTGTGGCACACGGGCTTAGTTGCTCCATGGCATGTGGGATCTTCCCGGACCAGGGCTCGAACCCGTGTCCCCTGCATTGGCAGGCGGATTCTTAACCACTGTGCCACGAGGGAAGTCCCAGGTACTGTTCTTGATGTGTGATCTAATGTAACTGCCTGTATTAGTCAGGGTTCTCTAGAGAGCAGAACCAATGGCAGACAGATAGATGCCAGATAGGTAGATAGATAGATAGGTAGATAGGTAGTTAGATAGATAGATAGATAGATAGATAGATAGAGATTATTTATTAGAAGTTCCATGATCTGCCACCTGCAAGCTGGAGAACCAGGAAAGCTACTGGCATTATTCAATCTCAGTCTGAAGTAAAGTTCTGAGAATCAGAGCAGCTGATGATTTAGGTCCTCCCAGTCCAAGTCTGAAGACCTGAGAACTAGGAGCACGGATGTCCCTCGGCAGAAGAGGGAAGTCCGAGCTCAGGCAAAGAGAGCAAACTTACCCTTCCTCTGCATTTCTGTTCTCTTCAGACCCTCGATGGATTGAGTGTCGCCCACCCACATTGGTGAGGGTGGCCTCCTTTATGCACTCCATCAATTCAAATGCTACTCTTCCTGAACACCCTCACAGACACACCCAGAAATAATGTTTTACCAGGTATCTCAGCCTTCCTTAACCCAGTCAACTGACACATAAAAGTGACTATCATACCTCCACAATGTTCCTTACATTCACAGTCATTCACTCCACAAATGTCAATAATTGGTTGCCAGAGTTGCACAAAGTACTAACAGACAATTATAAAACAGTGTCGTAAGTGCCATGCACCCAGGGAGTAGGTATGTACCCAGAGCAGGCACCCAAGAGCAAGGCTTGAATCATTTTATTATGCCACTTCACCTATAAAGGCACTGATGCTCAGAGAGGTAAATTTTATATGTACTGATATGGAACAATCTCCCAGATACTTTGTTCAGTCAGGGGTAAGATAGTGTGCCTAATATATTACTATTAGTGTGGGGGGAAATTTTTATTTATGTATATTCTTGTATACACATCTTTGGAAGAAAATACAAAATATTATTAACTGAGAATGCATTCAAGGAGGATCCTGGTAGCTAGAGAGAAAGGGAGGTTTAGGTTTTACTGTATAGCCCTTTGTAGTATTAGAATGTTCTTGTCTGTGTATATGTATTATTTGAAAATAAAAACATAAAGCATGCCCACATTGATGATTGATTGAAATGAGGTTCAAACCCAAGTCTCAACACAGCTCAATAATTATTTGTTGAAATAAGTATTACTGGAAATATAATATGGAGGAGCTTAGACTAGACCACAGAATAATCAGGAAGGCATGTGGGCTTGACCCTGGGGGTTCCTCCTGGATACAAAAACCTTCTCTGTGTAGGCCTTCCTTGAGTTACAAAGGGCAGATTCAAACAGTTCCTAATTAGGGAAGTAAGGGAATGCAGAACCGAAGAAAAAAGCAGTCAATAAATTATAGTGCAGCTATAAAGCAGAGACCTAGCTCCCCTCCAGTGGATATACATAACAATCTGATACTTATATTCGAGTTCTTCTACAGGAACTAAGGACCCCCCACCCAGGTAGAGAATAGTAACTCCAAGCTAGGCACAGAATTCCTAGAATACCACCTGTTACCTCACCACCAACCAATCAGAAGAAGACACTCACCCTGCAGCCCTCACCCCAGATTTTGCCATTAAAAACTCTTCCCTGAAAGCCGTCAGAGGATTTGGGTCTTTTGGGCATGAGCCCCCCATACTCCTTGCTTGGCCCTTGCAATAAACCTTTCTCTGCTCCAAACTCCAACATTTTGGTTTGTTTGACTTCACTGTGTGTTGGGCACATGAACTTGGGTTGACAACAGGCTGTGGGTTCAAATGGACAAGGGTACAGAGGTGTGAATGACACTGGTGTGTTCTGGAAAACTGGTCTTGCTAAGGCAACTGGCATGTGACGGGCATCCAGGGCAGTGAGGCTGGGTGGAGAGAAGGGGTCAGATTGCGGAGGTGCCTGAAGCCTGTGCTCCCTCTTTGGACAGGACTCTGGCTGTCACCAGGAGAATGTTATGTTTGGGAGCCACTTTTCTAAATGTGAGCATTATTAGCAATTGTGTCAAATTGCCTTTTCCTAAAGGTCTCCCCATGGCTGCCAGAGCTTTAATGCTAATTGGACAGATTGTCTTTGGATTTGAAACACAAACTGTGATTAATGAAACAACTGTTAACGAGTTTGGCCTGAGGTGGTTTCTCTACCTTTGCTTCTCCTGCTGATACAGATTTGACAAGGTCCTGTAGTGCATTTTTTGGCCACTGTGCCTGGCATGGGGAAATTGGCAGCCCGGTCTGAGAAGGATGGAAATTTTGACCTGGATGCCACCTTCAAAATCTGTCCCTCTACTTCTCTCATTTTATGGATGAGAAAATCGAGTGTCAGAAAGGGAGAGAGTCTTGTCTAAGGCAACCCAGGGAGTGGGTGAGAGCCAGGCTACAATGTAGCACCAAGGTTTTATTCTGAAAAGATGTTTAACTCCTTTTTTCTCTTTCCTCTGCCTTTTCCAGTTTCTTTTCCTTGACTCCCTCAATCATTTTAATGACCAGACTTGCATGTCACAGTTGTGCTATGTCACAGATGCATTGTTTTTCCTCCATCATCCTTAGCATAGGTCTTATTTACTCATCACTGGTAGAGGTTGGTTTGGTGATATAGAGATACAGACTTCAGAGTCATGGGAAACAGAATCTGTAGCTCATATCTACTGTCTATAAGCTATGTGATCTCAGACAGTATCCTCAAATCTAAAACCAGCAAAATGATACTTACCTTATAGGATATTGCAAGAATTAGGTATGTGATGTATGTAAAGTATTCAGCATGAGCCTTGGTGATAGTGTGGGCTCACTACATAGTAGTCATTTTTCTTACCTACTTTCACCTGCTTGCAGACTCTAGTTTTGCTCTCCACCCTTTAGAAGCTGTCACAATGCATCATATAAGATTTGTGTTGGTCTGTGATTTTTGGTTCAGGCATACTGGCAGTCTGAACAAATGCACACTGCCCCCCTTTTGTCTGTAATACCTAGAAATGCACAATTATTTTTAACAGGAAATAAAGACAAAACTAACTCAATAGAGAAAATAAGCTAAAATTAAAAGTATATTCCTAAATTCCAGAAACAAACAGTCATAAGTACTCTAAGGGAATGCCAAAGATAACTTAAGTAATATTTGGTCCAAACATTTGCTCTTTGGGATAAAGGCTATAGTTTTAACACCTTTGCAGGAGTAGAATATATAGCTTTGGTCCTATTTCTCCCTATAGATTTATCAATGTATTTGAAATTTCTTATTAAGAAGATACAGGGGGGAGACCTTCAAGATGGCGGAGGAGTAAGATGTGGAGATCACCTTCCTCCCCACAAATACATCAAAAATACATCGACAACACATGGAACAATTCCGGCAGAACACCTACTGAATGCTGGCAGAAGACCTCAGACTTCCCAAAAGGCAAGAAACTCCCCATGTACCTGTGTGGGGCAAAAGAGAAAATAGAGACAAAAGAATAGGGACGGGACCTGCACCTCTGGGAGGGAGCTGTGAAGGAGGAAAAGTTTCCACAGACTGGGAAGCCCCTTCACTGGTGGAGATGGAGGGTGGGCGGGGGGGAAGCTTCGGAGCCACGGAGGAGAGTACAGCAATAGGGGTGCAGAGGGCAAAGCGGAGAGATTCCCGCACAGAGGATCGGTGCCGACCAGCACTCACCAGCCCGAGAGGCTTGTCTGCTCACCCGCCGGGGCAGGTGGGGGCTGGGAGCTGAGGCTCCTGCTTCGGAGGTCAGATGCTAGGGATAGGACTGGGGTTGGCTACGTGAAAACAGCCTCAAGGAGCTAGTGTGCCACAGCTAGACGGGAGGGATTCCAGGAAAAAGTCTGGACCTGCCTAAGAGGCAAGAGACCATTGTTTCGTGGTACGTGAGGAGAGGGGATTCAGAGTACCGCCTAAATGAGCTCCAGAGACATGTGTGAGCCGCAGCTATCAGCAGAGACACCAGAGACGGGCATGAGACGCTAAGGGTACTGCTGCAGGCACCAAGAAGCCTGTATGCAAGCACAGGTCACTAACCACACCTCCCCTCCTGGGAGCCTTTGCAGCCCGCCACTTCCAGGGTCCCGAAATCCAGGGACATCTTCCCCGGGAGAACACACGTCGCGCCTCAGGCTGCTGCAATGTCACGCTGGCCTCTGTCACCGCCCTGCATTCTGTGCCCCTCCCTCCCCTGGCCTCAGTGAGTCAGAGCCCCCTAATCAGCTGCTACTTTAACCCCATCCTGTCTGGGTGGGGAACAGCAACCCTTAGGTGACCTACATGTGGAGGCAGGGCCAAATCCAAAGCTGAACCCCTGGGAGCTGTGCGAACAAAGAAGAGAAAGGGAAATCTCTCCCAGCAGCCTCAGGAGCAGAGGATTAAATCTCCACAATCAACTTGATGTACCTGCATCTTTGGAATACCTGAATAGACAACGAATCATCCCAAAATTGAGGTTCTGGAATTTGGGAGGAACTGTAGACTTGCGGTTTGCTTTCTGCATCTAGTTTGTTTCCAGTTTTATGTTTATCTTAGTTTAGTATTTAGAGCTTATTATCACTGGTAGATTTGTTTATTGATTTGGTTGCTCTCTTCCTTTATATATATATATATATATATATATATTTCCTTTTTCTCTTTTTATGAGTGTGTATGTGTATGCTTGTTTGTGTGATTTTGTCTGTATAGCTTTGCTTTCAACATTCGTCCTAGGGTTCTGTCTGTCCGTTTTTTTGTTTGTTTGTTTGTTTTGTTTTTTTAGTATAGACTTCAGCGCTTCTTATCATTGGTGGATTTGTTCTTTGGTTGGGTCACTCTCTTCGTTCTTTTTTCTTACTTTTTAAATATTTTTTAAATAATATTTTGGTTATTTTTTATTTTAATTATTTTTTTTTTCTTCCTTTTGTTTTCTCCCTTTTCTTATGAGCCGTGTGGCTGACAGGGTCTTAGTGTACCGGCCAGGTGTCAGGACTGAGCCTCTGAGGTGGGAGAGCTGAGTTCAGGACATTGGTCCACCAGAGACCTTCTGGCCCAATGTAATATCAAACAGTGAAAGCTCTCCCAGAGATCTCAATCTCAACGCTAAGACTCAGCTCCATTCAATGACCAGCAAACTACAATGCTGGACACCCTATGCCAAACAGCTAGCAAGACAAGAACACAGCACCATCCATTAGCAAAGAGGCTGCCTAAAATCATAATAAGTTCACAGACACCCCAAAACACACCACCAGATGCAGTCATGCCCACCAGAAAGACAAGATCCAGCCTCATCCACCAGAACAAAGGCACCAGTCCCCTCCACCAGGAAGCCTACACAACCCACTGAACCAAATTACCCACTGGGGGCAGACACCAAAAACATTGGGAATTATGGACCTGCAGCCTGTGAAAAGGAGACCCCAAACACGGTAAGTTAAGCAAAATGAGAAGACAGAGAAATATGCAGCAGATGAAGGAGCAAGGTAAAAAACCCACCAGACCAAACAAATGAAGAGAAAATAGGCAGTCTACCTGAAAAAGAATTCAGAATAATGATAGTAGAGATGATCCAAAATCTTGGAAATAGAATAGAGAAAATACAAGAAATGTCTAACAAGGACCTAGCAAAACTAAAGAGCAAACAAACAATGATGAACAACACAGTAGATGAAATTAAAAATTCTCTAGAAGGAATCAATAGCAGAATAACTGAGGCAGAAGAACGGATAAGTGACCTGGAAGATAAACTAGTGCAAATAACTACTGCAGAGCAGAATAAAGAAAAAAGAATGAAAAAAATTGAGGACAGTCTCAGAGACCTCTGGGACAACATTAAACACACCAACATTCGAATTATAGGGGTCCAAGAAGAAGAAGAGAAAAATAAAAGGGACTGAGAAAATATATGAAGAGATTATAGTTGAAAACTTCCCTAATATGGGAAAGGAAATAGTCAATCAAGTCCAGGAAGCACAGAGAATCCCATACAGGATAAATCCAAAGAGAAACACACCAAGACACATATCAAATTATCAAAAATTAAACACAAAGAAAAAATATTAAAAGCAGCAAGGGAGAAGTGACAAATAACATACAAGGGAATACCCATAAGGTTAACAGCTGATCTTTCGGCCAAAACTCTGCAAACCAGAAGGGAGTGGCAGGACGTATTTAAAGTGATGGAAGGAAAAAACCTACAACCAAGTTTACTCTACCCAGCAAAGATCTCATTCAGATTCGACAGAGAAATTAAAACCTTTACAGTCAAGCAAAACCTAAGAGAATTCAGCACCACCGAATCAGTTTTACAACAAATGCTAGAGGAACTTCTCTAGGCAGGAAATACAAGAGAAGGAAAAGACCTACAATACCAAACCAAAAACAATTAAGAAAATGGTAATAGGAACATACATATCAATGACTACCTTAAATGTAAATGGATTAAATGCCCTAACCAAAAGACATAGACTGGCTGAAAGGATACAAAAACAAGACCCGTATATATGCTGTCTACGAGAGACCCACTTCAGACCTAAGGGCACATACAGACTGAAAGTGAGGGGATGGAAAAAGATATTCCATGCAAATGGAAATCAAAAGAAAGCTGGAGTAGCAATTCTCATATCAGACAAAATAGACTTTAAAATAAAGACTATTACAAGAAACAAAGAAGAAAACTACAGAATGATCAAGGGATCAATCCAAGAAGAAAATATAAAAATTGTAAATATTTATGGACCCAACACAGGAGCACTTCAATACATAAGGCAAATGCTAACAGCCATAAAAGGGGAAATCAACAGTAACACAATAATAGTAGGGGACTTTAACACCCCACTTTCATCAATGGACAGAGCATCCAAAATGGAAATAAATAAGGAAACACAAGCTTTAAATGAAACATTAAACAAGATGGACTTAATTGATATTTATAGGACATTCCATCCAAAAATAACAGAATACACTTTCTTCTCAAGTACTCATGGAACATTCTCCCAGATGGATCACATCTTGGGTCACAAATCAAGCCTCGGTAAATTTAAGAAAATTGAAATTGTATCAAGTATATTTTCCGACCACAATGCCATAAAACTAGATATCAGTCACAGGAAAAAATCTGTAAAAAATACAAACACATGGAGGCTAAACAATACACTACTAAATAACCAAGAAATCACTGAAGAAATCAAAGAGGAAATCAAAAAACACCTAGAAACAAATGACAATGAAAATGCAACAACCCAAAACCTACGGGATGCAGCAAAAGCAGTTCTAAGAGGGGAGTTTATAGCAATAATATCCTACCTCTAGAAACAAGAAACATCTCCAATTAAGAACCTGACCTTACACCTAAAGCAGTTAGAGAAAGAAGAATAAAAAACCCAAAGTTAGCGAAGGAAAGAAATCATAAAGATCAGAGCAGAAATAAATGAAAAAGAAATGAAGGAAACAATAACAAAGATCATTAAAACTAAAATCTGGTTCTTTGAGAAGATAAACAATATTGATAAAACATTTAGCCAGATTCATCAAGAAAAAAAGGGAGAAAACTCAATTCAATAGAATTAGAAATAAACAAGGAGAAGTAACAATTGACACTGCATAAATACAAAGGATCATGAGAGATTACTACCAGCAACTATATGGCAATAAAATGGACAACCTGGAAGAAATGGACAAATTTTTAGAAAAGCACAACCTTCCAAGACTGAACCAGGAAGAAATAGAAAATATGAACAGACCAATCACAAGCACTGAAATTGAGACTGTGACTAAAAATCTTCCAGCAAACAAAAGCCCAGGACCAGTTGGATTCACAGGCAAATTCTATGAAACATTTAGACAAGCACTAACACATATCCTTTTCAAACTCTTCCAAAATATAACGGAGGGAGGAATGCTCCCAAACGCATTCTACAAGGCCACCATCTCCCTGAAACCAACCGGACAAAGAGGTCACAAAAAAAGAAAACTACAGGCCAATATCACTGATGAACATAAATGCAAAAATCTTCAATAAAATAGTAGCAAACAGAATCCAACAGCACATGAAAAGGATCATACACCATGATCAAGTGGGGTTTATCGCAGGAATGCAAGGATTCTACAATAAATGCAAATCAATCCATGTGATAAACCATATTAACAAACTGAAGAAGGAAAACCATATGATCATCTCAATAGATGCAGAAAAAGCTTTCAACAAAATTCAACACCCATTTGTGATAAAAACCCTCCAGAAAGTAGCCATAGAGGGAACTTACCTCAACATAATAAAGGCCATATATCACAAACCCACAGCCAACGTCATTCTCAACTGTGAAAAACTGAAACCATTCCCACTAAGATCAGGAACAAGACAAGGCTGCCCACTCTCACCATTATTATTCTACATAGTTTTGGAATTTTTAGCCACAGCAGTCAGAGAAGTAAAAGAAATAAAAGGAATACAAATTGGAAAAGAAGAAGTAAAACTGTCACTGTTTGCAGATGACATGATACTATACATAGAGAATCCTAAAGATGCTAGCACAGAACTACTAGAGCTAATCAATGAATTTGGTAAAGTAGCAGGATACAAAACTAATGCACAGAAATCTCTTGCATTCCTATTCACTAATGATGAAAAATCTGAAAGAGAAATTAATGAAACACTCTTATTTACCATTGCAACAAAAAAGAATAAAATACCTAGGAATAAACCTACCTAGGAGACAAAACACCTGTATGCAAAACTATAAGACACTGATGAAAGAAATTAAAGATGATACAAACAGGTGGAGAGATATACCATGTTCTTGGATTGGAAGAATCAACATTGTTAAGATGACTATACTATCCAAAGCAATCTACAGATTCAGTGCAATCCCTATCAGACTACCAAAGGCATTTTTCACAGAACTAGAACAAAAATTTCACAATTTGTATGGAAACACAAAAGAGCCCAAATAGCCAAAGCAATCTTGAGAAAGAAAAATGGAGCTGGAGGAATCAGGTTCCCTGACTTCAGACTATACTACAAAGCTACAGTAATCAAAAAATTGGGTACTGGTACAAAGACAGAAATATAGATCAGTGGAACAGGATAGAAAGCCCAGAGATAAGCCTACGCACATATGGTCACCCTATTTTTTTTTTTTTTTTTTTTTTTTTTTTTGCGGTACGCAGGCCTCTCACTGTTGTGGCCTCTCCCGTTGTGGAGCACAGGCTCCAGACACGCAGGCTCAGCGGCCATGGCTCACGGGCCCAGCTGCTCTGCGGTATGTGGGATCTTCCCGGACCAGGAAACGAACCCGCATCCCCTGCATTGGCAGGCTGACTCTCAACCACTGTGCCACCAGGGAAGCCCTAACACTTGATATTTTATCAAAGTCATTGAGGCTCTGTTATTTTACGATCAACTGCTAAACCCATTTTTTTTTTTTAATTTCAGGTAGCAAGTTTTAATTTTTACTTTTCAGTTTTAGAATATTCATTTTGTTCATTGTTACAGTTTTAATATTTTCCTGAAATTCCACAACTTTTCACTAATTATATTAAAGTTTTCCTGAAAATTGTTTATCATATTTCTCTTTTCTTCTTTAACATTTTTATTGGGGTATAATTGCTTTACAATGGTGTGTTAGTTTCTGCTTTATAACAAAGTGAATCAGTTATACATATACATATGTTCCCATATCTCTTCCCTCTTGCATCTCCCTCCTTCCCACCCTCCCTATCCCACCCCTCTAGGTGGTCACAAAGCACCGAGCTGATATCCCTGTGCTATGCAGCTGCTTCCCACTAGCTATCTACCTTACGTTTGGTAGTGTATATATGTCCATGCCTCTCTCTCGCTTTGTCACAGCTCACCCTTCCCCCTCCCCATATCCTCAAGTCCATTCTTCAGTAGGTCTGTGTCTTTATTCCTGTCTTACCCCTAGGTTCTTCATGACATTTTTTTTTCCTTAAATTCCATATATATGTGTTAGCATACGGTATTTGTCTTTCTCTTTGTGACTTACTTCACTCTGTATGACAGACTCTAGGTCTCTCCACCTCATTACAAATAGCTCAATTTCATTTCTTTTTATAGCTGAGTAATATTCCATTGTATATATGTGCCACATCTTCTTTATCCATTCATCTGATGATGGACACTTAGGTTGTTTCCATCTCCGGGCTATTGTAAATCGAGCTGCAATGAACATTGTGGTACATGACTCTTTTTGAATTATGGTTTTCTCAGGGTATATGCCCAGTAGTGGGATTGCTGGGTCATATGGTAGTTCTATTTGTAGTTTTTTAAGGAACCTCCGTACTGTTCTCCATAGTGGCTGTACCAATTCACATTCCCACCAGCAGTGCAAGAGGGTTCCCTTTTCTCCCCACCCTCTCCAGCATTTACTGTTTCTAGAGTTTTTGATGATGGCCATCCTGACTGGTGTGAGATGGTACCTCATTGTAGTTTGGATTTGCATTTCCCTAATGATGAATGATGTTGAGTATATTTCTCTTTTTTTAAAGTCCTTGTCTGCTAATTTCAATATTTGATTGTCAGTGTTTCTATTGAATGATTTTTCTTTTGACCACAGATCATATTCTTATATTTAATATATGTCTAATAATTACAGGTATACCTCATTTTATTGTGCTTTGCTTTATGCTTTGCAGTTACTGTGTTTTGCCACAATATTGAAGATTTGTGGCAACCCTGCTATCAAGCAAGTCTATTAGCGCCTTTTTTTCCTACAGCATTTGCTCACTTCGTATCTCTGTGTCACATTTTGGTAATTCTCACAATATTTCAAGCTTTTCCATTATTATTATATTTATTATAGTAATATGTGATCAGTGATCTTTGATGCTGCTATTGCAGAAAGATTATGACTCACCAAAGGCTTAGAAGGTGGTTAGCATTTTTTCAGCAATAAAGTATTTTTTTATTAAGGTATGTGCATTTTTTAACAAAATGATATTGCACACTTAATAGACTACAGTATAGTATAAACATAACTTTTATATGCACTGGGAAACCAAAAAGTTTGTGTGACTTGCTTTATTGTGACACATGCTTTATTTCAGTGGTCTGGAACTAAACCCACAGTATCTCCAAGGTATACCTGTCTTTTATTGTAAACTAGATATTGTGAATAATAAACAGTGAAGATTCTAGATTCTCTTATCTTCCTCTGTATAGTGTTGAGTTTTGTTCTGGCAGACAGTTAAATTACTAGCAGATCAACTGGATCTTAGAGGTTTAGATTCTGGTCTTGGAAAGGTGACCTATTCCAGTTTTTTTCTGAGTTCTAAAACAAATTCCTTAATCTGAGACCTGTTATTTTCTTCTGTGTCGTCCTTCTAATATAAGCCCAAGGTGTTTACCAATTCCCTCTTATGTAACTTGACCTAAACCCAAAACTCTGCCTTCCATGAGGTAGGGAGCTGCTGAAACCTCTGATCAGAAATCTAAGGATTCCAGGTGCTGTTTTGCCTGTGGACCACTTACATTTTCATGCCTCTGGCATGCATGTCAGGAGTCAGCCAAGGATTCGAGGGAAGCTAATAATCAGATTTTAGAATTAATTTTCTGTGGCTCCCCCGCTTCTAGCATTTCCCCCTTTTAATTCCCAGTTGCTCTGGCACTCCCAAACTCTGTCTGATTTTTTTAGGCAAATAAGACTGTACATTCTGTTTGATCTCCAAGGCATGTGATTGGAAATGGTCTGTTTCACTTCCATGCCGACTTATATAAGCTTCTGAGTTATTTCCTTCTTTTTGCTGGATGTAAATGATGATGTTGGTGAGACTCAGAGAATGGCAGAGTTTCAAGATAGAAAAAAACTGAATTATCATATGAAGTTGAGCCACCTATGACCTTGGATTGTTATGTTAGTGAGAAGTAAACATTAATTGGATTAAAAACTAAAATTTTTGAATCTATCAGTTACTATAACAGAACCTACATTGGTAGTAATACCTTACAATAGGTTAATAAGTATGTGCATGTATATTTATATACATTTGCTTATATACACATGAATTCTTCCTAACGTTTTTACTCACAAATTTATTGCTAAACTCATATTAAATAATATATATAAAGAAGAGCTCTATGTTCCAGTTTTGCTTAAAACTTAATTATAACAATAAGTGCAAAGGCACATGTTTTGTTTTGTTCTCTTTTAGGAACATCATTGTGTGCCTTCTGATGACTCAATTCTCCCTCCACTTTTCTTTGTTCAAACTGCCAAGGACTATTTGTCCCTATAGCTTGTCATGAGTTCAGTTGGCTCTCAAATGCATCATTTATTCTGAAGTCTTTAGCAGTACAGTTTTCTCATTAGCCTGCAACATTCAAGATAGTGTGACACTCCCCTTCACTGAATCATTTTCATGATGTCAAATTAAATTCTTAATTTATCAACTAAGTCAATAAATTAATTTCATAGTCCATGAAAATATCTTTTGAATACAACCCATTGCTGAGAAAGAGTAATTTTGTCATAATAAATGTTAAAGGATTAATGAATACAGTGGCAGATGCAGAGCAAATATTGTCATTGTGACATTAGGATGTGAAAGCTACATGCTGTCAAACTTGCTTACCAACACATTAAAAGTTAAATGCTGCCACTTGGCATCATAATCTAGCATTGACATAATTATGAAAAACAAATAGAAATACAGGTTTTGAAATTAGATGGTAGTCTTGATTGTAACATTGTAATTTAGAAACATCTAAGGAATGCAAAATTATTTTTAAGTCATTATCAAAATGATAATTAGCATGAGGACCCAAAGACAAAAATATTCTCTGTGACTTTGTTTATAATATTAAATAATTAAAAACAAGGTAAATGTCCATCATATTAAGAACACTACCTCTGGATTTACGCTTTCTGAGTTCTAATGCTTCCCAGATGTGTGATCTTGGGCAAGTTGCTTAAAATTGTTTCTGTTCTGTAAATAATAATGGCAATTGTGCTGAATAATATCTGTTCATATTCACACTCTCCCTGCTCTTCTAAGTTCTTCCCTGTATTACAAGGCCTAGAAGATTATAAACTACATTTCCTCTACATCCTTACCAGTAGTATTCCAATGTAGTTTCCACCAATGTAAAGCACTTCTGCAAGATGACGCGGTAAAAGAAAGGAAGGATCATTCTTCTTTTCATAGCCTCAGTGGTGGCAGCAGACTAAGATTGACCCCTACAGTGATGCTGGTAGCAGCAGACAAGGGAACTTCCCGTCCATGGAATTGGTGGCCATAGCAGGCTCTTGTAGCAGCTGTGCAATGGCCAACTCTTGCCATAGTAGCAGCTGATGACCTAGTGAGGCATCTTAGGACAGTAGTGGCTTCTCACAGTTCTTTATGTCTGGATAACACTGCCCTTTGAGGGGGAGGGGGAGTGCGGTTCTGGTCCTTGTAACTATTAAATAGCTCAGATTTCTATATTTATATGTTTGATGTCTCTTTGCCTGAAATACCTAAACTGGTTTCTGCTTTCTTAATTCCATATTGACTGATAAGGTTATTGTATCAACATAATAGAGCTGCCATGAGGATTTACATAATATGTGTAAAAGTGCATAGAATATGTCCTGAAGCATAGAGTCATTCATTAAATGGTAGGTTCTGCTGTTGGCAAAGTCATTATACACTTGAGGATGTGTCTCATGCTCTTGTTTCTCCATATATCAAGTTATTTATGGTTAGCTCCTAGATATTGAAAATGTTATGGTATGGAGATGGCAGATTCTTCTGGACTTGTTGAAAAAGTGAGGGGTTCTGTTTGTTTGTTTTAATAGAAGATAACATGGTTGGGTGCAGAATGCAAAGTTCAGTTCTTTTAGCCGTAGCTAGCTTATTTCAACTCTGCTCCGTGCATGAGTGATTAAGCTGTCAGACAGAGATTTGGGAAGAATTTATAAACAGAATTTGGGCTGTCCATCTCTGGCTCTGTCCTTTCTAAGATCTGCCCCTCACTTTCCAGTAAATATGATTGCTCCAAACTCTAACTTCTGTTTTTGAAGCCAGAAAGGCTGTGTGCCTTCTATCAGAGTTTTCACTGCTCTGCATGGAGCAGACTGTGGACTGCCCTCATGCTGAGATAAGCTATGAAAAGGAAGACCTCATTTTTCCTCCAAGTGTCAAGTCCCCTCCAGGATACACCTACTTCTGCTCCCTCTCCATTGCCTTGAAGTAGCTGCTTTTTAATATTTTGTCCATTACTTATTGTTATCCATGGGAGGACCAGTTTGATAGAGGTTTATTTGCCCATTAGTTGAAACAGCTGTTGTTTATGTACACTATTAATATTTTATTGGTATAAATATATATGCATATCTTATTTATCTACTGTTGCATAATCAACTACCCCAAAACTTAGTGGTTTAAAATAATAACATATTTTTTTCCTCATAATTTTGTTGGCTGACCTGGCTCAACTGGATGGGTCTTTTGTTCCATGTGGCCTTGGATGGGTCGCTCACTCAGCTGAATTCAGCTACCAATGGTCTAGGCCAGAAGTTCCACGAATTCATTCACATATCTGGAACCTCAATGTTCTTCGACATGGCCTTTTCACGTGGCTAGCTTGGGTTTCCTCATGAAATAGTGATCTCAGGGTAGTTGGCTTTCTTACATGACAGCTGACTTTGTGGAGGGAAGACTCAGAAGCTTTCAGACTTCTTAAGGCCAGGGGTCAGAAGCCTTAAAATGTCACCTCTGCTGCATTCTATTGGTCAATACAGGTCACAATCCCAGATACAGGGAGAGGGGAAATAGACTTTACTTCTTGATAAGAATGGTACCATGAGCATGCAAGAAAGGGAAGGATGTATGACAGCTATTTTTGCTAACTGTACATACACACATACGCACATATATAACATTCTGGCAGACTAAAAGAAGAGGGAGCTATGAGAGGCTGAGTCTTCAATTTTAGCTGCCGTGTTTTATTTCTTAAGTGTAAGGCAAAATAACAATCTAAATATTTGTTAATTCTAAGCAGCTGAGTAGAGGATTGTTTGCAGTATTATTCTGCTGTGCTTTTGTTTGTTGGATTTGTTTTGTTTATTTAAAACTCTTCCAAATAAAAGGCGCATAGGCTTCTTGAACCCCCGAGGCTTTGTCTGTGGGGTTGAACAGACTCCTATTGATTGGCACAGATCCATAGGTCTCTAGACACCTTCCTACTCTAACAGATAGTAATTCTACCTATAAGGAGGGAAAGGACTGGATGACCTTTCAAAGCCCATCTAAGCTCTGTGGTTCCTTGCTCTTTCTGCTGTGCCTGGGATCATTTCATTCCCAACATTGCCCCTTAATCACTCTCCTAGTCATTCTGCTCCAAAGCAGTTTTCTTTATCATGATGTTTTCATACCCTGAACTTTACTCATTACTCTCCTTCCCACCTCATTACCAGAATGTGCTGCTTGAGTTTTGCTCACTTAAAAATAATCTACCATTATAACTGTAGAAATTACCCAACCAACAGGCATCTACCTCCTTCAGCATCCATCAGGCTGAAGAGAGTGATTAGAGAAATTGCAGAGACCAGGATACTCTCCACTGGGGTCACACTGGTGATTTTCATCCTCTAGTCCTACAGAGGAATACCTTCAAGTGGACCCATCTTGAAATGAAAGGCAAAGAGTTCTGAGAAGCTTTGCTGACTTAGAGGAAATTCATTTGTTAACCAAACTTCGTGACCACATAGAAATAATAACCTAATATAGGAGAAATCCTACAAAATAAGTGTAAAACATAGGGGTCTAAGGTGTTCACTCAGCCTTATTTGTAAGAATAGAATATTAGGAAAAAACCTAACAGTACTTGTCTGTGGAATAAAGTCATAAATCCTAGTACTTGCAAACAGAGGATTAGTGCTTAGCCATTTTAAAAATTGAGGTAAAACCACGTGCCCTGATGGGGAAAAGTGCTCGTGATATTTTAAATTAAGCCCCAAATTTGCAGAACAGTTTTTTAGAGTTTTATGATATGATCCTATTTCTCATGAAATAATATTTTTAGATGAGTGTATGTATTGTTATAAATACAAGAAAGAAAACAAAGAATAATAACGTTCCTATATCGAAAGCCTCCTATATGTAGTGTGCACATACCAAATTATTTCATCATTCTTCACAACATAAGGCTGGTTTTATCATCACCGCTGTACACATGTGGAAACTAAAGCTCAGAAAAGTTAAGGAACTAGTCCCTGGTCCTCTAACTAGGAAGTAACTAAATGTGTATATGCTTCTTGGTTTGCCTAACACAAGTGCCTGCATACTTAACCAGTTCACAGTATCACTCAACTTATCACTTTTCAATTTCTCTCACTATCAAAATGATAGTACTCCCTGTCTTTACCCACACTCTACTGTCCTCCTGTAATATTTTTGTCAGATCTCATTTTACCCTGATTAAAAGTTTTGGGGGGGCATCCTAACATATGGTAACATTTGGCTGAGGAATCTTAAACGTGCCTTTTAATAGCTAAAACATACATATAGTTCAAAATACAAAATAATATATTACCCTATTCACCAGCAACCCAGTTCTCTACATGAAAGGTGACCGATGTTCTCTGTTTTCTGCATGCATTTAAGTATCTATAATAATACTTTAGCTATGAGGAAGTTGTGGGGGGCACTTTGAATTATAGCAGAGTTCTCATCAGGGACTATGGAGGTCAGACAGAAGTGACACAATGTTTTTCAAGTGCTGAAAGAATAAATAATAAAAAAGTAATACCTAAAGCAACCACTAAAAAAAATAAACATACTCAAAAACACTATAGCTAAATCAAAATGGAATTCTAAAATGTTCAAGTTACCCACAGGAAGGTAGAAAAAATGAAAGAGAATGCAAAACAGAGGTAAATAGAAAACAAACAAAA
Source organism: Leucopleurus acutus (assembly GCF_964270905.1). NCBI lineage: Eukaryota > Metazoa > Chordata > Mammalia > Artiodactyla > Delphinidae > Leucopleurus > Leucopleurus acutus. Next base: position 16,671,827 of record NC_139150.1, read on the forward strand.
AAAGCAAGTGGAGGACTTAAACCCTCATTTATCAGTCATTATATTCATTTTAAATGATCTAAACACTCCAATTAAAAGACAGAGGTTGACAGACTGGATTTTTAAATAGGTATTATCTGTGTGCTGTCTACAAGAAACTCACTTCAAATACAATGATACAGGTAGGTTAAAAGTAAAATGATGGAAAAATATACATTATGCAAACATTAATCAAGAGAATGCAGGAACAGCTATATTAATAACAGATAAATAGACTTCAGAGCAAAGAAAATTGCCCCAAACAGAGACAGATCTTATAATGATAGAAGGATCAATCCACCAAGAAGACATATCAACCCTAAATGTATGTGCATCAAACAACAGAATTGTAAAATATATGAAGAAAAATTGATGGAACTTAAAGGATAAATCCACAAATCCACAACTGTAGTTGGTGACTGTAACACTTATTTCTTAGCAATTGATAGAAAACCAGACCAAAAAAAAAAAAAAAAAAGCAAGGATATAGAATAATTCAACAATACCATCAAAAAGAGTATCTAATTGAAACTTATAGAACACTACACCCAACACCAGAATACACAATTGTTTTTCAAATACCCATGATAATTATACCAAAGTAGACCACACTCTCAGATGTAAAATAAATCTCAACAAATTTAAATGAATTGATATGAAATAGAATGCATTCTCTGCACAAGAAAATAAAACTAAAAATCATACCAGAAAGATAATAAGACTATCTTAAAACATTTGAAAACTAAACAACACACTTCTAAATAATGCATTGTCCATGTTGTTCTTATACTAGCAATGAATACATGAACATCAAAATAAAAAATACCATACCATTCACAATCACTAAAACACCCCAGATACTTAGGGTCAAATCTAACAAAACATGTATAAGACTTGTATGCTGATAACTATAAAACAGTAATGAATGAAATCAAAGAAAATATAACTAAGTCACCACGTTCAGGGATTGGGAGACTCAGCGTAGTTAAGATGTCAGTTTTCTCGAAATTGACATATAAGTTTACCATAATTTCTATCAAAGTCTCAGCAAGATTTTTTTGTATATATAGACAAGATGTTTTGTATATATAGACAAGATTATTTTGAAGTATATCTGAAAAGGGAAAATAATAATTAAAATAATTTTGAAAAAAGAAGAATAAACTGAAGGAATCAGGCTACCTGATTTCAAGATTTGCTGTATAGCCAGTCATCACAGAGGTGTAATGTTGGTGGAAAAATAGACACATTGATCAATGAAAAAAAATAAAGAACTGAGAACTGAATTCACACAAATATGGCCAATTGATTTTTGACAAAGGTGTAAACGCAATTCAAGGGAGAAAGGATAGCTTTTTCTACAAATGGTGCTGAAGTAATTGGACATCCACAAGAAGGAAAAAAGAAAAAAAAAAGAACAAGAACCTCCACCTAAACCACACATTTTATATAAAGTTAACTCAAAATAGATCAGACTTAGATGTAAAATATAAAACTATATATCTTTTGGAAAAAACATAGGAGAACATCTTTGAGGTCTGAGCCTAAGCAGTGTTCTTATACAAATGTGTAGGCATCTAAGAAAAGAGCTTTGGAATTCATGGAACACCTAATGCTAAGTGAAAAGTTCTTTAGCTAGATTCCAAAAGTACTATCCATAAAAAGAAAAGGAAAAAATAATAATAAATTTATCAATTGGTCTTCATCAGAATTTAAGATTTTTTCTGCAAAATACCTTGTTAAAGGCTGAAAAGAGAAGCTACAGACTGAATGAAAATATTTGCAAGCCACACATTCAACAAAGGACTAGTATCTAGAATATATAAAGAACTCTCATAACTCAACAGAGAAAAAAAATCCATTCAGAAAATGGGCAAAAGTCATGAACAGATCTTTTACCAAATACAATACTCAGGTGACGAATAACCACATGAAAACATTTCAACGTCACTAGCCATAAGAGAACTACAAATCAAAACCAGCCTGTAATATCTCTACGTGTCTACAAGAATGACTAAAATGAAAAATAGTGACATCAAGTGCTGGTAGGGATGTGAAGAAACTGAGTCACTCATACATTGCTGGTGAGAATGTAACATGATACTGTCACTCTGGAACATATTTTGACAGTTTCTTTAAAAAACTAAATATGTAGCTACGAAAAGACTCAGCAGTTGAATTGCTGGACATTTATTCCAGAGAAATAAAAATGTATGATCACACAAAAATCTGTACACAAAAGTTCATGGCAACTTTAGTCATAATAGCTCCAGAATGGAAACAATCCAGTTACCAATCAATGAGTGAATGATTAAGCATACTATAGTACATGAAGAAAAATATATGGAACTTAAATACAACTCAGTAAGAAAAAGGAATAAATGATTGATACACAAATTTCTTGATAAATCTCTAGATAACTATGCTGAGTGAAAAATCCCATCCCTAAAGGCTATATACTCTATGACTCCATTTTATACCTTTCTTGTAAAGAAAAAAATATAGAAATGGAGGACAGATTGGTGGTTACCAGCGGTTAGAAATAGAAGGAGGGGGAATGGAAGTGAATATTGCTCTAAAAGACCCCATGAGAGTCCCTTTTGCTGATGGAAATGTTCTGTGTCTTGACTGTATTAATGTCAGTCTCATGTTTGTGATATCGTACTATAGTTTTGTAATGTGTTATCATTGGAGGAAACTAGATAAAGTATACCTGGAATCTTTCTGCATTATTCCTTACAACAATATGTGAATCTACAATTACTTCAAAATAAAAGTTTAATTAAAAATATTGTTGGGCTTCCCTGGTGGCGCAGTGGTTGAGAGTCCACCTGCTGATGCAGGGGACGCGGGTTCGTGCCCCGGTCCGGGAAGATCCCACATGCCGTGGAGCGGCTGGGCCCGTGAGCCATGGCCGCTGAGCCTGCACGTCCGAAGACTGCTCCGCAACCGGAGAGGCCACAACAGTGAGAGGCCCGTGTACCAAAAAAAAAAAAAAAATATATATATATATATATATATATATATATAGTTTTACTATCCAAGAACATGGTCTGTCTTTATACTTGTTCAAGTCTTCAAGAACATTTTACAGTTTTCCTTTATATAGATCTTGGCCATTTTATTATTTATTGCTATTTTTTTATTTATTTTATTTTATTTATTTATTTTTGGGTGCATTGGGTCTTCGTTGCTGTGTGTGGGCTTTCTCCAGTTGCGGTGAGCGGGGGCCACTCCTCATTGCAGTGCATGGGCTTCTCATTGCGGTGGCCACTCCTGTTGTGGAGCATGGGCTCTAAGTGCACAGGCTTCTGTAGCTGTGGTGTGTGGGCTCAGTAGTTGTGGCTCACAGGCTCTAGAGCACAGGCTCAGTAGTTGTGGCGCACAGGCTTAGTTGCTCCACGACATGTGGGCTCCTCCCAGACAGGGATCGAACCCACGTCCCCTGCATTGGCAGGTGGATTCTTAACCACTACCCCACCAGGGAAGTCCCTATTGCTATTTTAAATTGAATCTTTTCTTCTATTTTATTTTCTGTTTTAACTGTGTGTTATTTGTATTGTGAAAGTTATTGATTTCAGTATATTAATATTGTTCCCATCCACTTTATTGAATTATCTGATTATTTGTAAAAGTTTTCACTTTATTCTCTTAGGTTTTCCAAGTATACCATCATATTATCTACGGTAGTGATACTTTTACATATTCATTCCCAATGTTTATATCTGTGATTCTTTCTCTTGTCCCACAGAACTGTCTAGCACCTTCAGCAAAAAAAAAAAAAAAAAAAAAAAAAAAGATTAACTAATAGCTGTGGGTTTTGTTGTCATTGTTATTTCTGTTGATGGTGAGTTCTTTGTTTCTAACTTTAATGGAAGTGTTTTTAGAGTTTAGTGTTTCTCTCCACTAAGCAGGATATTTATCATATTAAGGAAATACCCATCTTTGAAAAATATTACTAAATATGATCACATATTCTGTCTTTTAAAAGCCTCTAATGAAGCACATTGTGCTTCAGAAAAATAGAAAAAAATAATGCAAGCCATAAATGCAAGATGCATATGTTTAATTTTTCTAGTAGCCACTTTTAAGTAGTAAAAAATAAACAAGTGAAATTATTTTTTTTCATTTTTTTGGAGTATAGTTGATTTACAATGTTGTGTTAGTTTCAGGTGTGCAGCAAAGTGAATCAGTTAACATATACATATATCCACTCTTTTTTTAGATTCTTTTCCCATATAGGCCATTACAGAGTATTAAGTAGAGTTCCCTGTGCTGTACAGTAGGTTCTCATTATTAGTTATCTGTTTTATATATAGTAGTGTGTTTATGTCAATCCCAATCTCCCAATTTATCCCTCTCCCCAAAATTAATAGTAGTTTAATTTAAATCAATATATCAAAAAATACTATCATTTTAACATGGATTCAATATAATAATTAGATATTGTATATTCTTTCCCAAGACTAAGTCTTTGAAATTTGATGTATATTTTACAGTTTCAGTACATCTTAATTAGGACTTGCCACAGTTCGAATACTCAATAGTCTGGGTTCGGTTCCTGTCCTCTGCGTTTCCATCATAACTTGTTTCCATCATTCTTCCACTAGACTGTGTTCTTCTTGAGATAAGGGACTCTTGCTTCCCACATCCGTAACACATAGAACAGTATACATAGTAGGTACTCAGCAAATACTTTGTAGCACAATGAAGAGGTGTTATGGCATGAGATACAAGCCTTCATGCAGAGCAGAGGAAAAACAATATGTCTGGTGTATCTTATGAATGAGAAAGAGAAAACTCTGAACACAAAAATGTAGGACAGAAGGCTGGATAGAAGTGGGTGGATTATCAGAAAAGAAAGTAACCTGTTAGACCCACATTAAAACATGTAAATCATGACATCTCAGTACCTAGGTTGCAGTATTAGAGGAAGAGGAGGAAGTGGCAGAATGCATAGGTGTCTGACCATGTCTTGTTGGAGAAGGGAGATGATGAGATCTGTAGCTTTCAGCTTCAATGCCCTGGGCCACTTTAAATTTAAATGTTCTTTTTGTTGTTGTTCCCTTGGTTGGAGTAATGATGTGAAAAAATATCATCTACCAATCACCATGCTAAAGCTTTAGAGTACCTTGCCCCATTGGAGTGACCCTTTCTCAAGAAAGATCACTGTCTGTCGAAACCTGGAAATCATGTTACTAAGGTATTTCAGTGCTAAAAGTCTCTCTCCGTCTCTGGACTTACATTTTTATATTTCTCACTTTCTAAGACATGTTTCATAGCTCCCAGCCCATCCTGTCACCTCTCTAATGGAAGAAAGACGCATTAGCTTTCAAACACTGACAGCTAGCATGACCCTTGTGATACGTATCCTTGGAAAATTACTGAATAATAACCACAGTAACAATAGTAATGGATACCATGGACCACATACGTACTATGTGTCAGGCACTGAGCTGAATACTGTATCCACGTCATCTCATTTAAATGTCACAAATTTTACAAATAAGTAATGGGCCCAAGGAGACATAGCTCATAATTAACTGCGCTGGGACTTGTTCCTAATATATCTAACTTCAAAACCCATGAATTCATACATTATATGTTATTGCATACAATGTATCAAACAATATAGAATACTATTCCTGAAAATCTCAGTTATTTATCTTTGCTTTTGGCCAACACCAGAACATTTGGATTGCACTCCAATTCACTCCTCTTCAGGAAGAACTTCATCTCCATCACGTTGGCCTTTGGGTTAGACTGAGGAGAAATGCTTCGGTGTGTCTGCTACTTTCTTTCCCATGAGAAGAGAGGCAAAATGACTGACTCAGACCCGTTCACATACGGAGACCACAGCAACTCACAGTCAGATATCTTCTGTGTAAGGGTCAATTAAGATGTGTACTTGACAGGGAACTCTGCTCAATATTCTGTAATAACCTAAATGGGAAAAGAATGTGAAAAAGAACAGATACATGTATGTGTATAACTGAATCACTTTGCTGTACACCTGAAACTAACACAACATTGTTTATCAACTATAATCCAATATAAAATTTTTTAAAAATTAATTAAAAAATTTAAAAAGATATGTGCTTAATAGTAAACCAAGGAAATAAAGCACAGATGGAGGAATTTGGTCACAGTGACTGAAGGCACTTTGACAGCTGCTGTACTGATTACATCACCAGACACTTGGCTTTCAGTGAAGATTGTATCTTGATAACCCTTGAAGAGTAATATAAAGCATTTGTCTTTGTGATAGAGTCTTTAAAGGCTTTAACATACATAGGTTAGAAATATTGGCAGAACTTAGATTAGTGGTCCAGTCAGCCCTTTGTATCCACCGGTTCCACATCTGTGGATTCGACCAACTGTAGATCAAAAATATTTTTTAAACAATTCCGGAAAATTCCAAAAAGCAAAGGTTGAATTTTCCACCCACCAGCAACTATTTACACAGCATTAACACTGCATTTACAACTATTTACATAGAATTTACGTTGTATTAGGTATTATAAGTAATGTAGGGATGATTTAAAGTATCCAGGAGGATGTGTGTACATTATACGCAAATACTACACTATTTTATGTATGGAACTTGAGTATCCACAGGAGATGGGAATAGGGTGGGGGGGATCCTGGAACCAATCCTGTATACTGAGGGACCACTGTACTCAGCTTTGACTACACATTAGAATCCCAGGTTGCATACCCAGAGACCAGTTTCATCAGAATCACTGGGGGTGAGATCCAGGCATCAGCGTTTATTATAGTCCCCTTGGATGATGCCAACGTTCAGTAAATAAGATTATCAAAATATATGTTTCTCTTACCTTATCTTACTTACCAAATGTAAAGTACACTTCTACTGCTTTATTGTCAATGTCTAAATTATTTGCATTGCAGAAAGAAAACGTAGTCTGTTCAGTACCAATTTTTAAAAAAAATATTTGATAGTTTATTTATGACCATATATGTCACAAAAGCATATGTGTAGTTATATATGTATACTTGGTACATTTTAGAAAAATTATGCTACCAATTTTTGCGTATAACATATTTATACATATGAACAAATACACACATACATATGACAAACCTTGCTAATTTTGTTAACTATTTTTGTCTATTTAATCTATTGATTTCTGATAAAGATATTTTAAAAACTCCCACTAATGATAGGACGTTTGATAATTTTGCAAAAAAATGATATCAATTTTGCTTTTATATTTTGGGGATCTGTTGTTAAGTGCATCAGTATTCTTTAAATTATGTTTGCTTAGTAACTTTTTAAAATTTACTCTTAAGTAATATATTTCTTCATCTCTAGTAATGCTTCTTTGCTTTGGATTTCATTTTGCTGGTATGTTGCCTCATTATGTTTCATTGCATTAGTATTTGCTTAATATATCATTTACTTTACCTTTCAAACTTATTGTGTGATTTTTGTTTCAAGTGATTCTCTTTTAAGGAACATTATAGCTGTAGTTTTGAAAATCCATTCTGATAATATATCTTACAATGGCAAATTTTATTCATACACATTAATAGTGATTACAGATATATTTAGACTTGTTTCTACCTTCTTATTTTCTTTCCCTTTTTTCGATTCTGCTACGATTGATATATTTTCCATATTTATTATTCTCCTCTGATCTTTCAGGAATGTATTTTTTTCACATACATAGATACAGTCAACCCTCGAAATCCTGGGGTTCCACATTTGCAAATACAACCAACCTCAAATTGAAAATATTTGGTAAAAAAATTCTAGAAAGTTCCAAAAAGCAACACTTGAATTTGCTGCATGCTGTCAACTGTTTATATACCGTTTACATTGTATTTACAACTACTTACATAGCATTTACTTTGTACTAGGTGCAATCTAGAATTTATTTAAGGTATTCGGGGGGATGTGCATAGGTTAAATGCAAATACTATACCATTTATAAGGGATTGAACATCTGTGGATTTTGGATTTCACAGGGGCACTGGAACCAGTTCCATGCAGATACCAAGGGATGACTGTAATTATAAATTTTTAACCATGACTAAGATTATTCAAAATTTTAAATGTTTTCCTGAACATAGCAAATATCTTAGAACACATTATTTACTGCTGAACTCCAGCCCGTCATGGTAATTATTGTTCAGACTTTGAATTACATTTTTTACAGAAACATAATTATTATTAATTTTACATTTAAAGTTAATTAAATGTACTGGTATTTTTTTCAATTCTGTACTCACAGAAATTTTCCCATTATTTTGTTTTTTTTAACTTTTAACAATGTTTCTTATATCCCACATCTTTATTTGGGGTTATCATTTCCTTATTAATAAAAGACATCCTGCATTTTTTCTTCTTGAAAGAACCTGAGAGTGTTAACCTCACTTAATCTTTGCATTCTAAAAAAATGCTTTGTCTTTCGTTCAAACTTGACTAAAAGTTTAGCTTGGTCTAAAACCCTGAGTTAATACATGCTTTCCTTCAATACAGTGATATATTACCCTTTGATCTTAGGGCATCATTATTGTCAAAATGAGAAAGAAAATATCTTATCAGTCTAAATACTATGATTCTGTGGTCACTTTGACATTTATCTCTGGTAATTTTTAAAACTGTATTTTTGCCTTAGTTCTTCTACCATTTCATTCAATGAGTACGTATTTACTTGGTATGATTTATTATTCTCTGTGGATCTTTGACCTGTGGACTTGTATTTCGTCAGTTCTGTAAAAGGCCAGTAATTACCTCTTCAAATATTTCTCCTCCTTTTTCCTTCATTCAGTCTTCTGGAACTTTTACACGGTCTAAGTTGGAGCTTCTCAAGATATCCTTGATATCTCTCTTTTTATTTTATGTTTTTCAAGGGGAACTGCATTTATTTATTTTTAAAACATCTTTATTGGGGTATAATTGCTTTACAATGGAGTGTTAGTTTATGCTTTATAACAAAGTGAATCAGCTGTACATATACATATATCCCCATATATCCTCCCTCTTGCATCTCCCTCCCACCTTCCCTATCCCACCCCTCTAGGTGGTCACAAGCACCGAGCTGATCTCCCTGTGCTAGGCAGCTGCTTCCCACTAGCTATTTTACATTTGGTAGTGTGTATATGTCAATACTACTCTCTCACTTCGTTCCAGCTTACCCTTTCCTGTCACCATGTCCGCAAGTCTATTCTCTACCTCTGCGTCTTTATTCCAGTACTGCCCCTAGGTTCATCAGACCCATTTTATTTTTTTTTAGATTCCATATATGTGTGTTCACACATGGTATTTGTTTTTCTCTTTCTGACTTACTTCACTCTGTATGACAGAAACTAGGTCCATCCACCTCACTACAAATAACTCAATTTCGTTTCCTTTTATGGCTGAGTAATATTCCACTGTGTATATTTGCCACATCCTCTTCATCCATTCATCAGTCGATGGACACTTAGGTTGCTTCCCTGTCCTGGCTAGTGTAGATAGTGCTGCAATGGACATTGTGGTACATGACTCTTTTTGAATTATGGTTTTCTCAGGGTATATGCCCAGTAGTGGGATTTCTGGGTCATGTGGTAGTTCTATTTTTAGTTTTCTAAGGAACCTCCATACTGTTCTCCATAGTGACTGTAATCAATTTACATTCCCACCAACAGTGCAGGCGGGTTCCCTTTTCTCCACGCCCTCTCCAGCATTTATTGTTTGTAGATTTTTTGATGATGGCCATTCTGACCTGTTTGAGGTGATACCTCATTGTGGTATTGGTTTGCATTTCTCTAATGATTAGTGATGTTGAGCATTCTTTCACGTGTTTGTTGGAAATCTGTATATCTTCTTTGGAGGAACGTCTATTTAGGTCTTCTGTCCATTTTTGTATCAGGTTGTTTGTTTTTTTGATATTGAGCTGCATGAGCTCCTTCTATATTTTAGAGATGAGTCCTTTGTCAGTTGCTTCATTGACTAATATTTTCTCCCATTCTGAGGGTTGTCTTTTCGTATTGTTTATGGTTTCCTTTGCTGTGCAAAAGCTTTTAAGTTTCATTAGGTCCCATTTGTTTATTTTTGTTTTTGTTTCCATTTCTCTAGGAGGTGGGTCAAAAAGGATCTTGCTGTGATTTATGTCATAGAGTGTTCTGCCTATGTTTTCCTCTAAGAGTTTTATAGTCTCTGGCCTTACATTTAGGTCTTTAATCCATTTTGAGTTTATTTTTGTGTATGGTGTTAGGGAGTGTTCTCATTTCATTCTTTTACATGTAGCTGTCCAGTTTTCCCAGCACCACTTATTGAAGAGGCTGTCTTTTCTCCATTGTATATTCTTGTCTCCTTTATCAAAAATAAGGTGACCATGTGTGCGTGGGTTTATCTCTGGTCTTTCTATCCTGTTCCATTGATCTATATTTCTGTTTTTGTGCCAGTACCATACTCTCTTGATTACTGTAGCTTTTTAGTTGATTCCTTGTTGGAGAATTCTGGGTGAGGTTCTTATAATTCCACTCCAAATCACCATTTTTATTATTTATTAACTAGCATTTATTCCATTCTTTATATTTTTGATTTAAATGTATCCATTTTCAAAATTTCTAACTGGTTATTTTTTTATGTCCACACTCTCCAATTTCATTTTTTTTTTTTTTTTGCTTTCCTAATTTCCAGTGTGATTCAAGTTTTCTTTTTTTTTTTCTGTGATTAACCTACATATTCTTATTATGAACCTTTGTCAAACATTTTGCAGAATTTATTTAATTCATGGTGTATTCATGTTTAGATGCTTGGTTTTGCTGGCTAATTTTCTCAGTATTAACTTTCCTCATATGTGAAAGTATGTGTGTGTGCTTTTTTTTTTTTTTTTTTTTTTGTGGTATGCGGGCCTCTCACTGTTGTGGCCTCTCCCGTTGCGGAGCACAGGCTCCGGACACGCAGGCTCAGCGGCCATGGCTCATGGGCCCAGCCGCTCCGCGGCATGTGGGATCTTCCCAGACCGGGGCATGAACCCACGTCCCCTGCATCGGCAGGCGGACTCTCAACCACTGCGCCACCAGGGAAGCCTCGGTGTGTGCATTTTAATGTTTGTTTTTCTCCCTATTCTTCTTCTCACCCCTTCTTGTATCATCCACATATTTATATATAAATATGATTTGAGTGGCTACTATGCAACAGTCCTTGTGTAGCTCTGGGGGATATCTAGGCTACAAAACACACAAAAATTACTCCTTGCGTGGAGCCTGCATTCCAATGGAAGGAAATAGACAATAGACATAACACATGTATAAATCATATAGCATGTTAATGATCTCATAATTGACTGCATCTGTTCCTCCAGGGCTCCCAGTCCAGAGTGTTGGTTAGGGGCTCCTGCTGTACTGTGCTATAGAGCATGATTATTTAGAGTGAAGACCACAATGGTGATGATTCACAAACTGTAACCTGTCCATGATGACAAAAGTATAAAAATTTAGAGAAAGGCCCTGGAAAATTTTATATCCATTTGACAAAGCAATTTTATTTCTGTCAAATGTAACACAACAAAATTTGATCTTGTATTTGTATGTCTACATTTTATTTCATTTTTCAATTTAGTTTAATTGTATTTTACTAAAAAACAACAACTCTGTGTTGAAATAGGGAGAAGAAAACAACCAACAACTGTTCTTTGGGCACAGAGTCTGAGAAGCATAAGTGTAGAAGTTCTTCAAGGTGGAAATTAGCTGGTGGGGCTTGGTTAACCTCTTGATAGAAAGGCTACGGGCTGTGTCTGTGTCCTCCCTCCTCCCTAAGCGTGCAGCTTTGTGGAAATCACAGCCTATAGTGGCAATTGGAAGCTTATGTTTTTCGTCTTCTCTGTGTGAGGCAGGCATCTTTGCCCCAAATGTAAGCAATCAATCTGCCATGGAACATTTTAGTTCCAGTTATCTGGTGGTCATAGAAGGGATTCTCAGAATATATCTAACCCTCCCACTGGACATAAATACAAGGTTCTTTTCATTCTGAGACTTCTGCTTTGTTCAAACTGACCCCTGAAAGAAACAGTAAAAGGAGTACCCGACTGACTGCCAAAATTCCTAATTTCAGACGTTTGCTTGGCCACTGAATTAATGGTGAACTTAACAACTATTCTCTTTCACTGTTTACCCTTTATAATTTTTACAATGAGTCTGAGGATTATTTTCATAAAGAAGGAAAACATGTTCAGAAATGTGCAGTGACTTGCCTGAGGCAAGCTATTCAGACAAACCCAGGTGTGTCCCAAAGTCCATATGTGCTATCTCATAGAATACTTAAAATGGATGGAGACCTCTCTTTGGGAAGGTCAAGGGTGGTAAAACTCAAACACTGCTATAAAATACTAGCATTCTTTTCATCGCAGGGATCTGGAATCCTGTCCCAGTTGGAGACACCCTGCACCCTGCCTGTGGCTGCTGTAATTTTGCTTGCAGATACTTGGGTGTGACAGCAAACAGACTACTAAACTCTTCCTCCATTGTCAGAGCTTAGAAGCTGTGACTGACAGGCACTAGACAAGGTAGGGGAGAGCACATGGCCTTGACAACAGACAATGTGTGTTTACCCAGATGTGGCTTTTGGAAGCTGCTGGGGAAGGGATTTGATTCACCTGGATGCAGATCCGTACAATCGTGATTTGCTCAATATTTCCCCTCTCCTTCACACCCCTCTCCTTTACTGCCTTTTGTCTTTTGCAAATCCTGACGCCAACATCTAGCTACATTCTCTCTTGAATACAGGTCAAATTTCATTTCAAAAAGATTACAATGAAAAAGCAGAATTATGTAGAATAAAGTTCTGTACTTTGGTATATGACTCCTAGGAACAAAGCTTTCTTAATCTAGTTACAACAAAATTTGAGCTCTTGTACAAACACTTTTCTTGAATATAACATTCATTCTTAAAGTAGTATTTCCTTATGTATGCATCTCTCATGGAAGATTAAAATGCATGTCCAAGGCTTATTTTGTTTGATCTTTACAAGAGCAGTTATTAAAATATCAAAATTATTCCTATTTCACAGATTAAGAAATTGAGATTCAAAGAAGTAAATCAACCAAGACTCCACAGCCCTTAAATTGCAGGAACTGGGGATTTTGGATTCTAAATATGCTCTCTCCTGTGTAATATTCAATTCTGAATATAGCTCTATGAGAACTATTTTTCCAGGAAACTAAGAGTAATAGCTAAGGGATTTGTATGTTTTGCATCTTGCCATCAAGGAGCAAATGCCAAGCGAGTCACTAAGTATGTACTAGTATGAGTAATATCGTTAATATCTTTTATTTCCTTTCCATCTCAGATATCCCAAATAACAAAACCAAATTGGGAATGAAAATATTCACATTGGGAGGGGAAAAGGGAATGGGGATGGTGTCTTTTCTCCCATTTTGGGTTGAAATATTGGGATTTCAGTGTAGACAGGGGAATCATCTCTTTTCGACCTCCAGGTCTAGGAATACAATGTTTTTACTAAGCCAGTGAGGGCAGAATCATGGAAACAAATAGCTATAGAGTTGGACAGAAGTAGCCCTACCACTTATTATACCTAGAACATGTTGCTTAAATGCTCTGCACTACAGCTTTCTTATTTATGTAAAGATAGTGGTCATAATGATATATATACTAGGCTGTGCAGATTGGGTGAAGTATGTCCAAGCAAAACTCGTTTTAAACTGTAAAGAGTGGTTCAAATATGAGTTCTTATTTTGTCCATTTTGTACTTTTCCAAGCAGCATAAATTCTATTCTAAGGATGGGTTAACTTATGGAGGTCCCAAACTGTGGACACGTGTAGCAATAGCAATTGCAATTAAACATAGTGTGACTTTGGGGAAATCATGTAACCTTTTTATTGTCCCTGTGCTCTCCATAGAACAACCAAACAACATCGTCGTTACTCTCACCTTGAGATGAGCAAGGTTATATATAATTAGGACTATATAATCACACATTTATGATGCTGTGTGTGTGTGTCTGTGCAGTCTCCTTTTGCAAATGCAATGTAAATTCCTTGAAGTCAAGAACCATATTTCTTCTAGTCTGTGACTTTTACAGCATTGGGGAATGGAAGTACAATTACTGACTATCAGAGCAGGAAGAGACTTTAGCCTCATTTAGTCTAACTCTCCTCATTTTATAGGTAAAGGACTAGGAACCCAGTGTACAGAAAATAGATGATTTGCCTACCATCACCCAGCAGAGGTTGGAATTAAACCAGATGTTTTGATTTCAACTCCTTGTTTTTCCATTATACCTTACAGTAATATTTGATATATAATTTTCAAATGAATAGGAATAACTAAAAGACATTTAGTGTAGCCTCTCACATAGTAGAAAGCAACTTCAGTGATCGAAGAAATTTTAATAAATTCTATACTCAAGTACTTTGTTTTTTTATGCTAATATAAGAATATCCAAAGCATAGTAGGTTGGTTTTTTTTGCAAAGTTCTTTGAGAAAAGACTTTTTAAAGGACAACGACTATTAGAATATAATAAGCAGCAAGTAAACATGAACAGTTAAGTGAACAAAGAATAGAGGATGGTGTCTTAGGATTTCAACCTCAAATCTGATTACCTGTCTTACTTAGCCTTTTATAACCTATGTAACCTTAGATAAAACTTTTCAGTCTTTGCAGCATGATTCCTCTTCCTAGGCTGGACATAGGATGACCTGCTCAACCTACCTCAAGAGGCAGCCAGGAAGATCAAATTTTTTGGAACCACAGAACATGGGTTGACTCATGAATGACTCATTTTAAGCACCAGCCATTCTTCTTTCATTTGGGGAACAGTACTCTCCTTTTTTTGGGGGGGTTGGGTGGGGGAACTACATTTCCCCTCACCCCATCAATATAATTACCATTGGAGCTACCATGTTCTGATATAAACCTGACCCTCCAGCCAAAATTAACAGGTTGAGAGGTACACACCTTACTCAGGCTGAACCAGAATTCTCTCCACTAAGATTTTAGCTTTGGAACTGAGAGTCAGCTAAGAGTTACTGTGGCTAAAACGCTGTTGAGATCCCTCATCCCTCTCCAGTATTTCCTTTGTTCACTAGCTGCCAGCCACAACCTTCAGGAATTCCAAATTGTGCTCCCATCTGTTGGCTTTTCCACTTATTTCTTCTCCCAACTATGTCCTGCCCTCAGATATTTGCAGAGCTGACACCCACTCGTCATTCGTGCGTCAACTCCAAGGTCACTTCAAAGATCTCCTCTAATCACTTCACTAAAGCAGCATCACTTGTCTTTCTACATCACATGACTCTGTTTTATCTTCTTCATAGCTCATGTCAGTAGCTAAAACTGTCTTATTTGCTTATGTGTTTATTGTCTGATTTCCCTGTAAGAACATAGACTCCTGAAGGGAAATTTTGTCTTATTCACCCCTGCCTCCACAGCCCTCAGAATAATGCCTAATATGTACCCATTAATTTATAAGTTGGTAGGAAGTCTCTATGTTCGTAATGATCTTTAAAGTAAGCAGCACTGTCCTCCTTTTATAGTGGAAGGAACAGAAACCCCAAGGACATAGTCATTTGTTCAAGACTCCACAGTTAGGAAAGGAGTGGTCATCTCCCACCTGGTCAAGATGGTTTCTCTGAATCCATCTAGTGGAAGCTCACTGATTTTATATTAATAAGACTGTATTTGGGGGGGGGGGGGAAGGCAGGGTGGTTAGTTGGGTAAAGGTGTGAAAGATCTGAGCAGGTATCACATGCCAGTCAATGCATTTAGAACCATTAGACATCACAGATAAACGCTACCATATAACCACAATGTCCTTTTCTCCTGGTGTCCAGTCTTGTTTTTGGAGCAGTTTCTGCTTATAAGTCCGGGGCTGAAACATTCTGGAAAGCCCTAGATATCACTACCTTGTAGCTACCAACCTTCTAACACTGATACTGCTTCCTCATCAGTAGGCCGGGATAAGCATTAGTAATAAGGGAGAGGAGAGGAGAAGCCTCCTTCTGCTTTCAACTTTTCTGCCAGACACCAGTGGGCTTTGTTTTACCAGTGAAATACATTTCTTAACGTGTCCATGAAAGAAAGCCAATAGTTGGCAGAGCAAGAGTGACCCCTACACAGGCTTCTTCCTGTGGGGATTGAAAATAAGATTCTGTTTGTTTGATTTTCCACAAGGTCAGACCTAGCTGAGATTGGCAGAGGTAAGCATTCCCACCTTTACTCTGCTGCCAGATCAGGAGAGAAGCTGAGCTCTGGCCCGTTTTTCACATTGAATGAACCTCACTCGAGACAGGTAGAAGAATGAATCCAAGGTCACACAAAGGCTCATATGTGACTAGCAGTCTGAAATATTTGACTTAATGCTTGACACTTTGAATTATTAACTCATTTAATATGGGCAGCAATCCTGCAAAGGAGACATCGCTACCTAAAAGGAAGTTGAAACCAAGAGAGGTTAAATGACCAGTCCAAGATCACATAGCTGGGAAATCACATAGAATTTGGGCTTATAAATAGTGGACTATTTCTGTACTCCCACTTGGGTCAAACCATCCAACCACTGTTTCAGAAAAGAGGTCTCCCTTGTGATCATCCCACCTTTATATACCATCACAGGAGAACGTTCTCATTTCACACACCTTTATGAGAGTCACCACCCAAAACTGGGCTCTACAAAGATCCCTGCATTTCCATGGCAACTGCCACTTCTGTCCTCAATCCTCGTTCCCCATTTCATATTATTCACCTCAAAGCAATTTTACCGACAGGTGTGATTCCAGGTTACAACAGAGAAGTAGCAATGGCAAAAACCAGTCAGCAGCAGATCCCAGGTCCAGGAGGCTCAGCTGTCCCCCAAAAGCCCAGAAGCCACCATCAGGACCATTTTGGCTTAGGGGAAATGGCTAGGAAACGGATGATTCTCCAACAGTCCTCCCCTTCAGGGTAAATGGAATTCTCCCCACCTGTGCACCTCGTGATCCGAGATGGGTAGTTTAACCTCGGCAAGCTCCAGTTTGTCCTCTAATGGTGAAATAATAATAGCAATACCTATATCATAAGGCTACCAAACAGATTAAATACTTCAATGCATATGAAGTATCTAGGGCAGTGCTTGGTATTTGGTAAATGCTCAACAAATTATAGTTCCTCGCATCTCCATTTTCTCTCAATTACTGTTTTTTGGGGGGGCCTGGAACAGGCTAACCCCTATGCATATTGACAGACTGACTTTCTGAGTCTTCTTTTTCCCCTTGAAGGCTGATTTTAGCATTCATTTTAATTTTCCTAGATAGACACGTGTGACTTTTTTGTCTGATTGCCTATATCCTCTGGAGTTTACTGTGCCCCTCTAGAAATGGCATGGGACAATGTAGCTCACCTATTTCCGTCACCCATAAGAACAACCCTCTCCCAGGCAGAGCTGCTGGGCTTCAGCCAGATGGTCATTCCCTAAAACCCAGGCCCGCAGATGTCCCTGGACTAATTTATCCTTAGGAGACCCCTGTACACAAGGACATGTATGCTTGGCGTATCTTGCAGAAAAGAATCCAATGTATCTATTTCTGTATTTCAGCATCTGGCTCAAGCCTGAGACAAAGAGAGTGCTCAGGATGCGTTTGCCAAGAGAATTTCTGTGTAAATCCCTACATGGCTAGAGCCCCTTAATAACAACACAGAGCAGTATCAGCTTAATGAGTATTATAGCAAGACCTGTGCTGAGCACTTTGCAGACGCAACCTTAGGAGATTCACAGAGCAAACCTATAAACATATGCTATTGGGGGCTTCCCGGGTGGCGCAGTGGTTGAGAGTCCGCCTGCCGATGCAGGGGACGCGGGTTCGTGCCCCGGTCCGGGAAGATCCCACATGCCGCGGAGCGGCTGAGCCCGTGAGCCATGGCCGCTGAGCCTGCGCGTCCGGAGCCTGTGCTCCGCAACGGGAGAGGCCACAACAGTGAGAGGCCCGCGTACCGCAAAAAAAAAAAAAAAAAAAAAAATATATATATATATATATATATATATATATATATATATATATATACTATTGTTACCCCCATTTTAACAGATTAGAAGACTCAAACTCAGATAGGTAAGAGTAACAGAGCCGAGATTAAACCCAGGCTATCAGACTCCAGAGACTGTGATTTCAAGGAAACTGCAGTGATTATATCTCTTTCCTGCATTCACTTAATGCCATAGCTCTCCCACTATTCTGGCTGCAACACATGGGAAGCTAGCCCCTCCAGTGATGGGGAGCTCAGTACTTCACAAGGCAGTGTAGCTTTAGTCTTGGATCATGCTAACGGCCAGAAAGTTCTCCCTCATATTGAGTTCAGTTATTTCTTGGAGTTCCTTCCCTCTATCAATTCTGGCTCTGCCCTCTAGAGGAACACAGAAACAAGGTCTCATGTCTTTCCCATATGTTAGCCCTTGTGCTATAAATAAATCAGTCTCCTGCTTATTCCAACTCAGAAAGATGGAGCTAAAGCAGGGGAGGGGAAGGTATGTTAAAAACTAGTCAGTTTTTCAAAAATCTATGATAATGATACTAGCTAACACTTATTAAGCACTTGATATTTCTTTTGAAACACGTTTTTCCCTCCATTCCTGGGTGCATGCCTCTAAGTTTGCAAACAAAGAAAATTTCCCCATTGCTGTTAAAATAGCCATCATCAGACTTGTGAACCACACCATCTATGGGTGACTACCTAGTAAATCCTGCATCTGTATTCCATGCAGGTAAATGACAAGGCTGGGGATGATTTAATGGATTGTGACTCTGTTGCATTGATTTCTTTCCTACTAAAATTGTATTGTGCCAGAGTGAATGTGAACTGAAATTTTTAGCGTTAAGAGTGGGCTCTGACATACTGGGAAGAGAGAGGGCTTGGAAAAATTAGAAGAATTATCAGTTGAAGCCCCTTCTTGGAGACTGGCCCTAGACTTCCCTTTAGCTCTAGGACAGATAATAGTGTTGAGTGGGGAGAAAAGAGGAACAAATAATGGGTGTGAGTCAGGTAAAGTAAACCATGCACGCCCTAGAGACTTTGTCCTCAGTGTCTGTAGCACATCCGCTTGGTGCCCTACCCATAGCTCCTTGGTCCCTGTCAGAGGTCATCTGGAAGTTCAGTGGACAATTCCTGTACACACCATCAGTTCCTGCCTCTAGCACCTGTTTGTCTCTCCCTAAAGCCTTTCTCCAGCTTCAGGAATGGGACCAACCCACATGTGGTGCAAGGGGTTAAGGGCCCCAGGAGCAAACGTAACCAACAAGGGATGGGGTTTGGTGGTTAGATAAGCCTCCTGGCTTCTCAGGGGAACAGCTGTGAGGCGTGTTCCACAGTCTCTGAAAGGGCTGAGTGTCAGTTGACACGGATTGAGTGTCAGTTGTCCCCTCGATAACGTATTCCCTACCGTCTTTCCCTTTTTCCTGGCTCATTTTCTCCCTCCCTCCCTTTGTTTCCTGGGATTACCTCTCTGGTTGACTATTTGCATTCAAATCCTTGTCCCAGTATCTGTCTGTGGAGAAACCCAACCTAAAAGTGTTCCTGCCAAGAGTTACATGGTGACTGTAACCTCCTTTGCAGGGCTGTTGGGGGAAGTAGCATTGGCAAGGTTTTGGCACAGAGCCTGGCCTGTGAGTTCTAGGCAAAACAACAGCAACAGCAACAACCAAAACCATGCAGAGCATCCTCCACTTTATCCATCGCGTCATCCTTGTTCTCATTTTCCTTTTCTTCCTGCTGCTGTTTCTCTTCCCCACTCTCTGAGGATGAATGAGAATTTTACCCGAGAAACAAATTTTACTAGTCATCAAGCAGTATGTTTAAAAAAATTAACTCAAGACAAATCAAAAGTGGGGGACACTAAAGTAAGTTCGAATTTGGGAACAAATTTTCATAACCTTGATTAAGACAAAGGGCTACCATACCTGGGGCTCACTTTTACTGGGTACTGGCTCTACCTGAATATGAGTGGATTACACTGAGCAACATTTATAAGTGGCAGATGAGCCATAGTGATACTCTATAAACTATGTATGAGCTACAAAGGCAGAAATAGACCTGTTTAAAGAGTAGCCAAAACAAAAATCCTTGGGCTTCCCTGGTGGCTCAGTAGTTGCGAGTCCACCTGCTGATGCAGGGGACACGGGTTCGTGCCCTGGTCTGGGAAGATCCCACATGCCGCGGAGCGACTGGGCCCGTGAGCCATGGCCACTGAGCCTGCGCGTCCGGAGCCTGTGCTCCGCAACGGGAGAGGCCACAACAGTGAGAGGCCCGTTTGCGGCAAAAAAAAAAAAAAAAAAGAATCCTTATGATATTATCAGATTTGGGGGTCTTGGGCAAGGGTCAACAAATATGGCTCAACACCTGTTTTTGTGAACAAAATTATCAGAACACAGCCATGATCCTTTGTTTCTGTATCATCTATGGCTGCTTTGGTGCTACAGGCAGAGCTAAAGAGTTGCAACAGAGATCAGAGTCCACAAAGCCTAAGATATTTATTATCTGGCCCTTCACAGAATAAGTTTACTGACTCCTGGTCAAGGAGTCTGGACACTGGTCAAGGTCAAGGACACTGCTTTGATTTTTTTTTTTTAATGTAAAAAGTACCAGGAAAGCATAACTAGGAAAATTATTTTAATATATTTTTTGTAATTCCGCACCATGAGTAGTATATGCTGTCCCATAATTTCCCAGTCATATTTTTCTTTCCTTTGCTTTTTGGTCCAGAGAACACTTTAGTGGGCAATAGATCAGGCCATCCAAAAATAAAAATAAAACCAGCCTTTCTTTTTTGAATTATAAAATAGATATGAAACTTTAGGTTGGAAATGGCAAGATTTAACCAGGCAATATTGTTGACCAATGGGTAGCCACCACACCCACACCTCCATCCTAATGGGAAAATAAAATCTATTCCAAGAATTGTCCAGGCCTTAGCAGCTCTATATATAACAAACATGAAACATGATACTTTTAAAAACAACCCAAATTATACATAATGCATGCTCATATTCTTAAACTGATCTGTTAGAGATGCTAAAAAAAGATTGCATATATTTCAATTTTCCCAAAATGTTTCTTTCTCCAACACCAACTATTTTTTCTCCCTTTCATAGCTCCAGAAATTCTGGAGACCTTCCTAAAATAAAACTAAAAAAAAAAAAAAAAAAAAAAAAAAAAAAAAATTAACAAAATTAAAAAAAAATAACCCAGGTCTGAACATATTATTCCACTGTCTGAAAACCTTTAAAAATTATCTTTTTCCCAGATTAATTTCAAAGACTTTGATATCGTATGTCACTTAAATTTTCAATTTTGTACCCTGATAGCAACATCTGCACAGTGTCACTTTGTATATGCAATGCCATACTCTTTCACTGCCATTCACCTGACCATGTATTCTTTCATCCCCAGGCTTTTGTTCACATTGTTGTCTGCTTAGAACAACCCCCTTTCCCTATATTAATCTTTTTTAATGTCCTCCTTTATAACTCCTGTCATCCAGATATCACTTACCCCTGGAGGCCTTCCTGAGTTCTCTTAGTCAGCATTAATTTCTACTCCATCCTTCTGCATCTCAGATAATAGTCCTGCCATCTACCCAGTTGCTTAAGCCTGAAATCTGGAATCATTCTTGTCTTCCCCTCCTCCACCTCTCATAGACAATCTACATCCCAGCTTTGTCCATCCAATCCTCAACATACATATTGAATCTGTCATGCCTGCTTCAAGCTGCTGTCATCTCAGTGCTGGACAACTGTTTATCTGTCCCTTGCATATCAATTCTTGTTTGCCTCCAATCCATTCTCCACTCTAGTAGACTAATCCTTTTAAAAATACAGATTGGATCATATCACTCCTCTGCTTAAACTTTCTGGTGGCCTCCCTTTACATTTGGAATGAAATTCAGATATCTTAAGGAGGTCTGCAAAGTAATTCATGATCTGGCCCCTAAGATCCCACTCCAACCATTCTCCAGCTCATTCTAATCCTGTGCTAAATGCCAGCCAACATCAGAAACTTTGTGATTTTCTTCCCTACATCTGAAATACTCTTTTCCTCACTCCTTGCTTGTCCAAATTCTTTGTTCATAGCAAACAAAAAAATTAATTCATTTGAGATGATTTTCATATCTCCTAAGACCAAATCAGGGCATCCTCCATAACCTTGCTTCATAGCACTTGGTTTTCTTCACGTGCAAGAAACTTGAAGCTAGACTTACTGCAACTTGCCATTATATATTTATTCATAAGTAACTTTAGAATATTTGCCTTTCCTACTAGTCTGTAGTCTGTAAATTTATGAACCATGTTATCTTGTTCAACACTCTATTCCCAGTGCATCTGTGTTTAGTACACAACAGTCCCTTGTTAAATATTTGCTCAAAGGAAAGAGGAACAAATGAATAATTGAATGAATGAATGAATTATATATCATACTGAACATATATCACAGAGTTGAACTCCAGTTATTGCATTTACAGCAGCTTATCTGATAGCAAATTTGTTTATGTGCAGTCCTGTTTCCCTTTCTGAATTGTAAGAGCTTATGGACAGTTAGCAGCAATTATTCAGCATGGAATGTTCCCACTGATCCTGGAAGCTGGGCCTTCCATGAATATAAGTTCATAGGAATCAACTGCCTTACTCATTTGACTATAATGTAATCTCCTTGAGGATATAAGCTTAATATATACAGTTTTTAATCTCTAGTACCTGGCACACAGTAGATGCTGAATAGATGCATGCAGAAAAAAAAATAGATGCATGCATATATATTTATCAGAAAATCAGCGAGTCAGCCCTCCACCAATGGGTTCAGGAATACAGAAGCAAGAACAGACTTTTGGCCTTTTTCCTATTGATTTTCCCCTTTTAGCATTGCTGGATCACTTTCCTCCAGGTTCATTTCAGTTCATTAAGTGTGTGTTAGAGTCTACACTGTGTAGTCACTGAGGTAGGCCTGGAGGTCAGAATACTAGTAGGACCCAGCCCCTGATTTAAGGAGTTCATATACTGAGAAGGTAGAGAGGAACATGAGCATTTTAAGATAATGTAGGTGTTATAGAGGCTGACGCATATGCCATTTACAGGGTCAGTGCACTGAGCTCTACTTGCAGTGAGTATTGGCTGGTAAGGTTCACACCTCCTGTTGAGAGAATGACACTTGGCTGCCCGAAGCCACCCACCTCCACTAGTGAGCAGCTCACAGCCAAATGGACACTAAGGACAGACAATGCTGTGGTGTGGTTTTTGCTGTAGAATCCTGTCCTGTGGATCAGGCCAAGGCTCGGCTGTGCCTCAGACCACATCTGTGCTTGGCTCTTTCCCCTTCCTTATCCTACTTTAGTACTCTCCCTGTGTAAATTGCACGGACCCAAATCCCTATCTCAGGCTCTGCTTCTGGAGAACACCTCCTAAGCCATTGTACAGTAGGTGCTTTGATAGAGTGTGTGCATGGAGCTTTGAGAGCACAGGGGAGAGGTATCACACGTGGTCTAGAGACAAAGGGCCTGAGAGGGCTTCCTGGGAGAGAGGCATCCTGAGCTGAATCTTTCTATAGACATGAAATATTTTAAATCTATAGAAATGTATCAGACTAATACAACATTATAAAACACATACTCCCCACCTGGAAGTAACTAATACCAACATTGTTTCATAGATGCTTCAAAACCTATACAGAATTAGAGATTACTAATATAGTAGAAAACTTCTTTGTGGGACTTTTCAATTCTATGCTCTTTTTTTTTTTTTTTAAATCTCTAGAAACAACACCTAGCCTGTTAATGATGTTAGAACTTCACAATTATATTTATGTATTTGTACATATCCATGAGCAATACATATCATGATATCATTGTTATAGGAGGTACATATGTTAGAATCATACCTAAACTTTGACAACTTTCTCTTTTATCCTGAATGTTATATTTTTGTTATCTACCCATCCAGATCTAGACATTCATTTGCATTACTGGGTAGCATTCCTTATCTTGCCTTCTTTTTGCCTCCTTTCCTGCCTTCTATTAATTGAAAACTTTTGTCTTTATTTCCTCTTTTTAAATTGAAAACTATACATTCTACTTGGCTTAATTTAGAGATTGATCTTCAATTTTAAACATGCATGCTGTATTTAATAAGTTTAAAATTGATCATTTCTGTTTTCTACATGAATATTGTGAAGCACATACGACCCTTTAACTGTGTTTTCCATGTATTGACAAATATTTTATTTCCACCGTTTTAAAACCCCTCCATTATTTGTGTATGTGTACACACAGCTATATATGCAAATATTTGAGGTTTGTGTTTATTTAGTGCTAACAGTATGCTTAATACTGTTTACTCAACTTTGCTTCCTGCATCTTATACCTTCCATTCAGATTCAGCTTCCTTTTTCACTTCAGTTCAACCTTTAGTCGTCCTTTTGGAGAGGCCAGTAAGCAGACAAACCACTTCAGTCTTTTTTCTGTCTGAAAATGTCTTCATTTTGGTATAAAATATATTGGGTATAGATTTGTTTTTACTTGTCTTAACTAGGATCCTCTATGTTGATTTGATCTGTTTTCAAAACTGGATGAATATTTACTATACGATTCCTCTTATATGAGGTATATAAAGTAGTCAAATTCATAGAAACAGAAAGTAGAATGGTTGTTACCAGGAGCTGGGAGGGAGGGAAATGAGGATTTGTTGTTTAACAAATATAATTAAGATTTATAGGATGAAAAACTTCTGGAGATCTGTTTCACAGCAATGTGAATATATTAATACTTAGCACTACTGAACCGTACACTTAAAATGGCTAAGATTGTAAATTTTATGTTACGAGTTTTTTACTACAATAAAAAAAATGTAAAAAATTAGCCTATTTTTCTGTGAACATCACTTGCCTCTAGATTTACATTTTCTCTATTAAATGCATGTTGGATATTCACAGTTTTTAGAGATCTAATGTTACCCTTCTTCTTATATCTGTGAACTGCATTTTTTTGCAGTTTGAGGTAATTTCCTCAAAGCTATATTCCAGTTCACGAATTCTCTTCTCTTCTAGTCTACTGTATCATCCATCCATTGTGTTTTTAATATCTACAAATACATTAATTTCTAAACTTATTTTTTTAAAATCCACCTATTATTTGTTCCATATTCTATTGTTCTTGACTTACATGTACTACTTTCATTTATCTCCTTTGACCACTTTAAATACACTTTAAAATCTCTTTCAGATTGTCTAGTGTTCAGGTTCATTCAGTGTAAATTCTTCCATTTGCTTCATATGTGGACTCTCCTTCGTTGTGGCTTGTTTCCTTGTGTGGTACACAATTTTTACTAGGAAGTTGTCTCAGTAGTGGTGTGTATAGTGGGAGCCGCTTGTGTATTGTCTTATAGAAGCAAACTGATGCGTTAGTTTGAGATTCTTTTTTTACATATAAATTAGTTTTTCATTTGGAGTCTTAACACTCCAGAGATTATGTGAATTTAAAGTCTACAAGTATATTTGGCTTTGGCCAAGGATTCTGACTTCTCACAGGGATCTGATTTCCACTTACAGCCCTGGGAGGGGAGGGCTAGTGGTAAAATCCCTATATTATACATAGGGCATTTTTTAAGGCTTGTGAATTTTTTCAGGGTTTCAGTTCACCCAGGAGAGCAGAGCCCATACTCATTTGTATGACCTCTCCCTACCCCTGTGAGTTAGGGATCAGTCTGTATTCATAGCTCCAACTCCAGGCATTGTGGATTTCCCTCTCTAGGCTTTAAGACTGGATGTGTATTGTTTACTGATTATTATATAATATCTAACATTTTTATGTTTGTAGTGTGGGAGATACGATGAATCTTTCCAGACATGCCCAAGCCTCCATTTACTGGATCTGAGCTAAGTTTTCAAACATGAGTGAGACAGTCAGGCAAAAAGAAGAAGGAAGGGTATGTCAAGGAGAGAAAATAGCATAAAGAAAGAAGTGGGAAAAAGCATCATGGGCTCCATCTTGGTGACTTAGCGTAGGTAGAACCTGGGCCTCTTGGCTGCCTCTATCCAGGCCGCTCTGAGAGCCAACAGTTACTAGAAGGAGAGAATACACAGTGGCAGGCATGAGGACCAGGCGAATCTGGACTCAGAGATGATATGTCTGCCATGAAACTAGGGATATGGAGGTGCGGGCAAGTAAGTCACTGTGAAAAAAAAGCCAAGTCAGAACATAGAATAAACGAGTCTGATGTGATCAACTCTCAAAATATCCTGGGCTTAGGGCAGGCTCACCTGGACCTTTCTGAGCACAGCAGCACCTGGCCTGAGCAAAGCACATACTTCACATGTGAGTGTGAAATGTACGTGTGCATGTGCACCACTCCAAAGGGAATTCAAAGTTGGAAATAATCTTCCCAGCAGAACATGCTACTTCTCCAGTGTCCTCATGCCTGGCCTTTCGTGGAGGATGTGGGTGGTATAAAAACTTGGCTCCCAAACGTGTGAGGAACTGGGTGCCAGGGAGGGAGCAGTTTGCATCTGAAGTACCTGGAAGATCTGGAGAAGGAAAGAGGGGACATATGTGGGAGAAACACGCTATTCTTGCTACTCAGGGAACCTGCTCCTGGAAGAAGGCAGTGTGGGCCTTGCAACTCACCAGGAAAGAGGAAGCCCCTTTGTGAGGAGAGTTTAAGGCAGTGGGTTTCATCTTAGCTCCTCAGAACCCCAGGGTTTTGCAGAAGGACCTCAGGGGTTCTCTTGGAGTAAGAGCAAGGCTGAGCTAGAACATCCTCCCAATTCTACTTCCAGCACAGTTGCTTCTGCTTTTAACTGGGATGGTGGCTCAGAGAGAAACAGGAAACTTTTTTATAGCTTTTTTTAAATCCTTTTTTAAAGTTGAGATCAAATTCACATAACATAAAATTCATCATTTTAACCATTTTAAACTGTACATTTCAGTGTCTTTTAGTATATTCACAATGCTGTACCACTGTTATCATTATTTAATGACAGAACATTTTCATCACCCCAAAACAAAACCTATTTTCATTAAAGTGACTCACCACTTCCTATCCTCCCCTTCCTCCAGCCCTTGGAAACCACTAATACTTCTGTCTCTATGGAGTTGCCTATTCTGGACATTTCATATAAGTGGACTCCTATAATGCATGTCTTTTGTGACTAGTTTCTTTCACTTAGCATCATGTTTTCAAGGTGTAACATGTATCAGTACTTCATTCCTTTCCATGGCTGAGTAATATTACACACATACACCACATTTTGTTTATCCATTTATCACTTGATGGGCACTTGCCTTGTGTTCACTTTTTGGCTGTTATGAATAATGCCACCATAAACATTCATGTGCAAGTTTTTGTTTGAACATAAATTTTTAATTGTCTTGAGTTGGTAGGGTTTTAAATGAAAATAGTTCCACAGCTTCTCCCTGTATGCCCCAAAGATGCTTTGTACCACTAACTCCAGGAAATGGCGTAATTAATGTGTCTTAAATGGGAGTGTGAATACTTCTGGGGGTTTGTGATGTGGTACCAGTGGATACACAAAGCCAAAGGACAACCATGGTGCATTTTATGAAGTAAAATTATTTTAAAGATTGGGGGAAGACAGAAGGAAAATTAAGTTTTATATTAAAACAGACAGATATCCAATATTTCATTTGTGGTTTAACACCTTGGAAATCAGAATGCCTTTTACAATCAATGCTATGTCACAGTTTAATCTACAGTGTTTTTTCTTTCTTTCTTAGTGATAAAACAATGATGTGTTTCATAATAAATGCATCTTATATTTTATGGATTATAGTAATATGGAGTATAATCTACAATTCACATAAAATTTTAAAGATAAAATGGGAGATTTGGGGCTGTTTCAAGCTAGCTGCAGTTTCTGCAGGGTTCCCTGACCACCCCATCGTCCCCTGGGGCTATGGAACACAGTGGTTCAGGCTGTGCCCGGAACATTAGGGTGCCGCGAAGCCTCACGGCGATGGCTTTGCATGGCCCACTCCAGGGTGCTTATCTACCGTCTCCTTCTCTCTGGCTTTGACTTGTCTTCCACCTTCACCACAGGCTCCCAGGATTCACAGCCCTCTCCCTAACACTCTACTTCAGTGTCGGATAATCCCCCTTTTCTTATCTCCCCTCAGTGTAACTGAGACAGGCTGACATTTTTAAGAAGCACTCTAGAAAAAAGCCAAAGGAAAAAAAAAAAAAGAAAAGAAGGAAATAAAAGCAGTACAGAAATTGTCTAATTTTCCATGATTGCATTTCTGATGACTACCATCCTATAAGAGTAAAAAAGAATGTTAGTGAGACCCCTCAATTTCAGCAGAAGTTAATGACTCTTAGGAAGCCTTGTCTCATGTTCCAACTCAGTCCAGGATCACCTCTAGCTGACATTCACTCACAAAGTTAGAGCATTGGCTTGATGATTTCTCAGATTCCTCCACTGCTGACATCCTACAGCTTGGTTCTTTTGAAAAAGTTCTGGCCCAAGCGAAGTGCCACATCTTTGTCCATAAAATGGCTTGGAAATCACTTGAATAGCTAGGAAAGTAAAACTCTTGCCAAAATCATAGGGAGAAGAAAAGAAAACAGAGCTCACTGGGTTAACGCATGAAAATTAGCTCTGCATTTTCAAAGCACTGCAGTCACCGAGAAGGAGTTAGTTCAGAGGTGAGTGGTGTAAGTGAACAAAGTGTTGCTGACAACCATTCAGGTTACTTTTATTTTATTGCACAACAGTCTCTAAGAAAAAAAAATAATTTCAAAATTAATGAACAGATTTTCCCAAATCCTAGAAAAATTACACAACAACAAAACCCAAAAAACTTATCTTTGAATCTAAACCAGAGAACTCAGTGTTCCAGTGACTGGGTGAGTACTTCTGAAATCAGGAGGAGGAATCCACTGTGCCTAATAACCCCCCTCCCCCATGAAATGCTTTCTGGTCTTTGGATTGAAACTTATGAGAAGGGTGTGAAGACTTCTCCTTGAGAGCTGATTAGTTTCGACATCTGAGAGTGGTCCCAAGTACTGTATTTTGTCTTGTGAGAGAAGCACATTTAGCAGGAGGAAAGAAGCATTGCATCATTGCATTCCTTCTGGATAACAGACTAAAATAAAGCCAAAGACAGGTTGAGGCATGTTACCAAAAAATCAATCAAAGTTGTGAGTGCAGTCAAAACCACGTCTGTGGGAAAGGTTGAAGGAAGTGGGATTATATAAGCTAGAGAAGAGAATACTTATGATTTGGGGGTAGGGACAGAAAGGAAACAATCTACAAACACATGAAGATATATTATGTAAAAGCAAGATTGGGCTCATCCTTTGACATCAAGAAGACCCCTATTTGTACTATATGAAGTGCACTGTACCATTTTCTAATAGTTAAATCGGTCCAAGATATTACAGCGTGCTTTGGGGAGATCTGAGTTCTTCAAGAAAGGAGGTATGCAAGAAATTAGGTATTCAAGCACCATCAGTTGTAAGAACTCCCTAATTGAATTGTAATAGTTAAGTGATAGAAGCTCATTTTGAACATCCCTTTAAACCTGAAGTTCTAATGACCACCAACCTATGACAGGGGAATGGAGATTCTCAGCTGTCCCACAAGGAAGGAAAAATACAGACTCTGACAGCCTTTGGGGTGCTTGATTCGAGTTGAGATGTAACATAGCAAGATTTCCCAGAACAACGACGACAAAAGCCCAGCCTGTCTCACTTTGGCAATGTCTTAGTCATATAACTTAGGGATCATGTGTCACCCCTTTTCAGCAGGTTTACACCTCCCTCCTGACTCTGCAGGTTGCAGCCAGCCCTCTGAAAACTTACTGTTCCCCACATACCACTTGGGAGAAAACTGCGGACCAAGATATAAAAAATGTTCAGACCAGCTGAGCTCTTGCATGGTGCACTGCGATTTGAGCAAAAATGTTCTCTTTCAAGACGGATGACCCTCTTGCCAGCAATTGCTTGGATCAAGTGTTCATTCTGGGCTTGTTACCAGCTCAGAGCATGGAAATCTTGCAGGTAATTTCTACCCGCCGTCCAGTCTGTTGCTTGCCCACCCTCACACCAGCTCACATTTGGTCCTTCCCAAGATAGATGCAACATTATACACACCACTTTATGATCCCTAACACAGCAGGTGCAGTTAGGTACATCCAATACCATACTAATAAGAGTTCTAATGAAGAACCAAAATAACGTACCTGTCACAGAAGTTATATCACCCCCTAGGAAAATTAAAGTGGAAAATCATCCCACACATGGTCTGTTTTATCTTTGTCTCCACTTCGTTCCCTCTGCCTGCCCCAAAGCGTCTCTTTGTTATGTGTGTTAGTTCTTACAGAGTGCTTTCAGCAGGCCTGGGTTTGGTTGCTAAATCACCTGGCCATTTGCTGTGTCACTGGTGGGATGTGCACTGAGCCAGGAAATAGAAGAGCTGGGTAGGAGTTCCAGCATCCCCTCTGCTTCTCTGTCCAGCAGGAACCTTCATTTTAAGAATCTATCCCAGGACAAACTTAAATGATGCTTCCATGAGGTTAACAGATGCAGATTTACCCAGAATGATCTGCAGTGCTGGCTACTACAGATTCAGAAATAAAGAGCAAGCTCCTGCCTTAAAAATATTGATAGTCTGGTATAGAGGTCAGCAGCCTTTTCATGAAAAGGGTTAGATAGTAATTAGTTTAGGCTTCACAGGCCAAAAAGTCTCTGATGCAATTGTTGAACTCTGCTGTTGTAGCTTAAGAGCAGTCCTAGACAATATGTAAACAAATGACCACAACTGTGTTTCAATAAATATTTATAAAAACAGGTGGTGGGCCAGATTTGCCCTTTAAGATGTCATTTGCAGGCCCCTTACCTAGTTGGAGAAACAACCAGGTGATCCTACCATTGCAGTGTTCAAGAGTGAGTGACATGGGGACTTCCCTGGTGGTCCAGTGGTAGAGAATCCACCTTCCAATGCAGGGGATGCGGGTTCGATCCCTGGTCAGGGAACTAAGATCCTAGTTCCCTGCAGTGCAACTAAACCCATGCACCACAATTACTGAGCTTGCACACCTCAACTAGAGAGGCTGCGTGCCGCAAACTGTAGAGCCCATATGCTCTGGAACCCGCACGCCACAACTACAGAGCCCATGCGCCCTGGAGCCTGTGTGCCACAACTAAGATCCAATGCAGCCAAAAATAAATTAAATAAATAGATAAATCTTTAGGGGAAAAGAAAAAAAGAGGAAGTGATATGACAAGAGCAAAGCAGCGGAAGGTAGTTAGGGAAGGCTTCCTAGAAGAAGTGAGGTTTGAGTCATAAAGTGAACGATTAGGAGCTGTTTGATCACTTGCCTGCCTCTCCTTCCTCTTTAACTACCATCTTCCCAGGTGGACTGCTTATCTGTGATTAGATTCTGTTATATATATATATATATATATATATATATATATATATAATATCTTTATTGGAGTATAATTGCTTTACAATGGTGTGTTAGTTTCTGCTTTATAACAATGTGAATCAGCTATACATATACATATATCCACATATCTCCTCCCTCTTGCGTCTCCCTCCCTCCCACCCTACCTATCCCTCCCCTCTAGGTGGTCACGAAGCACCGAGCTGATCTCCCTGTGCTATACGGCTGCTTCCCACTAGCTATCTATTTCACATTTGATAGTATATATATGTCCATGCCACTCTCTCACTTCGTCCCAGCTTATCTTTCCCCCTCCCCGTGTCCTCAAGTCCATTCTCTACGTCTGCATCTTTATTCCTGTCCTGCCCCTAGGTTCTTCAGAACCTTTTTTTTTTTTTTTTTAGATTCCATATATATGTGTTAGCATATGGTATTTGTTTTTCTCTTTCTGACTTACTTCACTCTTTTGACGTCTCTGATAGCTGCAACTGCATCTTCGCCATCTCTGTATCTCCAACGTCAAGCTTAGTGCCCGTACGTAACCAGGGCTTCATGAATGCTTATTGGATTAAAAGGTATTTAACTTTTACTTGTGTTGACCAGTCTCCCCTCTGCATTTTGGAAGGGGGCATTCCTGCTTCTCTCTGTGCTACAGCCTGGGGAGGACTTTGTAACAAGGCAAGGGAGTTCATATAGCTTACTGGCAAGGGAGTCCATATAGCTTACTGGCTACTAGTTCATATTCTAAAAGCAGACTGCCTTTGGTATCATGCTCTGCCATTCACTAGCTAAGGTGACCTTAGATGTGTCACTTAACCTTTCTGTGCCTCAGTTTCCTCTTCTGTTAGAACAGAATATTGATATGACTTACCCCATGTGATTGTTGCAAGGATTATATGAGTTTATAAGAGCACAGTATTTAGAAGGGTTCCTGGCACAGAGCAACTATTCATTAAATGCTGGCTATTGTTAACATTACAAAGCTAAGCATAGTCTGTTTGTAATAACCTTGCACCTCCATGGTGGGAGGGGGAAAGAGGGACTGCCTGTATGTGCTGACATTCACTTGGAAATTCTAACCAACTTCCTGGCTCCAGCCTTATTTGTTTGTTTGTGTTAATCTCTCTGCCCTCAGCTGCTGCACAAGGAGAGGAGTTGATTGGCAGCTTAACTGTTTAAAATCAATATAAGAAGCACTTGGGGATTAAAGCAGTTTAAGCAAGGTACTGGCTGGGGTTGGGAGCTAAAACTGCTCTTGAAGGAAACAAGCAAAGGAGATGAAGGAAGTGGGTCACAAATGAAACGGGGTGAAACTGTGTGAGTGGAGGTGAGACTACAACAATAGAGCAGCATGACTTCTTCATCAGAGAGAGATCTTGCCTTTTTATAAAAAATAGAATAAAATAGAATCCAAAGCGCTAATCCCAAAATTGCCCCGCCTAGTACTGATTGTTCTGCTGCTTTAAATACACCTGTCTCTACCCTCTGCTCCCTGCCGCCATACTCCCCCACCCCCACACGTGTACTCACTTTCCCCTTTTCTTCTTTTTTAAATGTCACCCTCTTTTTGTTCTTTTTATTTACTTTTATTTATTTATTTTTGGCTTCATTGGGTCTTCGTTGCTGCGCGCAGGCTTTCTCTAGTTGCGGCGAGCGGGGGCTATTCTTTGTTATGGTGTACGGGCTTCTCATTGCAGTGGCTTCTTTTGTGGAGCACGGGCTCTAGGCACGCTGGCTTCCGTAGTTGTGGCACGTGGGCTCAGTAGTTGTGGCTCGCGGGCTCTAGAGCACAGGCTCAGTAGTTGTGGTGCATGGGTTTAGTTGCTCCACGGCATGTGTGATCTTCCCAGACCAGGGCTCGAACCCGTGTCCCCTGCATTGGCAGGCGGATTCTTAACCACTGCACCACTAGGGGAAGCCCACTTTCCCCTTTGCTAACCTCTGCAGGAACTTCCTTGCCACGTAGAGATGGAGAGGTTACATGTCAGCTTTGTTGCTGAGACCGCAGAAGACCAAATCCCACTGGAACTGAGTCACAGAGACTAGGTGCAAGAGAGTCATGTGGACATCACCCCAACAATCTTGTCTACACCAATCAGACATTTGATGCAGTTAACGCAGTCTGTTCTCACATAGTAGGGGCTCCATTGAGGGGAGCTAAAACTGCATTCAGTCTTCAGTAAGTCCAAAGTATTCTGAAGTAGATAAGAGAGCCCCTCTGTGCCCCTCTCCTACTTGTCTCAGACATGCATTGGAACCTCCATCTCTTGCTCATTCTCCTTTATTCCTCTTATCCTACTTGGTTTGTACACTAGGCGTTAAGCTTTTATGGATTTGACAGTACTTAATGCATTTTCCTTGCCACAACTGTTTCAATATGAACCCTAAGATCTCCTATCCTATTTCCACCACAAACTGGTCCCCTACTGGGTTAACCTCAGCCCTAATGAGGAATTACATGTGCATAGTTTACAAGGGTGTTTCCATACTTTTGACTCTAAATTTCTCATATAATGTTGGTGATTTTCATGCCCAGAGAGCCAGAAAAAATCAGACACCTATGCTGTTGGGGTATCCAAAGATCTTGGAGGGCTTGGAACCCACATCAGAGAAGACCAGTCTTACAGGAAAGCGTCCAACTACATGTGGAACATTTAAGCAGGATGTGATTAGTACTGTGGGCTTTATTCCTACACACTTTGGGGTCTTGTCTTCAAGACACAATCTACACCTCCCCCCTTTGAAAGAGAAAAGGGAGCTTTCTTAACATAAGAATACTAACTAATATATGTCACCGGGATAATAGAATAGAAAGTCACTGTTTGGTAACATCAAGAAATAATTGATTCATGGAGAGTCAATAACAGTCAATAAGCCATTGGTTAAAAGTGTCTTGAAAAAAAGGGCATTTATGAGATTTCAAACCATAATCTCACAGGTCACTTGAGATTCTTAATATTGAGACACCTGGGGACTAACACCTTAACCAACTGACCAAATTTAGCAACACCAATAATAGGATAAACTTGCATTATGTGCCCCCTGATGTTATTCAAAGTCAATTGCACAATAGCTTCCCCAAAATGTTTAACTAGAATTCAGTCATGAAGAATCAGAAAAATCTAAAATTTGGGGCGATTGTGCAAGACAACTAGCATGAAATTCTCTAAAAAATTGCCCATGAATAAAAGTAAACAAACAAACATAGATCAATAAAGGAGAGGAGGGTGTATATTAAAGACAATAAGAAAACATAAAAAACAAATGCAATGAGAGACCTTTAGTTGGATCTTGGATTTTTGAAAGAGCTATAAAAGTATATTTGGGGAAAACTTGGGTAATTTGAAGACTACATGTTAGGCAATTACCATATTAGTGTTAAATTTCTTGGGTGTGATAATAGTAGTATAGTTCTGTAAGATAAGGTCCTTGTGTTCTACAGGTAGATATAGTCTAAAGTATTTAGGGTTGAAATATTATGATGCCTACAAGTTACATTCAAAAGATTTTGGGAAAAAAATCCACTGTGTGTTTGTGTGTGTGTGTGTGTGTGTGTGTGTGTGTTCATCATCCTCAACAAATACTCTGTACCCATAAAATGTGTGTGTGTGCACATATATATGCAGATAAAGCAAATGTGGCAAAATGCTAGCAATTGTGAATCTAAATGAAGAATACATATGCATTCATTATAATATCCTTTCAGATTCTCTAGGGGTTGGACATTTTTTTTCAAATAAAAATTGGGGAAGATGGAAAGATTCCCTAATAAAAATTAGGGAAGATTTTCATTTGCCTTCTGAAAATCCTCTTTAAATGTTCCATTTCACAAAACAAGCAAGGTCTCTTGACTACCCTGCTTCTGCTGTTGTTGCTATTATCTTGCCCTTTAATTAAATCTGACAGACAGGCAAGCATGTTTGAGCTGGAGGTAAACCAAGGCCAAGTGGAATCAGGGCAGGGTGTTCTCCCTCTTGAGAGCTGGAGTCTCAGCACAAAGCCTGAGGCAAAGCAGAGAGAAAATCAATAGTCCTCAGCTAAACTCATTTTCAAATGTGAATGTTGCTTGCTTGCGATTATCGAGAGAGGAACACAGTGAAGAGTTTTTCTCTTGAGTTGTTTTTGTCATTGTGTTCGTGGTTGTTGTCTGATGGTCTTTGCCTACCAGTCCAACTCACTATTTTGATATCATCTTTAGATCTAGATAATGATTTATTCTGAATAATGACAGTTAACCACACTTGGGGTGTCTCCTATAGGCTTGTTTACTGGGCAGTTTTTGAGATACTACTATGCACATAGAAGTGTGGTAGGCTTATGGCAGTTGAGGGAAAGAAACGTTTATCAAATCATGTCACAAATATACACTGATATGTGTTGAGTGGTAAGGATGGTCTGGCTGGAGGATTGACCTTGTCAGGATAGAGACAGAGAAGGTATTGGTGAGTAAGCGATACTGAGCTGAGATATTCAAAGTGATAAGGATTAGCTGGGCAAAGTGTGTGTAGGCACATCTGTGTTGGGTATATGCTCAGTTGTGTGTGGGGTGTGAAGATGAGTGTAATTGGGAAGTGAAAAGAGTATTCTAGGCCAAGGACAGAGTGTAGGCACAAAACCGTGAGGAGGGAGTATGGAGGGTGTTGCTGCCTTCACAGTTTCACTGTAGTAAAGGAGAGAACCATGGAAACCAGCAGATTACAGCTGTGTATGCTCTATGGTGGTGGCATTCTAGTGTCACTGAGATCAGGAAGGCTGAATTTCCCCAGAAATATCTCCATTACCACGTGTCAGAACTTTCAAATCTATCACTAGCCTACACAGTCTTTGCCTTCTTCTTACACTTTATTTTAGAGTGCAAAGGATAAGTCCTTTATTCATTGATTTTTTTTTTTTCTAACAAATATTTATGGAGAGCCTATGATGTGCCAGGCATGATTCTAGCAGCTGAGGTTCCTGTGTTGAACCCGACAGAAACAGTTTCTCTTTTCATGGAACTTATAGTAAATCATCCCTCCTCTATAAAATCATGACTGCCTGGACATGCTTCTAGAATCTTGTCTCCCTAGGGTAAATTGCTCTACTATTTACTTCTATTGGCTGCTTTGAATATAAAGTGGATGAGCTGGGAACAGTCTTTTCAATAAGTGGTGCTGGGAAAATTAAATAACCACATGCAAAAGAATGAAGCTGGATTTCTATCTTACATCATATACAAAAATTAACTCAAAATGGATCAAAGACTTAACCTTAAGAGCTAAAACTGTAAAACTCTTAGAAGAAAATTTTGGGGAAAATCTTCATGACATTAGATTTGAAAATGACTCTGTGCATATGACACCAAAAGCACAGGCAACAAAAGAAAAAAATAAATTAGATGTCATCAAAATGAAGAACTTTTGTACATCAAAGGATATCATCAAGAAAGTGAAAAAACAACCTCCTGAATGGAAGAAAATATTTGCAAATCATATGCTTGTTAAGAGATTAATATCCAGGATATATAAATAATCCTAAAACTCAAAAGCAAAAAAACAAACAACCCAGTTCAAAAATGAGCAAAGGACTTAAACATTTCTCCAAAGAAGATATACAAATGACCAGTAAGCGCATGAAAAGATGCTCAACATCATTAGTCACTGGGGAAATGTGAATGGAAACAAGATACCACTTAACACATAATAGGATGACTATTATAATGAAAATGGAAAATAATAAGTGTTGGCAAGGATATGGGGAAATTCAACCCCCATGCATGAGTGGTGGGAATGTAAAATGCTGCCACTGTGGAAAGCAGTTTGGCAGTTTCTCAAAATATTAAACATAGAACTACCATGCGACCCAGCAATTCCACTCATAGGCATATACCCAAAAGAATTAAAAGCAGAGACTCAAACAGATATTTGTACATCAGTGTTCATTGCAGTGTTATTCACAATAACCAGAAGGTGGAAATAGTCCTAGTTCCCATCAACAGGTTAATGGTTAAATAAAATGTGGTATATACATACAATGGAATAATACTCAATAGAAAAAAATACTAAAGTTTTGATAATTATTAAAACATAGACGTCCCTTCAAAACAGTATGCTTAGTGAAACAAGCCAGATATAGATACACAAATTTTGTATGATTCCACTTACATGAACTACCTATAATAAGCAAATTCACAGAGACAGACAGTAGAATAGAGGTCACCAGGGGCTAGGGGAAGAGGGGAAGGACTAGTTATAATTTTATGGGTACAGAGTATTTGTTGAGGATGATGAAAAAGTTTGGGGTGTAGAAAATGGTGATGGTTAGCCAACATTATGAATGTATTTAATACCACTGAATTGTACACTTATGAATGATTAAAATAATAAAATTTTTATGTATATATTAACACAATAGAAAAATGAGAAAAAAAAAGTTAAGAGGGATTTTGAGTTGCCTGGGTAAACTCAAGAAAAAGAGATAAAGAAAACTAGTATCAGGTGAGGAGAAGAGAGATTGTGCACATAGGCAGGGGATGTTGGTGATGGGGTAGATCTTGGGACAGAGGGGTGACTAAGGGTACTTAAGTCTGAGGGAGAGATAACCAATGAGCAAATTTAGGTGGTATAATGGCCAAGGGACTTTGATGATCTGGAATGTTTAAATTTGCATAGAATTTATATTTTGGTTTGAAGGAGATGGATAAATAACACCTCTCTTTTCCCCATTGGGACAAAAACATTAGACAGAGAGAAATGAAAATAATTAAGAAGACTATAAACCCCCCGAATTAAAACATTTCATTCTGTCACTTTCCATTTTAGGTTGCCAATGCTGTGATTTAAGTTCCACCAGGACCTCGAATCTCTTTGAGAGTGGTTTATTTTGTACTTCAAGGAAAAATGTCTGAATCCCATAATTTAATGACAGAGAAAAAGGAGAACCTTCAAAAGGTAAGATGGGAATGAGAGAAATAATTTAAATGCAAGGAGTAAGTAGAAGATGTGATAAGGGAAAAGGAAGAACTCCATGAATACAGCAGCAAGCTGGTATTCTAGGGACCAGCAGAGATACACTTGATTCTTTGTATAAGGCAGTGAGTGGATGTGTGTTAGAAGACACATGACACATGAAAGGAAAGATTGTTCCTTTAGAAAAATATTTTTATTTTCAACTTAAAATGTCTTGGTGCAAAATGAAGAAAATGCTTGGTATGGCTTCTTGTCTTGTTACTGGAGTAGGTTAATTTTTTTTCCTTTCTGGAAGCAGTGAAGACTATGCCCTCCTTTTCCATCTTAGAAGAGGTGAGCAGGTATGTGTGACCAGCCCTGTTATCCTCAGCAGACCACACTCCCACACTATTTCTCCTGGGGGTGCGAACCTGCCTGTCTCACTTATTCTCAGCATGTGTAACAGTAGTAATATGCATTGACAAGTTTTCCTTTTGCATGTGGGGCTCTGTAAGTGGGGCTTCCTCTCTTCTCTAGGAAAAATATTTAAAAGTAAGTTAAGTTTCTCCTATTTACTGATAGGGATATAGCAAGGTAATAAGCATGAAACATTTATCATGCCATGATGTAAGATAAAAAGACTACAGAATATCTCAACATTTATTGTTTACTTTTATGGTAACTTACATACATTTTCCCTTGAGAGTTGAAGGACTCACACCTTGTGTTCTATGGTCTCTAGGTAACAACGTTTTCAAGTCCATTCTTGTCCCCAGATAAAGGAATGGTTATAATCATGACAATGGCCAAAATGCCTTGGTTTTCAGGGAAAGATTTTCCAAGAGTCTCTGATACATTTTACTTTTACTTTTTCTTAATAATTGGAAAAAAACGGTGAATGCTGTAATGCTGTACTCTTCAAAGTACAGAAATCCTTGCATTTGGCCAGAATCCATGGTAAATTAAAGAAAGAAGCTAGTGTTTCCTAGGAGCATATGGCCGCTAAAATAATAACAATCAATTTATACATGTATATGTATGTGTATATGTGTACACATGTGTGAGTGTGTGTGTAGTGCTAGGTTCATGTGTTTTCAACTTTATGCAAGATGACCTACAGATGATGTAAGTTCTAATTCACCTCAGAATGTTGTGTACAAGAATGACACTCCTAGCCTGTAAAAAATTTGGCATAAACATTGTAGATTCTTTCTGAAGTACACCATTTACCCTCAGCCAATAAAGAAGAGCTAACAATTAGATATCCCAGAACCTTGAAGGCAGTGACCCTCCCAAGAACATTGACAGGCATATATGTCACTTTATTTACATGGATATACAGTTTTTCAACCCAGTATTAGAGTCGTCTCATATTTTTTCACCATTTGAAGAACGGTCATCTATTGTATCCACTCTTCCTTAGAACAGAACCAGATAGTTTTACAGAAGCTGCAATGAACAGGTCTCTAGGACTCTGAGCTGAGCTGGGAAAATAGAGCCCTGTGGCCCAGCAGCTCACACTCAGGAGGTGTGGCTGGCAGCTTGGGATAGTCATAAATTTAACACAATTGCTTGGAAGAACAAAAGTAAAATGATACTTCTGGGAATTATGTCTGGACAATGTTACTTCCCAGGCAGCTCTTACTCTTTATACCCAATAGAGATGTTAGAAATAAAATCATAGCCAAGATACAAAGGCACAGTTTTCATCTAGTTCTCTCTTATTAACTCCCTATTACTAATTTTTCTTCCTGTATGGACTTACCAGTTGTATAGCATGACTCATTTTGAAACACTGCTTTCTATTTTT
Organism: Leucopleurus acutus; assembly: GCF_964270905.1. Taxonomy (NCBI): domain Eukaryota; kingdom Metazoa; phylum Chordata; class Mammalia; order Artiodactyla; family Delphinidae; genus Leucopleurus; species Leucopleurus acutus. Next base: position 16,711,971 of record NC_139150.1, read on the forward strand.
CTAAGCCTATAAAATAGTTTTATTATCCCTGTGATTATTTCTTCCAATTCACAGTTTCAGTACTTTGGGCACTGATGTCTTATTGGAGAGTCTAGCTCATTAGATAGTAGGCAAACATTGTCAGGTTCATGCATTATGAGCCATGGCTACACACTTCCATGATCAACCCACCTCCCGCCAACCATGACCTCTAGAGTAGAGTTGGTTGTTTCCCCCAGGCTGAATGTCTACATGGTGTCTTATTTCAGTTTAACACAGCTCTCTGTTGCATGGAATTTTTAATACTTGGTTGGCTTCAGAGCAATTTGGGAATGTTTTATCTACCCCAAAGCCATTTATGTCTCTGGAGAGACTTAAAATGCTCCGTCCTTCTACCTCATATCCTTTACAGTTCTACTCCCAGAAGGCCTCAGAAGGTTGTGCCCTGTTCTCTGTGGGATTCCAATTATAACAGACAGGTTAATTACCCCAAACCGAGGTATAGAAAGTAGTATCTAAGAGGCTTCCACCACTCAAGAGTGCTGGTGAGCTCTTACTGAATATTCTTTTGTGTTAATAGAGATACTCATTTTAAGTGTATATGTCACTAGTTATACTTCAGGATACATTTTAAAAATTGTGTTCACACATCAATCCGCTAAAGTTTGTCATGTGTCATGTTTGACACAGTAATTATCGTCAGCACAATGACAACCCACTGATTATCTTCTCCATTTAATAAACTAGAACAATATGATTTTGTGGTTGAGATTTTCAGTGTTTACCTATATCCAGTTCCACTCTCTTTCAGGCACAGGATAATAATTACATTTCCCTACTGCCTTGTAGTCTGATAGGACCATGTGTCTAGTACTAGACAATGGGCTCTGAGAGGAGGTGATGTGTATCACCTCTGAGATGAAATATTTAATTTCCACTCTAAGACCTTTTTTGCACTTCCCTTTACCTGCCACATTGACCATGGAGGCCATGTGTTCCAAATGGCACAGCTGTAGGATGACAAAACCTCCATCAGCCTCTATCACTGAGTCACCAGATAGATGATAGTTGGTCTTAGTGAAAAATAGAGTGACCTTCAAGATGGCAGAGGAGTAAGAAGTGGAGATCACCTTCCTCCCCATAAATACATCAAAAATTCATCTACATGAAGAAAAACTCCTACAGAACATCTACTGAACGCTAGCAGAAGACCCCAGGCTTCCCAAAAGGCAAGAAAATCCCCATGTACCTGAGTAGGGCAAAAGAAAAAGAAAAAACAGGGACAAAAGAATAGGGATGGGACCTGTACCTCTGGGAGGGAGCTGTGAAGGAGGAAAAGTTTCCACACACTAGGAAGCCTCTTCACTGGTGGGGATGGGGAGTGGGCAGGCGGGGGAAGCTTCAGAGCCGCGGAGGAGAGCACAGCCACAGGGGTGTGGAGGGCAAAGTGGAGAGATTCGCGCACAGAGGATCGGTGCCGACCAGCACTCACCAGCCTGAGAGGCTTGTCTGCTCACTCGCCGGGATGGATCGGGGCTGGGAGCTGAGGCTCTGGCTTTAGAGGTCAGATCCCAGGGATAGGACTGGGGTTGGCTGCATGAAGACAGCCTGAAGGGGGCTAGTGTGACACAGCTATCTGGGAGGGAGTCCGGGAAAAGGTCTGGACCTGCCGGAGAGGAAAGAAACCTTTGTTTCTGGGTGTGTGAGGAGAGGGGATTCCTTTCCAGTGTGCCCACAGAAGGCAGAACACTGCCTAAGTGAGCTCCAGAGGTAGGCACAAGACGCAGTTATCAGCTCAGACCACAGAGATTGATATGAACCGCTAACGCTGCTCCCACTGCCACCAAGAATCCTGTGTGCAGGCACAGGTCACTATCCACAGCCCCACTGGAGCCTGTGCAGCCTGCCACTGCCAGGGTCCCGAGATCCAGGGACAGCTTCCCCAGGAGAACACACAGGACGGGTGTTGCAATGTCACGCCGGCCTCTGCCGCCTCAGGCTCGCCCTGCATTCCAATTATGACTACGTACCCCTTGCTCCCCCCGGCCTAAATGAGGAAGAGAGCCCTAATCAGCCGCTGCTCTAACCCCGTCCTGTTTGGGTGGGGAACAGACTTCTGAAGGCAGCCTACACACAGGGGTGGGGCCAAAACCAAAGCTGAACCCCAGGACTGTGCGAACAAAGAAGAGAAAGGGAAATTTTTCTGTGCAGCCTCAGGAGCAGTGGGTTAAATCCCCACAATCAACTTGATAAACCCTGCATCTGTGGAATACCTGAATAGACAACAAATTTTATCAAAATTGAGGAGGTGGACTTTGGGAACAACTGTGGACTTGGAGTTTGCTTCCTGCATCTAATTTCTTTCTGATTTTATGTTTATCTTAGTTTAGTATTTAGTGCTTATTATCATTGGTGGATTTGTTTCTCGTTTGGTTGCTCTCTTCCTTTTTTTTAAAATATATATATATTTTTTTCCCTTTTCTCTTTTTGTGAGTGTATATGTGTATGCTTATTTGTGTGATTTTGTCTGTATCAGTTGGCTTTTACCATATGTCCTAGGATTCTGTCTGTTTGTTTTTTTGTTTTCTGTTGGTTTGTTTTTGTTTTCTCTCTTCCTTTTCTTCTGAGCCACGTGGCTGACAGGGTACTGGTGTTCCAGCCAGGTGTCAGGACTGAGCCTCCAAGGTAGGAGGGGCAAGTCCAAGACATTTGACCGCCACAGACCTCCCAGTCCCACATAATATCAATAGGCGAGAGCTCTCCCAGAGATCTTCGTCTCAGCACTAAGACCCAGCTCCACCTAATGGTCAGCAAGCTCCAGTGCTGGATGCCCCATGCCAAACAACTGGGAAGACAGGAACACAACCCAACCCATTAGCAGAGAGGCTGCCTAAAGTCTCACTAAGTTCACAGACACTCCAAAACACACCACCAGATATGGCCCTGCCCACCAGAAGGACAAGATACGGCCCCACTCACCAGAACACAGGCACCAGTCCCCCCACTAGGAAGCCTACACAACCCATTGAACCAACCTCACCCACTGGGGGCAGACACCAAAAATAATAGGAACTATGAACCTGCAGCCTGAAAAAAGGAGACCCCAAACACAGTAAGTTAAACAAAATGAGAAAACAGAGAAATATGCAACAGATGAATGAGCAAGGTAAAAACCACCCAGACCAAACAAATGAAGGTTAAATAGGCAGTCAACCTGAAAAAGAATTCAGAGTAATGATAGTAAAGATGATCTGAAATCTGGGAAATAGAATGGAGAAAATACAAGAAACAGTTAACAAGGACCTAGAAGAACTAAAGAGCAAACAAACAGTGATGAACAACACAATAAATGAAATTTAGTAATCAATAGCAGAATAACTGAGGCTGAAGAACGGATAAGTGACCTGGAAGATAAAATAGTGGAAATAACTACTGCAGAGCAGAATAAAGAAAAAAGAATGAAAAGAATTGTGGATAGTCTCAGAGACTTCTGAGACAACATTAAATGCACCACCATTTGAATTATAGGGGTCCCAGAAGAAGAGAAAAAGAAAGGGCCTGAGAAAATATGTGAAGAGATTATAGTTCAAAACGTCCTTAACATGGGAAAGGAAATAGACAATCAAGTCCAGGAAGCACAGAGAGTCCCATACAGGATAAATCCAAGGAGAAGCATGCCAAGAAACATATTAATCAAACTATCAAAAATTAAATTCAAAGAAAAAATATTAAAAGCAGCAAGGGAAAAGCAACAAATAACATACAAAGGAAACCCCATAAGGTTCACAGCTGATCTTTCAGCAGAAATTCTGCAAGCTAGAAGGGAGTGGCAGGACATATTTAAAATGATGAAAGAGAAAAAACTAAGATTACTCTACCCAGCAACGATCTCATTCAGATTCGATGGGGAAATTAAAACCTTTACAGACAAGAAAAAGTTAAGAAAATTCAGCACCACCAAACCAGCCTTACAACAAATGCTAAAGGAACTTCTCTAGGCAGGAAACAAAAGAGAAGGAAAAGAACTACAATAACAAACCCCAAACAATTAAGAAAATGATACTAAGAACATACATATCAATAATTACCTTAAATGTAAATGCATTAAATGTTCCAACCAAAAGACACAGACTGGCTGAATGGATACAAAAACAAGACCTGTATATATGCTGTCTACAAGAGACGCACTTCAGACCTAGGGATACATACAGACTGAAAGTGAGGGGTTGGAAAAAGATATTCCATACATATGGCAATCAAAAGAAACCTGGAGTAGCAATACTCATATCAGATAAAATAGACTTTAAAATAAAGAATGTTACAAGAGACAAAGAAGGACATAACATAATGATCAAGGGATCAATCCAAGAAGAAGTTATAAAAATTGAAATTATTTAGGCACCCAACATAGGAACACCTCAATACATAAGGCAAATGCTAACAGCCATAAAAGGGGAATCAACAGTAATACAATCATAGTAGGGGACTTTAACACCCCACTTTCACCAATGGACAGATCAACAAAAATGAAAATAAATAAAGAAACACAAACTTCAAATGATACATTAAACAAGATGGACTTAATTGATATTTATAGGACATTCCATCCAAAAACAACAGAATACTCTTTCTTCTCAAGTGCTCATGGAACATTCTCCAGGATAGATCATAACTGGGGTCACAATCAAGCCACGGTAAATTTAAGAAAATTGAAATCGTATCAAGTAGCTTTTCCAACCACAATGCTATGAGACTAGGTATCAATTACAGGAAAAAATTACAGGAAAAAGGCTGTAAAAAATACAAACACATGGAGGCTAAACAATACAATGCTAAATAACCAAGAAATCACTGAAGAAATCAAAGATTTCAAAAAATACCTAGAAACACATGACAATAAAAACACGATGGCCCAAAACCTATGAGATGTAGCAAAAGAAGTTTTAAGAGGGAAGTTTATAGCAATACAACCCTACGTCAAGAAACAAGAAACATCTCAAATAACCTAATTTTATGCCTGAAGCAAATAGAAAAAGAAGAACAAAACCCCCAAAGTTAGCAGAAGGAAAGAAATCATAGAGATCAGATCACAAATAAATGAAAAAGAAATGAAGTAAACAATAGAAAAGATCAATAAAACTAAAAGCTGGTTCTTTGAGAAGATAAAATTGATAAACCAGTAGCCAGACTCATCAAGCAAAGAAGAGAGAAGACTCCAATCAACAGAATTAGAAATGAAAAAGGAGAAGTAACAACTGACACTGAAGAAATCCAGAGGATCATGAGAGATTACTACAAGCAACTTTATGCCAATAAAATGGACAACCTGGAAGAAATAGAAACATTCTTAGAAATGTACAAACTTCCAAGACTGAACTAGGAAAATATGGCCAAACAAATCACAAGCACTGAAATTAAAACTATGATTAAAAATCTTCCAACAAACAAAAGCCCAGGGCCAGATGGATTCACAGGTGAATTCTATCAAGGATTTAGAGAAGAGCTAACACCTATTCTTTCTCAAACTCTTCCAAAATATAGCAGAGGGAGGAAAACTCCCAAACTCGTTCTACGAGGCCACCATCACCCTGATACCAAAACCAGACAAAGATGTCACAAAAAAAGAAAACTAGGGACCAACATCACTGATGAACATAGATGCAAACATCCTCAACAAAATACTAGCAAACAGAATCCAACAACACATTAAAAGGATCATACACCATGATCAAGTGGGGTTTATCCCAGGAATGCAAGGATTCTTCAATATACGCAAATCAATCAATGTGATACACCATATTAACAAACTGAAGGATAAAAACCATATGATCATCTCAATAGATGCAGAAAAATCTTTCACCAGAATTTAACACCCATTTATGATAAAAACTCCCCAAAAAGTGGGCAGAGAGGAAACCTACCTCAACATAATAAAGGCCATATATAACAAACCCACAGCCAACATCGTTCTCAATGGTGAACAATTGAAACCGTTTCCTCTAAGATCAAGAACAAGACAAGGTTGCCCACTCTCACCGCTATTATTCAGCATAGTTTTGGAAGTTTTAGCCACAACAATCATAGAACAAAAAGAAATAAAAGGAACCCAAATAGTAAAAGAAGTAAAACTGTCACTGTTTGCAGATGACATGATGCTATACATAGAGAATTCTAAAGATGCTACCAGAAAACTGCTAGAGCTAATCAATGAATTTGGTAAGTAGCAGGGTACAAAATTAATGCACAGAAATCTCTTGCATTCCTATACACTAATGATGAAAAATCTGAAAGAGAAATTAAGGAAACAATCCCATATACCATTGCAACCTAGGAATAAACCTTCCTAAGGAGACAAAAAACCTGTATGTAGAAAACTATAAAACACTGTTGAAAGAATTTAAAGACAATACAAACACATAGAGAGATAAACCATGTTCTTGGTATATCTTTATACCAAGATTGGATTGGAAGAATCAACATTGTGAAAATGACCATACTAACCAAAGCAATCTCCAGATTCAATGCAATCCCTATCAGACTACCAGTGGCATTTTTCACAGAACTAGAACAAAAAATTTCACAATTTGTATGGAAATACAAAAGATCCCAAATAGCCAAAGCAATCTTGAGAAAGAAGAACAGAGCTGGAGGAATCAGGCTCCCTGACTTCAGACTATACTACAAAGCTACAGTAATCAAGACAGTAAGGTACTGGCACAAAAACAGAAATATAGATAAGTGGAACAGGATAGAAAGCCCAGAGATAAATCCACGCACCTGTGGTCAACTAATCTATGACAAAGGAGGAGAAAAGACAGCCTCTTTAAGAAGTGATGCTGTGAAAACTGGACAGCTACATGTAAAAGAATGAAATTAGAACACTTCCCAACACCATACACAGAAATAAACTCAAAATGGATTAAAGACCTAAATGTAAGGCCAGACACTATAAAAATCTTAGAGGAAAACATAGGCAGAACACTCTATGACATAAATCACAGCAAGATCCTTTTTGACCCACTTCCTAGAGAAATGGAAATAAAGAGAAAAATAAACAAGTGGGACCTAATGAAACTTAAAAGCTTTGGCACAGCAAAGGAAACCATAAACAAGACAAAAAGACAACCCTCAGAATGGGAGAAAATATTTGCAAATGAAGCAACTGACAAAGGATTAATCTCCAAAATATACAAGCAGCTTAGGCAGCTCAATATCAAAAACTCAAACAACCCAATCCAAAAATGGGCAGAAGACCTAAATAGACATTTCTCCAAAGAAGATATACAGATTTCCAACAAACACGTGAAAGAATGCTCAACATCACTAATCATTAGAGAAATGCAAATCTAAACTACAATGAGGTATCACCTCACACTGGTCGGAATGGCCATCACCCAAAAATCTACAAACAATAAATGCTGGAGAGGGTGTGGAGAAAAGGGAATCCTCTTGCACTGTTGGTGGGAATGTAAATTGATACAGCCACTATGGAGAACAGTATGGAGGTTCCTTAGAAAACTAAACATAGAACTACCATACAACCCAGCAATCCCACTAGTGGGCATATACCCTGAGAAAACCATAATTCAAAATGAGTCATGTACCACAATGTTCATTGCAGCACTATCTACACTAGCCAGGACAGGGAAGCAACCTAAGTGTCCATCGACTGATGAATGGATGAAGAGGATGTGGCAAATATACACAGTGGAATATTACTCAGCCATAAAAGGAAACAAAATTGAGTTATTTGTAGTGAGGTGGATGAACCTAGTTTCTGTCATATGGAGTGAAGTAAGTCAGAAAGAGAAAAACAAATACCATATGCAAACGCACATATATGGAATCTTATAAAAAATAAAATGATTCTGATGAACCTAGGGGCAGGACTGGAATAAAGACGCAGAGGTAGAGAATGGACTTGAGGATATGGTGAGGGAAAGGGTAAACTGGAATGAAGTGAAAGAGTAGTATTGACATATTTACACTACCAAATGTAAAATAGCTAGTGGGAAGCAGCTGCCTAGCACAGGGAGATCAGCTCCGTACTTGTGACCACCTAGAGGGGTGGGATAGGGAGGGTAGGAGGGAGGCACAAGAGGGAGGTGTTATGGAGATATATGTATACATATAACTGGTTCACTTTGTTGTACAGCAGAATCTAACACAACGTTGTAAAACAATTATACTCCAATAAAGATGTTTAAAAAAATACCTGAGTTTTTCTAAACCACTGAGATTTTTCAAAAAAATTTTTTATTGAAGTATAGTTGATTTACAATGTTGTGTTAATTTCTGCTGTATAGCAAAGTGATTCAGTTACACATGTACATTCTTTTTTCATATTTTTCCATTATGGTTTATTACAGGATATTGAATATAATTCCCTGTGTTATATAGTAGGACCTTATTGTTTATCCATTCTATATACCATAGTTTGTATCTGCTAGCCCCAGACTTCAAATCCATCCCTCCCCTACCCTCTCTCCCCCTTGGCAGCCACAAGACTGTTCTCTATGTCTGTAAGTCTGTTTCTGTTTCATAGATAAGTTACTTTGTATTGTAGTTTAGATTCCACACAAGTGATATCATATGGTATTTGTCTTTCTCTTTCTGACTTATTTCACTTAATATGATAATCTCTAGGTCCATCCATGTTGCTGCAAATGCATGATTTCATTCTTTTTTTATGGCTGAGTAGTATTCCATTGTATATATGTACCACATCTTCTTTATCCATTCATCTGTTGATGGACAATTGGGGTTCTTCCATGTCTTGGCTATTGTGAATAGTGCTGCTGTGAACATAGGTGTGCATGTATTTTTTTGAATTATAGTTTTCTTCAGATAAATGCCCTGGAGTGGGATTGCTGGATCATGGGGCAACTCTATTTTTAGTTTTTGGAGGAGGCTTCACACTGTTTTCCATAGTGGCTGCACCGATTTACATTCCCATCAACAGTGTAGAAGTGTTCCCTTTTGAGAATTTTTTAATCACTGCATCATAATCTAGACTTTCCTTACCAATAAAGATTTCTTTCATTATTGAGCATAAAGTCATATGACCCTAGTTCCATGTACAGTTACTGCTCAAGGTAGGACAGGTGTCATTAAGATTTAGAGATATCTGTATACATACCACCCAGTTTGTCACAAATAGCTACATGAGATTCTACCAGAGATGTTATAAATTACACTGCTTCCTACAGCCCAAGTTCCGTGCATGCATGGAGCTAGAGCAATTCAGGTGAAGTGAAGGTCACCTTGAACGATAGTAATATTCATCAGAAGTTGCAGGTTTATAGGGATTATAGTAGCCATATATTACTGTGATAATGTTACCTAAAATCTTGGTGGTTTTACAGCAAAATCATGTATGATCCTGACTCTTTGACTCACTAGTTTATGGATTGCCTGCAAAGAGGATGGGTAGGTACTCTGCCACAGGTTGTGTGTCATTCGTGTCACAGGTGTTTCATTCTGGGCCTCAGGCTACCCATGGCATGGTCTTCTCATGGTGCGTGGCAAAAGCACAAGAGACCTAAACAAATCGAGCAAAAGCACATTTAAAGCCTCTGGTCATGGCGCATCTGTCAATATACTATTGGCCGAAGTAAGCCAGATGGCTAAGCCCAAAGTGTTTGGAGGTGGGGTCCTGGTGGGGATGTATACTCCACCTACTCTACTTAGAGGCATCAAAGCCACATGACAAAGGGCATAGGTGTATACTTCTGTTAAAAGGAAGAAGTATTAAAAATAAAAAGTAAAAAAAAAGGAAAGAGTAGGCTTCCCTGGTGGCACAGTGGTTGAGAGTCCGCCTGCCAATGCAGGGGTTGCGGGTTCATGCCCCGGTCCGGGAAGATTCCACATGCCGCGGAGCGGCTGGGCTGTGAACCATGGCCGCTGAGCCTGCGCGTCCGGAGCCTGTGCCCCGCAACGGGAGAGGCCACAGCAGTGAGAGGCCCCATACCGCAAAAAAAAAAAAAAAAAAAAAAAAAAAAAAAGGAAGGAGTGAAAAATAGAAAAAGAAAAATGTACATTCTACCAAAGGAATCATACTGGAATAGGAAGAATTAACTAAAGGTCTTTTATTTCAAATGACTGTGAAATCTTACATTATCTTTCCCCATGATATGATTCAGCTATATAGTCAGTATTTCCCTGTCCTGAAATATTTACTCTTATCTATTTATATATTAATATATTTATTTGTTTTTTGTTTATTTATGTATGGAATTTTGTGTCTTGGCCACCTGGTAGTTAATCCTTATCTTGCCTCTTCCTCCTTTGGCAAAGGGCATTTTCCTTTCACTATATACTTAATTATTTTCAATAAATTGTAAAATTAAAGTTAACTTCTGATTTAATCAGTGAGTTATTACAACATTGCTCCCTTGGATTGTGTAGACAAACATATATATTCAACACAATATGGTTCTTTTTATTTTTCCAATTTATAGTTGTTGTTGCTGACCAATATAGCAATTGAGTAAATAAATTGTCTCTGTTTCTGCTTCTTTCCATTGTGATTTAACAATGAACAGTTCAAGATTTCATACTTGTTTTTCATCAGAAACATTCCTTGGAGCCTGCCACAGTGAATGGCCATACTAATACTTCCCTCTTTCTTATCCATCCCTTGGTCCTATACATCATGAAGGCATGTGCTTGGACAGACTGTCCATAAAGTGACTAATGAGAAGATAACACAGGCAGTGATAGAACCATCAACTCTTCTGCTAAAGTTTCAGCTACTGAGGGTTTGATCTGGGACTTGAAGTGTCCTTTGCATGGTTTTACCCCAGGTGCTGTTTGGGATTGAGAGTTGAAGTGAAAGAACCATTTGATATTCAATACGTGAGCCTATTCTTAGAGCACATGTGCTGCAAACTGAGTTATCTGATCTAATTCAGAAAATGTTAATTGCACACCTATGTTTCAGGCATGTTCTAAGCTCTGGGGATATAACAACAAACAAAATATTCCCTGCCCTTATGGTGCTAACATTTTAATGGGACCCTATGGAGTCAGGAAATGATTTTTGAAATAACTTTCATAGTAAGACTCCTACCAATAAATCTTCAATTACTGCTTTTACTTAGCACATGACCTCATCCTCAGACTAAGGAAAGGAGTCAGGGTGGGTTCCATTTTTATTTAAATATTAGCAGTCAGTGTGACCCCAAAAGTTTGAAATACCTTGAGACATCCAGGAGGCTGCTATTAGGAGTATAGAAGTGGTAACAAAGAGTGTGTTTTATTTTCTAATTCCTTCTGGTTATAAGAACACATATCCCTAGGCTCTTCCACTAATGGTTTGGATTCGATATGCCTTGGGTGGGCCCTGGATGATTAATAATAAATGGCTCAGTGATTCTTATGATCAGCCATGTTTAAAAAAAACACTGCAATAGGAGTCGTAAGAGCATTGGTCCAAGCTCTGAGGTGCATTTTCCTTAATCATCACAACAGCCTTGCAGTGTAGACATCTTTATCTTTCTTTTACAGGCAACAAGAATAGTATTTTCCAAGATCACAACGTTAGTAACTGGCAGACCTTCAATTGGAACCCAAAGATCCAAGTCTGTCTCCAAGCTTCAGGCTCCTTCTATCAGACTACACCATCTTTTATTTGTGCATTAGTTCATTTATTCATTTAATCCTTGTTTCTAAAGATATTTATTGAGTATTAGACCTAGAGATGGATGGTATGGGAAAAGGGGGAATGAAGTTTTGAGTAAGATCCAAGGAACTCAAAGTCTACAAAGTGTTGCATTTATTTAAGTCCATGAAACATATCCTGGGAACACAGGAGAGAAAGGTCAGTTATAAGTGGGCAAATGCTTCACAGAGGAGGTGGCATCTCAGAATGTGTATAGATGGGGACAGAGGGCCAAGATTCTAGGTAGAGGGAACAGCCTGAAGAAAATCCAGGGGTCAGCAAACACAGATTATAGGGAATCACAGGATGAAGGAAGAGGGGTTTCCACAGTCACACACCTAATTTTAGAATATTTGAAATGGTAGTTAAGATTGACAGATGTAAATATACTAGATATCAGAATCCTTTTGAAAATTTTAAGCTCTAGCAGCACAGGGCCATCTTTCTCCCGAGCACAATCTGTGAATCTAGGTAAAAGCTGCCCCTTTCATAGGCACCATCTACTCTAATTCTCTTGGGCCAATGTACGCGTTTATATTAACTGCTCAGCCTCTGTGTGCATTTGAGTTCAATCTTTTGAGTAGAAGATTTAGAGTAGGTGGCAACAGATGAAGCTACAAAGATGCGTTGGGACATTGTCAGGTTTCTTTCCCCAGGGGACCAGTTGATGGAGAAGTCACCTAAGGGTACTGAGCCTGTCTGCTGTTAGCTGCTTAAATAAGCTTTTAGCACCTCCCTCGCTGTGGAGATAGAGGCAGGATGCAGTGACAGCCCTGGACAAGTCCACTCCTGCCTAGGAATTTTCAGTCTTCTAAACCTGCTGGGCAGATAGTTCTCTAGACAGAAAGTGGGCATATGGATGGAGTGTGGGCTGTGGATCTGTGGGCTTGACCAAACAGCCTTTTCTTAAAAGGTGAAACTAGTCGGTGATGAGTGGAGTTCTACTTCTCTATTATTACCTTGGGAACTGTTCTGTGACTTAAATGTTAGCTTTATTTAGTCAGCCAAGGAGACAGTAATGTTTTAATGAAGGGAAAGATCCATGAATTTCTAAGATCACTTTGGCATTTTCTTAACCTAGAGATAAATGCTGGAATACACATCGAGGGAAGAGAAAGAGAAAGAAGGAAAGAGAAAGAATTGGAGACAGAGACAGCTACAAAAAGAGAAAAAATGAACAAATATGTATTGAGTGCCTACTATGTGCCAGGCACCTCTCCTGGTGGTCAAACTGATGACCATATGGTGGAGAACAGGCTCGCCATTATTTTTTCACAGAAGTCAAATATTATAGAAGTTATTTATGTGGATACAAAATACATGAGTGTGAAGGCCCTGGGTCAGATCAGTTACGCCAAGAGTAGATGGAAATCGGGTGAGCCCATCATGCTCAGCTTAAACACACTTGAAGACTGATTATTATCCTGAGAAATGGGTAAAGGAATATTGACTTAGTTCAGGACAGTTGGTATAATGGCAAGAGCAGGTATTTTGGACTCAACAAGTCCACAGTTTGTGCTATGTCACAAACTCTGCAGTAGCTAGCAAGTTTCTCTGAGCCTCAGTTTCCTCTTCCATGAAATAAGAATCATAACTATTTTATTATATCACAGAGTTTGGGTGAGAGTTAGATGATAATATTTTCAGACACACAGTAGGCTCTTTATAAATAAGAGGTCTCATTCCCTCTTCAGCTGTCTTAGTGACACGGTCTAAGTCGTTAACATTCCTGAGTAGTTTTGTCCATGCTGGAGGATAGGAGACAAAATAAATTCAAGTCCCAAACCTCTAAATGAAAGCTAATGAAAAATGTATGTGCTCTCACTCCCTTATTTGGCTGCCTGCAGATGATGTCTCTTGATGTGTGCTGGTTCCTCTGCTACTCCAGGACTTCAGACACTGAACTCTGAGTCTTTATCACATCAGCAGCACCGAGTAATTCCATACAGAAGCCTGACATTTCCAGTTGAAAAAAATAAATTGATTAAAATTCAAAAGGCGAGTAGTGTTTGGCATTTAAAGGTCGAGGAATCTAGGGAACTATCAACTGTAAGATAATTCAACATTTAACGTGAGTGGGGGTAACCAGGGTGTGTTTCCTTCCCTCATGGCCCTAGCATCTGACTGCTGGGAATATAATTATGGAAAATTTACAGCCTTAAGATAGGCCATCCATCTTTAGGGGTCCTTAGCAGTTGGGGTTCCAAGAAAGTAAGGAAAGATTGATTTGACTTTCCATGGTTTATGTCTTCACTTTCGTTAGGCAGGAAAGAATCTTTGCTTTCCTTGCATGAGCTCTCTGGAACTGCCTTCTTTGCCTTCTGAGATTCCCAGGATGATTGCCAACCAGTTAGTCTTTGTTTAAAGAGGGAGAGGGAGCAGGTCTCTGGACCATAAGCTCCAGGACTTGACTTATTATGCTCCATGCTTGACTCATTACACTGGTGTGGTGGACATCCCGTTCATCATTATATAGCAAATGACTAGTATACGGCTGGCATGTAGTAAGTAAGTCTGTTATAAATATCTGTTGATTGAATGAATTAAAAGACCACATTTAGGCTCTTTCAGATACTACTCGATCTTGGGCAAGTTACTCACTCACTCTGGTCCTCAGTTCCCATCTTACTACAATAGGGGCAATTCTGAATTTTTATGTTATTTGTCAATAGCCTGTTAGCTGTATGTTTTCTCTACAAGACAGTGATATTTAGTGCAGGGACTGTTTTCTTAGGTCAACATACCTCCTCATTCCCGACAGGGATCAGCGCAGTGCCTCAGAAAGAGTAGTGTTCATTGATTTAAAATGAATTAGAGTCCACACCATATAGCATTAAGAGTACTGACATGGAATGCAGGAAGCCCAGGGTCTAAATCCCTATCCTATCACCAATGTGTGATGTGACCTCTAAGTCTTAATTGGCTCATCTGCCAAATGAGAGATTTATGATAGAAAATCTCCAAGCTCCCAGCGAGTTCTGATATTCTTTGATCCTTATTCCTGTTTTATCAGGACTTTATTCATTAGAGATCATTTACTGAGTCTTAGTAATGACTCAAAATTACAGCAAATAAAAGAGTTTTCTGAAAACATGAGATGACTGTAGGGGATGACATGACTGCTGTCTGCAAATATCTAAAGAGTTTTTATGATGGGGCTGCAGATCACTTGTTCTCACTTTACTGAAAGGAACAGGCTTTGGTTACTGCAGGCAAGGATGCAGTTAAACAAATGGAGAGATTTCTTGATAACTGCAGGGATAAAATGATGCCTACTTTCAGTCTCCTCTACAGGTGAGAGCTTGAGTCCCTGATGAGTCAATCAATGAATCAACAATGATTTGCTAAGCCTGCTAGCTTCTCATTTTCCTCCTCATGACATTTTACTCAAAGTGTGGATCATGAACCACCTGCATCAAAATCACCTGGAGCTCATGTTTAAAATGTAGATTCTTAGACTCACTCCAACTGAATCTGACTCTCTGGGGCTAATGTCTAGAATAAAATGACATTTCTGTGCATCTTGAAGTTAGGCAAACACTGTTCTTGAGTTTATTAGTCTTAAACAATACTTTCTCCCAACTTGAGGGCTATTAGTGTAATCATAACGGCAGATACTATTTGTTGAGCACCAGCTGTGTGCCAAACATTTATTTATATAATTCATAACAGACACACTTGCCCTGTGAAGTAGGTATTATACCACCTAAGAGATGAATAAAATAGACACTGAGTGACAAAGTGACACAACCAGAAAGTGACAGGATTAGAGCTTGAACCCAGGTCTCCTTACTCTCATCCCATGACTCCACAGCTGCTTTCCTGACATGCTGGCTTCTAGGAAGGGCATTCTGTGAGACACATGTTCTGGAGCCATGACCTTGCTTGTGTCTGAAAGAGGAAAAGAGGTAAAGAAGGTCACAGAGATGCAAGCTCAGCCATATTCAGCTTTGTCTGTTAACTCTGAGTTTTCGAAAGGAGACTGAGCAGGAGCTGGGTCTCAACTCCCTGCAAAGATCCAGAAGTATGGTTTCTCAGAGAATTCACAGATATTTTTTTTTCTTTTCTTTCATGGAGGATGTGGGACTTTTTGTGTGATCTTACTGTGACGCCTACAGGTTACTCAAAGCAGAATAAGGAGACAACCTCCTTCACAGATCTCAGTCCAAAGGAGGGAATCCAAGGAGCCACTTTCAAATGGTCCCCATTTACATTCCTTTTAATTACAAAATAAAATCTCCCTTTGGATCCTCAGCTTCTGGAGGTGAGCAGAGGTCATGGAGGACATGTCTCTTCTCGCTTTGGACAAAGAAGTCTAATAGATTATTAATTGGCAGAACTGACGATGTCACAGTGAAATAATCAAATGACCATTATGTCCATTATCAATGATTACCTGACAGGTGTGTCAGAAGTGGAAAGTAAATTTGAGACAGGTAATGTGGGCTGATGGTATAGAAATGCAGATGATTTTAGGAAACTCTTCCTTAGTCTTTCCTTAACATCTTGTAGATAGTTGGAATACAAGCTCAGCTCTTCAATGTGTTTCCAAACTAACTCTTTAAAGGTTAAAATGTCACCCAACCAACTCATCTGGAATAGTTTAGGGAAAGCATTACAGAGGCAGAGGAATGGTTAAAATGACCTCACTTCTCACTTAGTTTCATTCATTCAACTCACCTTGATTGTCAGTCTAGGAGAACCTGAGGCTGCAGGAATAACTAAGTAACAGCCTCGTTTGGGAAGAGCTCTTGTAATTCATTTGCTATGTGAAGAAGGAAAAAGAAATAACCCTCCACTGGTGAATTCTCAATGTTAAAAGAGATGGCAGGGCAGGATTATCTCAAGGAAATCGGATAAAATTAACATCATAAGGAATAGGCAAAGAGCAAGGCCATGAAATTGCCTAGGTGCCCTTGCGTAAGTCACTTGCCTAGGTGCCCTTGCATAAGTCCAACACTTAACCTCTCTGGACCCTGGTTTCCTTATCTCAAATATAAGGGAGTTGGATTACATGATCTCCATTGTCCTTTCTGGCTCTTACAGTCTATGGTTCTACTTCTATTTTTGTAGACTTATAGGCTACTAAACTTAGATGTATGACTTATTGAGAAATACTAAATCTATTAAAATGCATTTCCCCACTACTCAGAAAGTCTGAAATCCACCTTAGAATCCAAGGCTCCTTAGTGAGAACCTGAACCAAACCTATCAGTTTATCGATGGAGAGACTAAAGTCCAGAAAAGGAAAATAACTTGCCCAACATCATGTGCAGGTTAGTGGCTGGCACTCTTAGAAGGCAGGCTTCTGGATTCTCATTCAAGAAAGAAGGTGATCCAGGGCACTTTCCACCCCATCCCCTTGCTGCCTATGCATTCAGTACTGGGTATTTTTTTTTAACTTAATTTTAATTTTAAACTTAAATAAACTTTAAATTAAAGTCTATTACAAGAGACAAAGAAGGACACAACATAATGATCAAGGGATCAATCCAAGAAGAAAATATAACAATTGTAAATATTTATGCACCCAACATAGGGACACCTCGATACATAAGGCAAATGGTAACAGGTATAAAAGGGGAAATAGACAATAACACAATAATAGTAGGGGACATTAACACCCCACTTTCACCAATGGACAGATCAACCAAAATGAAAATAAATAAGAAAACACAAGCTTTAAATGATACATTAAACAAGATGGACTTAATTGATATTTATAGGACATTCCATCCAAAACCAACAGAATATACTTACTGTGCTCATGGAACATTCGCCAGGATAGATCATATCTTGAGTCACAAATCAAGCCTTGGTAAGTTTAAGAAAATTGAAATCATATCAAGTATCTTTTCTAACCACAATGCTATGAGACTAGATATCAATTATAGGAAATAAACTGTAAAAAAAAAAAAAAAAACACATGGAGATTAAACAATACACTACTTAATGACCAAGAAATCACTGAAGAAATCAAAGAGGAAATCAAAAAATACCTAGAAACAAATGGCAATGAAAACATGATGACCCAAAACCTATGGATTGCAACAAAAGTAGTTCTAAGAGGGAAGTTAATAACAATACAATCCTACCTCAAGAAACAAGGAACATCTCAAATAAACAACCTAACTTTACACCTAAAGCAATTAGAGAAAGAAGAACAAAAAAACTCCAAAGTTAGCAGAAGGAAAGAAATCATAAAGGTCAGAGCAGAAATAAAGAAAAAGAAATGAAGGAAACGATAGCAAAGTTCAATAAAACTAAAAGCTGGTTCTTTGAGAAGATAAACAAAATTGATAAACCATTAGCCAGACTCATCAAGATAATAAGGGAGAAGACTCAAATCACTAGAATTAGAAATGAAAAAGGAGAAGTAACAACTGACACTGCAGAAATACAAAGAATCATGAGAAATTACTACAAGCAACTATATCCTATAAAATGGACAACCTGGAAAAAATGGATAAATTCTTAGAAAGGCACAACCTTCCAAGACTGAGCCAGGAAGAAATAGAAAATATGAACAGACTAATCACAAGCACTGAAATTGAAACTGTGATTAAAAATCTTCCAACAAACAAAAGTCCAGGACCAGATGGCTTCACAGGTGAATTCTATCAAGGATTTAGAGTAGAGCTAACACCTATCATTCTCAAACTCTTCCAAAATATAGCAGAGGGAGGAACACTCCCAAACTCATTCTACAAGGCCACCATCTCCCTGATACCAAAACCAGACAAAGATGTTACAGGAAAAGAAAACTACAGACCAATATCACTGATGGGCATAGATGCAAAAATCCTCAACAAAATACTAGCCAACAGATTACAACAGCACATTAAAAGGATCATACAACATGATCAAGTGGGGTTTATTCCAGGAATGCAAGGATTCTTCAGTATATGCAAATCAATCAATGTGATACACCATATTAACAAACTGAAGGAGAAAAGCCATATTATAATCTCAATAGATGCAGAAAAAGCTTTCGACAAAATTCAACACCCACTTATGATAAAAACCCTCCAGAAAGTAGGCATAGAGGGAACTTACCTCAACATAATAAAGGCCATATATGACAAACCCACAGCCAGCATCGTTCTCAATGGTGAAAAACTGAAACCATTTCCACTAATATCAGGAACAAGACAAGGTTACCCACTGTGACCATTATTATTCAACACAGTTTTGGAAGTTTTAGCCACAGCAATCATAGAACAAAAATAAATAAAAGGAATACAAATTGGAAAAGAAGAAGTAAAACTGTCATTGTTTGCAGATGACATGATACTATACATAGAGAATCCTAAAGATGCTACCAGAAAACTACTAGAGCTAACCAATGAGTTTGGTAAAGTAGCAGGATACAAAATTAATGCACAGAAATCTCTTGCATTCCTATACACTAATGATGAAAAATCTGAAAGAGAAATTAAGGAAACCCTTCCATTTACCACTGCAACAAAAAAAAAATAAAATAAAATAACTATGAATAAACCTACCTAAGGAGACAAAAGACCTGTATGCAGAAAACTATAAGACACTGATGAAAGAGATTAAAGAAGATACAAACAGATGGAGAGATATACCATGTTCTTGGATTGGAAGAATCAGTATTGTGAAAATGACTATACTACCCAAAGCAATCTCCAGATTCAATGCAATTCCTATCAAACTACCACTGGCATTTTTCACAGAACTAGAACAAAAAAAACCCACAATTTGTATGGAAACACAAAGACACTGAATAGCGAAAGCAATCTTGAGAAAGCAGAATGGATCTGGAGGAATCAGGCTCCCTGACTTCAGACTATACTACAAAGCTACAGTAATCAAGACAATATTGGTAGTGGCACAAAAACAGAAATATAGATCAGTGGAACAGGAGAAAGCTTAGAGATAAACCCAAACACATATGGTCACCTTATCTTTGATAAAGGACCCAAGAATATACAATGGAGAAAAGACAGCCTCTTCAATAAGTGATGCTGGGAAAACTGGACAGCTACATGTAAAAGAATGAAATTAGAACACTCTCTAACACCATACACAAACTTAAACTAAAAATGGATTAGAGATCTAAATGTAAGGCCAGACACCATCAAACTCTTAGAGGAAAACATAGGCAGAACACTCTATGACATAAATCACAGCAAGATCCTTTTTGACCCACCTCCTAGAGAAATGGAAATAAAAATAAACAAATGGGACCTAATGAAACTTAAAAGCTTTTGCACAACAAAGGAAAGTATAAACAAGACGAAAAGACAACCCTCAGAATGGGAGAAAATATTTGCAAATGAAGCAAGTGACAAAGGATTAATCTCCAAAATTTATAAGCAGCTCATGCAGCTCAATATCAAAAAAAACAAACAACCCAATCAAAAAATGGACAGAAAACCTAAATAGACATTTCTCAATAAAGATATGCAGATTTCCAACAAACACGTGAAAGAATGCTCAACATCACTAATGATTAGAGAAATGCAAATCAAAACTACAATGAGGTATCACCTCACACCGGTCAGAATGGCCATCATCAGAAAATCTACAAACAATAAATGCTGGAGAGGGTGTGGAGAAATGGGAATCCTCTTTTACTGTTGGTGGGGATGTAAATTGATACAGCCACTATGGAGAACAGTATGGAGGTTCCTTAAAAAACTAAAAATAGAACTACCATACGACCCAACAATCCCACTACTGGGCATATACCCTGATAAAACCATAATTCAAAAAGAGTCATGCACCACAATGTTCATTGCAGTTCTATTTACAATAGCCAGGACATGGAAGCAACCTAAGTGTCCATCAACAGATGAATGGATAAAGAAGATGTGGCACATATATACAATTGAATATTACTCAGTCATAAAAAGGAATGAAATTGAGTTATTTATAGTGAAGTGGATGGACCTAGAGTCTGTCATACAGAGTGAAGTCAGAAAGAGAAAAACAAATACTGTATGCTAACACATACATATGGAATCTTAAAAAAAAAAAAAAAAGTTTCTGAAAAACCTCGGGGCAGGACAGGAATAAAGACTTAGACATAAAGAATGGACTTTAGGACACAGGGAGGGGGAAGGGTAAGCTGAGACGAAGTGGGAGAGTGGTATTGACATATATACTCTACCAAACGTCAAATAGATAGATAGTGGGAAGCAGCCACATAGCACAGGGATATCAGCTCGCTGCTTTGTGACCACCTAGAGTGGTGGGATTGGGAAGGTGGGAGGGAGATGCAAGACGGAGGCGATATGGGGATATATTTATACATATAACTGATTCACTGTGTTGTACAGCAGCAACTAACACACAATGTAAATCAATTATACTCCAATAAAGATGTTAAAAAAAAGAATTGATATTGGAAGAAATACTACGCTACAATGCTGGGGGTAAAGATGATGATAATAGTGGTACAGATGATGACAAAGTAGTGGAGAGGAATAAAAAGGACGAAGTTGGTAAAGCCATCAAGGTAATAAAGATGATGATGTTAATGAGGGTAGCAATAGTAGAGAGGTGGTATAACTGAAGCTGATGATAATAATGAGGTTAATAATAATGAAAAAAACAATAGGTCAACATTCAATTAACACAAGCTCAGTGAATTTACATGCCTTTCTGATGCATCCTTCCTAAAGAATTTGCCTCTGGCTGCAGCTCTTGTTTTTCCCTTTATATAATGTTATTATATCCCCTTTTTCTGGCCACTCCTGACTGACTCAAGGATGGACACCTGGTCCAGGAAAACTAATCCATAGTTTGGGCTATCCTAAGTGAATCAGAACTTCCATCAAGAATTTTTAATATGACACAAGATATAGTCAGTTAACAATGGGCTCTTGACATGGCAGGTTCAATGTTCCTTGTTGTTGTATATCTTTTGTTCACAATTATTTGTTCCTCCCCAGCCTTTTCATGCTTCCTTGCCCCATTTTGTGGGGCTTTTGCCATGTGTCATATCCTGACCAATGTGATATGAGCAGACATGATGCTAGGGTCATATGTACAGAAGCTTTCAATTTGATTTCTTGGATTGGCTGGGTGCTTTTTTTCTGGGCTACCTCTATGAGAAAACATGTCCTAAATTGTAGCTTCTCCTTCAGCCTGGGTTACAGAATGAGAAGACATGTAGAATCCAGCTAAGTCTAACAGAGCTGTAGCTGACCCAAAACCCCCAAGAAATTTAAGAATTAAATATGTATTGATAAGATTTTGAGGTTGTTGTTTATCCAGCATACCCTAGTTAAAAACTGACTGATACATATACACTCAGGCCTAGAGCTAACCACAGAGTTTGCAAAGTCACATACAGTTGTAGGTATGAAGAAGCAGAGAACCTCTAAGAAAGCAAAGGAAGTTATTCTGCAGTAAGAATTAAAGAATAATATCTCAACATTTCTCTCCTGAAGAGATCTGGAGGAATAGGTTGGATCTCAGGAGATCACAATGGCAAGATGCAATAACCCCAGTGTACAATCATAGCTCAGACTTGTGTGCAGCCTCATCCCTACACCTATCATCAGAGTAGAAGTAGCTCCCTAAGGCCCTTATATTTTATCTGAAGGGTTCAGATAAAAGAGCCCTTATTATTTCTTCCCAAGTCCAAGTGAAAGAGATGTCATCTCACTACAGTTGGTTCAACTCCTTTCTCTTACTGAGGGCAATATTTCTGATAAATCAAACATTCTGCAGCCTGGATCCTATTTCCTAAAAGTTATCTTTTAACTCAGTTACAATTTTTGTTAAAAAATACACATCCAGGGCTTCCCTGGTGGTGCAGTGGTTGAGAGTCCCCTTGCCGATACAGGGGACACGGGTTCGTGCCCCAGTCCGGGAAGATCCCACATGCCGCTGAGCGGCTGGGCCCGTGAGCCATGGCCGCTGAGCCTGCACGTCCAGAGCCTGTGCTCTGCAATGGGAGAGGCCACAACAGTGAGAGGCCCGCGTACCAAACAAAACAAAACAAAACAAAACAAAAAAAAAACACATCCAGTGAAGAGTGGTCGTTTCTCTGTTTTCTACAAGAGAGAATTTCAGAAGATAAAAATTTCTGTATACAAGTTGAAGCCTCTCATCTTTTTTTAAAAAGTCACATAACTATTAAATGATCACAAGCAGAAATTTATGAGATTTTCTCTATGAAATTCAAGTTTCCTCATCTGTGAAAAGGAAATAATAATACTGATGTCTTAGGGATCATGTGAGTATTATATAAGAGAGAATGGAGGATGTGTGACACAGAGTAAGTACTCTATAAATGACAACTGATATTAATGTAGTGGGGAAGGATGAGGTAGCATACCTGGAGGAAACAGAATTGGAAATAATTTGTGAATTAAATAACAAACAGAGACCCCACCCATACAGGGCTGTTTGGGAGAAGGAAGAGAACACATTATGCAAACAGCAAACCTGTGTCCAAAGCTAACAGGAAGGGAAACCCAGAGTGAATTCCACCTGCTTTCCACTTGCACCTGCTATTTATTTACTTTTCAGCTTCATCAATCGAGGCCAAATTGTTATTTTTTAAAAAAACCTCAAAACGTAAGTAGAGAAGACAGAATGGTAGAGAGAACAAGAGGGAAGGGAAAAGAATAACACCATAATAGATAACATTTGTTGAGTTCTTTCTATGTGCCCAGCATAGTGTCACATATGGGTTAATATATTTACTAATCACAACAGCTCTATAGGGAGGTTACTCTTGTCCCTGTTTTATAGGTAAGGACTGAAGTGTGGAGATATTGAGTGCTTTGCCCAAGATGTAACAGCTAATAAAAGGGAGAGTCAGCATTTAATCCAGCCAGTCTCATTCCAGAGACTGACTTTTTAAATCCCTCCGTTATATAGCCTCACAAGGTTTGCTAGAATGGAAAGGAGAAATATCCTAGGAGAGATGGGAACAGGAAAAAGAATATCATCCTTTCCCTGTGGTCAGGCAGATCTTCATATGTGAATGGAAAGCAGTCTGATTTGGAAGCAGTACATTTTGGGACTCTCCCTGACTGTTTTTATGTACAGGCACCATTTGGTTTATGACTTCTGCGGGTTCAGTAAATCTCTAAACCTCATTTTCCTCAGTTGAAAAATCCTGTAGTTTACTAAATCACCTCTGTGGATCAAATAATAATAGGACAACAGTTATTTGACTGTTTTTTTAAAAGCATGTCATTTAGGCAAAGTAATTAGTGCATGGTAACCGTTCAATAAATGATAGCTGTTATCATGATAATTATATATTATTATTAAATTAGTTGGAGAAAAAAATCAAGAAATTCTTCATGAAATAAGTGGTATTTCAGCAGCTTCTAGTGGATGGGGAGGATTCTCATAGGTGGAAATCAGATGGATTGTCCTAGGAGAAGGAACAGTATAAGTAAGGAACAGTCATAAGAAAACACAAACTTGATGTTCTGACTTCGCTATTTCAGGAATCAGGGAAGCATATGATATGTCTCAGAAATGCATCGCTCTAAAATTTGTTGAAAGACAACCCTTTGGAACTTAACGTGGCAGACCCTTAGCCATCTGGGAACTTTTACTAAATGGAAAGATAGTCCCAGAGGGATCTCCATACTGGAGGTTTTACTGTAGCAAGACACAAATAGACCCACAATCTGTTTCCACAGGACTGCCAGCAAGTGTCCATCAGAGATCCTCTTCTCCCAGAAATAGTTGGCTTTTCCCTTGATTTTCTGCTGAAGCTATTGGAGGAGCCACTGACCAAAGCCATTGTATGCTGAGACTCCAATTCTAGAATCTTATTATTTAAGTCAGGTCCAGATGTGGTTGAGACTCCTCAGGTACCTCTTTATGTTTATCACTCTTTATCTAAAAACCTGTGACCTAAAAAGGCAACGTCTTCCCCCACTGACACAACATACAATGGTGAGCTAGAGGTTGGATAACCACAAAGGACGATCCCACATGAAAGGCAGAGTAATGAAAGTGCCTTAGCTGTCACAATTTTAGGTAAATTTTGTCAGGACCCTGGAATTTAGGAACAGTTACTGTTCTTTGAATAGGGCCTGCATTTACTCCCTAGGAGTAGCTCCCAAATTCATCACTCCCTTTATTTATTTGTTTGTTTTTTATATTTTTATTGATATATAGTTGACATACAATATTGTTAGTTTCAGTACAACATAGTGATTTGACATTTAAATACACTACAAGTGTTCACCACCATAAGTTTAGTAACCATCTGTCACTATACAAATTATTACAGTATTACTGACTGTATTTATTTATGCTGTATATTACATCCCTGTGACTTATTTATTGTAAACCTGGAAGTTTGTACCTCTTAACCTCCTTTACCTATTTCACCCAAATCTCTACCTTCCTTCCCCCTCTGGCAACCACCAGTTAGCACTCTGTGAAATAAGAAATGTCTATCTCTGTTTTGTTTTGTTTGTTTGTTTATTTTGTGTTTTAGATTCCACATATAAGTGAGGTCATTTGGTATTTGTCTTTCTCTGTCTGACTTATTTCACTTAGCATTATATTGTCTAGGTCCATCCATGTTGTCACAAATGGCAAGATTTTATTCTTTTTTATGGTTGAGTCATGTTCCATTGTGTACATATATAGCACATCTTCATCCACTTATCTATCAACGGACACTTAGGTTGATTCCATGTCTTGGCTGTTGTAAATAATGCTGCTATGAACACTGGGGTGCATGTATCTTTTTGAATTAGTATTTTCATTTTCTTCAGATATATACCCAGGAGTGTAACTGCTGGATCATAAGGTAATTCTATTTTTAGTTTTTTGAGGAACCTCCATACTGTTTTCCATAATAGATGCAGCAATTTACATTTGTAAATTGCTACCAACAGTGTACAAGGGTTCCTACCAACAGTGTACAAGGGTTCCTACCAACAGTGTACAAGGGTTCCCTTTTCTCCACGTCCTCGCCAACGTTATTAATTTTTTTTATTTTTGAGGATACCTATTCTGACAAGAGTGAGGTGATATCTTATTGTTGTTTTGATTTGCATTTCCTGATGATTAATAATGTTGGGCATCTTTTCATGTGTCTGTTGGCCATTTGTGTGTCTTCTTTGGAGAAATGTCTATTCAGGTCCACTGTCCCTTTTTTAATTAGATTGTTCGGGGGTTTTGATATTGAGTTGTTTAGCTTCTTTATATAATTTAAATATTAACACTTTACTGGAAATATAATTTGCAAATACCTTCTCCCATTCAGAAGGTTGCCTTTCCATTTCGTTGGTGGTTTCCTTCACTGTACAAAAGCTTTTTAATTTGATGTAGTCCCGTTTATTTTTGCATTTGTTGCCCTTGCCTGAGGAGACAGATCCCCCTCCCAAAATTGCAAAGATCTGTGTCAAAGAGCATACTGCTTATCTTTTCATCTAGGAGTTTTATGGTGTCTTACACTTAAGTCTGTAATCCATTTTGAGTTTATTTTCATATATGTATGAGAAAGTAGTCCAGTTTGATTATTTTGCATGTAGCTGTCAGTTTTCCCAGCACCATTTATTGAAGATGCAGTCTTTTCCCCGTTGTATATTCTTGCTTCCTTTGTCCTAGATTAATTGACCATGTAAGTGCAGGTTTATTTCTAGGCTTTCTATTCTGTTCCCTTGATCTGTGTGTCTGTTTTTGTGCCAGTACCATACTGCTTTTATTTTTAACTTTTTTATTTTTTATTTTTTAATTCTTTATTTTTTTGCGGTACGCGGACCTCTCACTGTTGTGGCCTCTCCCGTTGCGGAGCACAGGCTCCGGACGCGCAGGCTCAGCGGCCATGGCTTACGGGCCTAGCCACTCCGCGGCATGTGGGATCTTCCTGGACCGGAGCACGAACCTGTGTCCCCTGCATCGGCAGGCGGCCTCTCAACCACTGCACCACCAGGGAAGCCCTAACTTTTTATTTTATATTGGAGTATAGCTTATTTTATATTGGAGTATTAAAAATGTTGAGATAGTTTCAGGTGCACATCAAAGCAGCTCATGCTGTTTTGATTACAGTAGCTTTGTATCAGTAGTATAGTTTGAAACCAGGGAGTGTGATGCCTTCAGCTTTATTCTGCTTTCTCAGGATTGCTTTGGCTTTCTGGGTCTTTTGTGGCTCCATATACATTCTAGGATTATTTGTTCTAGTCCTGTGAAAAATGCTATTTGTATTTTGATGGGAATTGTATTGAATCTGCATATTGCTTTGGGTAGTATGGAGATTTTAACAATATTAATTATTTTACTCCATGAGCATGTTATATCTTTCAATTTATTTGTGTTGTCTTCAATTTCTTTCATCAGTGTCTTATATTTTTCAGAGTTTTTCACCTCCTGATTAAATGTATTCCTAGGTATTTAATTCTTTTTGATGCAGTTGTAAATGGGATTTTCTTAATTTTTCTTCCTAGTAGAACATTGTTAATATGTAGAATTGCAACAGATTTCTGTATATTATTTTTGTATCCTGCAACCTTAATTAATTTATTAATTCTAATAGTTTTTTGGTAGAGTCTTTAGGATTTCTATATATAGTATTATGTTACCTGCAAACAGTGACAATTTTATTTCTTCCTTTCCAATTTAGATATGTTTTACTTATTTTTCTTGTCTGATTGCTGTGGCTAGGACTTCCAATGCTCTGTTGAACAAGTCTATTACTTCATTTAGCTCTTGACTCTCCCCATGGGATATTAACTTTACTGTCTGAGATGTTCTTGCTGTTTTGTAAGAAACAGCCTTTGTTTACAGCTAAGTAAATTTTTTAGCCTATTTCTGGCCTATAGGAAGTTGAGGGCTTGGAAGCTTTTTAGAAACAAGAGCAATCTCAGTCACTTTTAATGCAAGCTGGTGGTCCATTCCTGATACAACTCCCTTAAAAACCTTATGGGCTTTCCACATATTAATGTAGAAATGTAGAATCAAATGTCCAATTCATTTTATAGAAGCAACAGCTACAATCTTTTCTGTATGCCTCTCTTTACTTTGACCACGCAATGTTGTGGAAAAAAAAAATAATGCTCTTAAGATTCTGAGAAGTCCTTTTTCTGACTGAGAGGGCCTATTGGACATAACTTTAAATCTTTTGGATGTCTTAAAACCATGCTTTTGATACCATTAGGCAGCTGCTTAATTTATAAATTATTTAGAATTTTAACTGTTATATTTTTTTCTTGCCTTTAAAAAAAAGCTCAAACCAGTATTACCCCAAATAATATCCAGTCATAATACCTTTTTTGACCATCTTTTATTTCCCAATTCAACCCCACAATCACATTCATGCAATAGTATTATAATTTCTATTTTATAATTAAGAAAGAAGAGGCTCAGAGAGGTCAATTTTCATTCTAAAATTACACTGCTATTAGCATAACTAGCATTTAAGCTTCAATTTATCTGTCTTCAAAGCTATAAAATTGACCATTTCGCTCCACTGTGTTTCATCATAATAATCTCACCCTCTGGCATTACACTTTACAGTTTACAAAGCATGATTTCATTTGATCTCATTTAATCCAAGCCCAAGAGATTGGAGGATTCTCTGTCATGGCCAGACAGAGGGCTAAACTAAAATATAAAACTTGGGACTCCCCTGGTGGTGCAGTGGTTAAGAATCCGCCTGCCAATGCAGGGGACCCAGGTTTGATCCCTGGTCTGGGAAGATCCCATGTGCCGCAGAGCAACTAAGCCCGTGTGCCACAACTACTGAGCTTGTGGGCCACAACTACTGAGCCTGTGTGCCACAACTACTGAGCCTGTGTGCCACAACTACTGAAGCCCACGTGCCTAAATCCCATGCTCCACAACAAGAGAAGCCACTGCAATGAGAAGCCTGCACGCCACAACGAAGAGTAGCCCCAGCTCATCACACCTTCAGAAAGCCCGTGTGCAGCAACAAAGACCCAACACAACCAAAAATAAATAAATAAATAAAATTGATTCTTTAAAAAATAAAATATAAAACTCCCTCTTCTCTAATCTTCTTCAACAAAACAAAAATGAATAATTTCAAAATGACTTACCTTCTTCCCTGTGTGTAAAAAAATGTGCTTTGCCTAATCATTTTCAACCAGCTAAGAGTTTCTGATCAACAGCAAGCGTAAGCACTTAGCAATTTTTAATGCCTTTCCCCACTTTTGTTTCCTTTCACTGAGTTTGGTTGATTTGTGCAATAGTAGAAATGGGTCTGTGGTTGGGGAGAGATGTCACATTGGGCCTCATTTGTGCAAACTGTGGGCGCTAGCCCTGTGAACCAAGTCTCTCACACAGAGAGCGTGGTGGTCTGGCTGATGCCCAGGGCTTAGGAGGACCAAGACACAGAAGCCAATTAGAAACAATCACCTATTACCATTTTTTAACTTTACTCAACAGTATATAAAACTGAATTTGGAGTTCTGTGCATTTGTTGATCATTCAACATTTTGAGCTACCACCTAGTAGCACTGCATGCCAGCCAACAGTTCAGAGTGGACAGTTTTGCCATGTTCTCTGTATAGCAGGGTTTGTTTGTCCAAGGGATTGCCTTTTTTATTGCATTTTGTCCTTCCTGTCTTATAATCGTGAATGGAAAGTGGAAAAACGCAAGTGCCGCTACTTGTAGCAAAAACAGAGATATAATAAGTGTAATACAATCGAGGAAAAGCTAGAAATTGCTCCAGCCTAATGGTCCAGTATGTGTGTGTGCTCTGAATGACAGCTGCTTTGAATTTAGGCTCCATCACTTACTAGCTGGATGACCTTCGACAGAATGCTTTTTCTGTCTTCTACAAAATGGGGATTATAATTAAATTCCTTTCTCATACATTATGTGAGGATTAAATTACATAATCATGAAAGATGCTATTTAGACACCTGTAAGGCAGTGCTTTTCAAAATAGAGTTTCCCGACCAGCAGCATCAGCATCACCTGGGAACTTGTTTGAAATACAAATTCTCCAGCCCCACTCCAGACCTACTGAATCAGAAACTCTAGGACTGGGCCCAGAAATCTGTGTGTCACCAAGCAATCCAGGTAATTATAATGCACTCTAATGCTGATACTGACATAAATTATGATGGAGAAGAGCAGGCTCAGAAGTTAACTGATCTAGATTTAAATTCCAGTTCTGCCTCTCAGAAATTGTGTGATTTGGGGTGAACTATGCAGCCTGTTGGTGCCTCTGTTTTCTCATCTGCAAATTTAGAACAATATTATGTTTATCCTGAATTTGTCATGAAAATTTAAACAACATATCAATCATATCACAAGTCTTCAATACATGATACCTGGTTGTTTTGTGGTTCTACTTATCGTTTTATTCTGATTTTAATTGCCCTTAATCCAATTGGCTTTATACTTAATTGTGGAGGAAAATCAAAATCAAAGAGCATATATGAAATATTGAAAATATATTGTGGGAGAAGATTTTTTCTAATGTTAGAGAAACATACGAATTTTATTTATTTTCTAGCTGTTTTGGAAAATAACCCTCCTCTACAACAGTAGTTTATAGTTTGATTTCTATACTTTTGACCATCATACACTTTTTAAGGAAGATATAATTTCAGAATGTATTGTCCTAGCAAAACATCACTGGCCCAGAGCTGGATTCTCTCATCAGGGACTTTCTGGTCTGCCAAGAAGGTAGGGGAGGATGGACCGAGAAAGAGGGAGAAGGTCCAGGGCCTGCCAGTCAGGGCCCTAAAGGCCAGTCCCTCTGCTACAGGGCTGGCTTTTGCTTTGGCCAGAGGCCCACTCCAAGAAGTACTGCTGGGACCAGGAGCTCAGGTACAGCCTGAGCAGGTGTGACCAGCAGGCAGGCATAGTGAAAAATCCAAAAACAGAGGAAACAGGAGAGAATATAACTGTGGGCCAAGCCGCAGGTAGCCATGGAGACTCTTGGCTATGCTGGCCAGAACACAGGGCAGAAGCAGCCCTTCCTCCTCTAGAGGAAACGGAAAAGAGCAAAGTGGATTGTGCTCCTGGTCATTTTTCTGCCACTAACTCATTGTCAGACTCCGGACAAGTTTCTGGTCCCTACACATTTCTCCATCTAAAAAATCTAGGAAGAGCTGCCATGAAAACCCAGGATTTTAACAATTTGTATGTAAATCAAAAACCTACCCATGGTGAGTAGGTTTTCTAAGTAGTGCCCTGGACCGTGATGGTAACTCTTCTGCCAACCCCAATAATCACCAGCCCTCAGTGCTGGTACATCTCTCTCCCTGTACCATTGCTGTTGGCATGGTAACACTGGCATCTTTGCATGCCTGACCCCAGACCTTTTCTCTATGTGGCTGGATTCTTGGATGGCTGTGTTTCCCTTTCACCCACATTTGGTCTGGTGACAGCCATCATAATGGATGCCCCAGACATACATCTACCCATAGGATCTAAGGGCACCTCTGATTCCCTGGCATTTCCTAACTTGCTTACCTTCCAAAGAAAAGTGCCTTCGCTTTTCCTGATCCCTTTACTCTGCATTCTCTTTTCTTTCCCTTCAACTCCCATCTCCTCTCAGCTTGGTTTATGGAGAGAATAAACTTAATTCGGAGTCACAGCTGAACTTCATCAAGTTACGTAACTTCTCTGAGCCTCAGTTTCCTCATTTTTTAACCAGGATAGTGGCGTATATCTCATACCATCATCAGCAAGATTAAACAAGAAAATACATATAACGTGCTTAGTACCAGGCCTCCTCTATAGTAAGACACACAAATGAGTACTGATTCTATCATTACCATCGCCTTCATCATCATCATGAGCTCATAGCATTTATCTCTGGACTCAACTACTTATTTCAAGTTTGTCTTCCTACAGGATTGCAAACTCCATGAGGGTAAGCATCCTGTTTTGCTCACTGCTAGCTCTTCACCCAGTGGCTGGTCCACAGAATAGGTTGCAAAAATATTTGTGAAATAGATGTTGGAAAGCAGAAGCTGGGCAAAGACTTTTAAAGTATGGTGTGAATGTGTGTGTGTGTGCACATGCGTGTGCATGTGTGAGTGTTTCTGCCTGTGTGCTGCAGTCCTGAAGAATCTAGTTCCCTTCTCTGCTGCACATGTTGCTCTACCTCACACTTAGAGCCTAATCAACTGGAATGGTCCTTTGGGGACTCTCTGGAGCTACTCTATTTTAGTCCCTTCCTCAAGCCACCCAGCCTGCCCTCATCCCCAGGGAGCCACAAGATCAGAGCCACAGCCATTTATACTTACTAACTGGTGTGGAAGATGGTGGCTGAAAATTAAGGAGAATAAATAACCAGCCTATCCGCAGTTAATGCTTTCAAAAAGGAACAGAGAATGAAGGGCATTTACAGTATATTTAGATCTCCAAACACAATACTTCAAGAAACAGACATCTAGAGCTGCTCATTTGGTCTCAGCCACATCATTGACCGATGAACAACCATATACTGAGAATGTACTTTGTGCCAAGCACCATGCTAAGTACAGTTATAGAGAAAACCGCAACTCTTTGTTGGCAGGGAAAAAGCATGGGCCAGAAGCAAAAATAACAGAATTACAATACAAACTGATAAACGTGTCCACATGAGAAGCACAGAGCACTTTACGTGGTACCGCTTTCTTCTGGATGAAGTCAAGAAAGTTTTTCCAAAGGGAGCAACATCTGAGTTAAGTTTTTCAGATCTAGAGTTAACCAGATGAGGGAGAGGCATGTGTAAATGCATGGAGGGCGAGAACGTGATGCTTGTTGGGAAATCCAGGTGCTGATAAGACAGGAATGCTAATAATAAAAGTAATAGAAATATAGTAGCTAACACTTTTACAGTACTTACCACATGCCAGACCCTGTTCTAAGCATTTTACACATTCTAACTCATTGAACAACTAGAGCTTAGGGCTTCAGGAGTTGAAAGAATTTGGGAGAAGCCAAGTTCAAAAGTAGATGGTTCCAGGGCTTCCCTGGTGGCGCAGTGGTTGAGAGTCCACCTGCCAATGCAGGGCACGCAGGTTCGTGCCCCGGTCTGGGAAGATCCCACATGCTGCGGAGCGGCTGGGCCCATGAGCCATGGCCGCTGAGCCTGCGCGTCCGGATCCTGTGCTCCGCAGCGGGAGAGGCCACAACAGTGAGAGGCCCGTGTATTGCAAAAAAAAAAAAAAAAAGTAGACGGTTCCAGATCTTGGTGGTTTTATGAGTAGGGCTTGGGAGGTTAGGATTTGATTATGGGAAGATGGGGAGTTACAAAAGGGCATGATTTGATCTTGACAAGTAGATGTTTTAGAATGATTAGTTTCATTGTACGGTGGTGGATGGATAAGAGTGAGCTTCAGACTGGAGTCTGGGAGATCAGTGAACAGACTGCTGGAGAGTTCCAGGTGAGAGATTTGAGCACCTGAATCAGGAAGCAGTGTTGGGAGGAGTCAATATAGTTTGAGTTGCTGAGGGCCACACATCTAGATACAGAGTCCGTTCTTTTTTTCCAGCTTTATTGAGGTCTACCTAGTATACAATGCTGTCCATATTTACTGTAAATTTTGATGAGTTCGGGCATATGCATACTCTCTGTGAGTCTACCCTCTTTACTGCCTTCCTTACCACACAGTGTCTCGCAGATGTCAGAACACTTGAGATATCCCTGACACCGCCTCTGGACTTCCTTCCTTATCAGCTGTGCTGTCTAATGGACCACTTTATTTCTCTGAGCCTCAGTTTCCTCATATGCTAAAGGATGGTAGTAAGACCTTCTCTGCTTACATGCAGAACAGGTCAACTCACTTTGTGCTTTCTGAATATTAAACTGTGATGTAAATGTGAGGGCTGTACTGTGCAGATACAGAAGAGGAGGGTAAGGGTGAGAATGAGGATGAGGACAGCCACACCTTTCCAGAAACCATTTCCCCTTGGTTTCACAGGCCAAGCTTTACCCATTAATTTAATCTTTCATAGTACCTTGTCCTGTTCCCCTTCCCCTTCCAGAAAAAAAATAATTTCTCTCCTATTGTCCCATTAAAATTGGGCTCACGACTCAGCCTTTACATCAGATTGCAGTCCTTAAATAATGATTAATTCTGGGTAGATTACTATTGATGTCTGATTCAAGACCTGAACCCTCCAATGTCCAGGGACTAGGGGGACAGTTTTACATATATGCACCCTTATGTTTAGACTTGAAGACCAGAGTATTTTTGTTGCTGTATTATTTAATTATTCAAAATAGAAGTCACCCACTACGGAAAATGACAGCTTGTGACATGTAATTTGCCTTCCAAACAAACTCGTTTGGGCTTTGACATTTGACAGAGAAAGGTCTGGGAAGATGAGCTGTTTGGAAAGGGTGTCTCTGCGTCTGACACTGCCTGAACTTTGGTAGGTTGATTTTTACAATTGCCAGATTATCAAAGGTTACACTCATTTAAATTCTCCCTTTACTAACAAAGAAAGAAAACAAAATGCCACAAGCTGCCTAAGCCTGCTGTCCTCCACTACACGCACTAGCTGAGGACTCTCATAAAATTCTTCATGTCTGCAAAAGGTGCAGTGAATTTGACAAAATTAATCTATCATACCCTTGCGCACACTTTCTGCATCCTTTCCTCTGTGAAAATTCAGAGAGCTCTTGCTCTATTAAATTCTGCTCTGTATAAAAACTCTCTTGCATCAGTACTCATTCAGCCCTCCATTCCTTCACTTTCCAGATATTCTTGGGTGGTTTGTTGTCAGGCACAGAGCTGGGTACATACGGCTGAATGTGTCTGCTGTTCCCATCCCTTTCCTATGATGCCGAAATAATCTTCTGAGTAGTGTCCCTTCCCCGTTTTGCTCCAGTCTTTCTCTCCACAGGCACACTGGAGCCCTTTGATAAAGCACTAACGTGACTATTTCCCTCCAGGGACTGCAGACATTGCCATTGTACAACTGAGTCTGACCCATAGAGCCTTTATTTTATTAATTCACTTTACAAATAGTTATTTAGTACCCAGTATATGGCAGGCATATTGTACAAGGTATTGGGAGATATAGCAGTGATGAAAATGAACAACGACATTTGCTCTCACAGTAGAGAAATAAATAAGTAAATAAACAAAGAGCACAAAAATAAATATATAGCTTTGAACTATCTAGTTAAGAAATAAACACTACTATAAGAGAACAAGAGAGGACATCCCACTTAGGTTGGTAGGAGGAGGCTGGGGGAGGTCTCTGGAGTCTGAAGGAGTGACAATCTGGGTAAAGCTCAGAGCATGAGTAGGAGGTGAGAAACCCTATGATGTGCTCAAGAAGGGCAGTGTGTTGAGAGCCTACTGCTCAAGGGAGAGAAGTGAAGGTGGACAGGAAGCTAGGGACCTGGCCATGTAATACCTTATAAGGTGGTAGTCCTCAGCCCTGATGTTCAGTGCCTGGGAGATTTTTTCAACTGCAGATGCCCTGTCCTTACCCCAGATCAATTCGTTTTGAATCTGATAGGGAGGAGCCTGAGCATGCATCAGTTTATAAAGCTCTCCAGGTGATTCAAATGTGCAAGCCAGTATTGAGAACACCTGCTGTTCAGTCTTCTAAATTGACCCAACCTCCCACTATGTTTCATCTCTATCTTGCCCATCTGTTCCCTAACACTATCCCATAGCATCCTCTCTTCCCGTTAAACACTAACCACTTTCATATCTCTTCATTTCTGCTTAACTAGTTTCCTCAGCCTAAAATTCAACCCCCCTCCCAATATCAGTTAGGGATGTTTTGGGCTGCAAGTAATTAAAACCCTGACTAGGAATAGCTTAAATAAACAGAGGCTTATGTTTCTCAAATTATGAGTGTCAAGGTAGGTGTCAGCTGGCATTGTTCAGAGGCTTAGTAATACCAGGGCCTGCAAATCAGCCTTCAGTGCAGGAAGAAGGGAAGAAAGATGAGCCTCAGGTCATTTTCATCAGGAAAACTAGAGTTTTCCTGGAACCACACTCTGGCTGACTTCCCCTTGAGTCTCCTTGGCCATATCTGCATGAGGAGCCTTCTCTACCTGCAGGGGGCAGATGGATATGAAATTATTCACTTAGATGGACCATGTCCCATCACCTAGAGCTTGGTGCTGGGGTTCTGTTAAATGGAATAAGGGGAGGTAGCTGTTGTTTAGACAACAGACACTGTCTTCCACACATGCTCATAATCTGCTCAATGAAACCCTACCATCCCTGAATAAATGAAAATTGTGGTTCAGGGAGAAAAAGTTACATACCCAAGCTAACTGGTGCTAGTGGTTAGGAGAGACCAAGCAGAAGGGTTCCTTGTTCACACAGTGTTTACACTCAGTTTTAAGTTGGAGGACTTTTTGTGAGTGATGAGTGGGGTTGGGACATGAGGATTCGGAGGCAAGGTCAGGGTACAGGTTTACATCTTTTGGCAAAACAACAAACTCTAGTGGTCTGACCGGACTCCTGGGTTTGTGTTCCATAAAATTAAAGGACTTCAGAGAAGTAGAACAGCAGGGAGGGGTATGGGAAGATCTCATGGATGACCCTAGAGGATATGGGATCTAATAGGTTTTCCTTGGTAGAAAGAAGGAGAAAGGACCCAGGCTGCAAAGAATACAACAACTCCCAGTCCCACTTTCAATACCTCCGTGAGTTTTGGAAGAGGATGAGAGTCTAGAAAGAGATGATACAAAGTTCTGCCAGGATCAGGGTTTAAAACTGCCCTCAATAATTTCAGCTTCCATTGTGATCAGTGTGTGTGTGTGTGTGTGTGTGTGTGTGTGTGTGTATCTATATCTATATCTATATCCTGGCTGGGAAGGGACCGCTTCCTCCAAATTGCTCTTTGAAGCACGTTCTTGTAAT
The DNA here is from genome assembly GCF_964270905.1 of Leucopleurus acutus. NCBI lineage: Eukaryota > Metazoa > Chordata > Mammalia > Artiodactyla > Delphinidae > Leucopleurus > Leucopleurus acutus. The sequence goes on from NC_139150.1 coordinate 16,748,383, forward strand.
TGAACCCTAGCCCCAGATGTCCCTGGCATTTTTTTTTTAAAGCAAAAATTTATTTTAAGCAATGTCCTTTCTGCCGTGGGTAGTGGAATAAACAATGGGCTCTCACCCCAGGGAAATGGGCATGGCTTGCTGCTCAGACATATGGGTGGTGAAATTAATCAAAGCCCTTCTGCTTTCAGCTGCTGACCCTAGACTCATGTGTGGAAACCCATACCATCATTACTATCATTATATGCATCATTTTCATTAAATCCTTATAAACTAAAGAGGTAGATTTCATTATCACACCTGTTTCTCAGATGAGGAAGTGGAGGCAAAGAGAGGTTAGGCGGGTCTTACTGGAGTGGTCAGGACCAGAATCTGGGCAGTCTGACTCCAGAGCCTGTGCTCTTAACTAGCATGCTACTTCCTGCCATAACCTATTATAGTATACTGCCTCCCAATTAGGAATGTCTTCCTCATACCCACTTGGAATCTGTCTTTTGGTACCCACTCTAAGCTTAAGACTATTAAAAGCCAACCATCCTACTCACTACGTAATCAGAGGCCACCAAAGTGAGCCACAGACAACTCATGAAAGTTTTAAGAACCAGTTGTCACCTCTCGTTTCTACCCCTTCTACTCACTTTCTCCCCATTCCCTTGTTTATCCCTCCTCTTGGCCTTTCCTCTGGCCCCATGCTTGCATCTAAAATTGGACTAAATTTGGCTTTCATTTTCTTTCCCCCCGCCCCGGGCTCCCAACCCCCCTGGCTTTCATTTTTTAATCCACTATACTTTTTTTTTTTTTTTTTTTTTGAGCTCAGCTTTTTATTGAACGTGTTACTAAAGAGGTTTAGTCAAAAAGACCAAAGCCCATGTCATCACCAGACTCTTCAGATTCTTCTTTCTTTGCTTCCACTTTCTTCTCCTCAGCTGGGGCAGCAGTGGTGGAGGAGGCAGGACCTCCTGCTGGTGTAGCACCAGCTGCTGGGGCAGGTCCACCTGCCCCCATGTTGCAGATGAGCCTCCTGATGTTGACAATGGCCAAAGCCTTTGCAAACAAGCCTGGCCAGAAAGGTTCAACATTTACATTGGCTGCTTTAATGAGAGCATTGATCTTATCCTCCGTGACCGTCACCTCATCGTCATGCAGGATGAGGGCCAAGCAGATACAGGCGAGCTCCGAGACGGAGGCCATGGTGTGGGCGAGCGCTAGGCAGGGACTGCCGGGCACGGTGGTAGTCACCGGATGAAGTGAGGGCCTCACCCCAACGTGGCCTTAGCTTCCTCGAAAGGACAGAACACCTTAGCCGCAGCTGAGGAAAAGCTAATCCACTATACTTTTAAAGGAAAAGAATTGTCTGACTTTCCCACTCCAAACTCAGATTGGACCTCCCAGATGCTTTGTAGTTTTATGGAGCTAGTTCAAACCCCCTTGACCCCAATTTCAGCGTCAACTGTGTCTGTTCCAACTCCTCAAAGAAAGGTGCCGTCGGCCTTCCAGTTTTCCTTTTGTTATTGTCGGTGTGTATCTTTTTTAAACTAGTGTTTGTTGAGTTCTTGCTTTGTACCAAGCACTGTGCTAAGCCCTTGCTCTGTTTTGTCTCACTTGATTCACCCCTAAACCCTGTGGGGTAAGTATTAGTATTATCTCTATTGTACAGACAAGATTCACTCACTTGCATAGGTTTGCACCCAAGCCCGTGTCTGGCTGACACCAAATTTCTCTCTTCTAGGGCTACACAAAACAAGCCCAAATCTTCCTTCATATGTCAACCTTTTAAATACTAGCCAACAATTCTTACATTTGCCTGAGTCTCCTTTAGCTTCAGCAACCGCAGGTCCGGCCTCACGCCTTCATCTCCTCATCATCCTTCTCTCTCCTCAGTGTGTCCAGCGTTCATCTGCTTTTGGAATTTGGTGTAGACCTGCATTCGCTACTCCAGGTGTGGCCTGATTAACATAACATGTACAGTTGGCCTGTCCCCTCCTTCATCCTTTATGGTCTGCTTCTGGCGATTAAATCATACATTCTTTCAACAGCCTCTAAGGCCCTAATCAGCAGAATGAATGAGTCCAGAGAGAAATTGCTACTGAGGGTGTCGACTGTTAGCTCTGGAAATGGATAAAGTGAATGAAAGTAGAGGAGAAACAAAGCCTGGTGAGGAAGACTGTTAGGAGGCTGGACTCTTGTGATGGGAGTTGGGGGTCATTGACTGCAGATGCATCGGTTCACATGTAACGTATTACCCCACATCCGGACACCAATGGTCAGCTCTTACCTGAAAATTCCCTGGTGAGAAGGCCACCTTGAGGCTATCTGATGTACTTAGTGTTCTGCTCAGCAGTTAGTGTTTTTGATGCTGGGCCTCCTTGGTCCTTGTGATCCTGTGACATAATGGAATCAAATTAAAGGCCCATTTACCAGCTTTATTGCCGATTATTTATAATACTCTGGTTCCACAGTGCTTCTTTATAGAGTGCTTAAACCGCCATTGCTGGATAGAGCTCGCCATAAATGCCTTCACATGCACGGCACATTATGTCCCATAGCCTCAGCAGAAAAAGGGAAAAGATTATTCTCAATTATTTCATATAGTCTATTTTATTGTTTTATTGTAATAAACCGCCATACCTTACACCACTTTAAAATCAATAGTTTGCATTAAACATAATGAAACATGGCCATTAATCTTGTTTAGCATTTCTGCTATTACTTTCTGGTAGTGAATCCGCAATATAGAAAAGGTAATAATTATTCACTTCCAATCAATAGGAACATTTTCAAATGCTCCTGTGTGTCCCACTGCTATTGCGTCGATGGGACTTGATGACAATGGGGGTGTAGATTTAAAGACCCCTGGTTGGCCTGAAGTTCTTCATGCCCTCCCTGCACCTGCTAGCACATTCCCTGACTCTCAGAGCATCCTTTTTAATTCCTTGAGACAATATGACAGAATGGTTAAAGACCTGGGCTTTGGAGTCAGACAGCCTAAGCTTAATTCCCAGTTCCAACACTCACCAGTACCATTTGAACAACTTTCGGCATGTTATTTAACCACTCACTGCCTCAGTCTCCCCATCTATGAAAAGGGAATGCGAACGTCTACCTTGCAGGTTTGTTGTAAATATTACATGCAAATTTACAGGACATGCTTATCACAGTGTCTGAATTGTGGTACGTGCACTAGAAATGATAACTGCCATTATTATGCCATGCACACTTGGCGTTGAGAATGGCCTGGTAGACAGCTGTTGTTTCCGAAGAGCTAGTAGCAAAGGCAGGTGAAATGGTGGGTGCTGTTTCTATCCTTTTGTTCGTTCCTTTCCAGCTGGCATAAGAAGATCCAGCTGTGCTTTTTGGTGGTACCCAGCATCTGGACTTGAAACCCTGACAGGAGAAATTGAGCCATCAATTTGGCTGTGATGCAAGAGGCCTTTTAACTCCCAACCCTTTGCTCTGCAGCAAAATCTCTGTGGAGACAGCACTAGACTGAATACATGGTTTTGTTGGTAAATACCCTTTGATCAACACTCAAGTCAAATATAACGAGTGGAGATGGTGAATCCTTAAGCTGTAATTGATGGCATGGCTTTTCCTATCCTGTTTAATTCAGCAACTGTTTATTGAACAGGTAGCATGTGCCAGGAGAAAGCCTAGGTGTTAAAGAGTAAAGAGATTCAAAGATTAATAAAGCATAATATTTGCTGTATAAATACTTCAAATCTAGGCAGACACACATGTCACCTAAATAACTTGAGTCCAAAGTACAGAAAGAAAGATTGATTCTACTGAGCAGGGAGAAGTGATTTCAGCTAAAGCACAAGTGAGTAGACCCTCATCAGGAAAACAGAGGAGAAAGAATATTCCAGAGAGAGAGAGAGAACAACAGAGGCAAATGTCAAAGGGGGACGAATGCACATCTCAATGTTGCTTTGTTAGAATAAAATCCTTCTAAATTCCCTGCTGCCTAAAATGCATCTCGTGGCTCCATAGTTTCTCAGCCTTAGTCCACTCACTATGTTATCCCACCTAACCTAGCTTCCTAACAAACACTACACCAAGGCCGTTTGTACATTTTGAACAACATGTCCTCTGTTTCATGCCTCTCTAAGCTTGCATTTTCTGTCTCTTGGACTCAGAATTAATTTATCTACCTGAAAAACTATTCTCCTGGAAGACTCAAGCTCAAATATCACCACCTCTATGCAGCCTTCCCCGATGCTCTCAGATAATATCACAGTATGTCACAACTCTTTGTCTGCATGTCTGTTGTCATGTTCCTTGAATGAATGAATGCACAAATGAATGAATGGATGGATGAATGGAATCATGTATAATGTATTCAGAAAATGGCAAGTCTGCAGAGATTGGGACCTAGCCCATTTGGGTACATAGTGAGCTGGGCTTATAGGACAGGCTAAGTAAGGAATTTCAAATTTATTTTATATAAGATTATGTGAATGACCAGAATCATCTCCTAAGAAGATTAACCTAACAGCAGCCTGTAGACAATTTTGGCAAGGGAGAAACTAGAGGCAGACATACAACTTAGATGATGAGATACCAAAATACAATAGTTTCAGCAGAAATGAAGAGAAGAAGAAAGTGGAGGATATGCTAGAGAAAGAACACAGAAGTTGGCCATGGATTGATTAGAAAAGGGAAGAAGAGTAAAGAGGCAGAGATGAACCTCATATTGCCCCTCTTATCACTGCAAACATTGTTGGGAAAAGATGTTCCTATACCATTCTCCTCCTTACCCCACCTTGCTTTAAGAAAAGTTACTAATCTGTTTAGGTCAGATTCCAGGACAGAGGTAGGAGAATGTACCCCAAGGTAGGGTCACTGAATTATGAACAAAATTGTCATGCTCTCTTCTAGTCTCTCCTTTCATTGCAGCCAGATCAATAAGTTAGCTCATCAAGTTTGCAACTTCCCCCTGTCTTTTCTGTCAAGAACACTAGGACCTTGGTACGCAAAGCATGATCCATGAGCCAGCAGCAGCAACAGCAGCAGAGAGCTTGGAGAAATACAGATTCTTGGGTCCCACTCCAGAGCTACTAAGTCAGAGTCTGCATTTTAACAAGATCCCAGGTAATCGGTATGCACGTGAAAGTTTGAGAAGTACTGCTCCAGGAAATTATCACTTCAGTGTCAGACAACTAGCTTAGAAGGTATGACTCTCAACCTGAGCTGCATGTTAGAATCAAATGGAGGATTTTTTTTTTATATACAGCAGGTTTTTATTAGCCATCCATTTTATACACATCAGTGTATACTGTCAATCCCAATCTCCCAATTCATCACACCACCACCCCCACACCCCTGCCACTTTCCCCCCTTTGTGTCCATACCTTTGTTCTCTACAACTGTGTCTCAACTTCTGCCCTGCAAACAGGTTCATCTGTTCATCACATATATGCGATAATATATGATATATGTTTTTCTCTTTCTGGCTTACTTCACTCTGTATGACAGTCTCTAGATCCATCCGGGTCTCAACAAATGACCCAATTTCATTCCTTTTTATGGCTGAGTAATATTCCATTGTATATACGTACCACATCTTTATCCATTCGTCTGTCGATGGGCATTTAGGTTGCTTCCATGACCTGGCTATTGTAAATAGTGCTGCAGTGAGCATTGGGGCGCATGTGTCTTTTAGAATTTTGGTTTCCTCTGGGTGTATGCCCAGTAGTGGGATTGCTGGGTCATATGGTAGTTTTATTTTTAGTTTTCTAAGGAACCTCCAAACCGTTCTCCATAGTGGCTGTATCAGTTTGCATTCCCACCAACAGTGCAAGAGGGTTCCCTTTTCTCCACACCCTCTTCAACATTTATTGTTTGTAGATTTTTCGATGATGGCCATTCTGACCAGTGTGAGGTGATACCTCATTGTAGTTTTCATTTGCATTTCTCTAACAATTAGTGATGTTGAGCAGCTTTTTATATGCTTCTTGGCCATCTGTATGTCTTCTTTGGAGACTATTTAGACCTATTTAGGTCTTCTGTCCATTTTTTGATTGGGTTGTTTGGTTTTTTTAATATTGAGCTGCATGAGCTGTTTATGTATTTTGGAGATTAATCCTTTGTCCATTGATTCTTTTGCAAATATTTTCTCCCATTCTGAGGGTTGTGTTTTGTCTTGTTGGTAGTTTCCTTTGCTTTGTAAAAGCTTTTAAGTTTCATTAGGTCCCATTTGTTTATTTTTGTTTTCAGTTCCATTACTCTAGGAGATGGATCAAAAAAGATCTTGCTGTGACTTATGTCAAAGAGCGTTCTTCCTATGTTTTCCTCTAAGAGTTTTATAGTGTCCGGTCTTACTCTTAGGTCTCTAATCCATTATGAGTTGATTTTTGTGTATGGTGTTATGGACTGTTCTAATTTTGTTCTTTTACATGTAGCTGTCCAGTTTTCCCAGCACCACTTATGGAAGAGACTGTCTTTTCTCCATTGTATATCCTTGCTTCCTTTGTCATAGATTAGTTGACCATAGGTGTGTGGGTTTATCTCTGGGCTTTCTATCTTGTTCCATTGATCTATGTTTCTGTTTTTGTGCCAGTAGCATATTGTCTTGATTACTGTAACTTTGTAGTATAGTCTGAAGTCAGGGAGTCTAATTCCTCCAGCTCTGTTTTCTTCCCTCAAGACTACTTTGGCTATACAGGGTCTTTTGTGTCTCCATACATATTTTAAGACTTTTTGTTCTGGTTCCATAAAAAATGCCATTGGTAATTTGACAGGGATTGCATTGAATCTGTAGATTGCTTTGGGTAGTATACTCGTTTTCACAATATTGATTCTTCCAATCCAAGTACATGGTATATCTCTCCATCTGTTTGGGTCATCTTTAATTTCTTTCATCAGTGTCTTATAGTTTTCTGCATACAGGTCTTTTGTCTCCCTAGGTAGGTTTATTCCTAGGTATTTTATTCTTTTTGTTGCAGTTGTAACTGGGAGTGTTTCCTTAATTTCTCTTTCAGATTTTTCATCATTAGTATATAGGAATGCAAGAGATTTCTGTGCATTAATTTTGTATCCTGCAACTTTACCAAATTCTCTAGTAGCTCTAGTAGTTTTCCGGTGGCATCTTTAGGATTCTCTATGTATAGTACCATATCATCTGAAAACAGTGACAGTTTTACTTCTTCTTTTCCAGTTTGTATTCCTTTTATTTCTTTTTCTTCTCTGATTGCTGTGGCTAGGACTTCCAAAACTATGTTGAATAATAGTGGTGAGAGTGGATATCCTTGTCTTGTTCCTGATCTTAGAGGAATTGCTTTCAGTTTTCCACCATTGAGAGTGATGTTTGCTGTGGGATTGTCATATATGGCCTTTATTATGATGAGGTAGTTTCCCTCTATGCCCACTAGCTGGAGAGTTTTTATCATAAATGGGTGTTGAATTTTGTCAAAACCTTTTTCTGCATTTATTGAGATGATCATATGATTTTTATTCTTCAGTTTCTTGATATGGTGTTTCACATTGATTGATTTGCATATATTGAAGAATCCTTGCACTCCTGGGATAAATCCCACTTGATCATGTTGTATGGCCCTTTTATTGTGTTGTTGGATTTTGTTTGCTAGTATTTTGTTGAGGATTTTTGTATCTATATTCATGAATGATATTGGTCTGTCATTTTCCTTTTTTGTAGTATCTTTGTCTGGTTTTGGTATCAGGGTGATGGTGGTCTCATAGAATGAGTTTGGGAGTGTTCCTTCCTCCGCAATTTTTTGGAAGAGTTTGAGAAGGATGGGTGTTAGCTCTTCTCTAAATATTTGATAGAATTCACCTGTGAAGACATCTGCTCCTGGACTTTTGTTTGTTGGAAGATTTTTTTAATTTTTTTTTTCTTTTTTTTTGCGGTACGTGGGCCTCTCACTGTTGCGGCCTCTCCCGTTGCAGAGCACAGGCTCTGGACGCACAGGCTCAGCGGCCATGGCTCACGGGCCCAGCCGCTCCACGGCATGTGGGATCTTCCCAGACTGGGGCACAAACCCGTGTCCCCTGCATCGGCAGGCGGACTCTCAACCACTGCGCCACCAGGGAAGCCCATGTTGGAAGATTTTTAATCACAGTTTCAATTTCATTACTTGTGATTGGTCTGTTCATATTTTCTATTTCTTCCTGGTTCAGTCTTGGAAGGTTATACCTTTCTAAGAATTTGCCAATTTCTTCCAGGTTGTCCGTATTATTGGCATAGAGTTGCTTGTAGTAGTCTCTTAGGATGCTTTGTATTTCTGCGTTGTCTGTTGTAACTTCTCCTTTTTCATTTCTAATTTTATTGATTTGAGTCCTCTCCCTCTTTTTCTTGATGAGTCCGGCTAATGGTTTATCAATTTTGTTTATCTTCTCAAAGCACCAGCTCTTAGTTTTATTGATCTTTGCTATTGTTTTCTTTGTTTCTATTTCATTTATTTCTGCTCTGATCTTTATGATTTCTTTTCTTCTGCTAACTTTGGGTTTTGTTTGTTCTTCTTTATCTAGTTCCTTTAGGTGTAAGGTTAGATTGTTTAGTTGAGATTTTTCTTGTTTCTTGAGGTAGGCTTGTATAGCTATAAACTTCCCTCTTAGAACTGCTTTTGCTGCATCCCATAGGTTTTGGATCATCGTGTTTTCATTGTCATTTGTCTGTAGGTATTTTTTGATTTCCTCTTCGATTTCTTCAGTGATCTCTTGGTTATTGAGTAACGTATTGTTTAGCCTCCATGTATTTGTGTTTTCTACATTTTTTTTCCCTGTAATTCATTTCTAATATCATAGCATTGTGGTCAGACAAGATGCTTGATATAATTTCAATTTTCTTAAAATTGCTGTGGCTTGATTTGTGACCCAAGATGTGATCTATCCTAGAGAATGTTCCATGCACACTTGAGAAGAAAGTGTAATCTGCTGTTTTTGGATGGAATGTCCTATAAATATCAATTAAATCTCTCTGGTCTCTTGTGTCATTTAAAGCTTGTGTTTCCTTATTACTTTTCTGTTTGGATGATCTGTCCATTGGTGTAAGTGAGGTATTAAAGCCCCCACTATTATTGTGTTACTGTCTATTTCCTCTTTTAGAGCTGTTAGCAGTCGCCTTATGTATTGAGGTGGTCCTACGTTGGGTGCATACATATTTATAATTGTTATATCTTCTTCTTGGATTGATCCCTTATCATTATGTAGTGTCCTTCCTTGTCTCTTGTAACATCCTTTATTTTAAAGTCTATTTTATCTGATATGAGTATTGCTACTCCAGCTTTCTTTTGATTTCCATTTGCATGGAACATCTTTATCCATCCCCTCACTTTCAGTCTGTATGTGTCTCTAGGTCTGAAGCGGGTCTCTTGTAGACAGCATATATATGGGTCTTGATTTTGTATCCATTCAGCACACCTGTGTCTTTTGGTTGGAGCATTTAATCCATTCACGTTTAAGGTAATTATCGATATGTATGTTCCTATGACCATTTTCTTAATTGTTTTGGGTTTGTTTTTGTAGGTCCTTTTCTTCTCTTTTGTTTCCCACTTAGAGAAGTTCATTTAGCATTTGTGGTAGAGCTGGTTTGGTGGTGCTGAATTCTCTTAGCGTTTGTTTGTCTGTAAAGCTTTTGATTTCTCCATCGAATCTGAATGAGATCCTTGCCGGGTAGAGTAATCTTGTTTGTAGGTTCTTCCCTTTCATCACTTTAAGTATATCATGCCACTCCCTCTGGCTTCTAGAGTTTCTGCTGAGAAATCAGCTGTTAACCTTATGGGAGTTCCCTTGTATGTTATTTGTCGTTTTTCCCTTGCTGCTTTCAATAATTTTTCTTTGTCTTTAAGTTTTGCCAGTTTGATTACTATGTGTCTTGGCGTGTTTTCCCTTGGTTTGTCCTGTATGGGGCTCTCTGTGCTTCCTGGACTTGGGTGGCTATTTCCTTCTCCATCTTAGGGAAGTTTTCGACTATAATCTCTTCGAATATTTTCTCTGGTCCTTTCTGTCTCTCTTCTTCTTCTGGGACCACTATAATGCGAATGTTGTTGTGTTTAATGTTGTCCCAGAGGTCTCTTAGGCTGTCTTCATTTCTTTTCATTCCTTTTTCTTTATTCTGTTCCCTGGCAGTGATTTCCACCATTCTGTCTTCCAGGTCACTTATCCGTTCTTCTGCCTCAGTTATTCTGCTATTGATTGCTTTCAGCGTAGTTTTCATTTCAGTTATTGTATTGTTCATCTCTGTTTGTTTTTTCTTTAACTCTTCTAAGTCTTTGTTAAACATTTCTTGCATCTTCTCCATCTTTGCCTCCATTCTTTTCCTGAGATCCTGGATCATCTTCACTATCATTCTTCTGAATTCTTTTTCTGGAAGGTTGCTTATCTCCACTTCATTTAGTTGTTTTTCTGGGGTTTTGTCTTGTTCCTTCATCTGGTACATAGCCCTCTGCCTTTTCATCTTGTCTCTCTTTCTGTGAATATGTTTTTTGTTCCACAGGCTGCAGGATTGTAGTTCTTGCTTCTGCTCCATATGGAGGACTTTTAAAAATCCCAATTCTCCAGTCTGCATCTCAGACCGATTAAATTAAAACCGTTGGAAGTAGAACCCAGCCTGCAGTGTTTTAAAAATCTCCCCAGGTGATTCCAATATGTGGCCAAGGTTTAAAAGCACTGGACTAAAGTTAAGATTCAGGCTGGACACAACAGGAGAAATCATCTCCTTTCCTCCTTCCTCATCCCCACTTAGCCCTTGCTTCTAAGCCAAGTGCTCCTGTCGGTTTAGCAAAGAGATCACGTTTGGTTTTCTGGCACAGGCACTGCCAAAATAAGGTGGAAGTTTGATTTCTCAATTTCCTGTCATTGTTTATGTGTTTATTGCCCTTAGAAATTCTTGCAAAGAAAAGAATAGGTGGTGTAAGGCAGTATTCAGGTCTTCTATGTGCCTCATAGGCAAACACCATTTAATAATGCTCCAACACTTAACTGTTATTAAGATGAAGCTGTACCTCCATGCTAGTGAGAATAGAAATGCCACCAACTAAAACAGAGGACACAGAACAGCTTAGATTAAGGAGAAAGCTTTAAACGGAGCATACTTTCCGTCTCCTCTTTCTATGAACACACATCAGATATTCTTCACTACTTATTCCACACAGTAGTTTTTACCCATTGAGCTCAGTGGTTTGCATTTCCCACCCTCCTCCTCAATATTGTACATAAAACTGTCTTACCAGAGGTTGATTTAGTCCATATTTCATACAAGGAATCAGTAATGGAAAAAAATCCAGAACATTAATTCTCAGTGATGATATCATCAAGAAAGGGAGGGAAATGTCATTTTACGGTGTTGGTTTTATTGTAATAATACAGGACAAGCATTTATCTGAGTGAGGGGCTACAGCTGCTGGATATAAACCACTGTAATAATGAAGGCCAGATTGAATTATCTTCAACCATGATTAAAGATCAAAGTTTTGTTTGTTTGTTTGTTTTTAATAAACCCAGTCTTGTTTTTCATTGTCAGAAATGGTTTAGGTTAAGTTAGTGGGCTAAATAGAGAGATGGAAAACTGAAGGCCTTTTCAACAAAGTGGCCAAGCAGGAAATATAGGAATGGCTAAATGGATTTGTGCGTGGGTAGCGAGGTGGGTTGGTGTATAGATAAAAGAAGACAGAACCTTTTGAAGGACAATAAGGGAACGTGATCTGGTCTCCCTTGCTGCCAGAAGTAGTATTTTCAAGAATAATCATAATGGTAATGTCAGCTATCACTTTGTGAATATCTACTATATGACAGGTACTGGATTAGATGCTCTAAAACATTTATTTGGCTCATTTGATTATCTGATTTTAATAATAAACTTGTAGAGCAGGTATTATCTCATTTTTAAAAGAAGGGATCTAAGATGTACAGATGTTAAGTAATTTGTTCAAGAAATATATGGGGCTAGAATTTATTTCTATCTTACTCTTAAAACATACAGCTCTTTTCACAGTACATTGTTCCCTCCAATTAATTTAATGATTCTTCATGTGGGAGTGGGAGTGGATGGATACTCTTACACATCGTTTTGTGAATGTGGGACACTCTCTTCAGAAAAAAAAAAAAAAAAAATGCATTTCCTCCCATGTACAAAATTTTATGAAATTTCAAGGAGTTTCCTGACCACCCAAATCCATATAGAGTTTCACATTAAGAAGCCCATCCCCCAAAACTTAAGTAATGAATAGAGGTGAGAAGGAAAGCAGACAAACAAGGAAAAGCAGTAGACAGTTTATGAGGCATTTCCTGGACTTGCTCTGTTTGGAGCGACCGTATTCTGGAGTTTGGTTCTCTTAAAATTGTCTTTTAAATTAACATGCAATATACATATATTTGCATAATTGCAAGTTAATTCTTAAAAAAAACACTATCACCCCAAACTCTCTGGGGGAAAAAAAAAAACACACACACACCCACTGCCACTTAGACTTCTGTGATGTAACGGTCATTGGCCATTAAAATGCACACCATGCTGTGGCTGTGAAGTGATCTGAGACATACCGGCATCAATACAGGTCATTTCCTGCCCATAGGATCATACTGTCATCACTCTCTTCGCTGTAATGGAGCATGCTTTATTACAGTGGAGTGGTTTTGTTTTTAATGGGTGCTCACTGAAAATAATACCTTTTAAAATGTGCTGGTGTCTAGTGTCCTGTACTTCTCTTGACTAATTTGAAATAATGCAGTGTTTCATGTACAATCAGTCTATAATGGCCCTGCCCATCATCAGCCCCAGGGCATTAACTTTCTCCGCTTTCAAGTGCATCCTTAACATGCACTCAGTGGTTTGTGACTTCTCTTCACCCATTCTGTTCTGCTCTACCCATTCTATGTAATTCTTTTTTCTTTAAGGATGTCTTGCATTTCTGATACCATCCGGATTAATTCGATCAATTTATATTGGAGAAAAATTTCACTTGATATGGACCCCGCAACCCTTATGAACAGCTGGAGGGAGGGGAGTGTTTTTAGTCACTATTGGGGATTTAAGCCATGATCAGTATAAACATAGGAAAAAGGAAAGTGTTAGCTTGGGATTTTGGAATTGCATTTTGTACTATTTGGGGATATTTTGATTAGTGACATTTGTCTGACTTTATATTATCAAAAGACATGCATGCATTCAACTGACATGTCAAGTTCCTGGTATGTGTTTGGTCCTGTGGAGCATGCTTGCATCAGAAGCCTTGGTGTATTCAAGTAAAATGAAGGGGAGCGCTAGATTAGAAGTCAAAGCACCTGAACTCCAAATTCCATCAACAACCACAGAGCAGAAAGGGCCGCCACTTACTAAACATTCACTAGGGATCTGGCAAGTGCTTTATAGAACCTATTTCATTTATTGCCAAAAACATACTCTCTTGTATCTTCCAAGATATTTAATATCTTATTTGTAAGGAAAGTATGGAATTGGCTACATTTGAAAGAAACAAGAAATTAGATCATAATATTTTAGAGCTAGAAAGGCTTTCGGAGATCATTCACCTGCATTTTCTTCTGTTGCCAAAATGGGTAGACTGAGGCCAAGAAGGGAAGTGACTTTCCCAGAGTCAAATACCCAGTCAGCCACAAAACTGGCACTAAAATCCAGGCCTCTGGAGTCTTAATCATGCATTGAATCATTCAATCACAGATGTATTGAGCACTTACTTGGGAGGCATTGAAGATACACATCTATTAGCAATGGGAAAGAAGCACATGGTATTTACATTAGACAGGGGGGGCCAGACATTCCATAACTACATAAATAATCACAATTATGGAAAAGTTATACACGGAGAAGTATTGCTCCAAAACTCTCAGGGTATAGGTGGGGAGCAGTATTCTTTTAACACCACAATGCCTTCAGGTGAACATTTCCCAAATTCTTTTTCACAGTTCATTACTTGTACATGATAATCTCAATAAAGGGCTCTGTGGTCCAATATGTTTGGAGATGCATGATACCAACCCCCTCTCCAGGAAACTCTTCGTGCATAGGCTCTGAGAAGTCCTTCATTTAAAAAATCTGCTCAACCTTTTTCAACACAGATCGTCCCTTTTGAGACATGCAGAATTCCATGTGATGCAGAGAAGTGAAGTGCCTTTCTGCTCTGTCCTAAGGCAGAAAAACCAATGGAAATGTCATAAACACACACAGTTCTAATTGCTAAGTCCTTCATTTCTTAGGGCAGTTAGCCATAATACTTCCTTCCATCACCATCATAAAGCCCCTCCTCTCCAACATCTACGAAAATGCATGTGTGTTTTATTCAAAACTTCTTCCAGCTCTTACTCTACCTTTTGGAAACTGCTGCTGATGGCCCCATCCATTTCATTGCCATTGGGAAGGAGAGATCCAAGATCACGGGTCTTCAGCTGACAAAAGTCATTCAGGGCCTCACAATAATAGGTCTTATCCTGACATTACTCTGTGCCACTCTCCTGGAACACAGAATCGTGAAGTCTTTTAAGGGGGAGAACCTTCAAGTTCACTTAGCATAACCGGCCCTGACCATAGTACAGAAAGTTAAACTGAGGCCCCTGATGTTAAATGACTTCCCTGTGGACCTCTGCCCTCTGTCAGCCCCAACCCTTGGACTGTCTCATGGGAAGTCATCCTTCCAATGTCAGTCAACATATCTTTTTCCCTGAAGTTTGTATTACATGCACCCCTTTTGTGCTCTCACAGTATTCTGTACTTTCTTAAATGTAATCTTTAGCCTGTAAGAAAACTGTGTGTTTATGGCTTATGTCCCTCCTAGAAACTCCCTGAGAAGAAGGTCCGTTATCTGTCATGTTCTTGTCATTCCCACAGAGCCTAGCACAGCATGTGGCCCTAGATTCATTTGACTCTCAACATTAATAGAATGAGTTGTAAAATGTCTAAGATCACTTAGTGAAGAATGGCTAAGACAAAAGTATTTTGATTCCATATTCAGTGTTCTTTTCAATAAACCTTGTTGTCCCTGACTCCTGTGTCCAGATATGAGGAAGGTCTAGGGGCAGAGATTTGCAGTTGAGGTGAGAGAACTTTCATTCTCAAGGAGGTTGATGTTCAATCTCAGCCAGGTTCAATCAAACCCTGCAAAAAACAGAAAGCAGAAACAAACTGGATTGAAAAGGGATCTGAGCCTAGGACATGTGTCTCATTCTAGCTAATCAGCATGATCTCCACACAATTATTATATGAACATATGACAAAATTCAGGCCAGCAAGAAGGGAGGAGCAGTTTGCAGAGAGTTTCTGGGCAAGGCTGACTGTACTTCTCAGAGAGCATCTGTAGATATGGGTGAGGAGACATATAGCCCTGGACCTTCTGATAGTCGGTTTATGGACAAGAAATGGGGTCAGCTTTAGGATGAAGTCAACATTGCAGAAGGCAAAGCAAATAAACAGGAAGAAACCAGGGCCTTGATGACACCATAGAGTCAGTGAATCAAACCAAACTGAAATCCACCCTACTTCTGAACTTCTAGCCAATATGATTTTCTGTTCCTCACAAAAAAAAAACATCTTCCCTTTTATATGCCAATTCTGTTCTATTCCTTGGCTCATGGCTCCCAAAGTAGTTCTATTTATGTTCAGAGACTTTTAAATGCTTGCTCAAGTACTATTTTTTTCAGTTTCTAGCCCTAATCCCAATTTCAGATGTGTCTGAACAAAATGCATCATGGTGGCATGGGCCAATGGCCATTCCATCCATTTTCATCTCTCTGATCCCTTTCTTACCTCCCCAGAGTCTCTCCCTTCTGCTTCAGTCAACACTAGATGTTCCTATGAACAGTAATTCATGTAAATAGATGCCCACTTTATTCACTTACTAAAATGTTTCTCTAATAAGTATCTGTCTCCCTGGGTTGAGCCCCCATGGATGTGTGAGACCTCTAAGCTCCAAGAACTTGGCTGGGAAAGAGGCCAAGTGAGAGAACATAACATTTTTAAAGAGTTCACTTAAGAACATGAACTTTAGTGTTACACAAATCATGATTTTCGTCTTGACCTTGCTACTTAGGTAACCCTGGATAAGTGGCTTCACCTTATGTTTCTCAGTTACCCTGTCTGTAAAATGGGTATTGTGATCTATACTGCAACTTTGTGACTATAAAATGAGCTAATGTAAATTAAGTGATTAGCTGAATTCCAGGCACATTAGAGATATCCAGTGAATGGTAGTTATGATGAACATCTTTCAAATGGTCCCTGCTCCTGGTATTCAAGTCCTTAGGTAATCCCCTCCCCTGGGTAACTTACTTCTCGCAAGTAGGATACAGCAAATATGATAGAATATCGCTTCTATGATTAAGTTATGAAAGGCTGTGACTTGCTGGACTCTCACTACTGCCTTCTCAGCTTGCACACTTTGATGAAGCTGACTGCCGTGGTGTGTTGGAGAAATCCATGTAGCAAGGAGCTGAGGGTGGTCTCAGGCCAACAGCTAGCAAGGAACTGAGACCTTCAACCCAACAGTCTCTGAAGAACCAAATCCTATCAACAACCAACAGGAGATTCTTCCCCCGTCAAGCCTTGAAATGAGACTACAGCCCCAGCCAAGAGCACGATTGTGCCCTGTGTGAGACTGAAGCAGGCACCCATCTGTCCATGTCCTGATTGCTGACCCACAGAGATTGTGAAATAATAAACATGTGTTGCTTTAAGCCACAAAGTTTGGGGATAAGTGGTTATGCAGCATAGATAATACAGTAACTGTCAGGCTATTACCACTGTCACTTCTGCTATTTCTGCTGCTGCTGCTGCTGCAACTGTTAACAGCAGAGAAAATAGTGAAAACCTAGCCCCAGGACTGCAGGACAGAATTGAAAAGTTAGCCATCCATAATCTCAGTACTTTTACCAAATCTTCTATTGGTCTTAAATGTATTCAACATTTCAACATTTGCTTTCTACTCCTTAATATATTCATGATTCTTTTTAAAAGTTTAAAAGTACCTACCAGTTAAAGTCATTAATTTCCCCTACCTCCGGTATTCAAATCAGATGGTCATTTTAGGCCCCTAGGCCTTATTCATTTCTAGGCATCCTTCACCCCTCACATGTTACCTGTCATTCACCTCAAGAAGATGCATCTTGGGGATGGTACCAACCTACACTTGAAAACTGGCTTTGGTAGCATCACCAGAGACTGAGCCTATTGCCTTCATCTATAAAATGAGGATAAGTTCCCCCATCCTCGGAGTGTTGTTTTGAGCCTACAGTGAGAGAATATTTATCAAGTGTCTGAGCAGTAGTATCAAGAAATGTATCTTTCATTTCAAATATCTCTTATGCACGAATCACAGTATCATGGAACATTATAGATCTTAATCTGCTCTAGGAAATGACACTGAGAAATAGCAAAACTATACCAAAAGTGAAAAAGGAAAATAAATGGCTTAAATTCACAAGAAACTTTTTTAGCTTATCCTGGCACTTCATTTCTTCAGGATTTTCAGGATTCCACAAACGTCTATGTGCATTTTTTTTCCCTCAGGGGGAAATATAGCAGACTCTTTCCTCCTCGGAGGGTCTGGGCTGGCCACACATTGGGATGTTTGAATAAAACCTGCCCATCCTTTGCTGGGATGTCATGGCCTCAGACTGCATGGCAGTAAAGGAAGATGGAGTAGGACATGGGGACATTGGCCTCAGTAAAGACAACTGACCAATGCATACAAAGCCCAGGGGCCTCTGGAAACTTAGACCATGGTCTGGCAGGTCTTAGGGTTCCAACTCAGTGGGCAGAATAAGTTCAGTTACTTGGGGGTTCCCAAATCCAGGTCAGCCTTCTATGCATGGTGTGACCATGATGAATATTCTTGTTTTCTGGAAAAAAGAGAATGGTAGGAGCTAGGCAGTATTATGTAACATGGTGCTTCTCTAATTTTACTACACAGACAAATCACCTGCACATCTTGTTAAAATGTAGCTTCTGGTTTAGTAGGACTGGAGTGGGCCTGAGACACTTGCACTCCTAAACTGCTTCCAGGATTACAGGTGATGCTGAGTCTCTGACCCACAGATGGCATTTTGAGCAGTGAGGGTATAGGGGGAAAGCAAAGGCTTCTGAGTCAAGCAAACAGGAGTCTGAGGTCTAGTTCAGCCAAGTTGGATGACCTCAGGCAAGTTACTTAACTCCTCTGAACCTATTTCCTCACCTGGACAATGATTTTGTTTATTTCCTAGGGTTGATGTGAGGATCAAAGGGAAAAAATCTGCTTGTAAATGCTCAGCAAAGTGTTTTAACAGGACAAGTTGCAGGGAGAGGGAGATTTCTACCACATTCCTCATGCTTCCATCTCTGCCAGCCTCTTGCAGAGTCAGTCTAATTGATCATCCCCAGGACATTTAATTAGCAATGTTCAGGGTTCCGTCCTGCTCCCAAGGGGTAAGAAAATCGGGGTACATTTTTGCCTCCTTGGAGGAAACAAGTCTGTGTGTCTGTGTGTCTACCCCATTTCATGTGTGCCTGTAACCAAGTGAGTAACTCCTGCTACAAGTTACTCCTCTGAAGACTCAGCCACCTCAGTTTTTAAAAAGGGGGTTAAACAGACCAGCCTAGGTTCTTAGCTTCATGCTGCAAGCAGGTTTTTACCAGAGCTCATCACTGGAGATTATTGGGTATTGGTTCAGCTGTTAATCCAGAAGAGTGTTGTCTTCCATATGGATATTTTCCCTTAGGTACGTGGTCATCTCAGTTGAGAGCCCCCAGGTTGTGTGAGCAGCAGACCAGTCTCTGAGCCTTTACTTAATTCCTGATGTAATACATTTCCATTTTTCAAAACCTCACCCTGCTCCCTTAATTGTAGCTGCCACCATTTCATCACCACCACTCTCTTGTTTTCATTATCATCATCATTATCGTCGTCATTGTCATCATCCCCAGCAAGACCCAAACTCATTTTGTTCAATTCTATTTGAAGTGAAATTACTCGAGTGTCTGCGTTGTGCTGTATGGTGGAGTTCTGTCCTCTGCATCTGTGCGTTGGATGGGCCAAGTCCATTTGAACGTTCTGCGTGCACTGGACATACCGGTACTGAAACTGTTCAACTCAGATTGAGACTTGAACCCACGGTCTTTTAATTGAGATCACACACCCGGTCTCAGGATTTAATGAAGCTCACATTCTTTTTTTTTATATAAATTTATTTATTTATTTTTGGCTGCGCTGGGTCTTCGTTGCTGCGCTGGGTCTTCGTTGCTGCGCGTGGGCTTTCTCTAGTTGCGTTGAGCCGGGGCTACTCTTTGTTGCGGTGCACGGGCTTCTCATTGCGGTGGCTTCTCTTTGTCACGGAGAACAGGCTCTAGGCATGCAGGCTTCAGTAGTTGTGGCATACGGACTCTAGAGCACAGGCTCAGTAGTTGTGGCACACGGCCTTAGTTGTTCCACAGCATGTGGGATCTTCCCGGACCAGAGATTGAACCCATGTCCCCTGCATTGGCAGGCAGGTTCTTAACCACTGCACCACCAGGGAAGTCCTGAAGCTCAGGTTCTTGATGTCTCATTGCAGAAAGAATTCAGTGAGAGACAAAGGGATAGGTAAGAAGTGGATTTATTTAGAGAGAAACACACTCCACAGACAGAGTGTGGGCCATCTCAGAAGGTGAGAAAGGCACCAGGGTATGGGGTTGCCAGTTTTTATAGGGGTGGGTAATTTCATAGGCTAATGAGTGGGAGGAGTATTCCAATTATTTCTGGGAAGGGGCGGGGATTTCCAGGAATTGGGCCACAGCCCACTTTTTGGCCTTTTATGGTTAGCCTCAGAGTTGTCATGGTTCTGGTGGCTGCGTTATTTAGATGCTAATGTATTACAATGAGTATATAATGAGGTCTGCTAGAAGTCGAATCTTCTGCCATCTTGGACTTAGTTGGTTCTAATCAGTTTTTTTCATGTCCTATGGCTATGTCATTCCTTTAAAGGTTGTGCCCTGCCCCCTTCCCTCCTGTTTCAGTACTAGGCAATGGGGATAAAGACATATCAAGAACTGCTTAACTCAGGGACTGGAGCAATGTTGCATCTCAAATGGAAATTTTCATCAGGGAATCCAGCTTCAGGAAACAATGAGGAAATATGAGGCTGAGGTGCACCTTCATCCTAGTGGCATCTCCCCTACCTTGGAGCTGGGGTGAGGGAGGGAGGAGAGTGCCAGCCACAGACGGAGGCAGCACCAGAAGATCTGCTCACACTACCAATGGGATTCTTATCTAGTTTGGACATTATCTGAAATTAAAATCATACCTGACATATGAGGCCCTGGAAGAAGTTCATCGTGCTTTCCCCACCTGAGATTATCTCTGTTTAGTTCCTGTGTGATAAGAAGGGCAGACAGAGGATTCTCAGTCCCCGCCACCTCCCCCCACCCCACCCCTTGCTTTTCTTTCTGGCAGCAAAATAGTCTTCCTCTAGGCCATGGCTTTTGGAGAAAATACTTCCGAGGGTGGCTCTCCTAGAAAGAAACTGAAGCAGCAGCTTTTGTTTGGAAGAGATCATGTCTGTGTCTGGCCCCAGAGTAGGTGTCCTTCTGTCCTGGTCCCTAAGCCTCACTCAGAGCTAGCATGATGCCTTACTCATGGTGGCTCTATTGGCACTGTGCTCATTATCTGCACCTATGTTTTCTTGTTCAATCTTGCAAAAGCCTATAATAGAGACAGAATTACTAAATTACTAGTCTCATTTTACAGTTGAGGATACTGCATCTCAAACGGTATGGGGGGTTTTTAAACACATACAAACTTGGATTCTAACCCATGTCCTTTGATCTGTCCCAATGTCCTTTTCTCTAGGACCAAATAGTGAATATTTTAGGCTTTGCAGGCCATGAGGTCTCTGTAGCAACTACTCACCTCTGTCTTTACAGCATGAAAACAGCCACAAATAAGGAACAAATGAATGAATATAGCTGTGTTCCAATAATGTCCCGCTGTGTTTATTTACAAAGCAGGCAGCCAGCCCAAGGGCAACAGTTTTGTGACCTCTGTTCTAGAATGCTCTCTGGACTCCCACCTCTGATACCTGGTGATAAGCCAGGCAAACAAACAAACATTAGTGGCCTCTGAGTTCCCATTCTGTCCAAAACATACCTTATGGCCCAGACCTGGTCCCAGGTCCTAAACCACATGGTGTGGCATTTCTTGTGTTGGATACAGCCCGCATCAATCATCGATCACTACGCCATACCCTTACACTGGGGCATGTCCATCATGGTAGAACACAGTCCACATATTCCTTACTTAGCTTCATGGTATGGTCCATCATTTAATTTTAGGACACCTTCTATAATATAAATAGAGACTCTGAAGTCCAGTGAGTTATAAATAGTGGATCCAATCTTCGAGCACGGTTTCAGAAAAATACAGACACACTTTTTTCTCCTGGGCAGTTTTCTTATCAACCCTCTGTAAAGGCAAAGAGCAAAATATTAAGTCGTGACTCAGGGACAGCATTTCTGCCATGGACTGAGATAATGTGACTCAGGTATTTCCTTTCCAGTGGAGACTGGAGAGGAATGGATAGTTAGCATGTCTATTAGACTTTCTCTGTCAAACATCAGATATCGTAAATGAGCCTCTGAGAAGCGCTGTTTCTCATTCGATTCACAATCAAATCCTCTAACAAGGACTTAGAATGCAGATAATCTCTAATGTGGATTAAAGGAAAGCCCATAGACGATGGCCACTATGTGATACAGAAAGGTAGAGACACCATCCTTCAAGAACACTTAAGAACTGATGGTTTAGTGGCTTCCCAAAAACAGAGCCAAACTACTTCAGTGCAAGTAAGAGCAGAACATCCCTCCTTCTTGGGATGTCTTGCCTTGGGGTTGGCAGAGACCATCCTCAATAGAAATTAGTGGGTGTTAGACTCAAAAAAGAATGACAATCTAAGAGTTGAACAGGAAGCCCAGTCAAGATGCAGAAGAAGCCTTGGGAAACTGCCTGGAATTAATTTTATTAGTTTTATTATTTATTTTATTTTATTGCTTATGCCCAATTTCAATGGTATGTACAAAAGTGGGCCTACTCGCCTAAAGGGCCACTAAAGAAAGAAAATGGATTTGTTTGGTTAATGATATAAACGTAATTAAGGCTCTTAATGAGTAAAAACCTACTTGTACTCAAGAAATGTTGGTGAAGGTAGAGCATCACAGCAGTATGTAAGGGTATCTTCACCAACATTTCTCTGAGAGACAATCCTAAGAATCAGAAATCCAGCCATCTCGTCACTCATTCACAGATTCATGCATGGATGTTTTTATTCATTTATGCATGTGAGGATTCATCTATTCCTGGATTAATTTGCATAGTAGCCTCCCAAGATATATTTGAATGCATAAGTACATTAATTCATTTATTTATCTGTGTACAACGTCATTTATTCATGCATCCATGCAACTTTGATTCACTCCTTCATTTGTGGGTTCTCAAAAGTATTCATCAATCTCTTCAACAAATTGCTGTTTAAAACTGACCATACCAAAAAAGCACTGAATTAATCTATGTATGGAATAAAGATGATTCCCTATCTTCATGGAAAGTACACTTAAGAGAGGAGGAAGAAACATGTGCATACAATGGCTAAATACTAGATCAATTTAAAAATGTGTTGCAAGTAAAGCATTGTGTAAGTTAAAAGCAGGGAGGATTTACTTCCATCTGGGGCAGAGATATGGTGGGTAGGAAGCATATTATTATTTAGGAGAAGTTAACCTTGAAGCTGAAGCATAACAAGTGGACAGAACTTGGACAGAATCAGTGAGGCCAAGGGAACAATGTGAGTGCATGCAGTGAGCTGAGAAAACACAATGGGGCCAGAGAAGAATGTGCTGGGGAGCGAGGGGAGGCTCTGTATGGCTGGAGTCCAGGGACTAGAGAAACACTGGACACTAACAGTGAAAGGCAAGAGAGAGTCAGGTCATCAAGGACCTTAAGCGCCAAGCTAAGGATTGGGGAGTTGATCCTGTAGGTGGCAGTGAGCTGCTGAAGGATTTTAGAGAGAAATTATACCATCAGAAATGGGCTTAAGGAGATTTCCTTTGGCTGTCATGCATAGAGAGGTGGGGAAAATAGCTAAGAAGTTATTAAGGAGAAACATATGGAGGACCAGACCTGGAGAAGAGAAGAGAAGATATGTAAGAAAGAGAGAAAGATTTGGAAGATGTTTTGATAGGACTTAGAAAACTGGTTATAGAAAGAAAGAGGGGAAGAATAGGTAGGTGTCTCTGAGGTTTCTAATCAGCAGTGCAGGAGATGGTAATGCCTTCTGGACATGATGAAGGATCAGAGAAAGGGGAGCTGGGATGGGAAGGAAGATGAGGAGATGAAGCTTGGCCTGGGTCTGCTGTGGTTCTCAGGAGGCTGGCCAACGCCCTTGAAAGCAGAGGGCGGTAACTCTGGACTCCGCATGAGCCAGCACACTGGAGAGCCCCTTCCTTCTCCCCACCTGCCCCACCAGCCTCAACTCCTCCCACCGCCGACTCTAAGAAATACAAGCTCCAGGAAGCCATCAAGAAAGGCTACTGGTTGGGCTTCCCTGGTGGCGCAGTGGTTGAGAGTCCGCCTGCCGAGGCGAGGGACGCGGGTTCATGCCCCGGTCCGGGAGGATCCTGCGTGCCACGGAGCGGCTGGGCCGGTGAGCCATGGCCGCTGGGCCTGCGCGTCCGGAGCCTGTGCTCCGCAACGGGAGAGGCCACAACAGTGAGAGGCCCGCGTACCGCAAAAAAAAAAAAAAAAAAAGAAAGGCTACTGGTTACTGGAGGGAGAAGCACAGGGCTGGGAGCAGGGAGGGGACAATTACCCACAAAGTGACTTATCAAGCTCGCCCATTTCTATTGCATCTTCTCAACCTTGGCCTGAGCTAATGAACCTCAGAGAGCAAAGCTGTCTTTTGTTTGTTTGTCATTTTGAGGTTTTCTGGTTGATTAAGATCTATGCCAGCAGAGGGTATAACATCACCAGCAATTCTTTGTTCGAGGATCACAGGACATTGTCATCCCCTCCTGACAAAATGCTGAACTTAATATAAAAATGCTGTCCCATCCACTTTAGAAGAGAGAAATTGTTAAAAGGATTTCTTTTCTTTCTCCTTTTTCCATTTGAATTGTTATTTTTTTCCTCCTCTTATCATTTTCTGCTTTGTTTCACACCCCCTGTAAATCAGGTTTCTTTTAAAAGCAAAAATTGAATTCCTAGGTACAGACAAAAACTACAAATGCATCTCACTCTGAGTGAGGCCAAGGGAAGGAAAAAAGAAAAGAAAAGAAACTCTTAGTTAGTGGGTAACACTTTGAGGTTAACTTTTCCTCATCAAACCCTGCTTTTTCTTTTTCCACGCACTGTTCTGTCACCCCCAGCAATGCTAACCCACATCCTTGAAACCCCTAACTCTTGCTGGAGAAAGACTGCAGCCTTCAGAGCTTCAGTCTTAGCGGGGAATGTAATTATCTAAACTGGCGTGGATCCAGAATTCAGCTTCGCCATGAAAAGGATTTCTTATGAAAGATTAAGTGGTAACACGTATGTCAACAGCGCTCCCAGCTCTGGAGTAATTCTGAGCAAACAAGAAAATGGCAACAGTTCTTGTTCCCCATCTGGAAACCCTCCCTGGGTCTCTTTCCACCCCAGGTGGCACAGAGCTCTTGATTTTGTTCAGGTGTCTTATCTTGGGAGCCAGGAGACAGGTGAAGGGGACAACGGGTTTATCCACAGTGAGCATTCAGGGAATGGGCGCCAGGGAAGCAGCTGGATGTAGGCAGCCCTCTGAGGCTGGCTGTTTTAGGAACGCTGCACAGGCCACCAGGTCGGCTTAGTCTGGGCCTCCGTCCTGTTTCCTGTAGCCCTGTGTCTTGGCTGGCATGGCAATACTGCCCTCTGCTGGAGAAGCACAGTCATCGCGCCCCACCCGGATCCGATGGCCGAGGACAATGGCTGGGAATATGGTGGGGAGAAGAAAGACTTGACAGCTAATCAACCTCTAGCGTCAGCTCTTATGTGGATAGTATGTCAAAAGTCCCCATCTCTGATGTCAGCCTTGACCCTGGGATGTAGAATTAGACAGACAGTTCTGCCAAGCCCTTGCTCTGTGACCCTGGGCATCTTACTTTCTGAGATTCAGAGCAAAGGGAAAGTCACCTGTATTATGGGGCTATGGTGAATATGAAATGAATAGTATCTCTTCTGCAAGGGCGGCCATACATCCTAGTTTTCCCAGGATGTAATTATTAATAGCACCCTTTTTCATTCCTTTTCGTTCATTCATTTGGATAGGCTGACAATGTAGCCAGCCTATCCAAAGCACAGGGCACACTGCCGGGTGTAGTAGCTACTCCAGGAATCCTCTTCTTTATTAGGCTGCTGGTTTTCTACTGTGAATGCTTATGTCCATTTGTAAAGGGGCAGGTGGCACAGTTTTCTTTTCCTTTCTTTCTATGGGACAAACTGGACACTAGCTTTCCTGCATTCAACTAAGAAAGCAGTACTGCCATGTTAGGAAAAATCAATGATGGAGGGGGTAGGAGACATAGAAAGACAAACCAGGCCAACAAATTCTGAGAATATTCTAAGAAAGCCCCTTCCACTCTGTCCCTGCCTCTTGAAGGGAGGGACCTTCTTCGCGGGACAGTGGCAAGGCCCAAATGCATCAATCAGTATGAAAACGCAGTGCTAGACAGCATCTTGTTTTCGGTGGCTACCAGCTATCCACAGTTTGAAAAATATCTAAAAGAAAAAGAAATGCAGGGCTTCCTGGTGGCGCAGTGGTTAAGAATCCGCCTGCCAGTTCAGGGGACACAGGTTCGAACCCTGGTCCGGGAAGATCCCACATGCCGTGGAGCAACTAAGCCCGTGCGCCACAACTACCGAGCCCACGCACCTAGATCCCGTGCTCCACAACAAGAGAAGGCACCGCACTGAGAAGCCTGCGCACCACAACGAAGAGTAGCCCCCGCTCGCCGCAACTAGAGAAAGCCCGTGCACAGCAATGAAGACCCAACGCAGCCAAAAATAAATAAATAAAATAAATAATTTTTTTTAAAAAAAGAAATGCAAAATTGCAGCATGTGTAGGCCTATAGCTGTCTAATATGCATTTATTTCTTCCAAGCCTGAGAGATGTGGGGAATTATTGAAATGTCTACCGCTGTGATAGCTCAGATCAGCAACAGTGGTCAAATTTTGTTGCATCAACATCCCTGATAGGAAGCTGGCACCAATGCCAGGGTAGCAGCTGATCTGCTTGTCTATTTACATAAATTTGCACTGGTGTGATGTTAAAAAATAAATGCTGATATTAAGGGAAGTAGTTTTCCCCCAGACTAAGTCATCTCAACAGCAGAGCAGTGAAGAGCACAGGCTCTGGAATCTAGCTGTTGCCTTCAATTTGTGTGACCTTGAATGAGTCATGACCTTGTTTTACTGTGTTGTCTTATCTATAAATGGGAATAATAAGAACACCACCTACTAGAGAGGGTTGGTACAAAGATTGAGTTAATGTATATGAGGGACTTAGAGCGTTGCCTGGCCTATGAACGCTCAGATATTAGCTACTATTATTATCCCGCAGCCTGTCTTGTCTCCCACCACTAAGCTGTGTAACATGACCTCTGCTTTCTTCCTTCTGTAAATCATAAAAGTTGGAAATCTGGAGCTGGGAGGGATCTCAGAACATCTAATCAGTCACTTTCAAACTTTTATTTTATTCCTTTTAAAATAACTGTGGAACACTTTTTGAAAATGAAAGCTTATATGGAAACCCAGCAGGGGGGCCGTGTAGAATTGTGGTTAAGAAAATGGGCTTTGCCGACAGACAGGTCTGATTTCCAGCCCTGGCAAACTGCCTATTAGCCCTGTGACTCAGGGCAAATGATTTACCTTGGCTTTAAGCCTCCGTTTCATAAAGTATAAAATAGCAATAGTAATTGTAAATATTTCATAAGGTTGTTATGAAGCTAAATGACTTCATACGTATTGAGTGTTTAGTGCAATGCCTGGCACATAAGGAACCAATAATTATGTTAACTCTTGAGATTTTAATATGTGAGATAGATGCAAGCAGAGCCACTCCAGGTGAAGCCAGGCAGAGAACCAGAACCACATGGCGGGCTCCAAGGGAAGCCCTATGACTCTGCAGAACACAATTTAAAAGCTCCTGATTTAAGCCAACATCTGGAAACTAAGTTCCAGAAAGCCCCCAGCCCCTGACCACACCTAACATTAAGCTTCCATCAGTAGATTTTCCCACCCCTAGCCAGGGTTCTAACTCTGCCACTGTCACTTACTGGCTGTATGATTGTCCGTCTTTCCCCTTGGCCGTAAATCCACAGCCCTGAGACTGTGGATTTGGTTTAAACACTTTTTTCCAGGTCCGATTAAGCTGAGCAAAAGTGTGTGGCATCCCCTGGAATTGGCTTCCAATGAGGTGAAAGTGTCCTGAACTTGCACTTCTAACATCTCCTGCTCCTTCCTGAGCCTTCGACAGCTCACTGCCGGAGGGGGAATGAGTCATTTTGTTAAAAATAAAAAAAAAAAAAAAAAAAAAACACTACCATCTTCCCTCCCATGGCTTTGTTCACGATCACTGCAGGCTGGCACCGATATGCCTTCCAAGCAGCTAGGCGCAGCCAGTGGGCAGCCCAGGAAGCTGGCCTACCCGAAACCGCAGCTTTGTCATCACTTTGCTGAATCTCAGGGGTCCACCTTGGCTGGCTTGTGGGTAGTGTGGGACCATGAATGACAGTAACGTGGGATGGGAGGGATGGCCAGGTTCCAGAAGAGAAGGGCAGTGCTGGACTCAGGAGTCATCTAGTTAGGGGACAAACGGTAAACTTCATAGCCCACAGAGAGCTGGTCCAATCTCTTCATTTTGCTGAGACCTAGGAATGGAGAGTAATAAGACGACTTAGCTGAGAGTGGAAAAGTAAGACAAGTACTCAGGGCTTCTGTCTATAATAATTATAACTACTGCTGCTACTAGTGCCCTTACTTCTGCCTGCTGTTTCCAGCGCTAGGCTAAATACTTTTTATCAATTGCCTCATTCAGTCCTCAATCCCGTGAGGGAGGAACTATCATTATTCTCATTATATAGATGAGAAAACTGAAGGTTTGAGAGGTTAAGTTCCTTGCCTGTGCTGCACCAGCTAGTACATGATGAAGAAGTGTATGAAGTAAGTTAATTTTTCAGAGCTTGGATTCCCAAGCACTGAATCATCAGCGTGTGGGTAGTGGGAAGCGTGTTCCTTTGCCTGTGTGTGTGTGTGTTGAAAGAGCAGGGACCGTGTTTTGTTCGTTGTTGAATCCTCAGTGTTCATCACAGTGCCTGAACAAGAACAGGCACCCTGTAAATATGCTGAGTTCATACGTGAAGAGCATGATGGTTTGTTCCTTTGGAGCCTGGGTTTTTTTCCCCCCTCTAATTGAGGATGTTAGTGACTGCTATACAAACTTTGGTCAGAAGAACTTCCTCTGGCCATTTTGGGTATCATCTCTCTTCTCTACCCATCAGACATCTGACTTATGCTCAGGCTTGTGAGAGGCAATGCATGTTAGGGCTGAACTGGAAGTTAATGAAGCCATGACAATAGTCTCGGTTCCACTGTGTGACTTTGGAGAAGTCACTCATCTTCTCTGAATCTCGATTCACTCAGCTGGAAGGAAACCGGATGGTTTCCAAGGACCTCATGCAACAAGAGCCTCATCTAGTCAGGGTGTAGAGTGAGGTTTCTCAACTCAGCACGACGGGCATTTTGAGCTGGATCATTCTCTGTCGTGGGGACCTGTCCCGTGCATTTCAAGAAGCTTAGCAACATCCTTGGCCTCTACCCACCAGATGCCAGTAGCTCTTCCCCAGCCAGACATTGCTAAGTGTCTCCCAGGGTGAGAAGAAGCAAAACCCCTGGTGTGAAGTAACTCAGGCTCTGCCCTGGCTTTGACATCACCTATCTCAGTGTCCTTCGGGGAGTCCCTTGTCCTCTCTGGGCCTGACCCCTCACCTACAAAAAGAGAGTATTGTCCTATTTCTCCAGATGATGGAGCCATGTATGTGCTCCAGCTGTGATCCCCTCCTACCTGCACTGTGGGTGGAGGTAACAATCAGCTGAGAGAATTTGGTACTAAGTGCTTTGATGCAGGCATGGGACTACCAGAATCCATTGCGTAGAGAGAGAATTATGTTAGCTGGGTTTATGAAACCTCACAATCGTGTTTGCAACACAAGGAAAATCATGTCAGCCCCATTTCAAACCTTCCACCAGCCTCTGATGCCCACACTCCAAGATCCTATCATATTCCGGTTTTTCATGATCTGACTCCTAACTCCCCAGTTCTTCCCCTACTCTTGTGCCATCTTTTTACTTTGAAAAGCTGCTACCTCTGACAGGAATACCCTTCTCTCTATCGTGCATGATAAACTTTAGATTCATCAATCCAAATCTGAGCTGAGATATCACCTCCTCCAGGAAGTCTTCCCAAAACCCCTGTGTATATATTTAACCTCTAGGCCTTTCTCATATGACATAGTGGCTGCCACACATGAGACTCAGATATGCAGCATCACTTCTGTAAGCTTCAGTGTTTTCACCTGTATAATTGGTTCTGTTTCTCTGAAGAACACTGGCTGATGTAAGATATTCATCATCATCATCATCATCACTACTGTTCACACACCATTTGGTCAGACACGTATGCCAGAAGCTGTGCTGGGCTCCAGGTTTATAAGAATCAGACGCCATTTCTCAGTGCGAATCAGAGGGCTTGGTTATGCCTTTTCTGCTGTGACCACAAGCTTCTCTTAGGATGTGAGGATATTATGCCACCTCCCTCTGAGGGATCTGCTGAGTTTCTCCAGTGAGGTAAGAGGTGTAGGAGCCCCTTTTAATGTCAGGTGTCACCCCACCCTCGTTAGGGGTTATTATTTTGGAATCAGGGAGAATTCATCAGTTCTGCAGATGCTAAGCATTCCGGAAGCAGGATTTTGTCTTTGTCCCCTGCTGTATGCTCCGTGTCCCAAGCCGGCCTTGCTGAATAAATAAATGAAAGGCCTTACTCTTCTGGTCTCTGGCTCAGAAAGCCAGGATAACTGTTATCCATGGGCATATTGAATACATAGATAAACATCCCATCATACAAGGAAATCCAAACCTATCCAAACATGGGAATGATTTTCTATGAAATCTGGAGCAATCGTTTTCAGATTCCCTTTGAGGAACAGGTCACCCTGTCTCTTCTTCTACTCCCTCTTTTTCTAACTTTTCTTGAAAAACCCTAAGCCTGGAGAATACAATTTGAAGAGAGTTGGCCATAAATATTTTGAGTAAAATTTGGTGTTGGAAGAGCACTGGGCAAGGAGTCTGAAGTTTCAGCTTAGCCTTCTTTCTGCCTCTGACTCACTGTACTCAGAGACATCTGACACGTCCCTTCTCTGTGCCTCAGTTTTCCCATCTCTAAAGTGGGCAAGATGGAATATCTTTGAGTGGTCCAATCAGATGTACTAATCTATGAACAAAGGAGGCACTCAATTAATCAACCTATTTCTTCCCCCTTTTGCAATATCCCTTTCATATTCATTTTTGTCTCGTCTGTTTCTTCTTGAAGAGAGCAAGGGCCCAAGGGGGACCCAGTAGAATGTATCCAGCTGATGGAGCTTCAGCTGCAGCACCTGAGCACCTTGATGGGGTTACTGTGGCAACCTGAGCTCTCAAATGGTGAAATTAGGTATCTGCATGACCTGATCAGAAATGACATGGAGAAAAGAAAAGAGCCATAGTTGTGACAGCAGCTGGGACCCCATGTTTGGCTCCAGCAGCATGGAGGCACAGTGCCGGGGGCCGTGTCCCAGCGGTTAAAAGAAATAGCATCTATTTGCCAACTAATTACAGAATATCATTCACACATTATCCGGCCAGAACCTGCTCTCTGGTCCTCACAGGGCCCTGACTGATAACAGTCTGTTTTTTCCTCTTTTCATGACCCCACTAGTATCAGATGAACATCTTATAATTTTCTTGGCGTAAGCTTGGCTATGGTGGGACTTGCTTTCTCATGATGCTCTTTTCTGCTGCAAAAATGTACACATCTCCTCTTTGCCTGATGTTCTGACTCAAATTTTTCAACTTGCTTTTTCTTGCATCCTGCCTGATGTCAGGGAGCTAGAACAACCTAACTTCAAATCTTGCTTCTGCCATTTCTTCCTGGAGTAATCTTTGAGAACTTCTCTGAGTCTTGGTTTTCATGTCCACTATGCCTTCTCAGTCAAGTTCCCAGGTTTATGAGATTATGAAACTATTCTACGCATTTTAAAGTGTGTTACAAAGTGTAAAAATATCACACATGTTAATGTTTGTGTAGTCTCAATGGCTATTTACATTTACAAACCTTTTCACTTCACTAATTATTTCCCATATTGGGTGTAAAGGAAGTCTAGTTCTATGAAATGATAATAAATGTGCTCTAGGGGGGAAAAAATTTAAAGCATTCACAGAATAAATAAAATTGAATTTTAATTATGCACATTTCTTTGTGCAGACCTCCTCAGTGCCTTTATGCTAGAAATGTTATCTGACCCACAGAAGCTTTTGTTTTCCCTCAGGAATCACTTATTACCATATCCTAGAACTAGTTTAGCAGAAAATAAAATTTGAGAATTACTGAACTACACTCTACCTTCTGTTAAGAAAAGTACACTATAACAACTGCTTTAAAACTAGAAAAATTAATTCAGGAAAATCTAAGAGAGTAAGACAGAGAAATTAGGTCACTTCATTTTTTTCTAGGCTCTGTAATTGTTTTTCTTTGTATGTTTCTTTTTCTTCTTCTCTCTCTGTCTCTCTCTCTCTGCACCCTCCTCCCCTGCTTGCCTTCTTTTTAAAATCACTTTGTAACTTGCCATAAATACAAATTCTCATGCCCCTCCCCAGATCTACCATATCAGAAACTCTTGAGTGGATCTCAGCAAAAAGTGATTCTGATGGACACTAAAGTTTTCACTTTAAATCACAGATTTAGTTACTTATTAATAGTGCTGTCTTTCAATTCCAGATGTCCCAACTTGGACTATAAATTATATGATCACCTTAAATATGGCTGTTTTAGTCATCCTGTGTTAGCTAAATTTTTTTTTTTTTTTTTTTTTTTTTTTTTTGCGGTACGTGGGCCTCTCACTGTTGTGGCCTCTCCCGTTGCGGAGCACAGGCTCCGGACGCGCAGGCTCAGCAGCCATGGCTCACGGGCCCGGCCTCTCCACGGCACGTGGGATCCTCCCAGACCGGGGCACGAACCCATGTCCCCTGCATTGGCAGGCGGACTTTCAACCACTGCGCCACCAGGGAAGCCCTAAAATATTTTGATAATAATTTCATTCCTTTTGGTAGACAGCAGTTGCACACACACATGTGTGGACACACACACACACACACACACACACACACACACACACACACAGCTGTACAGTCCAGCCTCCTCCCCTGGATGCACTGGACGAATAAACATTCCAGCTACTGAAGAATTAATGCCGAGCACAGCAGATCCTTGTTCTGACACCCTGGACCAAGTCCTTTCTGAAGGATCAGTGCCTTACTACGACAATTAAATGATAATTGTGTCAAGCACTTAGCACAGTATACAGGAAGAATTCAACAAATAGCAGCTATTTATACTTATTTTCTACCTTTTCGAACACCTTCGTCTATGTCAGAAACTGTAGTAGGCTCTGGGCATTAAAAGATGAAGCAGAGAGACGTGACCCTCCCCCGAGCCCCAGACCTTACGATCTAATTGGAAATACTGACTGCAAACAACTGTGATCCGAGGTGACAAGGGCTGTGGCTGGACAAGCAGGAGTGGTGGCAGCAGAGAGGAGGGGGTCCATCCACCCAGCCTGGGCAGTGCTGGGCAGGAGCGGGGGAGGGGAAATAGACATCCCCTGGGCAAAGCAAGAGTACGTGGAGAAATCCAGGAGATGAGAAGGAGCATGGCTACTTGTGGGCACTGTATGCAGCTCAGATTGGCTGGACTTCATAGTCATGCTGGGGAGAAAATGGGGAATAATGATAATGATGAGAGATGAGTCTGAAGATGTTGGCAGGGACCTAATCATTATCAAGAGATTTTGGAGCCGTGTTGGAAAGTTTGAAAATTGTTTTGAAGGCAGTGGGGAGCCGTGAATGGTGTTCAGCAGGGGAGTAGCGTGTTTCGTATTTTTTGAACCTCACTGTGGATGTTGTGTGGGATACACATGACTGAATGAGAGATGATGAGCGCTAACTACACCCCATCGTAATTGGTGGTGTCCTGGATGAGGAAAGCGGAGTGGGCATGGAAAGATGTATCTACAACCACGTTTACTGAATTTTGCTTCCGAGTTATGAAATAGCATATTCATTGTTTTCTCTCTCATCATACATCATTAAGTTTTGTTTTAGAAAGTAGAATGATAGCAGTATTATGTGTGCATTTGGATCCCTAAAGGAGCTCTTGTTTTGATTGTTCTTGCTACCTTTATTGTCCAGACCTTAAGCCTCAGTGTAGACCTCTATCTAATGGAACATTTATTAGTCCATCTAAATATCTAATATCTATATATTACTTCTAATAAAATTACTGTGATATTGTGATTTATAAGAAATATATATTTGGTCATTTGAAATAAGGTCAAATTTGGTCAAATGACCAAATATATGTTTCCCATCTATGTTTTGTCTCAACCCATAGTTCCTGGCTCAGAGCTCCCAAAACCCTTGCAATTTCCTGAGTGATACATAAGAGCAGTGGGAACATCTTCTGTTATAATAATTTCTCTGTAGTCCTGAGTAAAGGCAAAAGGGTTGTCTTGTTATTCAAAACAAGCTCCTTTCCACCAAAACTGGGTTTATATTAATGAAGGTGACTTTTGGAAAGCACCTAAAGATGGGGGCTAGTTGCCAGGGGAACAAACCAGGCATAGAGGGTTGGAACTTTCAGTTTCACCCCTTGATTTCCACGAAAGGGAGAGAGGCTGGAGGTTGAATCAATCACCAATGACCAATTATCTAATCAGTCATGCCTATTAATGAAGCCTCCATAAAAACCCAAAAGGATGGTGTTTGGAGAGACTCTGGGTTGGTGAATACATGGAGATCTGGAGAGAGTGGAGTGCCTGGAGAGGGCATGGAAGCTCCACACCCTTTCCCCATACCTTGCTCTATGCATCTTTTACATCTGGATGTTCCTGAGTTATAGCCTTTTTTTTTTTTTGCGGTACACGGGACTCTCACTGTTGAGGCCTCTCCCGTTGCGGAGCACAGGCTCCAGACGCGCAAGCTCAGCGGCCATGGCTCACGGGCCCAGCCGCTCCGCGGCATGTGGGATCTTCCCAGACCGGGGCACGAACCCGCGTCCCCTGCATCGGCAGGCGGACTCTCAACCACTGCACCACGAGGGAAGCCCCTGAGTTATATCCTTTTATAATAAGCTGGCAGTCTAGTAAGTAAAATGTTTTTCTGAGTCCTGTGAGCCGATCTAGTGAATTAATCCAACCCAAGTTCGGGGTCACTGGAACATCTGATTTATAGCCAGTCGCTCAAAAGCACAAGTGACAACCTGGACTTGCAATTGGCATCTAAAGTGAAGGGCAGTCTTGTGGAACTGAGCCCTTAACCTGTGGAGTCTGGTGCTATCTCCAGGAAGATGTGCTAGAACTAAGCTGAATCGTAGGGCACACGGCTGGTATCCAAGTGTTGCCTGTCGGTGTGGTCAAATCACCTACCCCACCCACAAATACACACACTGGAATTCGGGACCAGAATCTTAGTTATTGTCTTCTCATTTGATCTGCAGTGTAGATCTGTGACCTAGGCCAGGTGAAATTGGAAGTTGAGACCATGAGAGGGTTGGCCACGTTCATACAGATGGCCAGGTGCCTGGTCTTCTGTCTCCAAATCCCATGCTCTTCCACATCATCACTCTGCTTCCCACTCACATATCAGCGTGTCAGGAGGACTTCGGGAGAGCCAGCATTTGAGAGCTGGAAACTTCTGTGAAGGTTCAAAACCAGTTGCTGTGTTCTGCCCACATGTGTCCTACCTGGGCTCAGGACAAGAGATGACAGAAAGGAAAAGGATGAAGAAGGAAGAGGGAGGGAGAGGGAGAAGGAATGTGTCACCTTCTAATCCTGCAAGAGCAGCAAAGGTGGCACTAGAGGACATTTTCCACCAGACCTATAGCTCCTGAGCAATCTTAGAGCTGCACCAAAATGCCCCAGACTCAGCAACAAATGTTCTTCTGAAGGTAGATCCCGGGCAGAGATAACCACTGGCACATTAGGAAGAGCACTAGGCTGAGCCTCAATTCTGCCACTTACTAGCCAGGCAACCTCCCCCTCTCTGAGCCTCAGTTTCCCCATCTGTAAATGAGGACATTAATGATACCTGTCTCCCAGGGTTATAGTGAGGGTTATTTCTTGTTCATTTTTCTATTGAAGTATAGTAGATTTACACTATTGTATTAGTTTCAGATGTATGGAATATATGTATGTGGTATACAGATATATACCACATCTTCTTTATCCATTCATCTGTCAGTGGACATTTAGGTCCGCTTCCATGTCTTGGCTATTGTGAATAGTCCCACTATGAACGTTGGGGTGCATGTATCTTTTTGAATTAGAGGTTTTTCTGGATATATGCCCAGGAGTGGGATGGCTGGATCATATGGAAATTCTATTTTTAGTTTTGTAAGTAACCTCCATACTGTTTTCTATAGTGGCTGCACCAACTTACATTTCCTATGATGAGGATTATTGAGAGGATTAAATGTAGTAATGCCTGGCATGCTCTTCCCCCCAAATAGCTGCATAGTTCCCTGACACAGGTCAGGCCTTCACTGAGATGCCTCCTCTCTGAGAGGCCTTTCCTATCCGTCCCATTTAAAATTGCAGCACTTCTCCCTCTTGGTCCTTCCTATCTCTCTTCTGGCTTTACTGTTCCTCACAGAAC
Source organism: Leucopleurus acutus (assembly GCF_964270905.1). NCBI lineage: Eukaryota > Metazoa > Chordata > Mammalia > Artiodactyla > Delphinidae > Leucopleurus > Leucopleurus acutus. The sequence goes on from NC_139150.1 coordinate 16,784,306, forward strand.
ATATCCATTGTTGGACAGTGGATAGCAATGAGCGTACCTCCATCTAACAAAGTAAATATTCTACTTATTTATTCATTTTGTCTCCACCCTTCACAGGAAAGCAAGTATGTTTTTTCTCTTCTGTTTATCACTTTATCACTAGTTCCTAAAAGGATGCCTAGTGAAAAATCGGCATGCAATAGGAACTAGATGAATGAAGGATGAATGAGTAAACAAATAAGTGAAAATATTTCATTTGTCGGCTTTCCATTTCCAGACCTGTGTTATGCTCTTAGAGTTTCCAGTAAGCCAAATTTGTTTCTTAATACGTAATCCATGAATATGGTCTCACACAAAAGAAGTAATCATTACAAGAAAACAAAATAAAAATACACAAATAGGGGCTTCCCTGGTGGCGCAATGGTTCAGAGTCCGCCTGCCAATGCAGGGGACATGGATTCGTGCCCTGGTCCGGGAAGATCCCACATGCCGCAAAGCGGCTGGGCCCGTAAGCCATGGCCGCTGAGCCTGCGCGTCCGGAGCCTGTGCTCCACAACGTGGGGGCCACAGCAGTGAGAGGCCCGCGTACCGCAAAAAAAAAAAAGCCTTTCTCTAATGGCCCATGGTTTTGCTCTGCCACCATCTCCCTAGCTCATCACTGTCTCTGCAGTTCTCTATGGAATAAGGTGCAGGGTATCCCCTGTCCCTCATCCCTGAGGTCAGTTCTACTTGTGAGTCGCCACAGCCTCCTTTGAGTTTCCTACTTTACCACTATTTGATTCCTTGCTCCTCTGCACCAAGAAATGAATCACTTCCCACTAAGTGGGGATCTTAGAAGGTGGGGAGAGGATAACTTCAAGCATTCTTTAAAATCAACAGATACCCAAGGAAGCCAAGCAGGGGAAGCAACTGCTGCTATTTTTGCTAATTTGCTGAATTTTAAAACCAGTTGTTCAACTTCTTTAAGTCTCCAGTTTCTCATATATTAAATGACAGTAGCTCCCAGCTTACTACCTCATGTGTCTGAAGTCTAGTATTTTGGGAGAGTCTACATAATCATAACGAGTTCTAACAATCTCTCACACTTACAGAGTGATTTACAGCTCACCAAGTACTTGTTGAAGAGGGATATTTCCTAGACTCAAAAATTTCAGAGGTGACCCTTACAGATGAACATATCCAGTGGTTCCCCAACTCTGCTTACACTCCCTGGCAAGAAGAGCCCAAAGGTATAATGGCAGCCCGTGAACTCTTCAATATTTCAAAAATGCTAACGGGAATCATACATTTCCGCAATAAAATCAAACTTTAATTGCTTTTGGTGGGGATTATATCAACTAAAATTGGTACTTATTGGAAAACTAATTATCCCTTAATAAATGTAACTTAATAGACATAACCCTTTGAAACATTGGGGGTCTATGGGGAAAAAATTATAGAAGGAAAACTTAATCGTGAAATGATGAAGGATTTGAGCCACAGAGATCCCCACACTTCATAGACGAGGAAAGTGGAGCCCAAAGAAGCAAGTTGTGCCCTGAAACTCCCCCTCTTCTTCATCACTCCTGTCTTAGATTATGCCTCGCCTATCCTCTGTTGGAATTATGCACTAGTGTCCTATCTTATCCTAGTCTGTACTGGCTGCTTTCCATCTGCCCCTTGAACTGCAACCAAAGTAACTTTTTAATATGCATCCCACCTCTCCTTTGATGGGTTCACATTCTCTGAAGTCTCCCCATCATTGTCAGGATAAAGACACACTCTTCTGTTGGCACCCAAGGCTCTTCATGATCTGGCCTCAGCATCCCTTAAGATGCTTCTTGAGCTCCAGCCACACTTAATGGCTTTTGGTCCCTGAATGCACCAGGCCTTCTCACCGTCCCTCTGTGTCTTTGCATAAACTGGTCCCTCTTCAGAATGCCCGTCCTCCACCTGCTTACCTGTCAACTTAATGCATCCTTCAAGTTTCAGCTACATCACACCTCCTCCAGGAAGCCTTCACTCCAGAGAGGACTGAGTACCTGCTCTGGGCGTCTCAGCACCCCATGCGCCCATCCAGCGTATGCTTCTGTTACTGCATTGCAATCTCCTCAGTAGACAGGAAATTGTTAAATGGACATGACTTCCCCAAGATCTCATGGCAGAGGCAAGAGGCAAAATGCTAGGTCTTCTCCTGGCTCCATGGCTCTGTGTCCTATAGAACGTTGAAGTGCTGTGAAAATCTCAAGGTTTGGCTTTTCCCTCCATGGATCCCACATTTTGAGAAAAAAAGAAAAAAAACTGTCCAACATGATAATTTTAGGACTACCAGCAAGGAAGGAGGCATACCATTATGATAGTCAGATTCTATCCTCCAGACTGGAAACACTAGGAGAGCTTTAAGGGAAAGAGCCCAAAGTGGAAGCACCTTTAGGCAGAGGCACATAGGGCAGCTCTGCCCCAATTACTGTGCAGGTGCAAACAAGGCCAGAGAGACCCTGTCACTCATATGAGAGAGAACCCAGATAAGGATTCGGGAGGCCTGGTCCCATTATGTCAGGCTCACTCAAAGGGCATTTTCCCCTGGGCTCTCTGCTTTCTGAGACCCGCTAAGTACAATGCCAGGCAGGGAGGCCAGCATCTACTCTCACATGCTTACAGATACGGTGCTGCTACCCACCAAGGCCTTGGCACTTAAAGAACATGGACCCACCTTTAGAACCTCCAAGTCCTGGCCTCCAGCTGCTGCTTTAAGGGACCAAAACGAAACCAAAACAAACAACCATGACAATTAGGAGGATCCCCCTCAGCTTCTAATCAGGAGACCCAATGTTTGCAAAAATTAAAGACACTACACTTGATTCACAATATATTCAATCTGCATTATTAGGACCTATAACAACCCTGGACAATTGACAAGCCAAGGACAGTTGTAATGTTGTCTCTTTTTTAAAATGAGAAATCCAAAGCTATAAGTTGTTTAATGACTTTCCTGAGATCTGATGAATGTATGCAACGTCTCTGTGTACCAACAGGGCCATCAATCTGAAAATGTCAATCCTTACCTCAACCTTGCTGTGCAGTATTACACAAGTTACTTAACCTCTCTGATATTCACCTTCCTCATCTCTAAAAGGGAGACAAAAATATCACTCTCACATGGTTATTGTGAGGTGAAGTGAATTAATGTACTAAGTACGTTAATTCACTTCATCTCACAATACAGTACATGGATCACTGCACTTGATACCTAGAACTTAAGGACCCTGGTCTTCTGACTCCAAATCCCCCCATCCTTTCTTTTTTTTTTTTTTTTAAGTTTTATTGGGGTATAGTTGATTTACAATGTTGTATTGGTTTCAGCGGTACAGCAAAGTGAATCAGTTATACAGATATATATGTCCACTATTTTTTAGATTCTTTTCCCATATAGGTCATTATAGAGTATTGAGTAGAGTTCCCTGTGCTACACAGTAGGTCCTTATTAGTTATCTATTTTATATATAGTAGTGTGTATATGTCTATCCAAATCTCCCAATTCATCCCTTCCCCGACCCCCAACCCGTCCTTTCCGATTGTTCTGCTTCAAACACTCTCTGAGACTTTGGATAAATTATTTAATCCTCTGGGTATAATTTTTCCATCTATAAAGGAGGTTCTAGTGGCCTTACACAACCTCTCTGAATCTCAGTTCCCTCAACTCTAAATTGGGAGGAATAATTACAGTCTCCTCCTTATAGGGTGATTCTGAGGAGTGAAGTAGAAAATGTTTGGAAAGCACTTAAGACAGTGCCTGGCACATAGCCAACACTAAAAATAAATTAACTATTACCACTGTGATTGTTGCTAATGTTAATATTATTAGTCCCTCCCGTTATAAAATGGGATATATACCCTCTTACTCAGTCAGGTGATCAAAACTCAGTTCTATCTGGATCACCGGGAGAAAATAAAATTTCTGTATTTTTATTACCAAAGCCCCCCCACACACACACTACCTTTTTTCTTCTTGCCCCTGACCTTAAAGAATCATAGACTCTCAGGCCTAGAAAAGTTTTCAGAGGTCATCCACTTGACCTGTTCTCCATTTTTTTATTTCTCTCTACAACATCTCCACCAAGTGGCATATACTTAAATACCTCTGGTGATGGGGACCTCACCACCTTATACAGTAGCTCACTCTGAACACAGTTCTGTGTGCTGAGCTCTCTTATGTAAAGCCAAAATGCAAGTCACAGTGGCTTCTTCGTTTTGTCTCACTTTTACTCTTCAGCTCTAGCTGGATTCACAGAAGTGAATTCACAGAGAATTTGCAGAAGCCAAGCTTCAACAACATTTTTCTCCAGACTGTAACAAACTCGAATTGTATTTATTGGTCATTCTTTTTCCTCCCTCTTTCTGGGAAAAAAAAAAAAAAAAAATCTTAACCACATTTCACCATTCGAAAGATTTTTTTTTCTTTCCCCCTGTCTGCTGGTTCCCACTGGGATGAAAAGCAATAAAAAGTTAGAAAGAAGTATAGGTTTGCCTTCTGCTTTTGTCACTTAGACAAATAGCACCATAAAAAATGGTGAATGCTATCGGTTAAAGCGAACTCCTTCCTCTCCCTCATACATTTCATCAAGATCTGATGCAAGGGGTTTGGACAGGAAAACCTTTTTCTGAAGATGGATAAGATAGTGAGTTAAAGATTTTGCATTAAAAACAGATTCTGGTTATAATATCTTCCTGACAGTAGCATTTTGCTACCCCTGTTTTGTGAGTCCTGTAAATAAATCTCAGGGGGCACATCAGTTGGGCAGGGGATATCTGGGAACCTTGTGAGGTGTCTGCCAATCAGGGCATAATAGAGAGGAACAGTTCCAAGACAGCTCCTGCAGTTTTCAAGGGGTCTTTCTGCGTTCTTTCTCCTTCCCCACCCCCAGCACTGGTGCTCCCTTCTCCTTTTTTTAATGTTCTTTGTATTTCCAATCAGCTCCCTGATCTGGCACCAGCTTTAGGAAGTCGTGTGAATAGACAACATGAGAGGATCTTGTAATATTTCACACTTTCCAATGAAAAATATGCTGGTTGGAAACATTAATATTTAATACCAGATAAAGTGTCTGAAAAGTTGCAGGAGAATTTTCCATTAAGATATGGAGATACTCAGAAAGTATACTCACTTTGTTAGAAAACCTTATCAGGCTGGGGCAGCAGCCGTGGGGCTAAATCTGTTGCCCTCCTGGGGGTTAAATATGAATTGCGACCCACAGTAAACACAAAGCAGAGAAAGTGCTCCTCGATCCAGTGCATGTCTCTGACCAGCACAAGCAAGATTAGGAACTGAAAGGTGGTCATTGGACTTTGAGTCAGGGCAAGAGGGGCAGAGTCTGGATGTCAAAGATTACTTTGACCTTTTCTCCTGTGAGAACGGTAGCCCGATGGACACAATAATAAATCATAAGCTAAAACTTACCTTTGTGTTGCAATATATGTTAAGAAGTGTCTTCTCAGCTGTTATCTCATTGGACACTCCATCAGGGATGAATGATATGAATTCCCCTTTATGGAGGAGGGTACAGAGGCTCAAAGAGGTAAAGTGATTTGTCCAAAGTCACAGAATAGCTGTATGGTTGGGTTTTTAACATAGGTCCTTCTGACTCCAAACCCAGTGTTCTTTGCACTAAAGCACATTATCTTCCATCAGGAACAGAGGAGCAGGTCTTTTGTGGGGAAGATGATAGTGATGATGATGACAAAAGATGATGCTGATAATTAACACATTTTCTTCATGTTTCAAGTCCTACTAAGTGTCAAGCCCTATGTTAGATACTTTCTGTGAAATCTCTCATTTAATCCTTATAACAGACATAAAATGCATTATTACTATTATTATTATTTCATTTTACAGATGATCAAACAGGCTCAGAGAGGCAAAATGACTTGCCCAAGATTATATAAGGGATTATTCGAACCTAGCTCTGGATAGATTTTAAATTCCTGAACTTTTTTTTTTTTTTTTTTTTTTTTTTTTGCGGTACGCGGGCCTCTCACTCTTGTGGCCTCTCCCGTTGCGGAGCACAGGCTCCGGACACGCAGGCTCAGCGGCCATGGCTCACGGGCCCAGCCGCTCCGCGGCATGCGGGATCCTCCTGGACCGGGGCACGAACCCGTGTCCCCCGCATCGGCAGGCGGACTCTCAACCACTGCGCCACCAGGGAAGCCCCTAAACTTTTATTTAACAATGGAAAAAGGAAAAAAGTGGGAGGTGGGTAAAGAGGAGGATTTAGGGTTGAGAGATGTGGAGTTCAGAGGCAGTCAGGAAAATTGATTTACATAGATAATCCTCTAGAGCTTCACGTACTTAGGGGTGCTCAGAAGGCAACTGCAAACTAACAGGGGCCTGGAGTTGAGGAAAGACATTGGAGGCAGACCTGCAGAGCCAGTATGTCCTAGGCATGCATTGAGCACCGAGTGCATGCAGTTCCAGTATGTACAAGGACAAGTTGGTTGTGGATCCTGAAAAAAGCCCTAAACTTTGTAAAGATTTTCTAAGATCATTTGGTAGCCTTGGGGATCAGCAGAGCGCAGGAGGCTAGATTACAGTGATGTGGAGCCATAAGGGGAAATGAAGAAGGGCAGGTACCAGCAAACTATGGAGGAGTTTGTAGTCAAGGGGCACAGTGGCAAAACGGCTTGAAGGATTATCAAGGTCAAGGAACTTTCCCCCCTCTTCTTTTAAGATAAGAATTGAACACTTTCATGGGGTACAGAAGGATTCAGTGGAGAGGGAGGGATCAAAGATATAGGAGAGAGAAGAAATAATCAATAGCGCAATTGAAGGCAGTGTTGGAGGATTGCACTTCAGAAAGAAGGGTCACTTTCCTCTGCGACTCCAGGCACAATAAAGATTTGCATCCGTGAATGAATCATATCAGATTTCTGGGGTGGGAAAATGTCAGGGTATGAGCAAGGCACACTGAGGTTCGAATTCTGATTCTATCACTTTCTAACTCTCTGATCTCGAATAAATCGATTAACCTCTTGGAGCCTCAGTTTCCACATCTGTGAAAAATATGCAAAACAGAGATGTCATCACCCATAACAACGTTATTGGATTGTTCCAAAGCACAGATTCCCAAACTTGCTTGAGTCACAGTTTCTTTAGTATCTCAGTAGTTTTTCACAGGGCCCCTAGGCCAAAATAAATACCCAACAGTTCCATGTACTAAGTAGTTGGGTTCAAACAATTTCAAAAGTATGTATGTCCTATCACTTTATATACATAATTTGAAAGAAAGGTAACACTATCATTTCATTCTTAAATAAACACAGTCACCTAATTACTCATGGAATGTGTGGGACTGTGGACACTGTACAATCAGATTGAATACCGACATCCCTCTTTCCTGTTCCACATTGGTGTTTGCAGTTACTTGCCTGTTTTTTTTTTTTTTTTTTGGCCATACCATACAGCAGTGAGAGCACAGAGTCCTAACCATTGGACTGCCGGGGAGTTCCTCTGCAGTTACTCGCTTTGTTATTAGAGCAACTCACTAAAACCCAGCATCACCTATATATGATGTCATTGAATGGACTGTAGTGTGATCTGATGGTGAGATGGTGAACTCCCTCACCCTGGTAATTCCAGGGTATTCAGCAGATGTTAAATATCACTGAGTTTCTCCCTAAAGTGTTAAATGTTGCTTCGTGCCCCTTTAAGTTTTCTGTGGCCCCCCTAGGCACCTTGACACAATTTGGGAACCGTCATTCTAAAGAGTAAATTAAATAATATATGTATAATATGTATTATATGCAATTTCTTATCAATTACAAATTGGTAAGAAAAGGTGGAACATCCCAGTAGAAAAAGGAAAAGGATATTATGGGCAAATATCAGAAGAGAAAACCCTAATGCTAGTACAAGCCTAAACTTGCATTAGGCTCCCCTAGTTGTTAGAGAAATACAAATCAAAACAGCAATGAAATAACATTTTCTCCTAACCAATGCACGAAAATTAAAGATTGATTCCGTTTAGTAGCTGGCAAAGGGGTAGGAAAATAAAAACTGTCTCATATTGCCCATGAGAATATAAATTGCTGTAGCATTTTCAGAAATTAAGCTAGAAGGATCTAATAAAATTTAAAACCTGTCTACCTTTACCACAGCAATCCCACTTGGAGGAATCCAGCATACAGAAATAAAAACACCAGTATACATGGATAGTCAAGGATCTTTATTAGATAATTGTTTATTATAACATAAAACAGTCTGGAAACAACCTGAATGTCCATCAATAGTAGAATAATTCTTATGCATCTATCCTCTGGAGAGTTGTTTAGTTATTAAAAGAAAGAGTTTGATCTATGTGTATTGACAGAAAGGAATGTCTGCGATATATTGTTAGTGAAAAAGGCAAATGTGGAGTAAATAGGCATAGCAGGTTATCGTTTTTTCTGTAAAGAAGTAGACTAAAAAGAAGCCTATGTTTATACAAGCATATGGGAAAGCCAGGGAGGACAAAAGCTAACACACTTAATTGTTGATACTTAGTACAATGTGTGTCTTGCTGGGGGCGGGGTATAAACATGGAAGGGAAGATTACTGGTTTTGTCTATGTTCATATCTGAGTAGTTTGGCAGGTATTCATCTATCAACCAGCATAAGTTATACTGCCCTTCATAAGCTGAAGAGAAAACCCAGTGAAACGTCCTCCAAAAAATTCATTTGGTTTACCTAACACTGTGCGTATCACATGACAGGGATTTTGTGTGCCAGTGTTCTGTCTCTGGTTGTCTTTCTGTATGTCTGTTATTCCACTGCATTTCCCTCTACCTAGCTGCATCTCTCCCGCTCCCTTTTGCTCTCCCTCTCTCTCTTTTCTTCTCTATTCTCTCCCCTTGCTTTTATGCCACATGATGTGGGGACACAGACGAGGAATAAGACAGGGCACCTGCCCTTGAGAAGCTTACAGTCTGCGGGGCTGAAAACCAACACATTTTCAGAGAAGGAGAAAGGAAGTGGAGGAAGATGGCGCCAGATGGACTTAGTTTTGGTGAAGAATGGGTAAGTCCCCCTTCTTAGGAAGAGAGAAGGCTGAGGACTTATGGGGAATGAAAGTGGCTCAGGCTGCAAGTACGGAGTCAACAGGAGATCACTCGAGGGATTATCTTTCAGCCCTTCTCCCTGGGTGGTTTCAAAATTCATCTTTCTGAAGGCAGGAGTCTGGCTCAGGCACCTCAGAAAGGCTCTTCAGGATCTGATCCCTTCATTTTTCAGGTCTGTGTCTAACCGTACGGGCAGATGGACCCCTCCCCTACCTCATGCTAAATCTTTTCTATTTTAGCTGTGCTCAGAGGCCAACTGTCCTTACCCATTCCCTCCACACCTGCCTCACCCATAAAGAGAAACGTCAGGCTCAAACCAACTGTGCCATCCCACAGCCTGACCCTCCTTCCCCCACCTCTCACCCCATACACCATCCTCTGTACCATCCTCTTGTCGGCAGCCAGCAGGCCAACGTTCCTGGGCCAGCTCTGCCTCTGTCTCCCTAGACAACGGTCTTTGCAGAGACAGAAGAAGGGTCAGATGTCAGGGCCGCTGGGCTAGGATCCCACAAGCTGTGTCCTAGTTTTCCAGAATAAGCTGTCAGGATTTGCCTCAATGCAGTCCCCTCTTCCCTCTCCCCAAATCCTATTTCTGAGCCTGAAGAAATGGCTTTGCCAGCCTCAGGAGAAGCCTCTTGCCCAGGGAAAGCCAGGCTTGAGAAGCTGCCATCAGACCCCATTGTCTGTGTCCTGGGACCACTGCCAAGGCTCGGGCATCTTGGCTGGGGTGGTGGAAGGGCCCTGTTCTGATCCCATCTGTTCAGAGTGAGGGAAAGAAGCCAGGTTCCCTCCCCTTTATCTCTCCCCACAACCCCCAAGCTTTATGGATGAGTGGCTTTTCAGAGATGAAAAACCAGAGCCCTGTCAAACAAGTCTTCTTGCTTGACAAAGATAGAATCTAAATATAGAAAGGTACAGCTAAGCTCTGCAGCCGAGCGAGCAACCCCATCTGGCGCAGCTTCAGGGTGTTTCCTCCCCTACCATGGCACCTAGCCCAGTGCCCAGGACACAGCAGAGGGTCATCAAATGTTTTGTTGAACTGACCTCCTGAATCTTGCTGAACACCCCTCCGCTACCAGCAAAGAGATGCTGTACAAACATCCCCATGACACCCACTGAAGCTGCCCTGGACCCCTCACTTCCCACCTGCACATAGCCCTGGCCCCTCTCCTATTGAGAACATCCTTACAAAAATGCCACTGCCTTGAAAGAAATCTCCCTGAGATGGGGGTAGGGGGCTAATGCATGTATCTTTCTTTTCCGTGTTATCAGGCACTGAATATCCACAACCTTATTTAATCCTCACAATATCAAGGATATGATTACTCCCATTTTATAGATATGAACATTGAGGCTAAGAGGTTAACTGACACATCCAAAGCCTTGCTGTTGGAAAACTCAGGTCCATTTCCCCTGCTCCAGAGAACACCATGGAATGGTGAAGGGGGTATTCATGCTGCTAGGCCCCATTGACGGCCATGGTTTCCCCTGGGTAATTCTCCTTAGGACCTCTAGAACCTTCCTTTGGTTTAACTAAAAATGATACCATCATAATTCGTGGAGCCAAAAAGTATTCCAGGAGAGCATGGAGCCCAGGCTCCTGTTTTCAAGAAGATAACATGGTATTCAGTCGGTGTGTTTGTTTCCTAGGGCTGCCATAACAAAGCACTACACACTTGGTAGTTTAAGACAACAGAAATGTATTCTCTCACAGGTCTGAAATCAAGTTGCTGGCAAGTGCTCCCTCCAAGGCTCTAGGGAAGCATCCTTCCTTGCCTCTTCCTAGCTTCTGGTGGTTACCAGCAATCCTTGGCATCCCTTGGCTTGTAGGTACATCGCTCCAATTTCTGCCTGTCTTCACACCGTTGTTTTCCCTCTGTGTGTGTCTATGTCTTTCTGTCTGACTCTTCTCGTCTTTCTCTTATATATAAAGACACCAGTCACTGGATTTAGGGTTTACCCTAATCCAGTATGGCCTCATTTTAACTGGATTATATCTGCAAAGACCCTACTTTCAAATAAGATCACATTCTGAGATTGGGTGGACATGAACTTTGGCGGAGCACTGTTCAACCCAGCACAGTTGGTACAGCATGGTGCCAGGAGGGTGGACTCAGGAGTCAGGCTGCCTGGGACTTTAATCCTGCCACTTGTTCACTCTGTGACCTAGAGAAACTCAACCTCTCTGAATCTCAGGCTCCTCATATGTAAAATAAGGATACTAGGCTGGTTGGGAGAAGCCACTAAGATAATCCATGCACAGAGCTTAGCCCAATGCCTGGCACAAAGTGAGTGTTCAAACATTAGCTCAGCCCCCTATATTCTTGGTAGTTAGGGGCACACACTTTGGAGTCAGGCTACTGGGGTGAAATACTGGACCTATCCATTGTGGGAAGATGGACACATTACTTAAACTCTCTGAGCCTTAATTTCCTCATGTAGAACAGAGAGAATAGTTGTATCTGCCTCCTGGTTTACAGTAAGCAGCACATGAAGTAATTCACATAAGGTATTTAAGAATATCTTGCATGTATGATATCATTTATATGTAGAATCTAAAAAATAATACAAATGAATATACATGCAAAACAGAAACAGGTTTAAATATAGAAAACAAACAAGTGATCACAAAAGGTAAGAGGCAAATTAGGGGTATTGGGATTAAGAGATACAAACTATTATGTATAAAATAGATAAGCAACAAAGATACATTGTATATAGCACAGGGAATTATAGCCATTATCTTGTAATAACATTTAATGGAGTATAAGCTGTAAAAATACTGAATTACTATGCTGTACACCTGAAACTAACATAATATTGTAAATCAACTATACTTCAAGAATAAAATAAAATAAAAATAAAAATTTATTAAAAAAGAATATCTTGCTTATAGCAGGTTCCCAATAAATGGTGGCTATTATGGTATTGATGTTCCCAATTCAAATCCACATGATATTATATAATCCTATAACACCATAGGAACAGGCTCAGCAGAGGGGTCCTGGGTTTCTGGCAGAGAAGGACCAGAGTTTTGTGGGCATCAGCGAAATGTGGCTTTCCCCAGAAGGGAGGGACCTACAGGTCTGATGTACTGAGACCAGGCGTCTCTGTCCTGGGCAGTGGTCCAAGGGGCTGAGCCCGTCTCCTCCTCTCCTTTGCGGTTGGCTCACTCAGTGTATACCCAAGGGATCTAGGGACATGCTCTAGCTCCAGGGCTGGGCACTTCCCCACACAGACTCCCATCCGTCTCCAGCTGCCAGATGAAGGTGACTTAGGAGATCTAGGGTGGAGGATGGCTGGGGAGCCGAGGGCAGAGAAGCAGCTTGAAGCTCATTAGTAGCTGACTACTCTGGTGGAACAGACCTCTCCCGGGGGCCATAACTCTGTCCCTGGAAGAAAGAATGATGATTGGGAGGTGGCTGACACTCGTGCAGCCCACATATGGGGCTAGGCAGTAGGAGCAAAGCTGAGTCCCTGCCTTCTCTAAATCCCCAGCATATCCGTGGAGAAAGAGGAGCTGCAGCATGAAAAAGGGGGGGAGAGAGTATGATTTGAAAGGAGGCTGAAAAGCATACTACAGAGCTTCCATTAAGTAGGCAGCAACCCTGACAAGGCGTCTGGACTTCCACCATCAAGGAAGCATTCTGGAGCCAGGCTCCCTTGGATTTTATTGGGTCCCCAGCCTTCTGGGTGATCTTAGATAACTCAGTCTCTCTGAGCCTTAGGTTCCACATTTGTAAAATGGAAATGTCTATTTTTCAGAGTTGTCTTAAAGCCTACATGATGTAACTCACATCGACCTGATTTGTACTGGGTCTTCAAGCTCAGCTCAGTTGCCCCTCTCTGAGGACGCCACCGTCCCCTGCACAGCTAGGTTGGGAGCCCTGCCAAGCCCTTACACATTTCTCTGCCATAACATGAACACTTCGTTGCTGAATTATAATTTTATGTTTCCTTGTCTGTGTCCTGCACTAGGCTATGAGCTCCCTGAGGACAGAGGTCTTGTTCCTTTAGGCATTTTCAGTGTCCAGCATAATTCCTGGCCCAAGCTGAGTGAATGGAGGAATGAACGAGTCTAGTTGGGTAAAAATAAGTCTCATTAGGCAGGTTTTTAGGCAGCAGTTTTAACCAAAGCATTCTGGAAGGCACAATGGGTTGTATACTGATGAAAAGTTTCTCTCTCTCCAAGGTAACTTTAGTAGAGGTGTGGTAAAGGAAAGTTGCAAGGGGTGATAGAACCAATAAATGGGGAAATGCTGCTGTGTGGAAGGTATTATGCTATGCGTTTTTCATTAATCATGAAATTACTACCAACCAGCTGTATTTATCCTCATTGTGCATGTGAGGAAACCGAGGCTCAGCGAGACGAATTACCTTGCCCAAGATCACAAAGCCAGTAAATAGCAGAGCCGTGGAGTGGAACCCTGATATGCCTGGCTGCCCAGGTTATGTCCTTTCCTTTATTCCCCTTCCGATAGAAAACTGAGGATGTTTGAAAATGAGTAGCTTCAAAAGAAGAGGGGGAGGGGTGGGGTGGAGGCAGCGGCAGTTGAACTGTCTAAGGCTTATTAGATTTAAACCCTGCATAGCATCTTGCCTTTTCTTTCTTCCCCATTCATTGGCGAGGCAAACGCCAGATAAAGCATTTTGGACACTGAGGTAGCAGGGGGCCACTGATGAATTAAAACCCTGTTTGTCAGGAACAGACATTCTTCCAGTCCTGAGTATAATGGAAGTGACTTAGTGGTCATAGGAGTCTCAGAAGGGCCTGGGGCTGTGAGGATGCAGAATGCAAAAGAGGCAGAAAAATGTCCTTTTGCTTTTCTCAGAAGGAAAATATTGCCTAGATATTATAAATTGACAAAGTTGAGGGGAACAATGCCTTGCTGTGGGCTGTGGAAAAACTTCAAGCATCTCTCAGGTGGAGGCAATCCATTGCTTCTTGAGCCTGCATTATGCACGGGGGTGGGGGGGCTTTATATGTGTTATCTATTTTAGTTCTCACAAGGCCACCCCCATTTTACAGATGAATATAATGAGTCATGCCGCTAGGATGTGGCGTAACTGAGACTCTTACCCGTGTATCTAGCTACAAAGGACATTGTGGTTGGAATCTTTACAACTGGAATGAAGCAGAAGTGTAGATATTGAGATGCAAAGTCCAATCTAGCATAAATACAAGTTTTGTTTTTCTTTCATTTTACACTGAATTACCCAAGAATTAATTTCAGACTCCGTACATCCCACTCCTTCCTCTCACCCTTCCTCTGGCCTAAGAGCAGTGCTAGCTTTAGGATCCTCCTGAGGCCAACCAGCTCAAGCAACTACAACAAAGAACACACCACCCCAAGGACATAATTACAAACATATGTAAAGATTTAACTACAAGGATGTTCAACACCGAACTATTTGTAATATCAAAAAAAAAAAAAAAAAAAAAGAGGGAACTCCCCAAACACTCAAAAGTAGGCACTTGAGCAAATAAACTGTGGTGCAGTCATCATATAGGGAATTCGATGCAGCAATTAAAAATTATTTGTGTGACAATATTTAGGGACATAAGCATGATCAGGGGTTTATAAGATATAATGTTGATTTTAAAAAGCAGGTTATAAAACCATTTGACTATTGGCATTGTAAGTGGGTTTTAATTCTTTTTGATTATTAGAATGTTTTCAATTTTCTATATTGAATATCTGTTGTTTTCGTAATAAGAGGAAATAATGAAAGGTTATTTATAACATGAATAATAAATATTCCAGCCTCAACTCTCCTTCAGCTGTGATAATAAAAGCACCAGTTTACATGAACACAAAGAGAAAAGAAACCCTAAGTCTGCAGAGAAATCTGACTAAATAATTGGCACCTTTGTTCAAGGAAAGGGGAGCGTCTGCTTTCTGTCTCCCCGAGAGGGGACATGTTTGAACGACAGCAAGCTGGATTGGAGTTGAATACAAGGAAGCACTGCATTACTGCAGTTGTCATCCAAACACACCATAGACATCTACCCAGTGGGGGTCGATAATCAGCATGGTTAGCTGAACCGAGAAGAGTCATGTCACACAGAGGATTGGCAATACCAGCTACAGCAACAGCTACATGGCCTATGCGCCATATGCCTTCTTTAATTCAACGATAATCATTAGATGACACTCATTTAACATACGAGGAAACAGAGGTTAAATTAGATGCTTAGCAACACACATCCAGAAAGTAGCAGGGTTGATCTTGGAACCCAGGTCTGTCTAGTGCTAATGCCCAATTCCATACACTGTGCTGATTTCCTTGGCTTCCTCCTCTACCAAAAAATATTCTTCTCACCAAGCTTGCTGTAGTGTGCAGTATTTTTTCATAAACTTGTTAAATTTTAGAATACTTTTAGATTTACAGAAAAATTATGAAAATAGTACAGAGTTCCCCTATAACCCGCAGTGAGGTTGTCCTACTATGAACATCTCATATTAGCATGTCACAATTAATGAACTAATATTAATCTATTATTATTTATTAACATGTATATAATATCTAGATTTTCTTAGTTTTTACTTAATATCCTTTTTCAGTTTCAGGTTCCCACCTTACATTTATTACCTGGTCTCCTTAGGCTCCTCTTCACTGAGATATTTCTCAGACTTTCCTTGGTTTTGATTACCTTGACAGTTTTTAAGGAGTACTATTCAGGTATTTCATAGAAATACCTCAATTGGGATTTGTCTGATGTTTTTTCTCATGATTGGACGACTGGGGTCATGGGTGTTGGGGAGGGAGATCACAGAGGTGAAGTGTTATTCTCATCACCTCATACCAAGGGTACATTTTATCAACATGACTTATCACTGATAATGTTCCTCTTGATCACATGGCTAAGACAGTGTTTTGCAGTTTTCTCCACTATGCATTTACTCTTTTTTTCCCCTTTCAAACTGTAATCTTTGTAAGGGAGTCATTATGCGAAGCCCACTTTTAAAGAATGGGGGACACTTGAGGACAGAGTAGGCAGAAAAATTATTTGGAATTCTGTGTGGGAGATTTATCTATATTCCCCCATTTATTTATCTACTCAGTCATTTGTCTACATCAGAGTGGACTCATGGATATGTATTTTATACTTTAGGCTATAATCCAATATAGGTTTCCCGTACTACCTGAAAGTATGGTAAGACTATGCTTAAGTTCTGTAGGAAACTGCCAGAATGTCTGCTAAAGTGGTTGCGTCATTTTCCATTCGTACCAGCAATAAATGAGAGTTCTTCTTGCTTAGCATTCTTGCCAGAAATTGCTATTGTCAGCTTTTTGGATTGTAGCCATTCTAATAGGTGTATAGTGGTGTCTAGTTGTTTTAATTTGCATTTCTCTAATGACAAATTATGTTGAGCATCTTTTCATATGCTTCCTTGCCATCTGTGTATCTTCTTTGGTGAGGCTTGTCCAGATCTTTTTCCTATTTTTAAATTGGTTTGTTTGTTTTCTTGTTGTTCTGTTTTAGAGAGTTCTTTGCATATTTTGACTGCAAGCTCAGATCTGTGTTTTGCAAATATTTTCTCTCAGTCTGTGGTTTGTCTTTTAACTCTCTTAAGAATATCTTATACAGAAAAAAGTCTTTAATCTTAATAAAATCCAACGTACCAACTTTTTCTTCTATGGATCATTCTTTTGTTATTGTATCTAAAAATTCATCTTCAAATCCAGGGTCATGTGGATTTTCTTTTGCTTCGAGAAGTTTTATACTTTTACATTTAAACTTAGGTGTATGATTCACTTTGAGTGAATTTTTTTGGGGAGGTCCATGCTTAGAGGTTCATGGTTTTTTACACATGGATGTCCAGTTGCTACAGTGTCATTTGTTGAAAAGACTATTCTTTCTTCATTAAATTGCCTTTGCATTTTTGTAAAAAATGAGTTGAGTTAGTTTTGCTTTTATCTGTTTCATTAGTGTTCTGTAGTTTCCACATATATAGATACTACAACAAAATTTTGTTAGATTTATATTAATATTTCATTTTGTGGGTGCTATTATAAATGATATTTTTAGTAGTAAAATTCATTACTGGTACATAGGAAAGCAATCAATTTTCTGTATTATTCTTGTATCCTGAAATCTTGCTGTCATCACTCATTAATTCCAGGAGTTTTTCTTGTTTGTTTGTTTGTTTTTTTAATCAGTTCTTTGGGATTTTCCACATGGCATCCGAGAATGATGGTTTCATTTCTTCCTTCCCAATCTGTATATTTTAATGATTCTTTTATGATTGCTTTAGATGAAACTTCCATTATGATATTGAATTGAAGTTGTGAGAAAAGGTTTTCTTGCCTTGTTCCTGATCTTAGGAGGAGAGTGCCATTAAGTATGACATTGTTATAGGATTTTTTAGCTGTCCTTTATCAAGCTGAGGACATTCCCCTCTATTCCTAATGTTCTGAGGGGTACTTTTTTTTTTTTTTTTAATCATGAATGGGTATTGGATTTTTTCAAATCCTTTTTTGGTGTCTTCTGATACAATCATATGCCTTGTCTTCTTTGTCCATTCATATGATTGATACATTGAAATCATACATTGATTTCAAATGTTGAACCAGCCTTGCATACCTAGAATTAATCTCATTGGGTCACAGCATATAATTATTTTTATACAATGTTGGACTTTATTTGCTGATATTTGGCTGAGGATTTTTACATCTATGCCATGAGATATATCGGTGTGTAGTTTTCCCTTCTTGTAATCCCTTTTATCTGGTTTTAGTTTTAATGTAATGCTGGACTCATAAAGTTACTTTGGAAATTCCCTCCCCACTCCCAACTTCTAGTTACTGAAAGAGATTGTGCAGAATTGGTCTTCTTCCATGCTTGGTAGAGTTCACCAGTGAAACCATCTGGGCCTGGTGTTTTCCTTTTTGGAAGATTGTATTCAATTTGGAAAGTTGATTCAATTTCTTTAATACTTACAGGGATATTCAGGTTACGTATTTCTCTTTGTGTGAGTTTTAGTAGTTTTTCTCTCTCAAGGAACTGGTTCATTTCAAGTAAATTATCAAATTTGCGGCCATAGAGTTTTCATAATATTCTTTTATTCTCCTTTGCATATCCATGGGATCAGTAGTAATAACCCTTCCTTCATTTCTCATATTGGAAAAGTGTTTCTCTTCTCATATTTAATTGGTTAGCCTGGCTAGAGGTTTATTAATTTTACTGATCATTTCAATCTATTTCCCTATTTTCAATTTCATTTTCTATTCTAATTTTTATTATTCCCTTTCTTCTGCTTGCTTTAGGCTTAAATTGTTCTTTTCCAGTTTCCTTCTCTCTAGTTATACTACCCATCTGTTCTTGTATGTTGTAAATCTTTTCCATTAGAGGCTTAACAGATTAATTATAGTCATTTTAAATTCCTTGATAGTTCAAGCATCTGTGTCATAAACTGAATCTATTCTGAGGCTTGCTTTGTCCCTTCAGACTGTGCTTCATGTGACCTCATAATATATCTTGTAATTTAGTTGTTGTTGTTGAAAAGCAGACATGTTGTATCAAATAACAAGAATTGTGTCAAATAGTCCTTTGGTGTGAGGATTTATGAGAAACTGGCTAGGATTTGGGTGTGTTTAATATTTTGTGTAGCTTTAGGTGCCAGAGGCTTCAACTTCCTTTAGGTCCTTGTTTTTGTCTCCCCGCTTGAATTCAGGCTTCCCTAAGTACTGTTCCTCAAACTACTAAAGGCTTCCCTAAGTACTATTTCAGCTGTTTCATGGGTAATCCACTGTCATTATTCTGTAACCCTGTTGTGGTGTTGGTAAGGCATAGGAACGGGGAGCTGGATTAGTTTCCCATTGTTGCTGTAATGGATTAACACAGACTTAGTGGCTTAAAACCACACACATATTGTAGTCAGAAGTCTAAAATCTGTGTCACTGGGCTAAAATACAGATGTATGGTGTCTTCTGGAAGCTCTAGGGGAGAATCTGTACATCTGACTTCTAACATCTGGCAGCCACATGCATGTCTTGGCTGGTGACCCTTTTCTTGAAGCACTCCAACCTCTTGCTTCTCTTTTCAGATCTCCTACTTCCTTCTTTGACCTTATTGCCTCCCTCCAATAAAGACCCTTGTGATTAAATTTAAGGCCCATTAGGATATGATAATCCAGGATAACCTTCCCATCTCAAGGTCATTTAACATAATCATATCTGCAAGTCCTCTTTACCATGTAAGGTAACATATTCACAGGCTCTGGGGATTAGGATGTGGCTATCGTTTGTGGGCCACTACTCAGCACATCACAGGAGTATTCTAGAATCTTCTCATTAAAATTCAGCATTTCGCACCAGAGGGCAGACAGCAGAAGCAAGAAGAACTACAATCCTGCAGCCTGTGGTACAAAAACCACATTCACAGAAAGATAGACAAGATGAAAAGGCAGAGGGCTATGTACCAGATGAAGGAACAAGATAAACAACTAAATGAAGTGGAGATAGGCAAACTTGCAGTAAAAGAATTCAGAATAATGATAGAGAAGATGATCCAGGACCTCAGAAAAAGAATGGAGGCAAAGACAGAGAAGATGCAAGAAATGTTTAACAAAGACCTAGAAGAATTAAAGACCAAACAAACAGATGATCAATACAATAACTAAAATGAAAAATACACTAGAAGGAATCAATTGCAGAATAATAACTAATCAATAGCAGAAGAATGGATAAGTGACCTGGAAGACAGAATGGTGGAATTCACTGCCATGGAACAGAATAAAGAAAAAAGAATGAAAAGAAATGAAGACAGCCTAAGAGACCTCTGGGACAACATTAAACGCAACAACATTCGCATTATAGGGGTCCCAGAAGGAGAAGAGAGAAAGGATCAGAGAAAATATTTGAAGAGATTATAGTTGAAAACTTCCCTAACATGGGAAAGGAAATAGCCACCCAAGTCCAGGAAGTGCAGAGAGTCCCATACAGGATAAACCCAAGGAGAAACATGCCAAGACACATAGTAATCAAATGGACAAAAATTAGGGACAAAGAAAAATTGTTGAAAGCAACAAGGGAAAAATGACAAATAACATACAAGGGAACTCCCATAAGGTTAACAGCTGATTTCTCAGCGGAAATTCTACAAGCCAGAAGGGAGTGGTATGATATATTTAAAGTGAAGAAAGGGAAGAACCTACAACCAAGATTACTCTACCCGACAAGGATCTCATTCAGATTTGACGGAGAAATCAAAAGCTTTACAGACAAGCAAAAGCTAAGAGAATTCAGCACCACCAAACCAGCTCTACCACAAATGCTAAATGAACTTCTCTAAGTGGGAAACACAAGAGAAGAAAAGGACCTACAAAAACAAACCCAAGACAATTAAGAAAATGGTCATAGGAACATACATATTGATAATTACCTTAAACGTGAATGGATTAAATGCTCCAGCCACAAGACACAGGCTTGCTGAATGGATACAAAAACAAGACCCATCTATGTGCTGTCGACAAGAGACCCACTTCAGACCTAGGGACACATACAGACTGAAAGTGAGGGGATGGAAAAAGATATTCCATGCAAATGGAAATCAAAAGAAAGCTGGAGTAGCAATACTCATATCAGATAAAATAGACATAAAAATAAAGAATGCTACAAGAGACAAGGAAGGACACTACATAATGATCAAGGGATAAATCCAAGAAGAAGATATGACAATTATAAATATATATGCACCCAACATAGGAGCACCTCAATACATAAGGCAACTGCTAACAGCTCTAAAAGAGGAAATACACAAAACACAATAATAGTGGGGGACTTTAACACCTCACTTAAACCAATGGACAGATCATCCAGACAGAAAAGTAATAAGGAAACACAAGCTTTAAATGACACAAGAGACCAGAGAGATTTAATTGATATTTATAGGATATTCCATCCAAAAACAGCAGATTACACTTTCTTCTCAAGTGTGCATGGAAAATTTTCCAGGATAGATCACATCTTGGGTCACAAATCAAGCCTCAGTAAATTTAAGGAAATTGAACTCATATCAAGTATCTTTTCTGACCACAACACTATGATATTAGAAATGAATTACAGGGAAAAAAAACGTAAAAAACACAAACACATGGAGGCTAAACAATACACTACTAAATAACCAAGAGATCACTGAAGAAATCAAAGAGGAAATCAAAAAATACCTACAGACAAATGACAATGAAAACACGAAGATCCAAAACCTATGGGATGCAGCAAAAGCAGTTCTAAGAGGGAGGTTTATAGCTATACAATCCTACCTCAAGGAACAAGAAAAATCTCAAATAAACAATCTAACGTTACAGCTAAAGGAACTAGAGAAAGAAGAACAAACAAAACCCAATGTTAGCAGAAGGAAAGAAATCATAAAGATCAGAGCAGAAATAAATGAAATAGAAACAAAGAAAACAATAGCAAAGATCAGTAAAACTAAGAGCTGGTGCTTTGAGAAGATAAACAAAATTGATAAACCATTAGCCAGACTCATCAAGAAAAAGAGGGAGAGGACTCAAATCAATAAAATTAGAAATGAAAAAGGAGAAGTTATAACAGACAACGCAGAAATACAAAGCATCCTAAGAGACTACTACAAGCAACTCTATGCCAATAAAACGGACAACCTGGAAGAAATGGACAAATTCTTAGAAAGGTATAACCTTCCAAGACTGAGCCAGGAAGAAATATAAAATATGAACAGACCAATTACAAGTAATGAAATTGAAACTGTGATTAAAAATCTCCCAATAAACAAAAGTCCAGGACCCGATGGCTTCACAGGTGAATTCTATCAAACATTTAGAGAAGAGCTAACACCCATCCTTCTCAAACTCTTCCAAAAAATTGCAGAGGAAGGAACACTCCCAGACTCATTCTATGAGACCACCATCACCCTGATACCAAAGCCAGACAAAGATACCACAAAAAAAGAAAATGACACACCAATATCACTGATGAATATAGATGCAAATATCCTCAACAAAATACTAGCACACAGAATCCAACAGCACATTAAAAGGATCATACACCATGATCAAGTGGGATTTATCCCAGGGATGCAAGGATTCTTCAATATATGCAAATCAATCAATGTGAAACACCATATTAAGAAATTGAAGAATAAATACCATATGATCATCTCAATAGATGCAGAAAAAGCTTTTGACAAAATTCAACACCCATTTATGATAAAAACTCTCTAGAAAGTGGGCATAGAGGGAACCTACCTCAACATAAAAAAGCCATGTACTACAAACCCACAGCAAACATCATTCTCAATGGTGAAAAACTGAAAGCATTTCCTCTAAGATCAGGAACAAGACAAGCATGTCCACTCTTGCCACTATTATTCAACATAGTTTTGGAAGTCCTAGCCACAACAGTCAAAGAAGAAAAAGAAATAAAAGGAATACAAGTTGGAAAAGAAGAAGTAAAACTGTCACTGTTTTCAGATGACATGGTACTATACCTAGAGAATCCTAAAGGTGCCATGAGAAAACTAACAGAGCTAATCAACAAATTTGGTAAACTTGCAGGATACAACATCCATGCAGAAATCTCTTGCATTCCTATACACTAATAGTGAAAAATCTGAAAGAGAAATTAAGGAAACACTCCCATTTATCATTGCAACAAAAATAATAAAATATCTAGGAATAAACTTGCCTAAGGAGACAAAAGACCTGTATGCAGAAAACTATAAGACACTGATGAAAGAAATTAAAGATAATACAAACAGATGGAGAGATATACCATGTTCTTGGACTGGAAGAATCAGTATTGTGAAAATGACTATACTACCCAAAGCAATCTCCAGATTCAATGCAATCCCTATCAAATTACCAATGGCATTTTTTACAGAAATAGAACAAAAAATCTTAAGTTTTTTATGTAGACACAAAGGATCCCGAATCATCAAAGCAGTCTTGAAGGAAAAAAACAGAGCTGAAGGAATCAGACTCCCTGACTTCAGACTATACTACAAAGCTACGGTAATCAGGACAATATGTATGGTACTGGCACAAAAACAGAAATACAGATCAATGGAGCAGGAAGAAAGCCGAGAGATAAACCCACACACCCATGGTCAACTAATCTATGACAAAGGAGGCAAGGATATACAATGGAGAAAAGACAGTCTCTTCAATAAGTGGTGCTGGGAAAACTGGACAGCTACATGTAAAAGAACGAAATTAGAACACTCCCTAACACCATACACAAAAATAACATGGTTTTAGAGACCTAAATGTAAGACTGGACACTATAAAACTCTTAGAGGAAAACATACGAAGAATAGTGTTTGACATAAATCACAGCAAGATTTTTTTTGATCCATCTCCTAGAGTAATGGAACTGAAAACAAAAATAAACAAATGAGAACTAATGAAACTTAAAAGCTTTTGCAAAGCAAAGGAAACTACAAACAAGAAGAAAAGGCAACCCTCAGAAAGGGAGAAAATATTTGCAAATGAATCAATGGACAAAGATTAATCTCCAAAATATATAAACAGCTCATGTAGCTCACTATTAAAAAAAACAAACAACCCAATCAGAAAATGGACAGAAGACCTAAATAGACATTTCTCCAAAGAAGACATACAGATGGCCAAGAAGCACATGAAAAGCTGGTCAATATCACTAATTATTAGAGAAATGAAAATCAAAACTACAACGAGGTATCACCTCACACCAATTAGAATGGGCACCATCAGAAAATCTACAAACAACACATGCTGGTGAGGGTGTGGAGAAAAGGGAACCCTCCTGCACTGTTGGTGTGAATGTAAATTGATACAGCCACTATGGAGAACAGTATGGAGGTTCCTTAAAAAAAAAAAGCTAAAAATAGAATTACCATATGACCCAGGAATCCCACTACTGGATATATACCCAGAGAAAACCATAATTCAAAAAGACACATGCACCCCAATGTTCATTGCAGCACTACTTACAATAGCCAGCTCATGGAAGCAACCTAAATGCCCATTGACAGACAAACGGATAAAGAAGATGTAGTATATACATACAATGGAATATTACTTAGCCATAAAAATGAACGAAATTGGGCTTCCCTGGTGGCGCAGTGGTTGAGAGTCCGCCTGCCGATGCAAGGGACACAGGTTCGTGCCCCGGTCCTGGAAAAATCCCATATGCCGCGGAGCAGCTGGGCCCATGAGCCATGGCAGCTGAGCCTGTGCATCCGGAGCCTTGCTCCGCAACGGGAGAGGCCACAGCAGTGAGAGGCCCGCGTACCGCTGGAAAAAAAAAAAAAAAAAAGAACGAAATTGGGTCATTTGTAGAGATGTGGATGTTTCTAGAGACTGTCATGCAGAGTGAAGTAAGACAGAAAAACAAATATTATATATTAATGCCTATATGTGGAGTCTAGAAAATGGTACAGATGGACCAGTTTGCAGGGCAAAAATAGAGACACAGATGGTAGAGAATTAACATATGGACACCAGTGGGGGAAAGTGGCAGGGGGTTGGTGGTGGTGTGATGAATTGGGAGATTGGGATTGACATATATACACTAATATGTATAAAATGGATAACTAATAAGAACCTGCTGTATAAAAATTAAATTAAATTTAAAAGAAACAAAAACAAAAACTCAGTGTTTCACTGAGTGTTTCACTGAGGCTGTGTCTTTGGGCTCTGCCCTTCACAGTTGTCTCCTCAATGCTATAACTTTATTTCTGTTTTTTTTATACCCGCTTCCTATTCCTTTCCCAGGATGAAGCATTCTCAATCAATGTCATTGAATCCCAAATGCTATGGACTGTGCTCCTCTTCCTTCTCCCCTTAGGTGAAACAGGAATGCTAGAAGGAGTAATAGAAATGTCCTTCCTCTTTCCTCAACTGGAATAGGGCTCTCACCTGGAGTGCACGCATTTGTCATGAAGAGGTTCTGGGAGTATTTCATAAATATTACTTATCCTTTCCCATTCACCTGCCAGAGACACAGGGTTTTTCTCACATCTTCAAAATGAGAATCTGGTGGGGTTCCTGAAGGTAAAGCTCATAAAAAAATGTAGGGGAGTACCCTGAGACTGAGGTCCCCAGGCATTTTTGCTTAATACTCAGCCACAAGCAATTCTCAAAATTACTGTTACAGTGTTCTTACCAGTGTATGGCTCCAGAAGCTTTTGGAGGGAGTCTAGCTGTGTCTTTCTGGATAGGACTGTCTCTCCAGATTTCATAAAGGCAGCATCAGTTCTCTAAAGGGTCCAAGAACAGCCTTTGGTTTTCCGTTTTTCCAGCTTTTTCTTGTTTTTAAGATTGAAGTGATTAGTCCCAAGCTCTTTATATGCTGGAGCTAAAATCCAATGTCCAAGATTTTCACCATTATTTTCACTAAGGCTTTGAGCTAAGTCATTGGTATCTCTTAAGTTACTGTATCAGTCATGTACCAACTGGGAATGAAAATGAGGAAAGTTTCTCACGTCAATTAATAGAGAGCTGGAAGAGAGCTTGGTCCCAACCTTCTGCTTTTCAGATGAGAAAATTGATCATAGGTGAGGGAAAAAGAGTCAATTGAAAACATACGAATTCCATCTATATTTGTCACTGAGACCAGCTTAAAATGGTCTAACTTCTGGGACTATTTAAAAGCAGATTTCCAAAGGATAATTTGCTAAAGATGAAATGTCAAACCTGCCTTATGTTTGACATTTATGACAACATAAATGTCAACAACACTTATGACACAGAGCAGGTACTCAATAAAAGTGTTTTATTTTTGTTTTAAAATGAATCCATGAAATAAAGAGGTCATTGCATGACCTCTTACACTCACCTCTATAGGTAGTCAAGATCTTTTCTACTATGAACAGTAAAACTACGGTTACATATTTCATCACAATTTAAAAATTTCAAAAACTACAATTAGAGATTGGACAAATCTGGTTAATGGTAAACTCACGCTAGGTTAATATTTCTTTCCCTTTACTTTCTTTTTTCATAAAGTTACAAAAAAGAAATGTTATACTTGAAGGTCTCCATTGTAATATTTATATGAGTTATCAACTGCTGCGTAACAAATCATACCAAACTTAATGGCCTAAAACACACATTGTTATTTCTCTTGTGTGTATCAACAGAGTGGTTCTTGTCTTAGCTTGTCTTATTTGTGAATCTGCCAGCAGCTGTGTGTCAATCAACTCTGCTGACTGTAAATTACTCATAGATGGCCTCAGCTGGGCCCTCTCCATAAGTAATTTGATCCCCCAAAAGGTTAGCCCAGGCTCTTGACATAGCCAATGATTGGGTTCCAAAGGAAAGTGAGCAAAACGCCTCATTAGGCCTCGATTTAGAATGACTGCACTGTCACTTCCATTATATTCTCTTAGGCAGCGTCAGTCAGAAGGCCACATTCAAGGGGCAGGGAACCAGACTTTACCACTTGACGGAAGAGGCAGCCAAGTTGTATTGCAAAGGGTATGGATATAGGGGAAGATTAAGAATTGCGGCCAGTTCTGCATTTACTCTACGAGCTTCTAATAATGGAACAATTTCTCCTAATTTTCCAAAATGCTGTTTGGCATCATATTGTATGGATGCTGAGTTTAGAATTAATGAAAAGGTGAAAGTGGGGTCACTTTTCTGGTCAAAGTATATTCAAGAAATGTATTCAATCACCAATTTTCTGTAAGCAAGTCACCAAGGTGCCCGAGTCTCTGCTGCACTGAGGAGGGGCATCTGCTGAGCACCTCACACCTTCCCAGGTAGATAACCACGGCCTGGGTTGACGGTGTCAGCGTTGGGTGGCCAGGCAATATAGACATCACTCTGGAGCACAAGTTCCAAACATGAGACCCAGATCATTCCTCTGACTTTAAAACTGACTAATGATTCTATTAATAAAGCATGCGATTTGTGTGTGTATCTAGGATTCAAAGTCTTTCTCTTTCTGAACATCTTTGCAAACTGAGCTAATGGCCAACAGGACTTTCATATACATCACATCATTTGATCCTCGAAATAGCCTTGCAAGCTGAACAAAGGCTGTCACCCCTGTTCTGTAGATCAGATCATGGAGGTATTTCAGTTTAGCTAAACTCACACATGGGTTAATCACCAAACCAGAGCTCTCGCTGAGTTTTCCTAACTCCTAGGCTCACATTTATAGGGGGTTATATTCCTCTCGAGCACTTCCCTCTGAATTTCAAAAAATAGGCAAGTTTGGGGTTGAACACTTCCCTGATGAGCCACTGTCTCAGCTACCACGTGTTGTAGCCACCACCACTGTGGGCTTTAAAATGCATTTTTATAGACTGATTCATTTACTCTATTATTCTAAGTGGGCCTCAGGGAATTTTAAGAGAGAAAGAAACACAAAAATAGACAACAAATCCAAATTCTGTTACATTTGGTATAAAGAAAAGAATAAATTTTCCTCTCTTCCTACCCAGTAAAGATTTGAAGCCACAAAGAACCCTCATTAACCTCCTATCTTACCCTTATAATTATCAATAATAATAATCAGAGCTGGTGGGTCAGTGCTTCAAGGATTAAATTACGAACCCAACGTTGATAATGTTATTATTGTTCATAATAATGATGGCATGATTAGATGCTGCTTTTACATTTTCACCTCCCATCCCACACCTCCACTGATTAAGTCTATAATACACCCTATTTAATTAAGTATCTTTGCCCTTATTTTGCTGATGGTAAATTAAGGCACACAGAGGTTAAATGCCTTTCTCAGTACCACTGAGAGAGGTTGTTTCTGGACCTTGGTGTCTGAGCTTTGTAACCCGGGAGGCTTGGAGGAATGAAAAGAGCATGAATTTAAAAATAATACCAACCAGGATGTGAAGCCTGGTTATGCTACTTTCTAGCTCCTTGACTTTGAGCAAGAGATTGACTCTCTGAGCCTCAGTTTCCTCTTGGGTAGATGGCCTGGCAGGATTATGGTAAAGAAGCTCCTGGCCCTCAAGGAATTTGATTGATTGGGAGGCATTCAGTTAAGCACATTTTATTTCCCTTCCAACTCATTACTAATGTCGAATGAAAAAAAAAAATGCACAACCAAAAAGTTGAGAATTATATTTTTGAGAATTATATTTTATTTGGCAGAAAAAACTGAGGACTTAAGCCCGGGACACAGCCCCTCAGCGACCTCTGAGAGATTGCTCCAAAGAGATAAGGGAGGAACCAGGATATATAGGGGTTTTTGCAACAAAGACCAGGTAGTCTGTTAAATAAAGAAAACCAGGTATCTCTAGTTAATGAACTCAGCACTTTTCTTTGTATGGGAAGATGCAAGAACCTGGGCTCATCGAAATCATTCCTTTGATATGCATCTTAGCTGTCTAGGGCCAGTATCCTGTGCTCTCCCATCCTGAGTCCCTCAGGGTACACCATTGCGGGTGGCCTCAGTGGCTGAGGGCTTGGCGAAGGGCAGTCTGTTACTCTCCATAGGGGGTGGCGGTAGTAACTTGATGGCTGTAAATCCTTTGTTTATTGATATGGCAGGCAACATTTTTCACTCACACTACGAGTCTCTTCAGATATAAAAACTCAACAAAAATACCAATTCTTGAAACTGCTAACCCCTTAGTCTACTCTTGCATTAATCTAGCCCTCATTTACTGAATACATTTTGTGGGCAAGACACAGTTTTCAGTGTAACAGAGAAATGTTTTTGTAAATGTGGTCTTTAGACTTAACAATAGGATCACCTGGGATAATTGCTTATAAGATAGATTCCCAGGTGCCATGGGAGATTGACTGAATCAGAATCTCTGTAGGTGGAGATCTGCAATCTCCAAGTGATTCATCTGCACCATGACATTTTATATGTACTATAATAACACTTATAAGCTGCAGTTCCTATTTTCCAGGGTCCTAAAGAGTAAGAAAGGAAAGTTATGTGTGCAAATTAATATAGTAAAATATATGAAATGATCAAGTACTCTAAGGAATGTTCAAACGAACTGCTAGGAAATTTGGGGCAGGTGAGACCACTTAATCTCAAAAGTGATCAGGAATTCCCTGGCGGTCTAGTGGTTAGGACTCCATGCTTCCACTGCAGGGGGGCCCAGGTTCAATCCCTGGCTGGGGAACTAAGATCGCACAAGCCTCGCAGTACAGCCAAAAAAAAAAAAAAAAAAGTGATCAATAAGTTCTCCAACCAAAAGGTGATACAAGTTGCCCATGAAAGTGTGACCATGATAAAGATTTAACCTTTTACCTTTGGCCGAAGCTAGTCTTTACAGAATTGTAGGTGATTGTCTTTACCCAATGGTGGCCTCTGGCATCATGGCAGGAACAAATTCAGCACTTATCCATCATGCAAATCTTGGGCCGTTTTTTTTTTTTTAATAAAAGTATTTCTTTATTTTTGGCTGTGTTGCGTCTTTGTTGCCGTGCGCGGGCTTTCTCTAGTTGCGGCGAACGAGGCTACTCTTTGTTGCGGTGTGCAGGCTCCTCATTGCGGTGGCTTCTCTTGTTGAGGAGCACAGGCTCTAGGCGCACGGGCTTCAGTAGTTGTGGCACACAGGCTTAGTTGCTCCGCGGCATGTGGGATCTTCCCGGATCAGGGCTCAAACCGGTGTTTCCTGCACTGGCAGGCGGATTCTCAACCACTGCACCACCAGGGAAGCCCCAGGGCCATTTATTTTTAATGTCCAGAATCCTGAAATTCAAAATCCGTTCCTTTTGAACTATTGTCAAAGTTATCGATTCCAAATTCAAAGGCTAAGAATTGATTTTTTTGTTGCCTACTCTGCTGGAACAATGCTTCCCTGAGGGTGTGAAAATGGAATGCCCCTACGTATGGTTCCAGGGGATGGCCACAGTATGTAAGGCAATGTGAGGCAAAAACATGTTAGTAATTCAAAATATGATCCCACTCTATTGATTATTAAAGAATGATTTCCCCATTGCATCCTTTGTAATCTTCCCTCATTTCAGTAGCTCCAACACCATAACAACACAAGGTGAACTCCACAATCATAATAATAAGAGCTAATACTTCTCATCTTCTAACATGTGATAGGTGCTGGTCTACATGATTCAAATATATTATAACTGATTTTCTCATTAATTAATTTAAGCTGTGAGGGAATGCTCAGAAGACGTAGTATTTACATTATATTAGGTATTATAAGTAATCTAGAGATGATTTAAAGTACATGGGAGGATGTGCATAGGTTATATGCATAGACTGTGCCATTTTCTATAAGGGACTTAGGCATCCACAGCAGATATTGAGGGACAACTATAATTTGAAAACCTGGAAATGTGGTAAAAGAGGATATTCCAAAAGGAGGGAACAATCTGGATATAAAAAGGCATCATCACCTCCAGCGTCATCCGTGCCATCATCTACCCTCTACTGGATTTTTCTGTTTCAAATAATACCACCTTATTTATTCTACACAGAAGACCTACAAGATAAGCATCACTTTAAACATTTTGTAAATGGTGATCCTGAATTTCCAAGAGATTGAGTTACTTCATTAAGGAAATGCAAATCAAAACCACAGTGAGACACCACTCCACAGCTACTAGAATGACTGTAATTTAAAAATTTTAATTAAAAAAAAAAGAAAATAGCAAGTGGTGACAAGGACGTGGAGAAATTGGAACCCTTGTATTACATTGCTAATGGGAATGTAAAACAGTACGGCTGCTGTGGAAAACAGTGTGGTGGCTCCTCAAAGAGCTAAACTTATGGGAATTCCCTGGCAGTCCAGTAGTCAGGACTCCATGCTTCCACTGCAGGGGGCATGGGTTCGATCCCTGGTCAGGGAACTAAGATCCCACAAGCTGCGTGGCACAGCCACCAAAAAAAAAAAAAAAAAAAAGCTAAACTTAGAATTACCATATGATCCAACAGTTCCACTTTCCAAGTATATACCCAAAATAATTAAAACAACGACTCAAACAGATACTTGTACACCAGTGTTCATCACAGCATTGTTGGAGGAGGTAATCAAGAGGATGTGACTGCCAGTTGACCCAGGAGCTGGACCCAGGCAATCCTTACCCCCTCCTGTCCTCGGAATGTGCATTCTGCACACAGTTTCCACAGTGGGTGCTGCTTTCAAGGATGCAGCCTTGAGAGAGCAACGTGATGTTGAGACCATCTGTACGGTACACATGACTGAACCCCGTTAAGACCTCTATATAAACTTTCAAGAGTCTGGTGGACAGGTGCAGAGATCTACTTGTCTTGCAGCCGCTCAAGACAAGCCTTGTATGTAAGTTCCCTTGCACTGCCACCTACCAACCTGGAGGGGTCTGCCTCTTTCTCTGCTCTCTCCCTGCCCTCTGTGTATGGGGGTGAGTTTCAGAATTCACCTGGGAAACTCCTGAGGTTTCAAACCAACAAGTATCATTGTCAATAGTCAAAAGGTGGAAACGACCCAAATGTCCACCAGCAGATGAATGGATAAACAAAATATGGCAAATTCATATAATGGAATATTACACAATGGAATGTTATTCAGTCTTTAGCACATGCCGACACATGGTACAAGATAGATGAATCTTGAAAACATAGTACTAAGTGACACAAACCAGACACAAAAAGACAAGTATTGTATCACTTAAAGGGAATAAGGCAAACTCATAGAAACAGGAAATATGTAGATTAGAGGTTACCAGGGGCTGAGGGGAGAATGAATGAGGGGTTATTATTTAATGGGTAGAGAATTTCTGTTTGGGGTGATAATGTTTGGAAATAAATAGTGGTGATGATTGCACAACACTGTGAATGTGATCGATGCCAATGAATCGTACATTTTAAAAATGGTTAAAATGGCAAGTTTTATCTTATATATATGTTACTACAATTTTTAAAAAGAAGAGGTTGAGTTACTTACCAAAGTCACACAGTGAGTAGGTAGCAGAGGTGAGAGGCAAAGCCATATCTGTCTAAATCAGATATCTTACATACTAGATTTTTCTACTTTTCTATACTCATGAACTTAGGGAAATTGCAGATTGCAATGGAGACACATACATTAATTCCTTTATTTTGTGTAGAAAAACTCTCTTTAACTCTTGCTTTCTTGTTCCCTGCATCTAGCAACTTGGCACAAATCATCATTTTCCATGACCTTAAATCTTGTAGTTTAAGAATCTTAACCCCCATTCCTCCATCACCCCAACTGCTGAAAATAACAAGGTTTGGATATATTTTCATTCATTTCATAGTCTTACAGGAACAATGACA
The DNA here is from genome assembly GCF_964270905.1 of Leucopleurus acutus. Lineage (NCBI taxonomy): Eukaryota > Metazoa > Chordata > Mammalia > Artiodactyla > Delphinidae > Leucopleurus > Leucopleurus acutus. The sequence goes on from NC_139150.1 coordinate 16,816,550, forward strand.
TTGTACCATGTTAATGATCTTTCTATTTTCTCTGTTTATCTTTTTTAAAAACATCTATCAGTCCTGATTCTGTGGGAGATTTCAATGCTGTGGTCTATGCCAGAGGTAAACAGATGTCATTGAAACTTTGCTATTCTTTGAATTTGAAGGGGATAAAATATAAACTTATCAGGCTTTTCTATGTGGTCCTCACTTTAGAATTTAGTATAAAAATAGTAGCAGTTGGAAAACCTAGCCTCTGGCCTATTTTCTCCCACTGACTGGCTGGGGACCTTGGAAAAGTGACTGACAAATATTCAATGCTGAATAAATAACAGTGGTTGTTATTGTTATTACTATTATTATTAAATGTCAGTGATACCTTAGTGGCTGTATCCATAAACTAAAGAAGTTTGATTTGATGATTTCTAAGAACCCTTTCTGCACGTGTTTTCCAGAATTCTAATTTTTTTATGAAAAACATTAGGAGAAAATGAATCTGCAAATCTCTCTCTTCTAACCCTCTTCTAGTTCCTCATTGCAGGAACTTTTTTTCTAACTTTCAAAGGTTGCTTTTGTTGTTAACCATAACTTATTGTTTTCCCACACTTGGTCAGATTTTTCTTCCCTGGTCTCATTACCCCTCAGGTGAAATTGACACTTTCAAGGCTTGGTGAGTGGAGTGTGAAATAATTAAATTTGACAAGCCTATTGCTTCAGATTGAGTCCAACTCTCAAATAGTGGGATTGATTTTCCTCCAACTTAGGATAAGAAATGGGTCTGACAAGTTACCACTCAAGAGGAGGCTTTTCAGAGAATTTCAAGCAGGTGAAAGTTGGGCTTATATTGAAAACTGTCCTCCCTGCTATGATGCAGCGAACAGTGAGTCAACTATGTAACTCATCTACATAGAGCCAGAGCTGTCATTTGTACTCATTAAGGGAAGGCCAGTCTAAACTCCAGAAGTGCATGTTTTAGAATTTAATTCAAGTCCCTATGGGGACATGTTGATGGAAATAGAAAAATATTCATTGGTAACTAGCACATAACATGCTAGTTATAACACAGTGCTTGAAAATCGTTCTCTTAAGGAGTCTAATCATTCTGTGGACTCCAGATCAGTAAGCTTTAACTTACTTGCAAACTTTGCAGATAATGCAAAGAATTTTATACACTCTTAGTGGACCCCTGAAATAATAGCATTAAGTGGAATGGCTTATACACAGCTTCTCTTGTTTCCATGTAAAGGAACTTCCATTAACACATTATTCTTGGTCTTTCTATAGCCCCAGGGAAGTGGCTTATCTGATTGGTGAGTTCTACCCCCAAAATGGGTATGTAAAGCTCCTCAATTTGCATCTTTGTTTGTTTGTATCGTTTTTTTCAGGTCTGCCTGCCTGTAGGGAGGGTGCGTGCTCAGCTGCCCTTTGTCATGTGCTAAGCTTAGTTGAGCAGTTTTCTCTCTGCGTGGAGGACTGGGATTGCCCACTGTACCAGTGACTGGGCAGGTAAGCTTAACTTATTCAGAGATAAAGTGTTGGTAGGCCCACCTGGGCAACAGACCCAAAGCCACATCATCTAAGAGCTTCGACAGTAACAGTGGTGATAGACTGATTTTTCTCTTGGTTCCTGTGCCTACCTCTCAATTGGTTCTAAACACGGGTGGAAAATAAGATGTCACTTATTGGAACAAACATTATGTTCCATAGTGATATACAGGGCATGAGCCTAAAATTAGCTCATCGTGTCTCTGTGTGGACGGGGAGAGACTGATATGTATATTATGTATAATATAATATGTATATTTTGCACACATTTGTGTAAAGGTCACAAAATTAAAGGTTAGGTGATCCAAGTTCAAGTTGAAACTCTATCTAACTAGAAAGGCATCGTGGATGGATTCTGGAGCCAAATCTGCCTGGATTAGCATCCTACACCTGCCAAGTAGTATATAGCTTTGCTAACTTTGGAAACATTCCATGACTTCCCTTTATCTCCTTCCCTCTTCTAAATGGGAGAGAATAATACCTACTACGTGAGGCTGCAGTAAGGATTAGATGTGACGGTATGTGTAAAGAATGTGGCACGTATTTTGCCTTGGAAAAATGGCTTTCCCTCTGACAGCCTCTGTCTCTTCATTTGCAAAAAATAAGTGGCAAGACTCAGATGTTTAAAACGTTTCTGCAAGTCTGATGGTCTATGATTCTGTTCTGAAGACTCTGAGAGTAAAATCATGGTGCCTGTGAGTTTGTGTGTATGTGTGAGTATGGGGTTTATGTCTGTGACCCACAAATTCTTGCTTCCTCTCTAGATCTCCAAAATTTTACCATTACTGGAAAACACCAACAGAGGGCATCAGGATTTAATTCTGGGTGAGTTGTTGCTGGAGGCTGAGGTTCTGGTTGCCTGACAGGTCTCTAAGCAGAGCTCTTTCCCCAAAGGCGCGATAAAGATCTCACTCTCCTTCTGACACTGCAGCAACCTCAGCCCCTTCCTTCCCATCTGGCGCTGGGGTACATGCTCTGGCTTCTGTTTCTAGAGTTTCTTCCCCAGGGGTATCTGCCTTTGCCTGGTAAGGGTGCTGACGCATTTATGGAAACAGAACAGTGATTAATGACATCTGAGCTCTTTCTGCTGAGTGCTGAACTGAGATATGCGGGTCTACCCAAGGGCTGCTCTCCTGTCTAAAATGACACCAGGGAACCTTCCAGCAGGCATACAGAGTAGGGCGGCCAAAGCAGAGAGGGGAGTAGGGAGGGAACCCAGGCAAACAGGTGGTCCGCTCTGTGCTTCAGCATACCCTCTTGCTAAAGGTGTAATTACACTTCACTCCGGGGACACTTCCACATCACACTGAAGGAAAAGGGCTACGTTTGGAGCCAAGTGTCCTGGTATGATCTCTGTCACTAAATGTATTCTTACGGCAAGAAACAAATTCCGAGCTTCAGTGTCTTAATCTGCAAAATGGGAATAATCCCATCACAACTTCCTTGTGGGATGGTGTTGAGAAGCAATGGGGAGGAGGCATGAAAAGGCATTTTGGAGAAGTGTGAAATGTCTACATAAAGGGTAGCCTATCGAAAGCACCTTTAGGTCTTGCAATGATTCTGGTGGTGGCGGCAGTGGCATTAGTCATGTCAGTTGGGTCGTAACCACACTCAGAGATGCTGGGAGGGGTTGCCATTCAGAGTGCCAGCTGTGGAATCAGATGGTCGGAGTTCGCATTTCGTCTTGCCGTTCACCTTGCAGATCACCTGTAATCTGTAAAGTGGGAATAATAGTCGTAGCACCGACCCCGTGTTTGGTGAGAAACATACCAGATGTTGCACGTAAAGCACTTAGTACATGTCCTGGAACTGAGTGAATGCTTAATAAATTGTAGTGATCATTTTTATCATAATTATTGTTTCTTCCTGGTAAGAGGAGACATTCCTGAAGGATGTCCTAATGCCTCACACCTGGAGAACCTTTCCAGCTGACTGTGACTCGCAAAGGCTCCCCGTTTCCCTAAACTGCCTTAACACTTAAAATCTGTGCCAGCAGCCCCCAGGCATAATCCCACCTTACATGGCCTCGAACATCTCATAGCAGCTTGTATAAATTCTGTCCTCACTTGGCATCCTAGTTCCTGCATGCTGGACACTGTGAACCCCTCTCCTGTCCTTCAGCACCCAAAATATTTATATTCTCATCTAGCATTATAGTTGCATTGGTTTGCAGATATGCAAATACATCCAGGGCCACACACTCACACTGGCTGACTCTCTGCATTTGGTCTCTTTCCAGAGCAGGACCCAGGGGGAGTTTGAGCTGGAGATGCCCTGGGGCCAGGCCTTGGGCCAGTGTAACTGGGAATTAGCCATGCCTTTGCTGCTGTGTCCCTGGACCGTGGGATGGGCCTATGCCCTCAGATGCTCCACACCAGAGGGACTTCGGTGGCAGGTCAGGCCGTGGGGTCTGCTTAGGTGTCTGCAGGCTGACCTGATGGGACAGGAAAACTCAGAGAACAAAATGAGATCCGTTGTCACAGCAAGGGAGTTCTTCTGTATAGACATGTACCCGGGGATCAGCTTGTGGTCCAGGAAATGATTTCCTCTAGCAGGGCACAAAAGAAAGAATGGTGAGCAGTCTTGAATCTCACAAAAAAAATTATAAAAGGAAAGAAACAGCCACAACAATGAAAATAATCCAAATTATTTATCCTGCTAGGTTATAATTACTTGGCTGCTCCCCCGCTCATTAATAAGAGCAAACATTGACTTCGCCAGGCACTGAGCTAAGCACTTTACACTTACATCTTACAGGAGTGCTGTTGGGTCTCTTATTGTGTCTGTTTTTTTAAATATGAAAAACTGGAACTTGGGAAGGCCCAGCGACTCTCCCTGAGCCACAAAGCAAGCACATGGCAGAGTTCAGGCTTTAACCTCTGTCTTCTGCTCCCTCCTCCTCCCCGCCTGTGCTTCCTGCTGCCCCATCTGTAAAATGTGACTGTCGTTCAGTTGAATTAGATCAAAGGTGCCTCCAGCTACCTGATCATCAGCATTTCTCAAGGTGCTCTTGAAAAGTGCAAAACCCAGGCCTCTAGAGTCTTAAGTGAGACTCGCAATGTGTGTTTTTTCACAATGCCCCAGATAATTGTGTGGACCGGCCAGGGCCTCATCTAAGGGGATCCCAGAAGACACGACCAGGTTCAAGATTCCATACTTCTTGTGTCCTTTTACCTCTCGGCTGGGAAGTAAGAAAAGGGGGTTGGGCCCCATGTAGAGACAGCTGAAATAGGGCCTGGAGCCAGTCTCAACCCTTCCCCCATGGGCCTGCCCATAAATATCACCCTTTTGGGACTGGAGCCAATGTAGATCAGAAGCATTTTCCCCTCGAAGCATCTAATGTCTGGATATGTCAGCTAAGTGGAGCAGCAAGACTGTACAGGCTTTGCTGGTTTTTGGATGGCAGCAGCTCGTCTGGACTCACAAGACATTAACTACCAGCCTTTGCAAAGTCGCTGTGCAAAAATCATTTCCTCTGAGCACTTATATTTGGCCCATCTAGAGAGTCAGTCGCTGGTATCCTCTTCCTCCTCCCACATCCACTTGGGCCAAACTTATCTTCCTAAATTGCTCTCCCAAAGCAAGATTATCATCTGAGATTAGCTACAAGATCTGGGATCTAGTTCCAGCTCCACCTGTGTCTGTGTCCTCCAGACAAGTTTCTTTCCTCGCTCCTAGATCCTCGTATGACTTCTTGAACTGCAAAAGGGGTAAGGAAACTAATGCTTGTTTACTCAGCTGAGGTGTAGACTCAAGTCGCTGTAACCTAGTGTTTAAGGGCAGAGGCTCTGAAATTCACACCTTGAGGTCACATCTTGTCTCTGCCACTTACTGGCTGTGCAACCTGGACCTTACTTTTACCATCTGAAAATTAAGGATAATAACAGTACCTAAGTTATAGAGCTGTTGGAAGGATTAGATGAATAACGTACATAAAGTGCCTGGCATTTAGCAATTAGTAACTATTATTGTCATTACTATTATTAAATAAGCATATAAACAGATAACTATACTCTAGTGCCATACATGTTTGAATAGAAACTTCAGGGGTCTCTGAGTTCCTGATAAATGATCCAAACCAAGCCCAAGGTCCCAAAAAACTCCTCTGGCAGGGATGTTAGGCTCAAGTTGTTGTAAAGATTGAGTTGTGGCTTTCCAGGCAAACGCCAAAGAGACTTTCCCAGGCAACATGGATTCTCTGTGGTAATATCGCTGAACCCATCCCCAGCATCTCTAGCTTTCTTCCTTTTCCTGGCATGTGCCCAGACATTCCACCTCAAGGTCATTGTACAGCTGCTTTCCCTCTGCCCACCCCCACTCATCACCAGGTGAGCCCTCTCACTGTCCCTCCCACCTGACACTGCACTCCTGACGCCTGTTTCTGCCCTCTGCTCCCAGCGCTGGTTTCCCTATTCCCTATGAACTTGCTCTACCCACTTGAATGCAATGGAAGCCCCTGATACTGAGTTTGCCTGGTAATGAACTTGTCTATTTCTTTAGGTTCAAGCACCTCTGTTTTATTTCTGGCTATTCCGGGCAACTGTCCACTCCCATTTGGATTCTAACCCACTCTCTCAGGATACCCTGGTGTCCACAGACGTGTGCTCTGGGAATAAGGCATCCCGGGTGAAAGCATAGCTGACAGGGGTCTTCCGAAGTCAGAGAATGGTACAAGGCACTTGGAAAAAAATCTTTTTCATTTGTATGCTTATTTAATCAGTAAATATTTATTTCACCAGGTGTCACAGTAAGAACTGGGATATCATTCTGAAGAAGGTCTACTGGCCCAACCCTGAGGAAATGGATGGGACAAATAGGAGGACAGATAGCCAGATAGAACAACTTATAACATGGAGTGAAGGGGAAGTTCGGGGGCTGTAGGGGCACAGAGGAGGGCGTACTGTCTCATTCAGGGTTCTCAGCTGAAAACAACTCTTTCAGCAGAGAAAGAATTGAGGAAAGGAATGAGTTAATGGTGGCCTGCAGAGAACCAGCCTTGTCCACCACACAGCACCCAAACCACAGTGTGGGAATGTGCCGGCCCCTGACCAAAGATGGCAGCACATCCCACTGGCCCTGGGTGCTGGACACCAGAACTCCCTCTTCCTGTGGCCTGAACCCCAAATGCTTCTACTATCAGCCTCAGCAGGAAAGAGAGTTTGTACAAATCTCCTTCCTCACGTTCCTGACTTTCTACTCAAGGTTTCACTTGGGTGTGCCCAGTTGGTCAGGCTGGGACTGTAACCGATCAAATTGGAATAAGGCAGGACATTGCCCAACCAGAGTGTGTGTGGTGTGTGTGTGCGTACATGTGTGTGTTCCAAAGCTGCTGAGTAGCAGAAAAAGCAAGACAAGGATCCATTACAGATCCCCACAGGAGAGTTGCTGGGGGGCGGATAGAATGTGGAAGGGAACATGACCAATTTCTCAGAGGCATTGATCTCTCAGCTGAGCTCTGAAACAAGGAAAGAAATTAGCCAGGTAAAGACAGGCCTGGGGGAGTGTTCAAGACAGACAGAATAGCAGGTGCGTATGCTTGGAGATGGAGAACAGCAATAGTTCAGTTTATCTGGAATAGATTTGGATGGGGGCATGGTCAAAGTTGAGGTTGGAGAGGTCAGCAGAGCCAAGCTCCTAAAATCTTAAATCTCCTGGGCTGAGAAGCAGAAGCAAAAAACAAGGCAGCAGTGTTCTTTTGAGAGACCAAAAAAAGATGGTTACACATTCCAAGACTGTCTCTGTAAGTGTCTCTGATGTTTCATTTCTTCTTTTATTGAAGACTCTTCATTGCAGCTCACTTAAAAACTCCCTGTAAGTAGAAATCCCTCACCATTGTGGAGAATTTCTTCCATAATATCACACAGGCGTGGGCTGTTTATGGAAGCATGAAACATTCCTTGCAGGAGATGTTATTTAGCGTTCATGATGGAAATATTATCAGTCTCCCTTTGGAAATTAACACAAGAGCTGCATTCTTCTGCCTCTGGTCTGCAGGTTTGCCTTGCACCTCTTGACCTGTGCAAGGCACAGTTCATACCCCATCTCCTGCATGCAGACTTCCTCAGCGGCACCCATCCTTTCTCATCTGACTTCCTCTGGCTTTGAGTACCTCACAAACCTCATGTTCTCAGGTGCATATATTACTATCTTTTAACCCTCTTGCAATGAAAAGCAAAAGGAACTGTTACTACTTTTCACAAGTTGAGATTCCTTTTTGTGACTTCTCTCCAGAGGAGGAAGCTGGACCATAATCTGGGTATCTAGATTTACTGTTTTATGGAAAACAAAAGCTCCTCACCGGAGCTCCTTTGCACACAGTGGGTTTAGTTTCCATGCCAAATTAATATCCAAGCCAATGCAGAGCCCCACAGGTAAGTGTTCTTTCCCTGAGACAGAGTCCACCACAATAAGCAATGCAGGGGTGTGACATCACTCCTGCCTGTCCAGCTATTCATCATGGCAAGTCACGGGATTCAGAGGGGAGAGATCATTGTTCCAGTGCTGTGCAAATCTCTTCTGTTCTTGAACCTGGGCTTTGTAGAAATGAGTGAACAGGCATCTATAGAAGACATCATTTTCTTAGTTATGTCTCTATTTGATACTAGGGAGATTGCATTATCTCTTTAACTCACAATAGGACTGTGTGAAAATCACTTTCTCTAAGGCATTTATTTGCCTGTAAAATAAAGAGATGACAAGGAAAGCATGTTCTTTCTTCCACGAAACGCTGCCTCGTAAGAGCTCAAGTCCGGAGCCCTTTCCGCTAGGTAAATATCCCAACATCTGGAAAAGTGATCCTCTGATAGCTTTTGATGGTACTTTTGCCTCAGGACCCTTTGAAGTGCACCTTATATTGGTTGAAATCAAAGGATGTGAAGCGTCTTGGAGACCTGGAAATTCAGCATTGGCTTCAAGTACCCCGAGAAGAGGGACTACGGGGCCTCTAGGGTCCGAAGCTACTTTCTCATTTTTGTTTTATTTTGTTTCTCTTCTCTGCTTCTCTCTTGCTTCTTGTCCTTCCTCCTCAGTCATAGCATCCTCTGCTTTCTGCTTGTCCCTGGCTCCTGGTGGCTGACAAAACCCCCAGCTCGCTCTTCCTTTTGCAAAAGCAGCACCCACCTTACTGAGCTGATTCAGCTCAGCTGTGCTCATTCATTAAGCGTTATATAAAGGCAGCTTCTCTAAAACGGGATATGGACAGAGCAGAATTTTCAACCTGCATTCGTCATCTATTGCTGCATAACAAATTACCCTAGAATTCTGTGACTTAAAATAATAGTAAATATTTTTTTTATCTCAGTTTCTGTGGGTCAGGAATTTGGTAGCAGCTTAGCTGAGGTTTTATCTAAAAATCCCTCTTGTGGTTGCAGTCAAGATGTCAGCTAGGGCTGCAGTCACCTGAAGGCTTGACCAGGGCTGGAGAATGCACATCCAAGGGGGCTCCCTCACATGCCTGCAAGTTGATGCAGGCTTTGTCCAGCAGGCCTCAGTTCCTTCCCATAGGGGCCTTTTCATGAGCTTCTTGACTCTCTTCATGATATGACAGCTGTCTTTCCCCTGTGTAAGCAATTGAAGAAAGACTATGAGGAAGCTGCAGTGTCTTTTATGACCTAACCTCAGAAGTAGCATACTGCCGTTTCTATAGTATCTTATTGGTTACACAGGTCAGCCCTATTCATGGTCGGAGAAGACCATGCAATGACGTGAATACCAGGTGGTAAGAATCACTGGGGACCACCTTGGATGCTGGCTACCACAAGAGCCAGCACTAGAACAGATTTCCAGGGACAGAGATGCAATATCTTCACTGAATGGCTCATGCCGTTGTTTCCCCCTGGGTGACCGAGAAGCTCTCTTTTAGCTACAACCTGAATATTTTTTGCTTTAAATTCTGAATTAAAACCAACTCTTTGTGCCATAGAGTGAGAGATGCTGTACAGCTGGTTAACTACATATTCATGATTTGTAGGACACCACTCACCCAAGAGATCTGTTCTAATTTCCTTGAAAATGGCGTTGCGTGAGCCCCCGCAGAGAGCCATGCCTAGCTCAGTGTGAAGCTCTGAGGAGTGGGTGCCCATATGTATTAATTGATGACGCTGATTCATAGGCTGCTGAGTGGAGGTGCTCTTTAAATGCTCTTAAAAGAAGGTAGGGGACAAGGCAAGGAAACGCATCACTTCCGTGTGGGAAATCTGAACAGTCAATAGCTTTGACATCTGCAACGTTGGCCACTTTCTCAGAATCCAGAGTTGGCAGAAAAAACAAAGAGCTAAATAGAAAATAATAAAAGAAAATTGTATGTGCTCTGTGCCAAAAAAGGAATGGTTCTAGGAAAAAGGTTAAATTCTGAACCCTGGGCTGTCACAATAATGTGTGCTTCAAAGCCCTTATGAGTGCGGAGAAATATTCTGTGGCAAGACCAGAAGTTGGGAGACCTGGCTCCTAATCTTCAAATCAGGTGCACTGCCTTTGGATTCTCCAATGCAGAGTACACCAGGACCAAAAGCTGATTTTTTTTTTTTTTTTTGCGGTACGCGGGCCTCTCACTGCTGTGGCCTCTCCCGTTGCGGAGCACAGGCTCCGGACGTGCAGGCTCAGCGGCCACGGCTTACGGGCCCAGCCTCTCCGCGGCATGTGGGATCTTCCCGGACCGGGGCACGAACCCGTGTCCCCTGCATCGGCAGGAGGACTCTCAACCACTGCACCACCAGGGAAGCCCTAAAAGCTGAATTTCGAATTTTGCTTTCATTGTACAAAAAGTCGTTGAGAAAGGACTTTACCACTTGACAGCAATGCAAAATTGGATAAGTATTGTCATCTCTCTGAACCTGGGTCCTCATCTGTTAAAAAAAAAAAAAAAAGAAAGAAAAAAGAATAGTAATAACCACTTTTCCTACTTCTTGATGCTGTTTCAGGTATCAAATTCTGAAAGACAGTTACAGATTTGAAAAGGTCCAAAGAAGCTCCTTACCGGCCCAGTAAGGACTGGGGACCCTTGTAATGCTTTTGCTTTAAAAGGCAGCTCCTCCTGCTTCAGGCACATGAGGAGGTAGGGCAAAGGAGCTGGTCCAAGCACCAGACACAGAAATCAGTAGAGTTATCCACCACAGGGGCCTCCGTGACAACGATAATAATCATCACTTTCGTGTTGGGCTTTATGGACATATTAGGAGCAAATATTGGACTAGTCTCTCTTTGGGTCCAAGTGTGTCAAAAATAAAGCTCAGAATCTGTGGACATGTGCTTCTCCTCTGTAAGGAACAGGGATTTGAAGATGTAACTCTGCAGACAGACAGAATGAAGAAGAAAGCAGGTGTAGGTGATAATAGAAAGAAATAAGGAAAAGAGACAAGGAGAGCGTCCTAATGCTGTTTCAGTTCCTGGTTCCCATTGTTTCTGATGTCCAGCTGCATTCCTGACCTTGGCTTCCTCAAGAGACATCCCCTCCCCCCTTATAATAAATTTCCCCTTTTGCATATGTTAAATATGAGTCTGATTTCTTTTATTCAGAATCAAAATAGTTCTAACTAATATCATTCTTATAAAAAGAATGATCTGTGTCAATTTATGATTCCAATAGAATTGATATTGGTGTTCATGCAGCAAAGACTATGGTATTGTTGAGAAACATAGAAGCACGATGACTGAGAGTTTAGACCCAGGATCCAGGCCACCTGCGATCAAGTCTCTGGACAAATCCCTTAACCTCTCTGTGACTCAGTTTCTCTATCTGACAAATGCTGATAAAACAAAAATAATAATACCTACCTTAGAGGATTGTGAGGATTGAATGAGTTTTTACATAATCAAGGTCATTTATCATTGCTTCATCTTATGGGAAGAAAAGTCAACAAGTTTCCAGCCCTGACGCCAATCTGGACTTCTAAAAAACCTATTTATAATTATACACATACAGTGTGAAAAAAAAAAAAGCCTTTTGGGGGCTTCCCTGGTGGCGCAGTGGTGGAGAGTCCGCCTGCCGTTGCAGGGGACATGGGTTTGTGCCCCGGTCTGGGAGGATCCCGCATGCCGTGGAGCGGCTGGGCCCGTGAGCCATGGCCGCTGAGCCTGCGCGTCCTGAGCCTGTGCTCCACAACCGGAGAGGCCACAACAGTGAGAGGCCCGCGTACCGCAAAAAAAAAGGAAAAAATGCCTTTTGAGGGTTGAAAGGAGCCATTGTTCCCTGTGATAATGGAATAACTTGAAAGTAATCAAAATTTCATGTTGAAATTGGCTGCCACTGCCACATGGAAGATCGCTGAGACCCCAGGCTTCAGATGGGGAGCCCCTAGTGAAAATGTACGTCTGTGCTCAAAAATCCTGGAAATAGGGATAGATAATTGAGATTCTGGCTAAAGCAGAGTGAACAAAGATGCTCTAATTAAATGCTGCATAGGAGCTAATTAGCCCATTTATGTGTTTTCTTCCTTTGTGTAATAGGGGAAGCAAATATCAGCGTTCATATATTTGCAGCCTATCAGTATGTTGTGTGGGATTCTTTTCCTCTTGAGTACGGTGGGAGGATGACCACCATGGGATCTCCAAGCCCTAATTCATCTGTCCCGAGGCTTCCGCTTAGTTTTGACATTAGCTCTGGGAAGCACATGCAGGCTTTGCTCTTTGGGCCAATCACAGAAGTAATCCTGGAGGGTACCACCAGTAATCATAGCTGTCTCCTGACACAGGGTCCTTCAGACCATCCCGGAGCTGGTCTCGGGAGTCACCTTGAGGAAAGGGCCTTGGTGCTGGTAGTCCAGTGTGGGCAGCTCTCCTGACTGCTGAGCGATCAGAGAGGCTCTCCTCACTGTGGTGCTAAACAATTGACAGTTGACAGACAGGGTATTTCAGGATGCAGAGTCCCCCCACCCACTCCAGCTATGTGGCACAGGTATTTGCTTCCTTGGGGAGGAAGTGATTTATCTGTGGGAGAACACTTTTGGCAAAGTTTGCATAGGGACAGCCTCTGTCTCTGCAAGCATGTGCGTGTGTGCGTGTGTGTGTGCGTGCGAGTATGCACGAAGCAGTGAGAGTGAAAGATAAAGACAACATGAACGCTCTAAAAAGGCACTTCTTTATACGAATGCTTGAAAACACATGATGCAGAAAGACATCAGACCACAGAAATGAATTTCACGGCTATACTTTCTTCTTAGCGATACTAATTCAACACAGCTGTACTACTTCTTCAGAATCAGGAGCGTGCAGTATCACTGGCTTTATTATGAAAACCTTCACAGAGAGGAAATAGTCTTAGAGGGAAATGGGTGGAAGAAAAGAAGAAACAGAAAACAAAGCTGGGTGGGAGGGTTCTGGGTAAGGGAGCAAAGAAAATGCATTTGCTCCAAGTTTGAGTTGAAAATGTTATAAGGACTCCACATAGCAGTGTCATTAGTTGGCGTCTTATAGTTGCGTATGTATATATGCTTTGCCGTTAGCTAATTACCTAAACATTAACCTTCTGGTTACTTGGCCTAGTGTTTAAATTCAGAGAAGAAACAGTTTCCCTGAAGGATTTTGATCCTTAGAGATTTAATTTAGTTGATTTCATTATAAGCTAGGTATGTAACCAAATGCTTTTAACTTTAGATGAATATAAGTTCACGTTACTCATTTGTTTCTAGCAATTACTCATTTGTTACTCATTTGTTTCTAGCATTCACCATTACACATATTAGTAAAGCACAAGGACCCAATTTTTATAATTGAAGAAATTGATTTCTTTGGTCAATCAGGAAGATATAACAATTAAAAATCATTCACCTATCAAAAGATCATATTTTAAGACTTTATTAAACATTGCACAGCAGGTTGAGTTACTGGCAGTTGTCCTTAACACATTTGAACATATTTTATCACAAATATGTTTTTTGTGATAAAAATATCTCAAATAGGGAACTTACTGACACTGGATTGGAAGGGTTTGATTAATTGGCAATTATGACACCTTGGGTCCCATCCCTAGTTGCATAAGGATTGCTGTGTGGCCTTGGACAAGTCATTTGCAATGTGAGCAACATCTGCAATGTGAGCACAACCATGTCTTCCTCACCTGCCTCATATTATTGCTGTGCAAAGGAAACAAGTTTCGAGTTGTGGAAGTTCTTTGAAAAGTTAAGCCTCTGAGTGAAATGCGAGTTTTTATGGATCCACAAACACATACACTATTCATGATCATGAATACATAAGGGGCGCCCTGTGGAATATGCTATAGGTGTTTTGTGCTTTGAATGCATGCGCCTGGAGATCCCAGCCCGTAACAGCACATAATAGGTGTCCTCCGTGGGATGTAACCTAGGTGACACTCCGCACATTAAGCCGCACCTGTGCTCTGACAGAGACAGCGGTGTGCAGAGAATTTGGAAGATCAGCAGGTGCCAAGGCAGAGAGAGAACAGAGCTGTGCATTGGCAGCACCGAGCCTGTCTGTCCCTCAAGGCCAAGCAGAAATACCACTGTATCCACGCAGCTTCCCAGGGCTCCTCTCTCTCCCTGAAACAATTAATTTCTCCCAGATCTGTGTAGTTGGTGCACTTTATTGGGGTAGCCCTGACATTTAAGCACCCATGCCAACCCTCACAGTATTCAACTGGCTCAAATAAATAGGGTGCCCAGCCTGCTCTGAGTTTGCACCCCTGGTTCTAAAACTCTGACCCTGACCCATTCCTCAGATTAGATTCCACCCTGTTTGGATGCTCCTGGCTTCCAACTCAAGCCAAGTCAATAAATAGGTAGCACGAGCCTGGTATTTGCTAGGCTTGTGCTAAGTCATGGAACACAGCAATGGGCAACAATTCATGTGCTCGCCCTCATGGAGGTTATCATCTAATGGAGCGATAGACAAACAATTCCAATCTCCAGACTGAGGAATCCGTGGAGAAACTTCCAGAAAAGGTGATGTCCAACCTGAGACCTGAAGGCTGAGAGGGTGTTAATCAGATGAAAGGAAGTTGGGAAGGAAGAGAAGGCAGAATATTCCAAGTAGCACATCCGGGAGACAAGAGAGAACCTGTTGCATTTAAGAAACGGAGAGATGTTTCGTCTGGACAAAGGTAAGTGGTAAGCAAAAGGCCGCTGCTTTATGTCTTTATTTCCAGCTTCCCCTTAGCTTTTGCACCTTCACACCTGATGTTAATCTCCACCAACTTCAGCTCCAATCCCTCCCCCACAGACTATTCAGCACCTCCCAGCGTCATTGGGTTTGTATAATATCTTCTGGGTGGAGACCCCATGAGGACATTGGTGCCCTTATAAGGGGATAAGAGACCACAGCTGACCTCTCTCCACCCCGTGAAGACACTGGTGAAGGCAGCCATCTGCAAACTGAGAAGAGAGCTCTCACCAGACATGGAATCTTCCAGCATCCTGATCTTGGATCTCCAGCCTCCAGAGCTGTGAGAAGTAAGTCTTGTTGTTTAAATCCCCCAGTCTATGGTATTCTGTTATAGCAGCCCACACTGACTAAGCCAGGACTGATTTCCCCCAGCCTTGTAAATGGAAACCAATCTGTCTCAAGTCTTCTTTTACACGTAATTGTATCACAGCTCTCTGACTTTATTTTATTTTGCCTATTAGACTGCCAAGGCACAGATGATCTTGTATTTCCTCTCAAGTACGTGGGACAGTGCCGAGCAACATGTTTTCCTATAACAAATTTCTATTGTGTCGCTTTTTGGTTTAAAAGCCTTCAGCGATTCTGCATTCCTCTTCAGACAAAACTCTGTCACTGAGCACGGCTCCCAAGTCCCAGCCCCTGTCAGCCTGCCAGCCCCACCTCTGCGCCTTTCCCCTTCTCACTCTCCCCTCCAGTTTCACTGACCATTCATGTCCTCAGTGGCTCCGAGCTCTCCTGCCTTTGAGCTCTCACACATGCAGTTCCCTCTGCTTGCCCCGTCCGACCCCTTCACTCGTGCTCATCTCCAGAGTCTCAGCTTATAAACTACTTCTGCACGGAGGCTTTCCCTGACACTAGCTTACTTGCTCCTGCTAGAGCGTGGCACTTACTACGCTTTATTGAAATTGCGTGTTGGAATGTCTGCTCTCCCACTGACTCAGCCTTGGCACTCTGGGTCATTTGGACCGGGTAACTCTGCTGTGGGGCTGTTCCATGCACGGGAGGATGCCGAGCAACGTGCCTGGCCTCTACCAACTAGATGCCGGGTGCTCTCCCCTCCCCACCCTCTGCCCCCATGGTTAGGACAACCAAGGGTGTCCCAAGGGTCCCCTGGGAACAAAAGTACCCTCATTGGAGAACCACTGTGCCAGACTCTTCCAAAGGTAGAGACTGTGTCTTTTGCACAACTCTGTCCCCAAGCTGGCAGGTATAATAGTAGAAGCCCACTAATCATATGCTGCAGGAACGAACAGAAGTTCCTACTATAAACTCCTCCTGAACGAATGAACGTTGGGAAGGAAGCTGTGTCAGAAGCACTAGTAGCTCAGAGCCCTGCGTTTCTCTTTAATGAATGGGTAGGACCTGCACAATGTGGTGGTCTTCTCACTTTGGAACCAGTCTCCTCCCTGCCTGTTACATCTGTCCTGGTAGGCAACAGGTCATCTAGTCTTCCGCCCCCTCCCCACACACACCTCTTTGGGCTGCCCTGTCCACCCATCTCCCCTCTACAGAACAGGAAAAAGGTTCCGGCTCTCTGAGCTTCCTGCATCAAAGATGTTTAAGCTTTTAATGCGAATCCTGATTAATTAACAAGGGCACAGGACTTATAAGCATTTCAAGTTGCTTTTATCTCTGGAAGAAAAGATGCCTTTTGTTAGATACTTTCTGTTCACTGTCTAGTTCAGCATTTCAAGGGGCATGCTTTGATGGGCTGAGCAGGTTACCATTTTTTGTGTGTGAAGGGCAATGACTAGTAATTAAGGTTCAGACCCCTTTATGTCAACTCAGGGAAGAAGAATCAAATTCAATCTCAGCTTCATCCAAAATTGACTTGTGTCAAAGCTGGAGGGCTCTTCCTGGTGGCAGAAGGAAGAAGGGAAGAGGGTGTGCAATGTGGTAATGGTTGCATCCTTTTGGCTTTCAATTTAAAAAGCTAACATTTGTTGAGCACCTACAGTGTGCTATATCACCTTTCCCACAAATTCTATGAAAGAGTAATATTATTTCATTTACAGATTGAAGAAACTAAGTTTTGGAGATGTTAAGTAATTTGTCCAAAATATAACAAGTGGGCCAGCCATGCTTAGAATATGGTGGGTCTGATGGTGGGCTTTCTCTTTGAATTCTGTATCCTTAGTGTTTCACACAGTGACTGGCACAGAGTAGGTTTCAAGAAATAGTTGTTGAATTGAATATTTACTGAGGACCTATAATGATGAGGTTGCTGGTTGCTTCCAACACCTACTTATCCCTTCTTCCTTAATAACATAATACTCATTTTTACCTGGAAGGTCATAACTCCAACTAAATGGCTAAAAAGACATCCCCAGCTCCTTTGCAGTTAGGAGTAAGTGTGTAACAAAATCTGGTCCATGAGATATAAGCAGAAGTGTTGTGTTGCACTTCCATGAAGTCTTCTCTTACTCTCTCCTACTATTTAGATCATGCATGTGATGGCTGGAACTCAAGCAGCCATTTTGGACCAGGAAGATCAGAGCCACACCTTGGGGATTAAGAAGCAAATATATAGAAGCAATCTGGGTACCTTATGGCCAAATAAATGCTAAAACAGGTCCGTACTGTCTATTTCCAGACTTGTTTTATAAGAGAGATAAATAGACTTCTATCATTAAATTCACTGTTTTTGATTTTTTGTTACTTTCCACTGAACCTAATCCTAGCTGCTCTAACTACTAAGTGCAGAGCACTGTTCTAGGGATTGCGAGGCATGCTGACATGGCTACCCCATGCTTTGTGAAGCTCACAGCCTGTAGGAGAGCTTTGACGTATCCATATCTGATGATTATGTGCCACGCTACACTACAGTCATATAAATTTTCTTTTCAGTCCCCAAATGGTAATCACCACAGAGAAGATAAAATGCTCAGTGGGAGATGAATTGGGAGATGCCGCTTACAGCGGGAGGGACCATGAAAATTTTCATGGAGGAGACACCCCTAGAATCTGGTCTTGAATATTCATGGGAGTTGGGATCTGCAGAGAATGGGATGATGTTGAATACCCCAGGAACAGAAAAAATATAGGCCATGTTTGGCAGAAGGCCAGAGATTCTGTCACATGAAGTGCATGAAGCAAGCGTGTTGTGTAGTATTTGTGAGCGTGGGCTCTGGAGTTAGATGTCTTGGCTTTGAATTCTAGCTCTGCTGTTTACTAGCTATGTGACCTTGGCCGATCCACTAAACTTCCATGAACCCTGTTTCTTCATCTGTAAAATGAATGAGGGTAGTAAGTCCTGTCTTCTCAAGTTGTCAGAATTAAGTGAGTTTATATGTATAGAAGGCTCGGAACAGTAGCCATTTCAAATAAACAAGCCCTAAATGTTCTCTCTGCCAGTCATCTCAAAAAGCTGGAAGAGTTAGTTGAAAAACAGCACACAGAGCCACAAACGCCAACTTAAGACTATTATTATGAAGGTACCAAAAAGCTGCTGAAGGTTTGTAAGCCAAATTGTGAGTGACGGGGCTTCCCTGGTGGCGCGGTGATTGAGAGTCCGCCTGCCGATGCAGGGGACACGGGTTCGTGCCCCGGTCCGGGAAGACCCACGTGCCGCGGAGCAGCTGGGCCCATGAGCCATGGCCGCTGAGCCTGTGCGTCCGGAGCCTGTGCTGCACAGTGGAAGAGGCCACAACAGTGAGAGGCCCGCGTACCGCAAAAAAAAAAAAAAAAAAAAAAAAAAAAAAAATTGTAGGTGACAGGAGAGCTATTTTGGGGGACGTCTTAATGTGTCAACATTTACCATCTTATCATGCTCTCTCTCCCACTCCCACCCTGTCAGCCTACTGACCCGGTACCTCCTGGCCCCAGGGCACATCAGTATTCAGCAATTCCCCGAGGCCCTTCTCCAGGAGTCTCTGGGGATCCCAGATCACTGACTTAGACAAACCTGGCTGCTTCTCAGAGCCCTGGGAAAGGAAGCCCTCTGGCTTAGGCAAACCTGGCTGCTTCCCAGAGCCCTGGTAAAAGAAGGTCTCTGGCTCACAGCTCCTGGGTCTCCTTGTTCCTTTGGGATTTGCTAAAGCATGTGATTCCTGTCTCACTCTTCTGCTTTCTCTGCCCCAAATTCCCCTGCCCCCAACCCCTCAGGTTTGGGGTCATCAATGCTGACATTCTGACTCTCGGCTGTGAAATACAGGCCAATGATTACATCAGAGCTCGATAAGATGAGCCATTTTTTCCTCCTTAGGGACAGTGGGAACCATGCCACCTTCACAGAGAAGGTTGACCATACTGTATGCTATGGACTAAATTGTGTCTCCCCCAAATTTACATATTGAAGCCCTACCCCCCAATGTGATGGTATTTGGAAATAAGGCCTTTAAGATATAATTAAGGTTAAATGAGGTCATGAGTGTGGGACCCTAATTCAATAGGATTGGTAGCCTTATAAGAAGAGGAAGAGCTCTCTTGCTCTCTCGCTCTCTCCACCCCTGGCCACAGGCACACATCAAGGATACAGAGAAAGTAGCCATCTGCAACCCAAGGACAGAGATCTCACCAGACACCAATCCAGCTGCTCTTTTATCTTGGACTTCCAGTCTCCAGAACTGTGAGAAAATACATTTCTGTTGTTTAATCCCCCCAGCCTGCGGTATTTTGCTATGGTAGCCTGAGCAGACTAATAACATTATGTCTACATGTACAGTTCATTGTATGCCTGTTGCTGTACAGATGCTCCTCTGAGCTTGGGAGCCAATTGCAGACCTCTTCCGACAGCAAGTTGCAACCCTCTATTTTTTTTTTTTTTTTTGCGGTACGCGGGCCTCTCACTGTTGTGGCCTCTCCCATTGCTGAGCATAGGCTCCGGATGTGCAGGCTCAGCAGCCATGGCTCACGGGCCCAGCCGCTCCGCGGCATGTGGGATCTTCCCGGACCGGGGTATGTACCCGTGTTCCCGGCATCGGCAGGCGGACTCTCAACCACTGCGCCACCAGGGAAGCCCGCAACCCTCTACTGGTAGCTTATTAATAGCCTCCTACTCTTCCATGCCAGTTGATGAAAGATGCATTGGATTCCACGTTGCCAAGCCCAAAGTCACAATCCTATGCTACCTGTGACCATTTAGCAGCCGCAAAGAGAGTAGCTTCAGCTTTCTCCCCCCACTTCTTCTCAACTTAACATTTTATTGACATTTTAAGCATCTTCCACTTAAGACGTCTGCATGTGGACATCCAGTGAGACACACATCACAGCTACAGAGAATATTACAGTACAGACAATATCAAGTCAGGGGCCTGCCTTGGTCCAGACAAAAATAGAATAAGAAAAGTTAAAAAAAAAAAACAAAAAAACAACCAACATGTGCATTGCTGTTTCACCCAATTTTTATTCCCTCGAAAGATAACATGGAAGATGAATATTCATGGTGAGAAACGTGAGGCTTCAGCCTTGGAAGCATAATTTATCGTTATTTCGAATTTCATTAGCGCTTTACATTTGTAAAACCCATTTGGGGTGAGGCATTTTGTTTCTTTCCTCCCTTGCCTTTTTCTTCCATGCTTCCATCCTTCCCTAAACACCCTGTCTTCTTCCAAGAGCTAAATCAGACACTCACTGTCATTTTTTTTTTAAACATCTTTATTGGAGTATAATTGCTTTACAGTGGTGTGTTACTCACTGTCATTTTTTACAGAAATGAAAAATCAGGAGTGAAGAGGGGAACTGACTTTGAAACAGAAACAACCAATTGTGGCAATGGAAATAATTACTCTAGAAAACTTGCTCTGAGGCTGTCAGGCCATCGTGTGTGCTGATGGTGGAGCTGCAAGCTCCTGGTACAAGAGGGTCGGTCACATGCTGTCTCTTGCTTCACTTCCCAACCTAAGCAAGGAGCCAAAGTGGAAGCATTGATGCAAGGTATCCTTGAGTTTCCTTCCTCCACCTGTGTGACTGAGGATCTTAACATAATTTTGGGACTTTCACTGGCAGGAACTAAAACTTTTCTGATTGATTAAAGAGGTAGGAAAGGGAAATATTTTTTATTCAACAGGAGCTATGTGTCAGACACTGGACAAAAGTGTATATGAACATTCTTTGTACTGGTTACCTGTTACTGCTTAATAAACCACCCCAAAATTTAGTGGCTTAAAACCATTATTTATGATTATAGCTTACATGCCAGTGGGTTGGTTGGAGGTTGGCTCTATGGGCTAGGCTCATCAATGCATCTGTGAGGCAGCAGGGATTCAGCTCTAAGCTGAACTTCGTTGCGGCACCTTAACTGGGAAATCTCTGCTCCACGTGTTTGCCGTCTTCCTTCTGAGACCAGTAGGCTGGCCCAGGCATGTGCTTCTAGCGACTGCAGAAGCATAAGACAGAAAGCAAAAACACACAGGGCTGGGAACTGACCCACCATTCACTTCTGCCTCATTCTATTGGTCAAAACAAGTCACATGGACATGCCCTGATTCAAATAGTGCAGAAATAGACTCTGGCTCTTTAGTAAGGGTAAAGACACCTGGCAAAGGTTGCAGACACTGAGAGAGGTGAAGAATTAGGACCATGATATAATCTACTGCATTTCATTTTTCAAATGATTCAGGGAGTACCTTGCCTAGGCTACCACATGGTGAAGTGAGAACCAGGTATTTTGGATTCGACCTTTCCCTTCCTTTTTACTTGTCTCCTATGGTTTGGCCCTGAAGACCACACTTAAACTTGCATCCTTACTTTTCAATCAACCATTTCTTTCAGTAGAAACATTCCAGAAAATACTCTCATGCAGTGACTTTTCTTGTTATGCTACCTAATAATTATGATCATAATAAAATGATGATGATGTTAGCTTCCATTCATTGTATGTCTGATCTTGATGATGAAAGGGGATGTGAAGTAGTGTTTATAACCAGGAGCTCTAGAGTAAGATGCCTGAGATCCAATCCTGGCCTCTTCACTTATTAGGTGTGTGACTCTGGACAAGGAACTTCACATTTCTTAGCTTTAGTTTCTTCATATGACAGACGGCGATGCTCACACTTCCTAACTCTTAGAATTGTTGGAAGGGTTAGCTGAGATGAGACCTTCACAGCATTTAGCATACTGCCTGGTATACTATAGGGACTCAATCAATGATACTATTATTATTTTTGTTGTTGCTGTCATACACTAAATAGTGTACTAAATGTCGTAGTGCATTATCATATTTAAATTGCACAGTGATTAGAAAGTAGATCTCTGTTGATATTTGTCTACTTGACCAAAACATTTATTTTCTTATGGCTGCTGTCCCCATTTAGGTCTGCTAGCATATCAAGGTGGCATTTATTGAAGGTAGTAAAAAAATCCAACTTATTCTTTCAGGCTAAGAGATGCCAGTTTTGGAAATAGCCATGCATTTCTTTTGGCGTGTCATTCTCCAAGCCATGCAAAAGTTGCCTTTTCTCTCTCACAGTCCATCTGTACTAGCCACCTGGTCTGTCAAAAACATAGACACAAACAAAAAGCCTTAGGTGATATTAAAGCACGTGCAGGATGAATTTTGCTCCCCAGTGCCTGGTGTCCAAGGCAAGGAAGCTGGACTTAACGCTTGGTTCTGTTGATGCCTTCCATGATGCAGGCATTTTAGCACTCTAATCCTCATTCCTAGAGTTCCTTGTGTTGCAAAATGGAAGTCATCAGCAATAAGCTACTTTAGCTACACCTTTGGGGTGAGTAGGTGGGGTAGGCAGGAGAGTGTGACAGAAATGCTTAATAATCAGGAAAAGCTCTCAGAAAAGGGCATTGAGGTCACACTGTCAAATCTAGACGTCATGGATCCAGGTTTTTGATTTACAGGTGATGATGGCATTTAGGCTCGGCATGCCCAAAGCCTCTCCATAAGAGGGGAAAGGGATAGAGGTGTCACTCAGCAATCAGAAAATGACCCACCAGTACCTGTCCCTATAGATTTCAATTTTACCCTTGGGTCAGCTTCTACGACTCATTTTCTCAAATGGATGCAAATTCCTCCCATCTGTCTGGGGATTTGCTCTTAACCTGAGATAATGGGAATCAGCAGTGAGAGAGGGATCTTCTGCTCTTTTCTATCCATTATCACTTCTCTGATTATTTTGCTGCCCTCGCATGCAATTCAAGGATAATCAGGGTTTGCACGTTGACTGCATTATGAATTCCTGATTCTCGAGCCTTCCCAAGTCACCAAGGAGCATCAAGACTCCAAGTCTGGCTTTTTTAGCACTGAATACTGTTCCTCTAGTACAATGCCTGACACAAAATAAGTATTCAATTAATTCTTGTTGAACTAATGAGTACATTAGTGTTACTGATTCTTGAATCTTGAATTTCTCTCTAGAGTTCTTTAATCATTCATTTATTAATCCATTTATTTGTTCAAAAAATATGTATTAGGATTGTGTTTTGGAATTTTGCAAGAGTGAAAAAAGATGAATCAAACTGTCCCTAGCTTCAAGCAATTCAGAGTATAGGAAAGGAGTTAAAACTTTGTATCAGTCAGTGATTGGCACAGTAACGCCACATAATAAAACTAATCTAAAACTCAGTGGCTTAAAATGGCAACAATTTATTTTCCCTCAGATATCTGAAGGTTGGCTGGGGGGGGGGGTCTGCTGATTTGGGTTGGCTTGGCTAGGCTTGTCTCCAAACTATGGCTTACGTACAGATCTTCTATCATATCTGTCACCCTACATGGACCAGTGAGCTAGACAGGGCATATTACTCTCATGACAATGGCAGAAGCACAAAGAGACAGCATCACTACAAAAGCCTTGGCTCATATCATGACTTCCAGTACCTCACTAGCCAATGCAAGTCACATGGCCAAGGTCAACATCAACAAGTTCTGGGGAAGACTCTCTACTCACAGAGGAAGAAGGGAATGACTATTTATTGGACAATAATCTAAAGCATCACAGCATTAAATGCAAATAGGATATGTGATAGAAAATATTAAATGTTATAAATAAGTTATACAAGGAATAAGGACATACAAAGGAAAAAACTATTACTCATAAAGGATATGATGAGAATCAGAAATGGCCCTGAAGGAGGGATGCTATCTGTGCATGCAGAGTACTAGTGAGGGAAAAATAATCTAGACAGAGGTAACAGGGAATTTGGCGTGTGTGCAGGGAATAGTAAGGACATCTATTTTGATGAGGGCAGAGATTACAGGAAGAAAAAATAGCAAGACAGTAGATCAGAAAGGTTGTTTAAGAACTTGAATATCATGCTAATGGGTTACATAAGACTTAGAGCAGCAAAAATTAATTAGAGAATAACAGGTGAGAATTAAAGCTAACAACAAAGTGCATGGCTCATTGTCAAGGTAGGTGTTAGACAATATATTAGTTCCTAAGAATCTCCACAGATGTCAGGGAGAATGAGCTACCCATAGACCGAGGTGATAAATACTAGACATTACACTTTTTCAAGTATTATTTTTTCCCAGTGAATCTTAGTGGGCATCTCAAACCCCAGGCTTAATGCCACGACTGCAGTATATCTCTCCCCGCGCAGCTTCCTCTACTTTCCCATCCTGTCACCTTGAAGAGAAACCCCTCCTGCCTTCCAAGAAGAGGGTGAGAACCAGCTATTGGCCAGCTGTTCAGACAGAAGCCATGCTACTGAGAGTCCAGAAGACCCAGTGCAGGGCCAAAGGGAGTCCTATCTCTGTGCAGTCTTCCTCGTTCCCCAACCCAACTTCGTTTAAAATGCCACTAGCTTTCACAAGAACGTAAAAAGTATAGATTGACCTAGCCATTGTTTTTAAGTTACAAAATAAATTCCATAATTAATAAATGCATGCAATTGTTAATTTTCCATCAAATACTTATTGAGCACCTCCTGTGTGTCAGTGTGTCTCCTAAGGGCTGGATACACAGCAGTGGATGAGAGAGGCCAAATCCCTTTCCTAGTAAAGTTTATATTTGAGTGACGGAGGCAATCCATCAATCAATCCATGAATCAGCTGTGGTGGAGAAAATATCGACATAGAAATGATGGTGAATGGGTGGTACTTGTGGAGTAGGGAGTCGTGAAAGTCCTCTCTCTGGGGATGACATCTCCACTGAGACCTCAACAAGTAGAAGGAAGCAGTGAGTACCCCATCTGTGCCGGCCGTGCAAGCTGGGATGCGTAATTCAAACCCCCTCTTGCCTCAGTTCCCTGATACACAGAGAATGATAGTACACCTTCCTAGTTTTATAGAAAGATTAAATACATTGTTATTTGTAAAGTGCTTAGAACAGTACCTGGTACATCAAACAGCTCCAGGTTAAAGGTGGAGACAGAGGAGCAGATACTTTTTTTTTTTTTTTTTTTTTTTTTTTTTGCGGTACGCGGGCCTCTCACTGTTGTGGCCTCTCCAGTTGCGGAACACAGGCTCCGGACGTGCAGGCTCAGCTGCCGCGGCTCACGGACCCAGCCGGAGGAGCAGATACTTTTAATGCAGCATATTCTCTTCTCTGCTCCAGGTTGATGCAAGGTGCTAGAAGCAAAGAAAGGAGGGTGTCTAACTCAGCCTCCGGCATCAGGGAAGCCTTCCTTGGGGGAATGATGTTAAATCAAAGCAAAGATGAGGGAAATTAACATTTATTGAGTACATAGTTCTTGGTGCTAGGTGATTTCTCTTATTAGTTACAGACTTTACTTTTCACAACAATTTTGTAAGCCAGGTACGCTTCTGTCCACTTTATAGATGAAGAACCAGCTCACTGATTATATACCTTATCCATGACACTATGGTAGAGTCAATATTCTAAACCCAGATACCTTATATTACACCCAAAGCAACTTTTATTTTACCACTATTGCTTTAGACCAAGATGGTCTAAGATACTATAATAACTAACATCTATTGATTATGTTTATTGATTATTAATGTAGGCTAGACACTTTCATTGTTTCATGCTTTTAATCTATTAGCTCATTTAATGTCATCCAACTCCATGAGGTCGTTACTTTTGTTGTTCTCAGATAAAGAAACCAAAGTTCAGAGAGGTTAAATGAATTTTCCAAGGTCACACAGCAAGTATCAGAGTCAGGATTCGAACACAGACAATCAATGTGATACCAGAACAATTGAGCTTATTCTACATCTATGCTGCCTCTCACTCTAGGGTGAAAAGAAGCTTGCACTTGGAGTTGAGGACCTTGATTCAGGACCCAATTCTTCCACTTATTTGTCCAAACTTGGTAAGTCACATCTTTGAATTTTATTCTCACCACTTATAAATTGAGGCTAAAAACTCTTGTCTTGCTGCCTCACAAGGTTATGGAAGTCAAACTTACGGTGATGAATATGGAAGCATTCACTGTAAATGAAAGTTATTGTTAATTTTTATTGTTTTTATTTTCATACCCATACAGAGAATAGTGGAGGTAGCTGACAGGGACAGTCATTTCTTGAAAGGGAGGAGGAGGTCGATGCCTTCAAATACTTGGAGAATTCTTATACAACTTGCCCACATAGCTTCTCAAATTTGTACAATTTGAATCCATAGTGGTAGATTAAACAAGGAAAAGATGAATCGGTACATTCTATTGGTCAGAACCAACCAAAGATAGAACCAGTTTTCAATGGAGATAATGAGTACCCACTATCAGTGTGTGGAAGCTATAGGACTTCATGGTGGGGGGATATTGGAATGGAAAAGTCTGCGTCCTAGACAGGTTTACACCTGGGCAGCTGTGATGGACTCCGTGCTAGACTCCTGCTGTTCTGTCCTGTACTATTCAAATCCATCTCTACCTAAAGCCAAAGAAGCATTTTTAAAAATGTCTACGACTATGCCATCCTCTTACCTAAAATTGCCCATGGCTTGCCATTTAAATTAGAATTAAACCCAGACTCCTTGCCATGGCCTACATAGACCTGAACAATTTAAGCCATACTAACTTTCTGAGACTCATTTTATCCTTTTCTTGTCTTCCCTCTCAACTGCCTAGCCACGCTGCCTTCAAATGTTTGGCTCCTAGAATTTGCCAAGTTATCTCTCATAGCATTTGGCCCTGCTGCTCCCTCTGCCTGGCTTTCCCCCTTCACTTCCCTTCCCATAACAATGCTATTCATTCTTCCTTGTTTCTAATTAACTGCCATGTTTTCAGAGATGCATCACCTGGTCCTCAAATATAAATCAATACATCTCTCATCATTCCACTTCATAGAATTATGTTCTTTTCTATCACAGAACACTTAAAATCATATAGTCTCTTTTTTATTGTAACAAGAGTTAACATGAGATCTATCTTCTTCATAATTGTTTATGAATACAGTATAGTATCGTTAACTATACAATATAGTATTGCACAGTGTTATACAGCAGATCACTAGAACTTGATCATCTTGCAAAACTGAAACTGTATGCCAGTTTGTTGAATAGCATCTCCCCATTTTCTCCTCCCATATATTCAGTTTCGATTATTTGTTTTTGTCTGTCTCTTGACTAGACTGTAAGCTCTGTAGGGGAGGAAAACCTTTCCCTTCTTCTTTTCTAGTTTGTTTGTCTGGTCTAATAATTAAGTTGACATAAGACCAAAAAAATAAAAGGAAAAACTAATTTAATTTCATATGTATGGAAGCTCATAAAAGTCTGAGACTCCAAGAAGTGACCAAAGCAGGCAGCTTCTATATCTTTTAGACAAAGAAACAATAAATTTCTAAAGAATTGACAAAACAAAGGAGTTTGGGCTTGGGGCAGCTAATTAGTGAAGAAGTAACAAGTTTGTTTATACAGCCTTCTCTGCCCTGAATTCTCTGTCTCTGGTGATAAGGATGTCTCTCTACCTCCTGGTACAGAGAGGGTACTTTCACATGGAAGATGTATTTCCTACTTTCAGGGTACAAAGGAGGATCAGAGTTCCTGCACCGGCTGTTTCTTAAGTAACATGAATTCAAAGCAATCAGTATGCCAAGGTGGCATATTCTGGAGTGGCATATTCTGCTCCCCTTTAGCTCTGTGAGTGCAGGGACCATTTTAGTTTTGATCATCACTGTATCCACATTCCTGGAGCACAGTATTGCATAGTCCTCCATGCATGAGAGATAAGAGGAAGAAAGGGAGGGAGGAGGGACAAAGGGAAGGAGGGAGGAAGGAAGGAAGGGCTCTTTTGAGCTTAAATATTTTTTTTCTTTTTCCCTCCATAGACCAGAGTCTCAGTAAAAAAAAAATAAAAAAAATTTACATGTATATTATATATAGTGCCTAGAGCTGAGATGAGGGACTTTCAATAAATTTCGCTGAAAGTCTCTCTAAATGAGATGGAATGCAGCTGGACTTTCAGGAGACTTAGGGAGCCTGCAGAGCCTCAGCCTTGCTGAGTCTGCAGATTCTCATACAATAGTCATCAAATATAGCTTGGTAAGTGGGTCAGGAGTCGGGGATGTCCTCCGTATTCCTGCGATACATCCAAGCGGAGGCCCTTGGAGTTATGTTTACATAAAGCTCCTTGAGATAGTGGGAGAAATAGTGAAAGGAGGCCATGGAGTTGGGAGTTCAGGGCAGTGAGATCCCTGGTGTAATAAAATGTGCAGGGGACTTGAAAACAGGCAGTCTCGGGGTTTCACCCCCGATCATCAACCAAACTAGCACTTGTCCTTGAGTATAATAGAGAGACTGCATTACTCTCATTTAATAGATGAAGAAGTGATGCTTGAAGAGATAATTAACTTGCCCAAGGCATCAAAACTGGCAACTGGGAAAGCAGGGATTTGAACCCTGGTTTGCCCGACTCTAAGGGTTGCTAAATAAGATACTTAAAAATTAAAAAACTATATGCACACAACAGCATGCGTCAACAAACTTAAAGATACAGACTGAAAGATGTCTGCTGTCTCCCTACTGTGTTCAAGGTCACATGGGTATTAAATGGCAGAGCTGAAATTCAAAACCAGTGTCATCTTATGCAAGAGATTGTTCTTTTAACATTCATTCATTCATTCATTCATTCAACAAATTATCATTGATGACCTAACACATGCCAGGCAGCAGAGAACAAAATTGACAGGATTTCTGCCCTTGTGGTAACTATAATTTAACAGGGAAGACAAATGTCAAATAACACTCTTGCAAAGTGGTTATTATCATCCCTGTTACAAAAGTATGGAAACTCTTAACCCTTAAGCTATACTGTCTTGTTGGAGGAGGTCACAGAGAGGACGTGAGTGCCAGTTGACCTGCAAGCTAGACCTGGGTTCATTACCCTCTCCCGGGTCTTCGAAATGTACATTCCATCCATTGTTCCTGGAACCATGTCAGGAACGCAGTCTTGAGAGAGCAATGTGTTGTTGAGACCATCTGGACGGTGTATGTGACTGAACCCCGTTAAGGCCTCCATACAGAATTTCAGGATTCTGGCAGACAGGTGCAAAGATCTACCTGTCTTGCAGCATCCAAGACAGGCCTTGCATGTAAATTGCTTTCATCTTATTAGCACTGCCACCTGCCAATCTGGAGGGGTCTGTCTCTTTCTTTGGTCTCTCCTTGCCCTCCGCCTACAGGGCTTACTTTCGGAATTTCAACCCAAAGAAGTTAGAAGGACTTCATTAGATGTAAATTGCCTAGTATATTGCAGGCAGCACATTTTCTATGTGTTCCCAATTGTCTCTATGTAAAGCTGAGATTAACAATTGCAACCTCACAGGTGGTTGTGAGAATTAAATAAGAAAATATGTTTTGTGCCTCATTCATAGTAGACACCCAGAAAATGTTGTAGAAATAGTCACTCTATGCTGCCATCACCTTCACCAGTTCAAAATGTAATAGTACAAATAATGTGCTGCAGACAGGAAGACAACCTAGTACTCACTAGCAGAGAATAAAGCTTACACTTTTCATTAGTAAAATACATTCTAATGTACCAGGTTAGAAGTTCAGCTTGAATAAATATAAGGAGGATACTGCAAGGCTTTTTTTTTTTTTTTTAAACTAAAGCAGGGTTCCAAAGAGAAAAATATTCCAGACAGGAAGAGCCAATGGAACACAGACAGAGGGTCCTGAAAAATACACCAGTAGTAAGATTTGGAAGGAAAAAAGATCCAGAGGAATATCACCTATTGCTATGAGCTAAGGATGAAAGATGACAAGAGTAACAAAGGAAGAAGGAAACACGAATAGGTGAAATGATTAAGTAGGCAAAGAGGTACAGAGATTTGGGCACAAGCAAATGAATGATGGGGATGAATTAAAGATGAGCGAACTTGAAAAAGAAAATGCAACAGGATGAATGAGGAAAGAGAGTCTTTCAAGGAGTTTTGCGAGGGTTTTAACTAGATGGTGTAAGAAGGATTTGAAATGACTGTGTAAATCATGGAACAAGAAGGGGTTGATTTAGAGGACCGGGGACAGGGAATGTGGGAGGTAATGAAAGGTATGAGCTGGAGAAAAAAAATAATAAATTTGAGAACTGTTAAGGGAAAAGAGATAAGTCCTGGGTTGAAGCAGAAATCAGTTAAACGGATGCAAGTAGAAATGAAGAAAGACAACGGAGATTAAAATACTCTTTCATTTTTCATGAAGGAGAAGTTAGAGACAATGGTAAAAGTTTGCTCTAAATGAGATATAGTGGAAATGTTCTGGAAAGGGAGATGAGAAATGGAGGGAGGAAAGCAAAGAGACAGAAAGGTCACAGAAGGACCAAATAAATAGACATTTGGGGTTGGAAACAAGCTAGCGTTACTGAGGACCTACTGTGTGCCAGAGAGTACTCAGTGCTTCCACTTATACCTGCTGGCTCATCCAACTTTCCCATCACCCAACTTACAAGAAAGATAATTAAGGCTCAGAGAGGTAGTGAATCACTAAAATTAGCCAACTAGTAAGTGATCGAGAAATGAATTTGAGCTTACGTCAAAGAGAGGTCTGAGTCAAAGAAACAGCAGTAAGAGAAATGTTTACAGTGATCTAATTTGGAGATATCAACAGTAAAAGGAAAAGCTTCAAGACTGACCTTCATCTTGTAATTGCTCCTGTACCAACGGATGGAGTTGGGCTCTGCATGGTTTAAGATGCTGAGGTTGGCAGACCTAAAAGGAGAGAGTGTCTGTGGGGAGGTGGCTGAAGGGAAGAAAAGGAAACAATATGCTGGGTGATAAATGGATTCAAAGTGCTGCAGGGAGCGAGGCAGGATTAAAAGAACGAGGTGAATTACAGAGAGGGCCATGATTGAAGCAAGAGAAAACAAACGGTGGACAGGTGTGGGTACAAAGAGGACTGATGGAGGATTAAGCTTAGATAGAGTAGAGATGGAGCAAGAGATAACAAGCCCTTCTCCTGAAGTGGAGTTTGTGTTCTAGACATCATTTTTAAGCTTAAAGAAGAAAGACTTTTAAAAAAAGTCACTTGAATCATGGAAATCTGGGAAGGGAGAAAAGGAAGGAGGGAAAGAAGGAAAGGAGGAAGGAATAAAAGGAGGGAAGGAGGGACAGACAGATAGACAGAGGGAGGATAATGTACTCATTGTGGAAAACCAAAAGGATGGGTCTCTTTTCTTCACTGCAGAATTATGGCTAGTGCCTAATACAATACCTGTCTTAGACTTAAAAGTCAAGAAAGGCGTGATCATTCATTAGCAAAATACTGATTTTGTGTCTCTACCCTATGTCAGACACAGAGCTAGCTTGTGCAAACAGGGTGGTAAGCAGGACATACATGGCCTTTGATCTCTTTGAGTTCCCAGTCTAGAGGGGAAGACGCATCAAGGAAATACATTAATAAATGGACGATTATTAAAATATGTAATGAGTGCAATTAAAATATATATGAGATGTGAAAGGAAATAACACGGAAGTCATAGAGGAGCTAGCTTGAACTGGGGGCTTAGTCATCTTAAAGAAAGTGCTTTATGCACTAAGACTTACATGTAAATGAAAGGTAGCAAGGTGAAGTCTGGAGGGAGATCCCTCCAGGCAGAAGGAAGAGCCTTTGGGAAGATACTGGGGACACAAGAGCTTGAAACATTCCAGGAACAAAAAAGAGGTGTATCTGGCCAGAACAGAGTGATGGTGCTGAAGATCTTGTCAAATGGGGCTGGAGAGGAAAACTGGAGTGAGATACCAGAAGATGTTTGGATTTACTTATAATGTTAATAGAACCCATTATGGGCTAGGCATTTTCACATATGTGATCTCATTAAATTCCCATAATGATCCTGAGAAATGGGTATTACTTTCCTCCTTTCACAAATAAGAAAATGAGGTCTAATAGGGGCATTATTGAGTGATTTGACCCAATAGGTAAATAGCAGAGATGATATCTCAGCCAAGCCTGTCTCTCCCCAATCCTTGCTTCTCCAAATACACTAGGCTGTCTCAGTCATGTGGTCTGAATAGATGGAATTTTTTAAAAACAGAATAGAGTAAGGTGGGGGAAGAAGGAAAGGAGAAAAATGTTACAAAACTACCTAGAAAGGCAAATATGAAATATTCAAGATGAAGCAAGAGGAAGCATTTGCTGGGGAGCGGGGGAGCTGGAAGGGGTTAGAAAGAATGAAAAGGAATTTCAGATCAGTGGAGTCAGAGATGGGGGTATGTGGGGACCCTCTAGGAGAATAAATTACATCAATCATGAACTGTAACTAATTAAATCAATAATGAACGGTGACTTAGGAGGAGAGGGGAAGGGTGAGAAGAGTGGTACCACTGGCCACAAGACAGGGTATCAGAGTGTGAATAGGGAAGTCCTAGCATCCTGAGGGTAGGTGGGAAGGGTTGGGGCAGAAAGGTGGCGTGCTGTGGCAGAGAGAGCAAGGACTTAGGAGTCCTTAGGAGTCAGGCAGATGTGTGTTCCAACACTTGGTTACTGCATGATCAAAGTCAAGTTTCTTAGCTTCCCTGAGCCTCAAACTCCACATCTATCAAATGGGGATAACAAGCCTCCCTCCAGATGTTGCTGGAATTAGACATCAAAACAGCAGTTATAATTTATCGAGCACCTATTTTGTTAAGCACTTTGCGTAATGGTTTCTGAAGCCTCACTACCACCAGGAGGCAGGAATTGTTATCATCATTCATTGATGTTCTGCATAAAGTTTTGAAGCTGCAGAGTATGTGTTCAGAAATACGAGTTCTTTTCCTGTGGTTGTTCCCGATTCGACACTGCCTACTAGATAACGTAGGTCCTCCTTCAAAATGAACAGCAAATTCCTTGCCTGCCTTTTTTGTCTTGTCTTCAATCTCTCCTCTCCCTCTCAATGAACTTCCTCCATTTCCCTTCATGAGCTTTGCCCTCGCTGCCTTCCATTTGTTTCCACTTTCTGTTCTTGGTCAGGTGTGTTAGTCACAAGCAACAGAGACCAATTCTGATAATTGAAGCAGTAACATAATTCAGTAGTGATATTACTCAAAATATCCAGGAGGGCACGGTATCTGGGCTGAAAGTCTGTGAAGTTGAGAGCAGCACTCCAAATCACATCACAGAACTGGCTGACGGAGCTATTGTTGTAGCTGCAGCCAGACACCAAGAAGGCATTTCACACTTTTGACACCAAATGACACTGGGCTCTGAGCAGCAGTGTTAGAACGATTTCTACTAGTGATGAAATC
Organism: Leucopleurus acutus; assembly: GCF_964270905.1. Classification (NCBI taxonomy): domain Eukaryota; kingdom Metazoa; phylum Chordata; class Mammalia; order Artiodactyla; family Delphinidae; genus Leucopleurus; species Leucopleurus acutus. The sequence continues at coordinate 16,849,704 of NC_139150.1, forward strand.
AGGATGTAACTGCCCCACCTGTTACCACTTTGGTCCCCAAGTGGATTCTGCCTAATTCCAGCTTCCTTCCCAGAATCTGGGGTGGGTGAATCTGATTGGTGAATTCTGAGTCATGTGCTCAAGTCCTAGATGCAGTGGAGGCTGAAAGTATCTGGAAATTGTAGCCTCTTCATGGGAGGTGGGCTGTGGCTTAGAGAGTAAAGCCCCCTCTAAGGGATTCATCCAGATGCTGAGCAGTTGCCAGGAATGCCAAATGGCAGATTTAACCCCATGCTACTAGTCCTACATGGCTCAATTCCAATGCCACCTCCTCTGGGAAGCTTCCTTTGATTTCTCCAAGCATATGTTTCAGAGCACCTCATAAAAGAAACACATGTCTGTCTGTCTGCCTGCCTGCCTGCCTGGTATCTGAGATATTTCTGTGTTCTCTCATCACCACACCTCCCTCCACATCGTTATAAACTCTCCAAGGGCAGGAGTTGTGTTTATGCATCTCTGCATCCCCTTATAGTGCCTGGTAGGAGCCCTAGATATTTGGTGGTGAATGAATGAATGAAAGTGTTGGTCTCATTCGACAGGCCTTTGTACCAGGGGTCCATGAAGGACTTGCACAGACTCTGCCTTACATAAGGGAGCCCTTTTTTCCTGGTGTGCACTTCTATAAATGGACTATGTCAGCATATTTGAAGAAAGGGGCATAGAAAATGAGAAAGCCCCGTTGCAGAGGATAGTGGCGGATTGTAAGGGTACAAAGGAGAGACTGAGGGAGCCAGGGCGACATATTTTGGAGGAGTAAATGAACTGGAGCAGGCGTCAGAGAGGCAGGAGACAATTTAGAATCAGAGGACTTGAAAAGCCAGATTTCCACACCCCCGCCCCCTCCCTGGGTTCACAGATTAGTAAACTGAGACAGGAGAAGCACACCTTACAAACCTCAGAGCTGAAAAAGACCCAGATGCACTCATTTGGATGTGCCTTTCATAACATCTTTGATAGGTGGGCTTTTCCAAGGTCACTGAGGACAGTGTGTTTCAGTGGAAACAGCCAAGGCTTTGGAGCTTGGGGTTCAGATCTTAGCTCTTGTGCTCATTAGCTGAGTGACCCTGGGAAGTCCCTTTACCTCCCTGACCTCCTGATCCCAGTTTCCTCATCTGGAAAATGGGAATCATAATACCCATCTCATTGGAGTATGTTTATGTATAAAAGTTAACATAGGTACACGTCTAGCACTTGGAGAATGCTTAATAAACAGTATAATTAAGTCCAAGTTCACAAAACAGGTTTTGATTTTTCCTTCTTTTAAGTCCTCTTCCTTTATCCAAAGTCATGAAAAAGTAAATAAAATGTGCTGGGAGAGGGAAAAAGGCCTTTCCTATGAAGGGTTAAATACAGAAAGGAGAAAAGAGGCAGAAGAGGGAAGAGCTAAGATGAGAGAAGTTAATGCACAGAGGAGACCACACCAAAGGTGTGCAGATGGGCAAGAAATACCGGGAGATGGGAAATGGCTCACAAATAATAGGTAGGAAGCATTTATAAGATTAAAGTCAAGACAAGGTTAAGAATGAAATGAGTGGAGAGATGAAAGAGAGAACAGAGAGAGGAAAGAGGAAGAAAAGGAGGGGAGTAGAGAAGGCGCGGCCCCTCAAGGCCCAGATTCCTGCAGAGGTGATGGCTCGCTGGGGGATACCAGGTATGTGGGTCAGAGAGAACCTACCCAGGGCCAAAAGGCTGCCCTGTGTACGAAGACCTGGGTTTAGAGCTCAGCTTGACTCCAGGAAAAAAACGACCGGGCTTGGGGGTGGGGTGGGGCGGGGTTGAAGAGTCGCGAGGGGGGCAGAGGATGTGGGAGCCCGTGGGAGCCAGAAGCAGACAGAGTGGTAGGTCTCTACCTCGCACCCTTTTCAGGAATTTTACACCAGAGCAGCCAAGTAGTGCTGTCCAGGTTGGGAACAGGATCCAGAAAAAAGCGCTGGCTTGCAGGGCGGCAGCTGGGGGCCGGAGCGTCCTCCTGGAGTCAGTGCAGGAGGGTGGGGGCCTTAGAGGGTGGAGTTCGACAACCCTTTGTCCATTAGCTGTTGGTGCAACCTCCGAGGCCTGGGTAGATGGGAGAGGTGGGAGAAGGAATGCCTGAGTTGTGGGCAAGTGGGTGGGCAGGGGTCTCAAAGGCCCCGAGGAATTATTTCAGGGACTAGGAAAGGGTACAGGACTTGTTATTGGGCTTGAGGGGAGACAAAGTTGTCTTGACCATCCTCAGGCGCCCCTACCCCCCAGAAGGCGGGGTCTGGAGCAAGGCTGGGCTAAGGCGCGCCCCCAGGTGCAGCCTCTGCGTTGGGCCAGGGGTGGGGTAAAGCTGGGCGAGCTGGGTTGAGCCCAGGGGAATAAGGGGAAGCACCCGGGGTCCCTAAGTCTTAGGAATTTTGCAGAGGGGTGCTGTGGCTAAAGAATATTGTGAGGGCGGATTGGGGGATCCTGGGAAAGGAGAGGGGGCGACTGGGATTCGCACGAGGCTGGGCGGAGCCTCCGAGAAGCTCGGGGTCTGAGTGGGGAGCCAGAGAAGGGGCGGGCGGCGGGGCCCGGGGAGGTGGCGCGGGGGCGGGGGCGGGCCAGGGCCGATCGGGAGGCGGAGCCCGGAGCCGGGGGCTGCTAGCGAGCGGCTCCCACGGCTCCTTAGCTCCGGCGTCCTGGTTCGCTTCGGCGTCCGCCGCCGCCGCCACTGTCTCTTCCTCCTCCTTCGCCACCGCCGCTCGCAGCACCGCAGCCCCTCCCGCCATGGCCGCCGCCGGCGCCCGGCGCAGCCCCGGCCCCAGCTCGGGGCTCCGGGGGCGGCTGAGGCTCGGTTTCCACCCGGCGCCGCCGCCGCTGCTGCTGTTCCTGCTCCTGCTGCCGCCGCCGCCGCTTCTGGCCGGCGCCACCGCCGCCGCCTCGCGGGAGCCCGACAGCCCATGCCGGCTCAAGACAGTCACGGTGTCCACGCTGCCTGCCCTGCGGGAGAGCGACATCGGCTGGAGCGGCACCCGCGCCGGGGCCGGGAGTGGGACCGGGGCAGGAGCCGCCGCTGCCGCCGCCGCGTCCCCGGGCTCCGCTGGCTCCGCGGGCACCGCCGCCGAGTCGCGCCTCCTGCTCTTTGTGCGTAACGAGCTGCCGGGGCGCATCGCGGTGCAGGACGACCTGGACAACACAGAGCTGCCCTTCTTCACCCTGGGTAAGGCTGGGCGCCGGCACACGCGGGGTCCCAGGGAACCGGGAGCCCCCAAGTGAAGCCAGACGGGTGGGGGCGCCCTGGGGATTCCCGCCCCGGGCTGCCCCGAGCAGGGTTGAGTGAGGGCAGCTGAGGGGCCCGGAGGGCGTACAGGTGGTTGGAATGAGTCCGGGGCAGTATCTGAGCGAGCGCGTGGCGGGAGACCGGAGGCGTGCCAAGCCTCCCGCGGTGGGGACCTGTCCGTCCGTCCGTCTCTCAGTGCAGACGTTGAGCTCTGCCGCGATCCGTCGCTGACGCCGAAACCCCAACTGCCTGAGTGTGCTTGAGCTGGGGGCCGTGGTAGTCCCCCGCTCGGGAGCCAGGTCTGGGTCCAGCCGCCCACTGCTCCTGGGGCACGGCCACTGGCCGCCCGCGGTCACCGCCCCCTCGCTGTCGCCTCGGAGTCGTCGGCTCTGCTCTTCCGGTTCGATTTTCTCGAGAATCGGAGCGGAGTCGCTACATGTAGCATCCCTCAGTCCGCATAAATTCGGCCTCCCGACGGGTTGGGTGACCTTGGCCAAGTCGCTTCCCCTCTCTGGGCCTCAGTTTTAGCCATCTGTGAAATGGGGCTGGGGAGGATTGAGTGATTTCCGAGCACTGGCGTTCGGAACCCAAGGTCTCCCTCCACTTTCAGATTCTCCCTCCATCCCCGTGGTCGCATTCGCCTTCCTACCCCCCTCCCGGCGGAGAGCGGGTTTGTCCTCGCAGCTCACTCACTGGGCTAATAATAATAACTTAAAGGCATGAAAAAGGAAGGGGAGAGGAAAAGGATGGGGGTGGGGGCTCAAACGTAAAAGTTAATCAGAAAGTTCGCCCGCAGCTTGCTGCCAGCTGGTTCCCAGCGCGAATCCCGGAGGAGTCGGCCCTTCCAGGTAGCTGTGGGAGGCGCAGCTGATTTCCCACCCGGGTAATTGATCGCTTAATCATCTCGGAGAGCGTTTACAAAAATGTTGTTTCCCCTTAGCTCTCCCGCGCTCACCGGTCTCTCTCTCCCCCCTCCCCTCTTGGGGGAGCGGGGTGCGATTGGTTGTCGGAGTCTGGCCAGCAGCAGCTCCAGGAAGGCGCCGGGGGCTCGCCCCAGACTCCAGACCCCGGGATCCGGCTGAGCTCCGGCACCGCGGGGGTGATGGGCCTTCGATGTCCGCGCCTTCGGGGTCCCGGCTTGAACCTCTGAGGTTAACTCTTTGCTCGCCCGAGAAGCCCCAAAGAGTAATCAAGGGACTAGACTCCTCTCTCCTGGGAGCCATAATATTTTTGATGTATTTTTGTGACGCCCCCCTCCCTCCCGCCCGCCCGCCACTTCCCTTTCGTGCTGGCCGCCTTTGGAGCTTTGAGCGAGCGCCAGGCCCTTTCCTGGTCTGAGCATGTGCCTCGGGTTTCTGGCCCCTGGGCTCTCCCCAGCTGGCTGTAACTTGAGCGTGCTGAGCTTTGTGGGGTGCTAGGCAGGAGAGCGCCTTGCAGGTTCCCAGGGGACTTTCCGCGGCGGCACGTCTCGTGTGCCACACACACACACGTTCAAGCATACACACGCGTGCGCGGTCACACACACATACACCAAGAGCCATTCCCACGTGCACTTGTGAGCTGCCCATTTCCAAGTAAGTGGATGAGGGTGAAGATGGGGTTCCTTAGGGCGAAGAGCCAACCTTGGGCTCATGGCCAACTCCTGTGACCCCGCCGCAGGGAAGGGTCCTTCCAGAGAAACGGAGGGTGTCCCTCACCACTTTCAATCCCAACCTTCTCCCTCCACCCTCGAGATCTCTCTACTCCCGGATGTCCGGAGAGGGAGGGAGTGGGGGTCCTTCTAAATGGCTGTTCAGATGAGGGGGAAAGGGGGGGCATCCTTGGGTATGGCATGACTTGGAAGCGAGGACCCCAGAGCGTTCCAGTTTCCCTAGGATGTGGAGGACCTGGTCCAGCCAGCTACAGGAGTCGCTCCAGAATTCCTGGAGCTGGCAATCTCTGCGTTTTTAAACTTTGGCTTTCAAGAGGAAGTGGGTACCTGGGAGCTCAGGGCAGGCTGACTGAGGAGCTGAGTGAGGAGCTGGAAGTGTCAAGTCCCCCAGACCTGTGCTTCAGCATCGGAGTCTTCAGCATCGGAGTGCTCTCCACTTGGAGGCTTCCGCCTTCTCTGACACAGGCGGCTGAGCCTCGGCGGCTGGGGACTGCCTGCTGTGGAGTGGCAGGTGCCGTCCTCCTTGGAAGCCCTGAGCCCTTTGGGGAAGCAGGTTCCTCCTCCTCCTTCCCCGCAGCCCGAGGCACTCCTACCAGGGATTTGGCTAGCGAGGTAGTCGCCAGATGGCCGAGCATAGCAGGATCTGTGTAGGGAGACGTGGGCTTTTTATTTGTGTTGTTCTTCCACTGTTTGTGTGTAAACACAGAGTGCACAATGAGCTCCGGGAGGGCCAGGCTGGCTCAAAATGAGGGCGGAGGGGGGGTACTATGAGTCATTTATGGCCGTATCTCCCCCAGGGTCCCCAGGCAGCCCCATCCCATCATCCCATCTTCAGACCTTCTAAACATCCTTCCCTAGTGTTTGTCTCTGGAGAGTTGGGTGAGTCTTTCACTACTAGGTCACCAGTTCAAGGGATTTGGAGATGGCATGTGCCACAGATGCACATGCAAAGTCGGTAAATGCTGAATCCTGCCAATAGCGGGGTGTGTGGAGCCACCACTAGGGGGGGATAGTGTCTACCAAAGCCCTCAGGCTATGCTTTGGGTTGTGGGTCTAGAGTTGGTGGTGGTAAAGTGTCCCTGGTGTTAAGGGGCGGTGAACAAACAAATAAAAGGTAAAGTTCCCATTCTACTCCAAGTCCAGTTGGGGAAGCTCAGAATTATTTTGCACACACTGTCTACCATCCCTATTCACCAAGTCACTGACATACCTGGCCTTCCCTCCCTCCATTGTGCCTGCCTCTCCTGTTTGAATTATCGGCTCTATAATTGGTAGTGCCCAGACTTAAAAGACTTTTCTTCAGGTCTTTTCCTCTTCATGTTTCTAATCTTCCCTTCATGTTCCAGCCTGCTTTATGTAGGTGGAAGTTTCCCTCAGAGGTGAAATGCCCCCCCAAGTTTCTATGTCTGGGCCTCTTCTTTAGAATCTAAGTCAGTGGTCCTGATAAAGTGAATTTCCTTGAAATAGATCAAGGAATAGCAAATAGTTGTTGAATCCTTACTGTGCTGCTCAGAGCTTTACTCTTGCCTTTTATTATTTACTCACATAAAATATATGAAGTGGGCACTGTTGTAATTTATTCCCATTTTACAGGTAAGGAAACATTCTTTAGAGAGGTCAGGTGCCTAGTCCAAGGTCTCACTTCGAGTAAATGCAGACCTGGGACTGGAATCTCAGCGCATCAGACACCTACATTCTTGGTAATTGCTAACCAGCCATCCTGAGCCAAATATGCACTGAGGGGCTGGTTACATTTATGTAGGGCATGGTGCAGGGTTCTGGAGAGGAAACATAACAATCATCAGCACGGCAAGAACCTTTCTCAGGGGGACTTTAGCTACGTTGGTGCTGAAGTATGAGAGTGTGAGAGTGAGGCATGAGTTAAATGACCTTCAATGACCCTGCCAACGTGAAGTTCCATGACTCATGGGATGTCAAAGGGCATCCTATGTAGTGGTGCAAGTGAGTGATGGGTATGACACATTCTGTAACATCAGGGAGGGAGATATCTCTTTAGACTTAGAGAAAGCTGGGGACATTTCCTGGACAGGAAAAAAACAAAAGCAAAACCAAAAACTGAGTGAGGTCATGGAGGATGGGCTGGAGGAGAATTTGAATGCTCCAGTACAGCTTGGGGGCTTGGTGTTGCTTAGGACCTGGAACTCTCAGCTGTGGCCTGCTCTGACTTTGAACAAGTCATTTACCCCGGATCTTCAGTTCTTTGTGCTATAATATGAGTGGGTAGCTGAGCCCTAAAATAATCCTTTGGTGCAAAGATTCTATGAACTTGAAGTGCCCTGACCCACTCTGTAACTCTGACTAGCTGCTCTTGCTTCTCACTGTCTCCTTTCCTTTGCTGGTAACATGGGGGTGTTGGGGAGGACTGACGGAAGAGAAAGATTTTGAATGGGAGCAACTGTCCGTGCAGGGCTTCTGAGGTGAACCCGCACATCACCCAGTGTTCATCTGCCCCCAGGCAGCTCCAGAGTCTGCTTGTGGATTTAGCTTTCATGCCCACCGCTAGGGAAATGGCATCCTTCTTCCTGTGCTTGATAGTGGCCAGGCTGGACTGTTTACCATGAGCCTTGATTCAGCAAAAGGGGGAAAGGAGATAAAACTGAATAACTACTCATTGTCAACATCCATTACTAATTTACCTTGTCATATAAATCACACGGGTGAGGAGCGTGCTTTATATTTGGGGGAGGGTGTGTGGAGAAGGAAAAACCATCCAGTAGTATGTTTTTAAATGCATCTGCATGAGCAGATCTGGCAGTGTCCTCAAGATCTGTCCTGAAAGGATGCTGTTTGCAGGAAGCTGATTGGCCTGGGTGGAAGACGAAGATGCTCTGAAATGCCCACTTGGTCAGTCTGCAAAGATTCCTTAAAATACAGGCAAATGGACACCAAAAGAGAAGAGCCCCCAGAAGGGGTGAGGGACCAGGCACAAGGTCAGAAAGGTGGCTAGAAGGAGGGAGTTTAGCCTAAGGACAGTCCACAAGGGCTGGAGACTCTCTTCGAACATCAACAGGGAATGAGGCATGTGCTTTTTTTTTTTTCTGTCTGGTTCTAAAGAATGTCCTAAAGGTGCAAATACTAAGGGGATGGAGTACAACATGGCAGGAGGATGTGTCCCTGGGAGCTGTCCACCAGCCAAGCATTCTGACCTCTAATGATGACAGGGTCCACATGGGAGGAGGTCTTCAAGCAGGGACCACACAGCTATTTGGCAGGCATTTGGAGACAGGACCAGAGGCATTGAGGCTATCTGACCCTTTTGGTTTCTGCCTTGATTCTGAAGGTTGATGACAGTTATTAAGTGGGAGAAAAAAAACAGATACAAACAGTATAAGCTGGGTTTTCTGTAGGGATTTCTGACCACAGAATATTCATTAAAATCAATCCCAGTGTTTTTTCCAGAATGGGTAAGAGGGAGAGATTCTGGGGTGGGTGAGAGGGCGAATTTGATGTCTTCAGACAAAGCTTACAAAATGTTATTTCCTCATTTGGGCTCCAGGTCCCTTATCACTAAAACATTTCAGTAGCACTCAGACTCCAAGGTCCCGTCCTGCTCTGATGGTCCAGGTTTCTGGGATATTGTAAATAAGGGTGTGTGTGGGGGGTGGTTCAGTGGTCTCTGATCTGAGTTTTTCCCCCTTTTCATTCACTTCCCTTACTCCATCCCCACCCCTTTGCCAGTTCAGGTCTGATGAACTCTAATAATTAGGGCAGAGACAGATACATTATCTGCCCTCAGAAAGTATAATTAGCCCTCCGTAGCCGTGGGTTCTACATCCCCAGATTCACCCAACCGTGGGCCGACTGCACTATTGCCATTTTATATAAGGGACTGGCACATCCTTGGACCTTGGAAAGGGGTGGGGTCCTCGAATCAGTCTCCTGCAGATACCAAGGGACCATTATACTATTGTTACTGAGAGGGTGATGGGGCAGGGTGAGAGGAGGATTCGTTCTAGCTCTTAGAGAGGCCCAGGTTGGGTCAAGGCCATCCGGATTTGCTGTTTCTGGGGGTCAGGAACAATAGCTATCAAGACAGCGCAGCTCTGCGAGCTTTTGTGACCCAGAGCTTGCTCATTCTCCTGAATGGGGCCCTCAGGCTGCAAGATCATTCAATAATACTAATTTACAGCAAGTCCAGCGGTAGGTTTGCCTAGGCCCCGGCAGGCAGAGCCTCCTGCTTCTCACCTCCTTGCTTGGCTGCTTCTCACCTCCTAGGCGTTGGCTGCCATAGGATGGTGTGAACACGTGTGCTGGGGGGAGAGAAGGACAGAGAGTGACAGTGACTTCTTTGGGTAAAGCCATGAAAACTATGACCATGACCATCAACTCTGATGGCCTTACAGACTCACAGAGCACATTGAATCTAGCCCTTCCATTTAAATGGTAACACGGGGTCCCAGACAAGGGAGGTAACCTACCTAAGGACCAGCTGTTCACACTTAAACCCAGTGATCTTGAATCCCCCTCCACGCTTCTTTCCATCACACTGACTACCAACACATGGCTCTGGGTTAAATATGTCTCAGGTCTGCAACTTGGTTGAACATCATAAGGTGCACCAAGTCTCTCCTCCTCTCCCTGCAAAACAAACAAACAAAGAAACAAAAATCTAAGGAGAAAGGTATCCCTGGGGAAGTTGAATTTGTTCTCCTGCCCAAGGTATCCACCTGGTTGGCTCCAGTCTCTCCTGAGAGCCTGAGCCAATGGGTTTTGTGCTGGGGAGGAGGGAGCCTCATTGCTTTTTCACTCTAGCTGCCCTGAGGGTGAGAAGAAGCCTGCTCTTTTCCAGAAAAAGAAAGAGTCAGATTTAACCTTGAGGTGCAGCAGCATTACGGGGATGCTTTCTTTGTAGGGCTGATACTTCCCCAAGTTCTCATACTGACCAGCTAGTGGCAACAGAAGATTAACTATAGCGAGAGAGAGCTGGCTTTTCTTTCCTCCCAGCAGAGCTTGCAGTCTCTCGGCCCCAGAGAAGGCAGGCAGCGGTGCTTGGCGGGACTCGCTCTGCTCTCCTCTCACTGGCTCTTCACTGCCGTCTGCAGTTCTTTAGGACAACAGCCCCCAGGAAGACTTTTCCTTGGTTTGGAAGGGGGTCGGGTGGTGACTACCCAATGTAAGATTCAGGACTGGAAGATTTCTAGCTTCCTTATTGGCATACTGGAGCGTGCAGGCAGCCCTTCTGTGAGTCGAAAATTGACAAGGATGTTGTATGTCATAAACCATTAGGGTTTTCACCTGAGAAGGAACCCTTTCTCCATGCCCGTTGTCACGGCCCCGGCAGGGTCAGATGTCAGCACTTCTCTCGACTACGATTTCAGCTGTCAACTCACTGGTATCTCCCTCTAGTCTTATTCTTTCTAGTCCATCGTCTGTACTTGCAGACAGAGGGAGTTCATTAAAAGCCCAAATCTGATCATGGCCATCCTCTCCTAAAGCACTTCACCGGCTCCCCATAATTCTTAGTATGAAGTTCAAGCTCCTTATTGAGCTACAAGGTCCATGATCAGACTCTGCCCAGACTGTCCTATGCTAAGAACCCTTCTTTCTTGTTCTGTAACTCTGCCCCAAAGGCCCTGGAAAATTCCTTCTTACCTTTCAAGGCTGAATTCAACTATGAACTTACCTTTGAAGCCTTTCCTGACCTCTTGGCACTAAAGTTGGACACTCTGGGCCTTGGTACCCACTAGCGATATAAAGACTGGTGTAACAGTGGCTGGTCCCTTAGCACTACTGAGCGCCTACAACATGCTAGGCACTGCTCCAGCCACTTAAGATGTATGGAGAACAAAAGACATAGATTCCTGTGTTCAGAGAGCTCATATCCAGGAGTACGTGTATATATGCCTGTGTGTGTGTGCATGTGTATGCGTGTTGGGGAGAAGATGATAAATGTAATAGATAAGAAAAATTATGTGGTATGTGAGAAGGTGATAGAGTCTATAAAAAAAGGGCAAAAAGAAAATGAACATTATTGAGGTGAGGAAATCAGTTTTAATATTAAATAGGGCCAAAGGATTGTTTATTGAGATTATAGGATTGGACCAAGACCTGAAGGCCATGAAGGCCTCACCAGGCAGATGTGTGGAAGAGTATTCCGGGCAGAGAAGGGCTCCAGCAAAGACCTGACTCCAGAGCACACCTGGATCGTTCAAGGGCCAGCAAGAAGGCCAGTATGGCCGGAGTGGAGTGAGTGGGGGGTGGACAGGACAGGACAGGATTTAGGCTTTTACCATGAGTGCCATGGCGAGCCAGGCAGGACGTTAAGCAAAAGAGTATCCGTAACTGACTTCTGTCTCAAAGGAATTACTCAGGCTGCTCTGTAGAGGAGCAAGGATGGGAGAGGAAGGTCTGCAGGAGTCTGTTCAGGTGAGAGATGATGGTGACTTGGCAGAGTGAGAGCAGAACTTAATGTGTTTCTCTGTCTGTCTTGTGGTACTTGCCAAAGAGCTCCACAGGCAGAGAACATCCCTCCTTTATCTCTGGGGCTGCAGTGATTCACCCTGTGCTTGGCACATCCTAGGTGTTCAGGGCATCTTAGATGACTAGAAACAGGTTTGCCAAGTCTCATCTCAGAATCCATACTGTGCAGAACTGGAGGGGTATTGCAATTCCACTCCTCTGTTAAGGCTGAGCTGGAATGCCACCTCTTCCATGAAACCTTCCCTCTTCTGAGCTTCCACAGCTACTGCCTCTACCTTCTCCTGCCTCCTTATTATTCTGGGGTGTTTGTAGGATGAGGAATGAGACCAGTTTGATTAGAGGAGAAAGAGTTGGGTTTAGGGAAGACCTTTTCTTGAGAATCATGGAAGCCAGATAAGGGATTAGCACCTTTGCATTGTGCCAGACAGAGAGGCACTGAATGTTTGGGGGGAGATGATCCATCCATGGTGTTGGGGTCATCACCTGCCATAAATGGTAAGAATTTAGGACATTTTCTGAATGAAACCCTTTTATATAAAGATGGACAAGTCAAGGTCACCGTAGCAAGTCAGTGGTGGAGCAGGAACCAGATCCAGCCTTTTGACTCCTGGTCTGGTGTACCTTCCTCCCACCTTAGTCCAGGCCACTGGGGGTGGGGGGAGCTGGTGTGCTGGACTTCCCCCTTCTGGTATGGGGTAGGCTATGAAAAAAGCAGCCGTTCATTGAACGTTTACTATGCCCGTGATGCGGTGCTGGCACGTTTGTTATTGCAGTTCCTTCTTTCCATAGTGCTGAAAGACAGGTAGGATTCATCCCATGTTATAGGTGAGCACGGAAGCTCAGAGGAGTTCAGAACACACCCAAGATCACTACAGCTGAGCTGGGTCCTGTCCCAGGTGTGCCTGCTTCCAGGCTCCGTGCTCTCTCCGCCTTCCATACTGCACAGAACTAGGAGTGCCCTTGAGTTTTCACCTCTTTGACAACCTCTTGTACTTTTTATCTCTTCCTCCTCTCATTAGCAAGAAGTTGCAGACGTTTCTTATAGAGGAACTTCAGGTGTGACAGCCTCACAGGCCTGAGGGACTCAACACCTCATTTCTGGGCTGCCAGGAGCTGACTCAGCCTCTCCCCAGGCCCTGTCGCTCCTTGCTTGTTTGCCAGGAGAGCACCGGGCCTTGTCTCATCTGCTCTAGATTTCACTCGTTAGCCCTGGACTCCTTGACAAGCAGATTCCCATGCTGCCGTGGCTTCTTGATTTTCCTCCTTCCCTCCATCCTTCCTCCTTTCCCTTTCTTCTTCCCTTTCCACTTCCTTCTTCTCCCAGTGCTTAGGGAATTCCCACCTTCTGCTGGGCATACTGTCATACTAGGGAACCTGTTACCTAGACCTTCCAGGAACTTAGAGAAGCTCTGCATTTCTTTGCTAGAAGTTGTCAAGCATCTGTTGTCTGAGATGCAGCCCGTTTGATTGGGTGAACTTCCTTGTCACTCCTCCCCTTCCTCCTAAGTTGACTTTTGTCGCCTAGTGCTTCTTAGCAGCATTGTGCAGTTTTTATGCTCCTACCTTGAAAATGGAATTTATATTACATTATCTATACATAAGGGATATATATAATAATAAATATTTATATATATATTATAATGCTGTAAAAGTCCTAATAAATAGTGTATAGTTCTCCTAGAGTATTAGAGCTGGGTAAAAGAATGCCTTTGAGATCCAGCCCAACTCTCTCATTTACCTAGCAAAAAGAAGTACATTTGTGGGCTTCCCTGGTGGCGCAGTGGTTGAGAGTCCGCCTGCCGATGCAGGGGGCACGGGTTCATGCTCCGGTCCGGGAAGATCCCACATGCCGCGGAGAAACTGGGCTCCGTGAGCCATGGCTGCTGAGCCTGCGCGTCCGGAGCCTGTGCTCCGCAACGGGAGAGGCCACAACAGTGAGAGGCCCACGTACAGCAAAAGGAGTACATTTGCAAGGTCCCACAGCTAAGCCATGGCAAAATCCAGTCTGTAGCCCAGCTCCTCTGACTGGTGTGCCGGCTCTGAAGACCCAAAGCCCTGGGATAGAATCCCGGCTGCACTGCTTCCTAACTGTAGACCTCTGTATGCCCATGAAGAAAGTGGAGGTAACACAGCAATCCCTTCTCTGGGTTGTTGCGATCATTATTTTTGGAGAGTCCTCCATCTTCAGCTGTCGTCAGTGTCCAACACTGTGCTCAGTTTTTACTTACACTAAGCCATGTGATCCTTAGGGAGATAGTGTGTGCAGAGCACCTAGCACAGCATCTGGCACCGTTTGTGCTCCGTGCCTCTTAGCCACCTGGAATCCTTGTTATGGAAGGAGGTGGAGGTATGAATAACTAATGCATGCAAATTCCCTTTCCCTCCCCCCTCTTCCCACTCCAGCCTGCTGGCTTTGGCCTCTGCCCTCCTTCCCTCTCTCCCCACCAGGAGGAGAAAAAGGATGAAATTGACCATTGATCTCTGCTCGCTCTCCAAGGGCAGGGGGAAGCTGTTGGGCGGGGGGGGGGGGGGGGGGGGGGGGGGGGGGGGGGGGTGTCCCAGGGGGCTCCCGGGTTGTCTGAGGACAGTTTGGCCAGAGAAACTCGGAGAGGCTGAGTCTCAGGCAGGCGGGTCTGGGGGGAGGCAATCGGGGCAGAACCCTCTCCCTTCTGGTGGCTGCCTGCTGACAAAGCCTTGCTGTCAGGCACCTGGGAAGTCACGAATGGCTTTGCAAGCAGCCGCAAAGGGAAGGAACATTTCCATTGGCAGAATCAGCAGTAAAGAGATTTCCAGTCACAGTCATAGCTGCATTTGGGGGAATCATTTCGGTGGTGGCTGTGGGCTGAGGAGGGAAGGAGGCAGGGCGGCAACGAGAGGCATGGAGACGTCTGTCTCCTTGCAGGAGCTGAGAGCTCCAATGAGAACCAGGTACCAGATGCCTAGGGACTCTTGGGGAGCTGGGTGGGTCCTTGGACAAACATTCTGGACCACCAACTTCCATCCGAATGGACAGAACCCCCTTCTCAGGAGTCCCCTTGGGAGGCTGCAGGCTTGTTCTCTGCCACCTTTGTTCTGATTACCTGGGTTACTCTTTTCAAGACTTCACAGCCAGCAGCAACTTCCTAGGCTCCTGGGATTTGTCACTGGGAAAGGTCCCAGATTATTTAGCCCGGTTTTTCCCAAAGTTAGCGACTCCTCAGAATCACCTTAGAGGCCAGGTTTTCCCTTCCAGATCAGTGGAAGCACCTGGGAGGGGCCTGGGTATCTGTACTTTAAAAAGTATACCAAATCCTTGGTGTGTCCCTGGACACCCTGGGTATCTCTTCGGTCTCACCTCCTGACATTCCCCGTGGCACTTGGGGCTCTGGCTTCACTGATTACTGGCAGATCTCTGGGGGGAACCAGGCACATTCCCCGTACCTGAGTCCTGAATAGAAACACTGTTTTCTCTGCTCATAATGCTTTTCTGGTCTCTCATTCACCTGGCCGTCTCCTAGCCTTAGCTCAGCTATTACCTCTTCTGAGGAACCTTCCCTTCTCCTCCAAGGCTACCCCCCTAGTAGGATTGGCATATCTTGTGAACAAAAAATAAATGCAAAAAATAAAATGCCGGATGCCCAGTTGAATTTCAGACAATGAATACTTGCTTAGTATAACTATGTCCCATATGTCCCATGCAATATTTGGGATGTAGTTATGCTAAAAATGACTCTCTGATTATCAGGAATGCAAATTTAGCTGGACAGCCAGTATTTTTTCTGGCAACCTGCAGGGACCCTGTTTCTCTCTCTGCTGTCAGGAATCATATTACCAGTGTGTGATTTGTCCCCCAAACCTGCTCTCCCTTCCATCTCAGGAAACCAGACTACCATTCACCCAGTTATTCAAGCAAAGGAATCATCTTTGATATCTCCCTTCCTTTGCCTCTCTCATTCTTTCAGTCAACCAGCCTTGTTGGTTTTACTTCTAAAATGACAGTCAAAATTCTTCACTTCTTATGATGTCCTACTGCCATCACCTTTGTCCGAGCTCACTTGGGCTGTTACCTCAGTCTCCTAACTGGTCTTCCTGCTGCCTCTCCATCCTCCTTATCCTTTCCTTATATTTTTTGATATATAGCACACGTGCCAAATCCAGCTTGCTGCCTGCTTTTGTGTGGCCTGTAAGTCTATTTTCTTGTTTAAATACTTGAAAAAATCAAAAACAGAATAATATTTCGTGATATGCGACAATTATATGAAATTCAAATATCAGTGTCCATAAATAAAAAAAGATTTATTGGAACACAGTCACACTCATACCCTTGTGTATGTATTGTCTGTGGTTGCCTTTGCTTTACAACAGCGGAGTTGAGTAGTAGCAACAATGAGTATCCGGCCTACCAAGCTTAATATATTTCCTAATTGTTCCTTTACAGAACAAGTTTGCCAGCCCTGCTGTATACAGTAACCAGAGTGATCTTTTTCAAAAATCAAATTGGATCTTGCCACTCTCTTGTTTAAAGCCTTTAAATGTTTCTCATTGCTCTTAAGATAAAATCTTAATTCCTTTTCACAGTCTAGAAACTTTAAAAAATTTTGCCTTCTTCTCTGGGTTCATATTTCCTTTTCTCATAGAACTCAAGTCACCTCCTCCAAGAAGTCTTCCCTGACCAAAGCCTTCCCTGGTACACCGTCCCCCTCATAGCTTTCTATCCCGTTTATTTAAAAAAAAAACAAAAAACCCAAAAAACTTTATCTGGCAGCTCCTTGATGGTAGGGAATGTGTCTTGTTCATTGTTTTTGCTCCTCTCAACTATATAATGCATTACACAGCACAGAGTAGGTGCTGAGTAGATGTTTCCTGACCAAATGAATGACACATGGGCAGCAGTAGGGGTGGTAGTTTGTGAACACCATCTTACAAGGTAGCGGCCTCATTGGGTTGTTCTGTTGCTTATCAGGAGATTGCTATCAGGATTGCAAGAGCTAAAGTTTGCAGAGCATGTAGACCAGTGCCCACCACTCAGCAAATGCCATCTAGGTGTCTGTTAAATAAACAGACCTATACTTTAATCCCTAGGACACATCCCCTTCCCACTTTATTTGCAGTTGGAGCATGTTTAGGGCAATTCACAGGAAGTCCTGTGAGTAAAGACCTCATGGAGCTAGGGGGCAGGGTCATCTGGTGGCTGGAACTAGGAGCCAGGGGTCCTGGGGTTTGGTCCCAGTTCTGCTGGTGTCTGTGGTCAAGTCCCTTCCACTTTCTGGGCTTCCTACCGTTTCTCATGTGATGAGATTAAAACAAGTGATATTTGAGGTTCTTCTCAGCCCCCGCAGCTCAGCAGGAGCCCAGGAGGGAAAGAAAGATTCCCTTTAGGAGCTTCTGAGTCTGGAAGCTCAGCTGCAGCAGGAGAAAGCGGACTCCCTCCCTTCCTTCCTCCATCTCTGCATCCTTTCTCGGGCGTCTGAAGATCAAACCCTCAGCTCTGAACCCAGGTGCAACTCAAATTTTTAAGCCCAGTCTCACACTAATTTGTTCAGGCACCTTCTTCAATTACTTTCTCTCTAGCCTTCCCCAGGGAGGGAGACTGGAAGAAGCTGACAGCCCAAAGTAACCAATTACCTGTCTGCCAATAGCAGGACTCCTACCGTCCCTCCCTCCCTCCCTTCTTTTCTTTCTCCACTTTATTCTCCTGGCCTGTAAACCATCTCCAAACTGCAGAACCCTCCAGGGAATGGCCCCAGTTCACCTGCTCCCAGCTGGGGAAGAGAAGGCAACCCCTCCCCCAAGAGAGACAACAGGTGGGAAGGCTGGTGGCTGAGAAGGGGCAGCTGCGGATCTTGGAAAGCCAAGCAGGTTTTGCAAGCCTGCTAAATACCAAACTGTGCTAGATTGAGAGGCAAGTGCTTTGGGCTCTAGTCCTGTTTCTGCCATCTACTTGCTGTGGCCTCAAATAAATGACAGTTCCTCTTTGGGCCTCAGATAAGATTAAGTGAATATTGTCAGAGCCATCTTTCCTTCAGGTAGATTGGACTGCATAAGATACTCCATGAGAGAGGAGGAACCTTCCAGTCCTGTCCACTACTGGAATCGCAGGTGTCTAGAGCTGTGCCTGTCACATAGTAGGCACTCAGTAACTATTAGTTGAATGAAGGAATGAATAAATGGAAAATGTGTGTGTTCAGACGTTGCTAATCAACTTAATCACAGCTTCAGATGCCTCATCAGTCACTAGGATCAACTGGGGTTTGCATGGGTGATGAATTCTGTTCACGTTCCCTAGACTCAACCAGTTCACCCAAAACCTGTGGTTCACCTTAAGTTCTCCTTGCTTGGAGCTAAGCCCCTTCAGTCATTATTCAGTCATTCTTCCATCCCAGACATTGTGCTGAGTACCTTGGGGGCACAGAAATGCAGGGAGTTCAAACTATTAGGATAATAACACTTGAACTTTATGATTAAAAAAAAAAAAAACAAACCTCCCTTTCATGGGTATTTTTAGCATCTCCATATTAGGGATGAAGATGTGGCCATTCAAAGAGATCAAGTCAATTGCACAAGGTCACATAGTAAATGGGATTAGCTGTATTTATTTTTTAAAAGGAATCTTTGTATCACTCTCACAAATGGAACACCAGAATAACTTGCTATAAATGGAAGGTAGCCTGTAAAAGTTAGCGTAGTGTCCACGTGCCGTCTAAACTCATCTCTCATACCACAGTTTGGGAAACATGGATTTAACCCAACTGCTGAGATAAAGATATTCATTTAAAATTTAAATTTTGCCCACTTAATTGTGAGATTTCCCTTAACGTGTACATTTAAATAATATCTTTCCTGCCTCATAACTCCTAGCCGTATTTTAAGATCCAGCTTGAATGTGCCTTTGCTGCTTCCAAGATGACTTCCCTGGCTCCCCCGAGAACAGTTATCTCGCAAGCACTTTGTATATTCACTGCAGTCCGTGTTTTCATGAAAATATGGTGATTGTTTAATTGTCTGTCTCTCTTGCTAGTCTTGTAAGCTTCCTGAGTTAAACATCGTGTCTCTTTAATATCTGTAACTCCAGCAATGAGTGCATACATACTTAGTAAATGTTTAACCTTAATTTTAGGTTTCAACAAAAGGAATGCAAGCTTGTTGTAGTAACAAATTCAGGCAATTCAGGAATATCATACGGGAAAAGGTGAAAGTCTCTCCCCCGCCCAATCTCATTCCCCAGAAGTGATCATGATGAAGAGCTTGCTGGGATCCTAGTGAAATGTAGAGTAAGTATGTGCCTGACCAACCACCTTTGGTGATGGGACAGAGAGGAAGTGACTTGTCCGAGGTCATCCGGAACCATCTTTTGTTAGGGCATTGGTTTTTCAAACTGGGTTCCATGATAGATCTGGGGAGGATGAGTCGCTCTGGGCTTCAGCTAAAGAGGCACTCCAATATTAAGCCAGCTCCGGGTCCCAGCATCTACTTGCATACTTGCAGACTCCTTCCAGACCACAGGCAGGGAGTCCTCTTCTTGACTGACCCTATGTGAATGTGTGTGTGTGTGTGTGTGTATATATATATATATATATACACACACACACACACATATAATGTGTGTTTATATATGTATATATACAAATGTGTGTATACACACACACACACATACATATACACGTATGTGTGTACATACATATAGATACATATGAGAGATAGAGAATAGGATAATGATTCTCCTCTCTGCAGAACTAAAAGAAAAAACTGAAGCCAGCAGGGGAGGAGCCAGAAAGGAAACAATTATCACAAGTCTGGGGTGGGTGTCTCTTTCTGGCACAGTATTTGACATGATGGGTAAAGCAGTTCTTCTTTAAATTATTTTCTCACTTGAGTGGGGAGACAGACTATTCAGGAGAGGGCTACCTGGGCTTAGGTTGAGTTGCTTCCTTTACAAGCCCTCATTTGTGAAGCCATGTAGATGGGCAGCTGGTCAGTTAATAGAAGAAGCCTATTAAAGCAAGGAATCATAAAAAAAATAATAATGCATATTAAACGTTTCCTTTTTAACTTAAAATTCGTAAATGTGTATACGTTTGCCAGTGATTTGATGTAGGCCCAGGGCCTCTTCTTCGAGTCTGGGTCAACTGATTGGAGTTCCATGTCATCTTTCTTGTATAAGCCATGCTCGTAATATTCCGAATATGATCTCCAATGTTGGTCTCATTAAAGGGGACTGAGAACTTAAAGATGTTTGCCAAGTAATTCTTCTAGAGTTTGATGATTCCTTTCTAAATTTTTATAGTTGGCACACCTGACCTAACTCAATAGCAGTATTTAAGTGACTTTATTTTTATCGTAAGATCAGCTCAGTCCTCCTAGAAGCCACTTTCTTTTGATGCTCATAAATTTTTAATCTGCACAACATTTCATTAAATTTTAGAGTTATGAGAAACACAACAGGCATAAACAGGTTTGGGAAACTGGCTCTGTAAAAATGCAGCTGGCGGTCAGTGCAGAGAAGCCTAGCTGAAAGCTTTTTAAAAAAAATTAATTTTTGGCTGAGTTCGGTTTTTGTTGATGTGTGTGGGCTTTCTCTAGTTGTGGCGAGCAGGGACTACTCTTCATTGCGGTGCTCAGGCTTCTCATTGTGGTGGCTTCTCTTGTCGCAGAGCACGGGCCCTAGGCGTGCGGGCCTCAGTAGTCGAGGCTCACGGGCTCTAGAGCGCAGGCTCAGTAGTTGTGGCGCACGGGCTTAGCTGCTCTGCGGCATGTGGGATCTTCCTGGACCAGGGCTCAAACCTGTGTCCCCTGCACTGGCAGGCGGATTCTTAACCGCTGTGCCACCAGGGAAGCCCACTGAAAGCTTTTGAAATTTATACATGTTTCAGGTTGACAGAGGCATTAATGTCACAGAAATTTTAGCGGTTGAGCCATTAGATAGCATTTTGCCCCAAACCCTTATTTAAAGAAGAAGAAAAGGGGACCCACTTGCACTTTTGGGGGGAATGTAAATCTTTGCAGCCACTATGGGAAAAGGCATGGAAGTTCCTCAGAAAATTAAAAATAGAACTACTGTATGATCCAGCAATTTCACTTTGGGCTGTTTATCTGAAGAAAATGAAAAACAGTAATTTGAAAAGGTCTATGCACTCCTATGTTGATTGCAGCATTATTTACAAGAGCTGAGATATGAAAGCAACCTAAGTGTCCATCTCAGGATGAATGGATAAAGAGGATGTGGTTTATACATATAATAGAATATTATTCAGCCGTAAGAAAGAAGGAAATCCTTTCATTTGCAACAATGTTGGATGGACCTGCAGGGCATTATGCTAAGTGAAATAAGTCAGACAGAAAAAGACAGATAGTGTATGATATCACTGATATGTGGAATCTAAAAACGCCAAACTCATAGAAACAGAGACTAGCATGGTGGTTCCTGGGGGGTGGGAGAAATGGGGAGATGTTGGTCAAAGAGTACGAATTTCCAGTTATAAGATGAATACATTCTGGGGATCTAATGTACAGCATGGTGGCCATAGTTCACAATACTGTATTATGTTCTTGAAAGTTGCTAAGAGAGTAGCTCTTAAATGTTCTCACCACAAAAACAAAATGGTAATTATGTGACAAGATGAAGGTGTTAGCAAGTGCTCTGGTGGTAATCATTTTGCAATATATAGTTGTATCAAATCAACACATTGTATAGCTTAAACTTACACAGTGTTATGTGTCAGTTGTATCTCAGTAAAACTAGAAACTTTTTTTTTTTTTTAAAGATGGGAAAACTGAACCCCAGACCTGTGTCAGGAACTCAGGTCAATTAGACTCTTGGAGTTCATGGCCCCCCCTGGGACTCCACAGCAATTGTCATGATGCCCCCTTCCTTTTGGGTGGCCTCTTAAAGGAGGCACCCCAACACTTCCGTTTTACAGATGAGGAAACTGTGGTTCAAATACTGAAGTGACCTAACATGGGATGCAGAGCGAGATGGAGCTGCAGTTCAATTCCCAGATCAGGCCAACTTCCTGCATGCCATGCCAAATATCCCTGTGCTCAAGGGTAGTTTTTCAATATCTTTTAAAATAATTAGGTCGTATCAACTATTTTTTTTTCCACCTATGACCACACCTTATCTTTCCTTCACTTCAGGAGGGAATAAGAACAGGGATTCCACTTCAAGTCCCTTTGTCCTCACCCCAGATCTTTCTATAAAGGCACAGCTTTACAGGGGATCTTTGTGCAGCCCTGAGCCCACAGTGCAGGCCATCCAGATTCAGAACCCTCAGGGCCCTCAGGCCTATCCAGACCAGCCCTCTGATTGCACAGAGGGAGACCCAGGGCCAGAGGAGGCCGGTACCTTACTAACGTCAAGGGGCTGGGGCTGCTTCTGAGTGCAGACCCCAGTCCCTTCACCTCCACTGGGCTGCCTGCATGGCCCTGGGCCTCCCAGCGTGCCTACCTGCTGGGGAGGGTTGGTCAGGTAACGAGAGGGCAGTGTGTGTGCGTGCAGGCTGCCAGGAGTTTCCGTGCTTTATGAGGTGCACAGTATAATTCAGTATAAAAACCCATTTTGGGGATGTCTTGCCCCATAAAATCTCCTCCAGCAGGAATGGCTGGAAATTTGTTTTGACTTCCCTAGCACATGTTTTTTTTTTAAAATACCTTCTCCATCTCATTTTGCTCTTTGCTTCCTTTTTTCCACCCAGTTCTCTTTGGATGATCTGCCCCTAATGGCTTATGAGGGGACACGGTGGGGATGACACTGGGGGAAGGGACCCTGCAGTATAGGTTAATGGGCTGGCAAAGCGTTGTGAAAAAGCTCACCTTTCTTGAATGATTCTTCCTCTGCAAAGACTGTGGCTCAGGGCATGACTTCAGGGAACTGCCTTCAAGAATTATAATCAGACTTCCGAATGTCATTCTTTTTTTTTTTTTAATTTATTTATTTTTTAAATTTTTGGCTGCATTGGGTTTTTGTTGCTGCGCACGGGCTTTTCTCCAGTTGCGGCGAGCGGGGGCTACTCTTTGTTGTGGTGTGCGGGCTTCTCATTGGGTGGCTTCTCATGTTGCTGAGCACAGGTTCTAGGTGCACGGGCTTCAGAGTTGTGGCACGTGGACTTCAGTAGTTGTGGCTCGCAGGCTCTAGAATGCAGGCTCAGTAGTTGTGGCGCACGGGCTTAGTTGCTCCATGGCATGTGGAATCTTCCCGGAGCAGGGCTCGAACCTGTGTCCCCTGCATTGGCAGGCGGATTCTTAACCACTGCGCCACCAGGGAAGCCCCTAGATGTCATTCTTATTTGGGGCAAAATAAGGCTTCCGTACAACCCTCTCTCTTGTAATCCAATAGCAGCTACTCCTCCCTCATTTCCCACCTTCTTCATGTCAACATCATCTCTTTCCCAGTCTCTTGCAATACTGCTTCAGTTTCTTCCTTTGAGTAGATACTTCATATGCTGCCTGAAGGCTCATTCCCATAGGTCATTTCTCCCTCACTTAGAATCCTCAGTGGCTCTCTACTGTTTACAGGATTAACAACAAACTCCTTGCCATCTGAGCTCTCCACCTAAGGACCAAACCCACCTTAATTATCCTTCTCTCTCACCATTCCTCTGCCTACACTTCAGATAAACTGTTTTTTTTTTTTTTTATTGCTCAGCAAACAAGCTCTACTAAAGTCGCATTTCAGTGACTTGACTAAGGCTGGTGCTCTACCATGGATGGCCTGCTTCTCCACCATTTCTGTTGGTGGAACCCTATCTACCCTTCTTAAACTGCTTTCTTTATGGAAACTTCCATCCTTATTCTTTCCTCCTCTTTCCTTCCTCCCCTAATTCAGATTGAATAACTTTATTCAGAAATGTTTTTTTGTATCTCTTAGGCCACCCACCTCACTTATAATGAAACGTTTATGTCCGTGTCTTATCCTCTGCCTGCGTAGTACAGTACAGAAGTCACTAGCCGCATGTGGCTATTGAACACTTGAAATGTGGCTGAAGGACTCAATTTTAAATTTTACTTAATGGTAATTAGTTTGCATTTAAGTATTGATAATAGCTGCATGTGGGTAGTGGCTACCCTCTTGAATAGCACAGATATAGAACATGCCCACCATTGCAGAAAATTCTGTTGGACAGAACTGCTTATGAGGTCTTTGAGGACAGGCATGGAGCCTTGTCTCTTCTGTACCCTGTTCCTAGTACAGGGCCTGTTATTGAATGAGTGTCAATAAATGTTGGTAGAACTGACATTCGGGCAAGACTGTGTAAGCACTAACCCCAAAGAGATTCGGTTTTTAAAAATAATTAATTAATTGTCTGTGTTGCGTCTTCATTGCTGCGCGTGGGCTTTCTCTAGTTGTGGTGAGCAGGGACTACTCTTCGTTGCGGTGCAAGGGCTTCTCATTGCGGTGGCTTCTCTTGTTGCGGAGCACGGGCTCTAGTCATGCGGGCTTCAGTAGTTGTGGCTCGCAGGCTCAGTAGTTGTGGCTCGGGGGCTCTAGAGTGTAGGTTCAGCAGTTGTGGCGCATGGGCTTAGTTGATCCACGGCATGTGGGATCTTCCTGGACCAGGACTCGAACCTGTGTCCCCTGCATTGGCAGGATTCTTAACCACTGCGCCACCAGGGAAGTCCCAAGATTCAGTTTTAAAGAAAGAAATTCACGGAAATTTACTTAAGACCAAGGTTTGTTAATAAAAGTATTGCTTTGTAGGCTTTGCAAAGCCTGATACATCTTATAGTCTGGGATGTCTTAGGTTAATCCATTAATGACACTTACTGGTAGGAATTCCGGGTCCTTGATGGGTCATTTCTCAGCCGTGCCTTTTCTTCCCATCTTAATCCCCTCCCTCCCTTCCCAGAGCAGGTCCGTCCCATAGCTGGGACTTAGAAAGAGCAGTCCCAGGAGTTCTCATTTCCTGGGAGACAGGTGTGGACAGACCTGTCTGACACGAATGCTCAGGTTTGCGCTTCCATTGTTGCTTCATGGAAGATTTACGAGTGTTTCTTCGAGAGAGAATTCCTGAAAACTCTGCCCTGTGACTGATGGGATGAGAATGGGATACAAGGGTCTCTCCCCTTTTTTCTCCTGCCCCATCCTTTTTCCTTCTTCTCTTTTCCTCCTAAGTTTCTCTTCATGTCCACTTTCTCTTTTCTCTCTTTAACCTCTTCTCTTCTCTCTTCTTTGTCTTTCTCTCCTTTTTTCTCTTTACTACTCTTAATGTCTCTTTCCTTTTTTCTCCCTACCGTGCTGTGTGTGTGTGTGTCTTCCTCCTTGTATCTCCATGCCTCCCTTAACCTTTCTGTCTGCTCCCCATAGCCTTGAGTCCTCGTAAGAATTCCTGAACACAAATCGCTCCTGTCTGCCTACCCTGATCAAGCCCCTTGTTGACCAACATGGAGCCATGCACAGCTCAGAACTGGCTACCTCTGGCCCAGAATGGTATTTGGAGTGAAGGAGACCAGAGGTGCGGGGGTATTGCAGGGTGCAGGTCTACCTTGCTTCTAGTGTCAGGGCCTCCCTCCTCCTCACAGGGCTGCCTCCTTGCCTGGCCCTGTTGTCAAATGTGATTCCGAATGTCCTGAATGAGTTTAAAGGCCTCGATGACTATTTGGTCCATATTGGACACATTTGACTGTGACCTTGATTTTCAGTGTGAGGTGAGTTTTTGAGAGCAGCTGGTACAAAGCATCTGAGAGTGTCTTAAAATTTCTGTTTTGTTAAATATTCAAAGCTCTTTTTCTGCAACTCTGGTGGGCTCCTTTTTCTCAACCCCCTCTGCTGCTCTAGCACTATTCATCAGCTCTCTTTTCCCTCAAGGCATTAGAAACATCTGCTGGAGAGTTTCAGAAGAAAAGTTGCAAGAACGATAAACCTTTTTTTTTTTTTTTTTTTTGCGGTACGTGGGCCTCTCACTGTTGCGGCCTCTCCCGTTGCGGAGCACGGGCTCCGGACACGCAGGCTCAGTGGCCATGGCTCACGGGCCCAGCCGCTCCGCGGCATGTGGGATCTTCCCGGACCAGGGCACGAACCCGTGTGCCCTGCATCGGCAGGCAGACTTTCAACCACTGTGCCACTAGGGAAGCCCCTGATAAACCTTCTTAAGAGATCATTTCTTCTGAAATGTCAACCCTTGGCTGTAACTGACAACAAAAGGCATATGAGCCAAGTTACCTTATCCCCCAAATATCATGTGCCCTTTTGAGATTGACCGTAAGGGCATATGCTCAATTATGAAACTTGCAAGAGTTTCTTAACTTTAAAATAGTAGTTGGTCCTGAGTCAACAGGATTTCTTGTTCCAAAAATACAAAGCAAACAAAAGAACAAAATAAAGAAAATGGTGAAGAAGAAGGACAGGAAGAGGAAGAAGAGGTGGAGGGAGAGAAGACAGAAAATAAAGTAGAGTTTAAGTCATCTCATGTGTCTATCCATAGGGTAGACATAAATTTGCTGCTGGAGCAGAAGTGGAAGTATCTTTTTACAATCATTGCATTCTCTTTGTTTCCTCCCATTTCAATATTTAACCTGTAACCACAGCTTATTAGTTTTTCCCCCAACATTTCTTTTGAATGCATCCATTTCTTTCTGTCGTTATCCTGGTACAAGTTTCTTTCATCTCTGACCTGTAATTCAGTAGACTCCTAACCAGTCTCTCAGATTCATTCCTGCTCTTACTCCCCTCCGAGCCCTTCCCAGTCCATTCTCAGACGCGACCAGAAGGACTTCGTAAACGTGTGCACCAGATCACACCTCTGCTCTGCTTAAATTCATAATGACTTCCCATTGTGCTTATAATGAAATACATAGTCCCCAACCAAGGCCTACATGATCTTCAACCATAGCTGCACATTAGAATGCATGGGAAGCTTTTAAAAATGCCAGGGCCTGGAATCTACCCTAGACTAATTAAAGCAGTATAACTGGGAGTTAGACAGTTCAGCAGTTCCTTGCAAAACTAAACATGCTTTTACATATGACCCAGCAATTGCATTCCTTGGTGTTTACTCAGATGAGTTGAAAACTTACATCCATGTAAAACCCTGACTGCGAATGTTTATAGCAGCTTTATTCATAACTGCTAGAACTTAGAAGCAACCAAGATGTCTATCATTAGATGATAGATAAATAAACTATGGTATATCCAGACAGTGGAATATTATTTTGTTTGTTATCTTCCCAGGTGACTTAGGGGTTCTAATACACAGCTGGGGTTGACGGCCACGACCCAGGGGGACCCTGCCAACCTCTGCCTCCACCCATGCTGCTTCTCTCTTACTTGCCAAACCCCACAGAATCCCTCCCTGCCCTCCCGATCTAAACTGTACTTGGCTATCTGTCCGTGTTTATTGTCTGTTGGCTTCTCTAGACTGCAGACATTTTGAGGACAGGGGCTGTGTTTAGCACTGTGCTTCTCAAAACATGTGTTTCATAGTTAGTCCTTAGTAAATGTTACTGAGCAAATGAACAGATGAATGGCTAGGTCCAAAAGTTTAATAGATCCCTCCTTGTTGCCCCCATAATGGCAAGCAGAGGAGACTATCAGGGAAAGCGGTGATATCTGGAGCTGGGTAAGATGAAATGTACACATACCCTCCTTCCACTCCTGAAGGGACCTACAGAACACAGAATAATTTCTTTAACCACCCTTGGGCATTCCCCTCTGCTCTTTTTGCCCTCCAGCTGATGGCCTGGGTCTCTCACATTTAAGTTAGGGAATGGATGAGTTAAACTTGTCTCTGTCATTTCCGTTTTCTTTCTCTGCAATAAAGTTAGTGATTGCTTGGTCAAACTGCAGTATAATGCAGTTAGGCTCGTGTGTTCCTATCTCCTTCAGGTGCCTTGGAAGTGACTTCTGCTACTGTAAGAAACAGCTCTGTAGTCAGTGAGAAAGCTGAAAGAAGAAAACCCAAAAGCCCTACCCTTGGCCTTCCAATGCCAGCCCCCTTTGCTGCTTCTTTCATATAAGGAAATTAAATTGCCTTTAGATTGTGAGCAAAGGGAAGAGTGATGTAGAAACAGGATATTCACAGGTGCTTTCTGAAGCAGGGATAATTGCAAAGGATTCCTTTAATCCTTGCTTAGTTGGGAGAGAGACACACACATACCATTGGAGAAGCAGAGTCAGGAAGCAGTTAAGGATGTTTCTTGTCTCTGTTTGGCTTGAGTTCTAGCTCCCAGCATAATATCTGTACTTGTTTCCCTGCACATTCAGCAAATTATCTTCTAGCCAATGAGGAGTGACTGATGTCAGATTTATGGTGACGGACCCCGAGGGCAGGATAGCCTGTGAGCTCTGTTGAAGGATATAGAGAGGAAGGTAGGCAACTATATTTTTTATCCTCATGAGACTTAGGAAAAGAGGCTGGGAAGACAAGGCAGAGTACTAGGAATTAAGGACCCAGTTAAAGTGGAGCTGCAAATAGTTACCAGCCCAGGGAGCCCCAGGCTGTGGTTGAAGAGCTCTGATTTCTAATCTTGGGTAAACTTCTAACTCTCTGAGTGCCCTGAGCAAGTCATCCATACAACCTGCAACTGTATCGGGGGGTGGCAAGCAACGGAAAGCAGCTCTGTTTACTTAAGCATAGAGACTTTATGGGATGACTCAGGAGGATGGAAGAGCTGAAGACACAGGCTCAGAAAGGACAGCTCTGGGGATCTTGAGCAGTAACCTACCCACAGTCTCATCCGAGCATCCGCATCAGGACAGAGGGGCTCCAAGTGTTCGTCCGTCCTTTTCTCTCTCACTTTGGCATCCATTGCCTCAAAGTGGCCTCGTATGTACCCCTCATCTAGGGAAGAAGAGGACACGTGGATTGACATTCCCTCCAGGCTGCACATGTTGGAGAGAGAGCTATATTTTGCAAGTGAGTCTAGGGGCTGATACCAATATGGTTTCTGGGTAGCAAAAAACAGCACATGTCCTCATCAGGGACCTCGGTATTCTCATCTGTGAGATGATTGTGGTTTTCCAAATCCTCTTTTAGCATCTGAAGCTTTCCTTCAGATAGAACCTTGGGCAACCCACTGTAAACACCAGAGGAAAGCAGTATTGCTCGGTTGAAGTAGGGGTGAGGAGGCCCAAAGCCCTACCCTTTAGGCTTTCTCTTCCTCCTCCCCTGGAGTGGTCCTTGAAATATCTATTTAGAACCTAGAGATCCATGAATTGCAGTTAGGTACCAGTGGACTATATGATCTCCAGGACCGTTTTCAGCCCTGGCCTTTGCAGCGAAACAGAGCATCTAAGTCAAGGGCTCTATAAAGACTTGTGTAGAGGAGAGGGGGATTCAAGGAAGTAGTAACAGGGCCGAGCAGCCTCTGGTTTGCCTGACAAAGATGATGACCTTCGTGTGACCTGCTGCACTCATGCCCGAAAGCATGCCCAGAAGAGTCAGGACTTAGCATCTCTAGAGAGAAAGGCTTTGCCTTAGGGAAATGATGCTAGGCCGGAGGTGTGTGGAACTTCTGGTTCGAGCCCTGTTTACATCTTGCCAGTCTCCCTGTGTTCTCTGTTTCTCCATCTCTGCTGGGCTTCTTTCAATTCCTCTAATGTAACAATCCCCCTTCTGCCTCTGGGCCTTTGCACAGGCTGTTTCCGTTGCTTCTTTTGTCTGTCTGACTCCTACCAATTTTTCAGATCCTCAATTAATATCACTCCTTCAGAGAAGCCCTTCTGAATTCTCAGGTTAGAGCTGGTCTCCCTGTTTTATATATAAGCTTCTGTTATTGGTAGCACTTAGTCACAGATTGTAATTATACATTTATTTCTTTTTGATATTTATCTTTTCCAGTATAAGCTCAGTAAAGGCAGGAATCAAACCTTATTAGATACCAAAAGATGTATGGGGAATGAAGAACTAAATATAGAGCATCATACGATTTTCAGAGTGTTGATTCAGTTCAGTATTTACTGAACTGAACACCTTCTGTATTCCAGGTCCTCTCATAGGTACTGGAATGGATCTCTAAATAAAGACATAGATCCAACCCCTGAGTTGCTCACTCTCTTGGCCAGGAAAATTTTGCTGTTTCTCATTTAATCCCCAGCCTACCCCCAGGAAGTCAAGAGGTATAGACTGTAAGGCCCAGAGAGGTCAAGTGGCCTGACCAGTGTCACACAGTGAGTTGGTGGCTATGCCAGGATTGAAGCCTGAATTTCCTGACTCCTGGTCTGGTGCTTCTCTGTTTCTCCCATTCTTATGGAGAATAATGTAATTCGTGGAAATGGACTTTTTAAAATTTAATTTTTATTTTATATTGAAGTATAGTTGATTTACAATGTTGTGTTTCAGGTAAAACAGCTAAGTGATTCAGTTATACAAATACATATATCCATTCTTTTTCAGGTTCTTTTCCCATGTAGGTTATTACAGAATATTGAGTAGAGTTCCCTGTGCTATACAGTAGGTCCTTGTTCTTTTAGTTTTTGGGTTTTGTTTTTGTTTTTTCTTTTTAAAAAAAATTTTATGGGAGTATAGTTGATCCACAATGTTGTGTCAGTTTCAGGTGTACAGCAAACCGAGTCAGTTATACATATTCATAGATCCACTCTTTAGGAGGTCCTTGTTGATTATCTATTTTATATATAGTAGTGTGTATGTTAATCCCAAATGCCTAATTTATCCCTCCCCACCATATTTCCCCTTTGGTAACCGTAAGTTTGTTTTCAAAGTCTGTTGAGTCTGTTTCTGTTTTGTAAATAAGTTCATTTGTATCATTTTTTTTTAGATTCCGCATATAAGTGATATCATATGATATTTGTCTTTGTCTGACTTACTTCACTTAGTATGATAATCTCTAGGCCCATCCATGTTGCTGAAAATGGCATTAATTAATTCTTTTTTACGGCTGAGTAATATTCTATTGTATATATACACCACATCTTCTTTATCCATACCTCTGTCAGTGGACATCTAGGTTGCTTCCATGTCTTGGCTATTGTAAATAGTGCTACAATGAACATTGCGGTGCATGTATCTTTTTGAATTATGGTCATCAAAAAGTCTCCAGACAATAAATGCTGGAGCGGGTGTGGAGAAAAGGGAACCTTCCTACACTGTTGGTGGGAATGAAAGTTGGTACAACCACTGTGAAGAGCAGTATAGAAGTTCCTGAAAAAACTAAAAATAGGGCTTCCCTGGTGGCACAGTGGTTGAGAGTCCGCCTGCCGATGCAGGGGACACGGGTTCGTGCCCCGGTCCATGAAGATCCCACATGCCTCGAAGTGGCTGGGCCCGTGAGCCATGGCCGCTGAGCCTGCACGTCCGGAGCCTGTGCTCCGCAACGGGAGAGGCCACAACAGTGAGAGGCCTGCGTACTAAAAAGAAAAAAGAAAAAAAAAAAAAAACCTAAAAATAGAATTATCATATGATCCAGCAATCCCACTCCTGGTCATACATCTGGAGAAAACCATAATTCGGAAATGGACTTCTTAGCACACAACCGAAAGTGCTTTCCCCCAGGTAGAAAGTAGTCTTGGCTAGACAAGGATGAGGTGTGTGGGTGCAGAAAGAGGAAATAAGGGCAGGGGCTTAGCAAAGGAGGGTGCAGCAGCACATGTGGGTTTCTGCAGTCCAGATGCTCCCCGTGGTACCCAAGGCAGCTGAGGAATTGAGCTGGCATCTTAGAGTGCCATGCCCTCTGCTGTCAGAGAGAGAGAGAGATGTTCATTCTGTGACCTCAGGGAGCTTGCCTTCTCCTTTGCATCCCAGGTCCCTACCTGCTCTGCCTCACTTCCCCGTCTCTTTCCCAGCTCTCTCCTCCAGAAATGTACTCTGAAAGCAGCTCATGCTCCATCATGGTCCCAGTAGTGTTGTCCCCAAAACAGTGGGTCCTGATGTGGTACAAAGGCTGCATCAGTTCATTTTAGCCCTGCTGGTCAAAAAGAGCACCATGTATCTGGGTCATTGAGACTCACCAGATCACGGCAGCAAAATGGGTACAAATCCCCCTTCTTCTCGCCTCGCCTCTCTTACACCCCATTTAACCTTGCTGGAGGCTGTCAGCAGCTCCCTATTAATTGGAAATAGCTGCTCATTTCCAGCTCTCTCTAAGCTGGTGACAGAGGGTGGTCCTGGTGAAGGCAGAGTCTTCTTTGACTGCAGGCAGAGTTTCTGTGATTGTGGAGCTAGTTGTATTATCTTCTTCTTGTCTAAGTGTATGAAACGTCTGCTTTCATTTTTTTCCCTCTTCCCTCTTGATCTTTGTCACAGAGTGACAGCTTCTCTAATTAGGCGGTTGAGAAGGTAACCGTAGCAACTCAGAGCTGGCAATGGAGAAAGAGACAGGGTTCCAGGTGCCCCCCTTGCCCAAGCACTGGGCGCTCTGGGCGAGGCACGATTGCTCCCTGCAGACATTAGCAAACTCCAGACCTTCCCCACCAGAGCTGGCTCCAGAGCTGCCTGGCCATTCTCTGCTGCCTCTCTGCTGCCACAGGAAATTCAGCCTCATCCTCGTCCTTTTTCAGTCGGGGATTAAACCTCCTGGATGCAGGGAATTCCCTGTGTTTCCTATAGGGCAGGCAGAAGACTAGAGATTTATGCACTCTCGGTTGGCACTTCCCTTGCTGAGCTCCTCCCAACACTCCAGGACGCTCCTGCCCCCGTGGTCTTGATCAAGCAGTTGTCAATATCCCCATCCTCTCATCCTTGCATCTCCCCAGTCTGCTCTGTGCTCATCCCCTGCTCTGTGCTCATCCCCTGAACAGCATCCCCTGTGCTTTCCATCTTCCAAAGCTCTTTCTTGGGAAATCTAGTTACCTGCACTCCCCATTCACACATATTTCTCTCTGCCTAAAACTCCTTATTTAATGCTTATTGTCTGGACCACATAATCTAGAAACAGTTTGTTTAAAAAAATTAATTCTTTTATTCTTTGCACGACGCGGTTTTCTGGATCTGAGTTATGCTTTCCCATAGGTGAAGGGCTCACATATTCCCTTATATTCTTTTCACAGTTAGCATATTAATAGGCACCATGTGTGCTTATAATTCATGTGCTTACTGTGAAACAAAAGGAATGTTATGGTCTGTTTCCTGAAGAGGGGGCTTCAGAAAGCTTTGGAAATTACGAGAATTTATATAATGGGATTTATCACAGTGGGTACTCCGTGTACTGGGACTGAGCTATGGTAGTAAAGGAGGCGCTGAGATATTGTCTGTGGATGTCTTTCTTCCCATTTCTCTGTTCTCCAATATTCCCCAATTGCCTGTCATCCATTTTTCCATCTTGTCATCATACCACTGATTAATCCATCGGCCATCTACCCATCCACCCTTCTGCCTCTTCACCTACCATCCATCCATCCATTCTCTGTGCTAAGAATTATGGCATTAGTAACCTTAGGGAGCTTTCAGGGCAGGAGAGGTTGGAGTAGGAGGGATGGCGTAGGCTCAACTGTAATCCAAGGTGCAGTCTAATGAGAGCAATGAGATAAATGCCCTGAGTCTTCTGAGCAGGCAGGAGCAGAAGACTCCAAATATGGGAGGGTCTTTAGAGGTTTGTCCCCTTCAGCCCTCTAAGTGTATAATGTGGCGCCCCAGGTTCAGAGGAAGTGACTTGCTCAGCGTCACCTGTCAAGCTGGAGAACCAAGGTTGAATGGAAAGAACTGTAGAGCTGAAACAGATTGCTGACTTTGCTCTTCCCTTCTCACAGATGGGGAAAACAAGGCTCAGAGGTGGGAAGGGACTGGTACCATATTACTAGTACCATTCATCTAGCAGCAAAACTGACATGTGAGCAGAAATCTCTTGACATGGCTAGGCTCAGTTGTGTGTTATGCTGAGAAAGGACCAGTGATTTGCTTAGGTGAAGGTTATACTGGGATTCACTTTTGTGTTTGAATCACCAGTCCACTTCAGTACTTTCTCCAATGAACCACACCACTCTATCCCCAGATCTCCCAAGACACCTTGAGTTCTAGGTAAAACTGGACTCCACAATCCGTCCCTTTTCATGCAACCCAGCCTTGTCCTGTGTGACCACGCTGTCTGCTCACCTTGCAAGGACCACCATTTTTACCCAGTCCAGCCCTGCCTGGTGGCCCAATTTTACTACCCAGATGTGGACTCCTCTCCAGATATTCCCAGGCTTCCCTGAAGCTGGCAGCTGAAGCCAGGTCCCAGGTGCCGAGGAGACAAGGTTCTTGGCTGTCAACGGGAGGTAAGTGGAGACGTAAAAGGTGATTTTCTGGCCTGTGAGCCCCTGTTTGTGGATTTCATCTTTGAATGGAAGTGCAGTAAATAAAAGCCGTTTTCACAATATGCCAAGAAACAGGTCAGAAACATCTGAGCCGCTGGAATTGATAGAAGGGAGCTGAGCGTAACAAATCTCCCCAGATTGCACCTGGCTCCACTTGTATCAGCTTCCAGACTGCATCCCCCAGTTATGTGCAAGGCAGTTACTTCTGAGCTGGAGCCTAAGGCATGTGGATGGGGGTATGCTCTCACTGCTTCTCGCCAAACAGAATTGTTCACCCCATTTTTTGGTTAGTGTTTGAGCGCTGATTGAATCTTATCCCTGCTCCCCTTCAACAGTTTCTTCCCCACCTTGGAAGCTGAATTCATTCTTCAAACCTCATTCGAATGGCACCTCTTCCATGCAGCCACTTCCTACCCGTCCCCCCCACCCCCCACCCCCGCCCCAGTGTTTCAGTTCAAAGCAATAGTGTTAAATTGAAGCTAAATTTACATACAATGAAATGCTGAGCTCTCTGTGTACATTTCAGTGAGTTGTGACAAAGGTCTACATCCGTGTAACTAAGAACATTTCCATTGGGATTGACATATATACACTACTATGTATAAAATAGATCACTAATGAGAACATACTGTATAGCACAGGGAACTCTACTCAATGCTTTGTGGTGACCTAAATGGGAAGGAAATGCAAAAAAGAGGGGACATATATATATGTACAGCTTATTCACTTTGTGGTACAGCAGACACTAACACAACATTGTAAAGCAATGATATTCCAATAAAAATTAAAAAAAAATAAAAATAAAGAACATTTCCATCACTCTAGAAAGTTCCCTTGTGATCCCTTCCAGTCAGCCTTCATCCACCCATAGGCAGCTACTGGGCTAATATGTATCATTATTAGTTAATTTTGTCTGTTCTTGATCTCTTATAAATGGATACATGTAATACAGGGAACAGAACGCTATGGCCTATGGTCCAAATATAAGCCATCACTTCTTTTTTTGTTTGTTTGTTTTTCGCGGTACGTGGGCCTCCCACTGCTGTGGCCTCTCCCGTTGCGGAGCACAGGCTCCGGACGCGCAGGCTCAGCGGCCATGGCTCATGGGCCCAACCGCTCCGCGGCATGTGGGATCTTCCCGGACCGGGGCACGAACCCGTGTCCCCTGCATCGGCAGGCGGACTCTCAACCACTGCGCCACCAGGGAAGCCCGATTACTTCTTTTTGTATGACTTATGAGTGAATTTTTTTTTTAGGGAATATAATAAACGTTTTTTTTTTTTTTTGGCCCACAGAACAATATAATTTATGTAAATTAAAGTTAGTCATAGGAAGCAATTTGTGTTTTGCAAGAGCACAAATAAATGGAAGGAGCTACACTGTGGTAGTTTCCTACGGATGCTAGGAAATATCACAAACTAGGTGATTTAAAACAACAGAAATGTATTCTCTCACAGTTCTGGAGTCCAGAAGTTAAAATCAAAGAGTCAGCAAGGCTGATTTCTTCTGGAGGCTCTGAAGAAGAATCTGCTTTGTGACTCTCCAACTTCTGGTGGTTGCTGGCAATCCTTGGTGTTCCTTGGCTTGTAGACACATCACTCCAGACTCTGCCTCCGTCTTCCTTCTCTTTGTATCTGTGTCCAAATTTATTTCTTCTTTTTTTTAAATCTTTTTTTAAATTTATTTTTTATTGAAGTATAGTTGAATTACAATGTTGTGTTAATTACTGCAGTACAGCAAAGTGACTCTGATATACATATATATATATATATATATATATATATATATATATATATATCACTACATTCTTTTTCATATTCTTTTCCATTATGGTTTATCACAGGGTATTAAATCTAGTTCCCTGTAAGAATGGTTTTTACATAGTTGGCAAGAAAATCAAAAGAAGAATGATATTTAATGATGCATAAAAAATATATACAATTCCAATTTCGGTGTTCATATATAGTTTTACTAGCACCAGCCATGCCCCTTGGTTTGTGTATTGTCTATAGCTGCTTTCAGGCTGCAATGGCAGGGTTGAGTGGTTGTGACAGATTATCTGGCCAAGGCCTAACCTGTTGATTATCTGACCCTTCACTCAAAAAGTTTCTCCTTGATCTATTATACACTCTTCTTTCTGACACCTTTGCTCAAGTTACTGTTTTTGCGATTCATCTATTGTTGTGTATAAGGGTACTTTACCAGTGGCTATTTCTAATTCCTTTAGCTAGAACGTTGTGTCTTATTCTTTGAACTCCCAGAGCGGTAATGGCAAATACGGTGTGCTTTCACCTCTTTCTGTGCCCATGGCTTCGATTCCTGATCACTTGTGGTCTGTTTTCCTGCTGGCCTGAATTTGGGATCAGAATTCATCTCAAGCCAGTGCCACAGGCAGTCACTGCGAAGAGATCAGAGTTGAGTATCTGTTGAAGGTCATTTGCCATCCTGCTCTAGGAGCATTATAGTGTTGAGCAAAGGTGCAAAGAACTTTGGCATCAGACAAAACTGGATTTGAATTCCTGTGCCGCCACTTACCACTTCCTTGTATTTGGGCAACTTACTTAGCCTCTCTGAGCCTCAGCTCTCCTCCCTAAACAATGGGAGAATAATAAAACCAATCTCATTGGTTTCTTGCAAACATTAAAAGAAGTACAGATATAAAATGCCTTGTTCAGTTCTGACACATAGTAGATGTGTAGATGCTAACTAAATGTCTACTTGCCCAAACCTGCTATTCCTCCTGGTTGGTGAACTCAGAATCCTCCCCATCATCCACTCGCAAAACATCAGACTCATAGCCTGCCCCCTCCATGTACACACGCCCACCCCCATCACCCTCTCTTGACCTGACACCTTCTCTTGCTTTGACCTGTGCAACTGGTCACCCTCTACACCCTCTCTGTGACTCCATCCAATTTATGCTGCCTAATACAGGCAAAGTGAATGTATGACACACATACAGCTCCCCACCAATAGCCCATTATTCTAAGGATAAAGACTAAGCTATTTAAAGTGGCCTAAAATTACCCATGGTCAACCCCTGTCTACATTTCTAGTCTTAGGTACCATCATTCTCCCTTGCTCCCAACAGCCAGCCACATTGACCTTGACCAGTTCTCCTATGAACCACAGGACCACATCTCCCCTCCCACGGTGATCAATATATTTTCTCCCTTCTCTTGGGAATGATAATCACTCCCATCATTTGGGGTGATGAAATGTTCTAAAAGTTCAAAACAGCTGCACCACTGTACAATCCTACCAGCAGTCATGAGGGTTCTGAGTTCTCCACAGTCTTAACAAAACTTTTTAAAAACTAATTAATTAATTAATTAATTTATTTATTTTTGGCTGAGTTGGGTCTTTGTTGCTGCGCACGGGCTTTCTGTAGTTGCGGCGAGCGGGGGCTATTCTTCGTTACAGTGCATGGGCTTCTGACTGCGGTGGCTTCTCTTGTTGCGGAGCACGGGCTCTAGGCGTGCAGGCTTCAGTAGTCGCGGCTCGCCGGCTCTGGAGTGTAGGCTCAGTAGTTGGGGCGCACAGGCTTAGTTGCTCCGTGGCATGTGGGATCTTCCCGGACCAGGGCTCAAACCCGTGTCCGCTGCGTTGGCAGGCGGATTCTTAACCACTGCGCCACCAGGGAAGCCCCCAAAACTTTTTATTGTTTGTCTTTTTGATTATAGCCATCCTAGTGGGATGAAGGTGGTATTTTATTCACCTAGTTTTTTCTTCCTTGTCCTTTAGATCAAATCAAATATCAACCCCTTAAGGAAGACTTCCCCCAATGGCATCACCCCTAACTAGAACAGGCCTTACCGTTCTTTCATAGCTTCCTGTGACCTT
The DNA here is from genome assembly GCF_964270905.1 of Leucopleurus acutus. Taxonomy (NCBI): domain Eukaryota; kingdom Metazoa; phylum Chordata; class Mammalia; order Artiodactyla; family Delphinidae; genus Leucopleurus; species Leucopleurus acutus. The sequence goes on from NC_139150.1 coordinate 16,887,060, forward strand.
TTCCTCCAGAATCCTTATCATGCTTTTTGAATCGTATATGTATTTTTATGATGTTGGATTATTCTGTGACCCCCACAGTCAACACTGAGCTCAAGGAGGGTAGAACTCATCTGTTGTATTTTGAGGGTCCCGCACACTGCCTTGCATGTAGTAAGTGCCCTACCCCCCAAAAAATCTGTTGAAAAAAACCATGAATCGATTCCTTCATCTTCTACTGTATACTCGCATGACCTGTGGTTTCTTGTTTTCTAAAATCTTTCACATTAACTTCACATCTTTTTTTCAGCCCCTAGCCTTGCCATTTTTACCCATCATCCTCAGAACTGTCAGATTGATCTTCATAAAATACTTTAAAAAATCATGCCACTCGGAAAATATCCATGGCTACCTATTCTATTTCAAATAAAGTACAAAATGTTGAACCATTTTGATGAAAGCCCCCCAAGGTGATATGTACTGTAGTTGAGCTCTTGACGAAATATACAGAAGAAAGGGCAGTTATGGAACTTCCTTTCTTCTTTACCTTATTTTTGAGTTTTCTCCCTTGTTTTAAGTGTGGTTGGCACACATCTTACTGCTCTAATGAGCTATAAGCTCCTGGAAGACAGGAAAGTATCCTATTCATCTTTGGATGTCCCACTATGCCTCACAAGTGCCTGGTTTAAAGGAACTGTCAGTAAATGCTTGTTCACTTGGATTAACTTTTATTATTCCTCCCAAGAGAAACATTTACATGCTAACAAAAGCCTTGGAAGATTTAACTGGAAGGATTAATGATGGAATTCCAGGCATCTAACGCAGGCTGGTTGGGGAGATATTCTTGGAGCCTGCCAATCACCACCACCTCATGTTGTTAAGGCCATGTCTTTACATGAACTTGAAGCTAGTTCTCCCTGAGTCAGGTTAGTGACTCTCCTTCTTGCAAGCTGCAGAGCCCTGGGTGCCTTTTTTTCCTCCAAGGGGTGTCTAGCCTCACATGCCCCTTCCTGTGCAGACCCTCTGGCTCCAGACCCCAGAGGTGGAGAAGCACATGGAACCCTTTGTTCCTGATGACAGCATTTTGACCCAAAGACGTATTTTTTTTTTCCTCCTGATAAGTAGGAAGGATCCAAAGGCATTCAGAGAATTGTGGGGTAGGGGGTGGAGATAGAGGCGCACACTAACATACAGAGAATGTTTTAATGCTGGAGAAAAGGGAACACTCTTGTACTGTTGGTGGGAATGTAAATTGATACAGCCCCTATGGAGAACAGTATGGAGGTTCCTTAAAAAACTAAAAATAGAACTACCATACGAGCCAGCAATCCCACTACTGGGCATATACCCTGAGAAAACCATAATTCAAAAAGAGTCATGTACCACAGTGTTCACTGCAGCTCTATTTACAATAGCCGGGACATGGAAGCAACCTAAGTGTCCATCGGCAGATGAATGGATAAAGAAGTTGTGGCACATATATACAATGGAATGTTACTCAGCCATAAAAAGAAACAAAATTGAGTTATTTGTAGTGAGGTGGATGGACCTAGAGTCTGTCATACAGAGTGAAGTAAGTCAGAAAGACAAATACCGTATGCTAACACATATATATGGACTCTAAGAAAAAAAAAAAACAACAAAAAAAACAATGGTTCTGAAGAACCTAGGGGCAGGATAGGAGTAAACACACAGACGTAGAGAATGGACTTGAAGACATGGGGAGGGGGAAGGGTAAGCTGAGACGAAGTGAGAGTGGCATGGACATATATACACTACCAAATGTAAAATAGATAGCTAGTGGGAAGCAGCCGCATAGCACAGGGAGATCAGCTCGGTGCTTTGTGACCACCTAGAGGGGTGGGATAGGGAGGGTGGGAGGGAGACACAAGAGGGAGGGGATATGGGGATATATGTATATGTATAGCTGATTCACTTTGTTATAAAGCAGAAAATAACACACCGTTGTAGAGCAATTATACTCCAATAAAGATTTTAAAAAAAAAAAAAAGAAGGAGAATGTTTTAGACTTTCTCAGATGCTACCAGATGGGTCTAGGGTGGAGCAGAAATTCAAACCCTGAGTTTTGAGACGCACTCAACCTAGTTGTCCCTGACCTTTTCCAGGAGAGATATCTCCCTGATAAAAGAAGGGGAGGGGATGAGTGAAACTGTGCACCTTAGATTGGGACTCCAACCCAGCTTAAACCTAGATTGAGACTTGAACCGACAGTCTTTTAATTAGAATCACTCATCTGCTGTCTGGACTTACTGAGGCTCAGGTTCTTTGTGTCTCAGCGCAGAAGGAATTCAGTGAGAGGCAAAGTGAGAGGCAAGAAGTAGATTTATTAATATAGGACACTTGTGAGAGATGTAAGTGTGCAGGCGAGTAGGCTCTGCCTCGAGGATTAAGTGGGCTACAATTTTGTATTCAAAGGAAAATGGGGCCATTCTTACTGGTGTGAGATGGTATCTCATTGTAGTTTTGATTTCCATTTCTCTAATGATTAATGATGTTGAGCATTCTTTGATGTGTTTGTTGGCAGTCTGTATATCTTCTTTGGAGAAATGTCTATTTAGGTCTTCTGCCCATTTTTGGATTGGGTTGTTTGTTTTTTTGTTATTGAGCTGCATGAGCTGCTTATAAATTTTGCAGATTAATCCTTTCTCAGTTGCTTCATTTGCAAATATTTTCTCCCATTCTGAGGGTTGTCCTTTGCTCTTGTTTATGGTTTCCTTTGCTGTACAAAAGCTTTTAAGTTTCATTAGGTCCCATTTGTTTATTTTTGTTTTTATTTCCATTTCTCTAGGAGGTAGGTCAAAAAGGATCTTGCTGTGATTTATGTCATAGAGTGTTCTGCCTATGTTTTCCTCTAAGAGTTTGATAGTTTCTGGCCTTATATTTAGGTCTTTAATCCATTTTGAGCTTATTTTTGTGTATGGTGTTAGGGAGTGATCTAATCTCATACTTTTACATGTACCTGTCCAGTTTTCCCAGCACCACTTATTGAAGAGGCTGTCCTTTCTCTAGTATACATTCCTGCCTCCTTTATCAAAGATAAGGTGACCATATGTGTGTGGGTTTATCTCTGGGATTTCTATCCTGTTCCATTGATCTATCTTTCTGTTTTTGTGCCAGTACCATACTGTCTTGATTACTGTAGTTTTGTAGTATAGTCTGAAGTCAGGGAGCCTGATTCCTCCAGCTTCATTTTTCGTTCTCAAGATTGTTTTGGCTATTCGGGGTCTTTTGTGTTTCCATACAAATTGTGAAATTTTTTGTTCTAGTTCTGTGAAAAATGCCAGTGGTAGTTTGATAGGGATTGAATTGAATCTGTAGATTGCTTTGGGTAGTAGAGTCATTTTCACGATGTTGATTCTTCCAATCCAAGAACATGGTATATCTCTCCACCTATTTGTATCATCTTTAATTTCTTTCATCAGTGTCTTATAATTTTCTGCATACAGGTCTTTTGTCTCCTTAGGTAGGTTTATTCCTAGATATTTTATTCTTTTTGTTGCAATGGTAAATGGGAGTGTTTTCTTGATTTCACTTGCAGATTTTTCATCCTTAGTGTATAGGAATGCCAGAGATTTCTGTGCATTAATTTTGTATCCTGCTACTTTACCAAATACATTGATTAGCTCTAGTAGTTTTCTGGTAGCATCTTTAGGATTCTCTATGTATAGTATCATGTCATCTGCAAACAGTGACAGCTTTACTTCTCCTTTTCCGATTTGGATTCCTTTTATTTCTTTTTCTTCTCTGATTGCTGTGGCTAAAACTTCCAAACTATGTTGGATAATAGTGGTAAGAGTGGGCAGCCTTGTCTTGTTCCATCATCAAAAATCTAGAAACAATAAATGCTGGAGAGGATGTGGAGAAAAGGGAACACTCTTGCACTGTTGGTGGGAATGTAAATTGATACAGCCACTGTGGAGAACAGTATGGAGGTTCCTTAAAAAACTAAAAATAGAACTACTATATGACCCAGCAATCCCACTACTGAGCATATACCCTGAAAAAAGCATAATTCAAAAAGAGTCATGTACCAAAATGTTCATTGCAGCTCTATTTACAATAGCCAGGACATGGAAGCAACCTAAGTGTCCATCACCGGATGAATGGGTAAAGAAGATGTGGCACATATATACAATGGAATATTACTCAGCAATAAAAAGAAACGAAATTGAGCTATTTGTAATGAGGTGGATAGACCTAGAGTCTGTCAAGCAGAGTGAAGTAAGTCAGAAAGAGAAAGACAAATACTGTATGCTAACACGTATATATGGAATTTAAGAAAAAAAAAATGTCATGAAGAACCTAGGGGTAAGACAGGAATAAAGACACAGACATACTAGAGAATGGACTTGAGGATATGGGGAGGGGGAAGGGTAAGCTGTGACAAAGCGAGAGAGAGGCATGGACATATATACACTACCAAATGTAAGGTAGATAGCTAGTGGGAAGCAGCCGCATAGCACAGGGAGATCAGGTCGGTGCTTTGTGACCGCCTGGAGGGGTGGGATAGGGAGGGTGGGAGGGAGGGAGACCCAAGAGGGAAGGGATATGGGAACATATGTATATGTATAACTGATTCACTTTGTTATAAAGAAGAAACTAACACACCATTGTAAAGCAATTATATTCCAATAAAGATGTTAAAAAAAAAAGAAAGTGGGGGAGGGGGAAAGACCGCCTTCTTCCAGTATACGTCAGGCTTACGACACCAGCTCCTCCTTTGTATCAGGCATGAGAGTGTCTGATCCTATTAGGTCAAACTAGGACTGTCATAGCGCTTATTCAAATTAGTAGAAGGGTGGTAACATTTTTCTCTCACCTAATGAAGTGGGGCATATGTTGTGCTTTTATTTATGGCCTTATAGTTAAGCAAGGCCGCTTCGTTCCACGATGTTCTAATAACTTTTTTTTTTTTTTTTTTTTTTTTGCGGTACGCGGGCCTCTCACTGTTGTGGCCTCCCCCGTTGCGGAGCACAGGCTCCGGATGCGCAGGCCCAATGGCTATGGCTTACGGGCCCAGCCGCTCCGCGGCTTGTGGGATCTTCCTGGACCGGGGCACGAACCCATGTCCCCCGCATCGGCAGGCGGACTCTCAACCACTGCGCCACCAGTGAAGCCCTCCAGTAGCTTTCTTGAGCGATCATTAACTTACAGTGGTCTCCCAAAGTTTCCTTGGTTTCTCTCTCTATCTGTAATCCCCTACTGGGACTTCTACAACTACCTGTATAACTCTCCTCTTCTATCCCCATCAGTGGCAGAGATAACATCCTGATTCAGGCCACTTACAGCACGCGTTCCCCGGGAGTCTCATAATAATTAAAGTTCTCCTGCTATCTAGTGGGAATGTTCCTTCATAACACGGATACTCAAGGAATCCAGACCTTGAAAGTGGTGGGAACAGCTTTGGATTGGGGTCCAGGAGGCCTGAGTCTACTTTCTGAACCCACCAAGTGACCTTGGACAGATCACTCCCTCAGTCTCTGCTCTCCCCATCCAAGAAATACAGGACTTGAATCCACCTGTCGAGCCTCTTCCCACTCTCATCAGCTGTTGAAATGGGCTTCATTTTTTAAATTTACACTTTTCTAAATTACATAAATAATATATAAAGCCATTCTTTTTGTAAAAATATAAACAAAATAAAATCAAACGGAGTAAAAAGTAACAGTCTGCCCTTGGCATCCCCCATCTCCCTTCCTACCTAGAGATAATTACCATTTGTTTGGTATATATCCATCCCAATTACTTTTCTCTTTATTTACATCCACATATGTGAGTAAGTTCAAGTATATATCTATGCTTTTACCTATGTGCAGGATTATGGCTCTTTTTTTCTGAGACTTGCCTGTGTGTGTTTTTCACTTAGAGGTACTAGGAAATTTTTCAATATCAGAACATTTGGATCGACCTCATATCTAATGACTCCATTTGGTAGTATGGATATACTACAATTTATCCAGTGTGTTTTCCTATTGATGGACATTTATGTTGTTTCTAATCTTTCAGTATCAAAAGCATGCTACAGTGAACTCTTTGTATAGAGAGCTTTCTACTGTATGTGAGTATTTCTGTAGGTTAGACGCCTAGGACTAGTATTGCTAGGTCAAAGAATATGAGCATTTTCAATTTGAATAGATACTGCTGAATTGCCTTCCAAAATAGCTGTACCCGTTCACACTCAGATTGTCGAAGTGGAATTTTAAGGGCATCTTTGTGGGTCCAGGATGCTGTCCATCACCTTTCAAAACACCCTCTGCAAGCTATTAGTGATTTCCGTTTACAGGTCAGGCGGGTCCTGCCCCGAGTGCCTTCTGCGTCTGGTTTCCTGCAATTCAGCGCTTGCATGGCTTTCAAAGAGGGTTTTAGAAAAGGCTTTCCAGAATGGGGAGGTGGCTTGATTAACCTCCTGCCCAGCTCAGAGCCCTGCGTTTCCTGAGAAGGCCCCAGTGGATGGCCAAGGGCTGGCAAATAGCTGACTAATAGGGGCTGCGGCATCTGGCCTCGCTCAGAGATCGGCCAAGTCCCGAGGAGTTCAAAGGACCTCTGCAGCTCCCTCGCCCCTTCCTGACAAAGGCCCACCACCCAACGCCCTGAATAATGCATTGTGTTCATCCTCTCTTGGTCAGATGGATGGCTGCATTCTTCCTTCCACCTGCCTGCTTTTCCTCCTTTGTCTGCCTTGTGTCTCTTAAGCCTTCATCCACGCCTGGAGCTCAGGTAAGAGGAAGGAGTGGCTGTTTCTTTAAAGATTATTTGCACAGCTAGCGGTCTTTCTTCGAACAAAGCCCACTTGTCTTTGTTTCTTACTCTGAATCCTGAGTCAGGACAGAGAAAGAGAGAAAATTAAAATGCCCACGTTTATTCAACTCCTACTCTGTGATCGATATAACATTGGGGAGGCACGTCATCAGCTCTTCCCAAGAAGACCTTGTTGTCACTATTTTCAAACGAGGAAACTGAGCCCAGAGCCATGGCATAACCTACTTATAGCTGGAGTCAGGAGCTGGGACTTCAATCTGCAGCTGTCTGACTGCCTAGCCCAGGTCTTTTTTTCCCCCACTGTGCGTGACTGCTGAGAGGAGGACTTTAAAAAAAATATATTTATTTTAGTTTGTTTTATTTTATTTATTTTGTTACCTTTAGCTACAGGCATCAGCATTCAACTAACCCCCAAACATGTATTTCTCGGTATTTCCAAAGATGCAAAGCATCAGATCCTCCACAGCCATTTCCTGCCAACCCAGAGAATCACTGAGTCTGTCTTGAAACCTTCCCTGATGATTATTCATTGGGATTTGGCTGCCTCTCTGTTTGACTGTGCCAAATGGTTTATCTAGCTTTGACATTTTCCTGGAGGCTGTGTCATGGGAAGGGGGGAAAAATGGACTTGGAAGTTAGACCCATCTGGGTTCAGACTTCCTTTACCTTTGCCACTTGCATACATGTCCCCAAAGCCTCGCTTTACCTCTGTGAGCTCCGGTGTCTTCTTTAGGACAGTGGACTTACTATTTATAGTTTCTACTATAGTCATGTGTGTGTCTGCTGTCCTGTGGTGTGCTGAATAACTCCCCCTCCCAGGATGTCTACATCTGAATCTCCTGACCTATGAGTGTGGTATGGCCTATGGCAAAAGTGACTTTGTATTAGATTGATTAACTCAAGAACCTTGGGATGGGAAGATTATCCTGGATTATCAAGATGAGCCCAATATAATCCTTTTTTTTTTTTTTTTACGGTACGTGGGCCTCTCACTGTTGTGGCCTCTCCCGTTGCGGAGCACAGGCTCCAGATGCGCAGGCTCAGCAGCCATGGCTCACGGGCCCAGCCGCTCTGCGGCGTGTGGGATCTTCCCGGACCGGGGCACGAACCCGTGTCCCCTGCATCGGCAGGCGGACTCTCAACCACTGCGCCACCAGGGAAGCCCCAATATAATCCTTTTAAGAGTGAAGCACTAGCCTGAGAGTCTGAGAAGGAGATGTGGAGAGAGAGGCAGAGAGAGACTTTTATGGGGGAGGAAGGGGCCAGGAGCCAAGGTATGCAGCTGTAGGAACTGGAAAAGGCAAGGAAGTGGGATTTTTCTAGAGCCTCCAGAGAGGAAGGCACCCCTGCCAACACCTTGATTTTGGCCCAGTGAAACCTGTTTTGGACTTCTGACCTCCGGAACTGTAAAATCATAACTTTGTGTTGTTTTATGTCACTAAGTTTGTGGTGATTTGTTACAGCAGTGATAGGAAACTGATACATATGCTCACTAAATGGTGGGCTTCTTACCGTCTGTAAGGCAGACAAGACAAAACGGAGCTTGAACCTCTCACTTCTGTACTTACAAGCTGTGGGTGACTTTATGCATCTCGGAGCCTCCCTTTCCTCACGTGCAGTATGAGGTTAGTGATGACTCTTCATTAGGATTTGTGAAATTTGCATAAGACTATGTGCTAAGCAATACGCCTGGCACCAGACAGATGCTCAGTCATGAAAATGATTAATTTCCTTGACCTATGACCTAATTTCCTTGACCTATGACCTAATTTCCTAGCCATGAACTGGTGGTACAGATGTCGGCGGTGGATGATTGTGGTGAGCTGTGTGGTAGAGTGGAGAATACTTGGGCTTTTGTGCCAAAGAGATTTGAATGCCAGCTCTAGTATTTGCCAACTCTGTGATCTTGGACAATATGCCTAAACATCTATGAAGGACAATGAATCTTCTGAACCTAAATTCAAGCAAGGTTCAATGAATACACTGTGCAAACCCTAGCTCAAACATCCTTGTCTAGCTTGAGCTTCTGGAAGGCGAGGCAAAGACTCCTGCCTTGTCCGTCTCTCTATCTTTATGATCTAATGCAGTGTATGTCACATAATTGTTCATGGAGATTCTTGCTGCATAAACTGAACTGTGATGGGAGGGAGTTTGGTTTAGTATGGTCAGAGTAAATCCCACACCTTACAGATGAGTCTGGGTAAGGACTAGAGCTCAGGGAGATCCATCAGCAGGAAGAATTGGTTCTAAATATCAGCCTGCTGGTCAACTGGAAAGGGCAGGGTGGGGACCACAGTGGTTAGGCAGAACCTGACATAATGGGCCTCCAATTCTGGGTTAGTGGTATTTGGTACATCCAGATATTCAGGCTTCTGTCCCGCCTAATTCCTCCTTTATGCCATGCCCACAGCTCCTCTTTCGTAGGTGCTAATGGTAAGAAAGGAAATATCCTTCTCTGGACCTTACTTCTTCTATTAACCCCAGGCCTCAAATGAGGCTCCGTTCAACAAGATTCCTTCACCCAGTCCTGCTGTGCATTACTAACCAGACAGGAGGATTCATAGAATGACATTGTGCGGGGCTCCGAGCTCCCCTGGCTTAGTGCCTTCCCTTGTATTTGAATTACTTCCAACATTATCCTTTGTTTACTGCCTTTGAGCTAATTTTTGAGTCTTGCAGTTATACAGCCTCTCCCAGTCCATTTGAATTAATTTTGCGGGAAATGTTTTTGAGTTATTGTGGTCAAGATTAAGTCATTTTGTGATCTTTTCATCCACTGTCTTCGTAATTCTGTTGAAAAGCTATCATGTTTATGGGCTGTGATGGGTGCTTTTTTTTTTTTTTTTTTTTTATAACCCCAGCCTTATGCAGTCTCATAATTCCTTTGTTTCCAAACTGGGCTGTGTCCAATTTGTTAATCCTTGGTGTAGAAGGGCAATAAAAATGGTAAGACATGGGCCCTGCCAGAGTAAGGCAGAGACGGGTTGAATTCCAGCTCAGGCAGGGACGAGCGGCTGCCCTTGGGCAATTTGCTTCCGCCTCTTGAGGTCTGGTTTCCTGGTCTGGAAGATGGGAAGACCCCAACCCTGGCTTGCAAGTGGATGATTGAATGAGATGCTCTGACAATGCCTGTCACATACCAGCTGGAGGTATTTCCCTCTTCTCTTAGTTCTTAAAACTCCTACTTCATGTATTTTTCCCTTCTGCCTAAAAGATCAACATGATATTTGATATTTAAAAAAAAATCAGTGTATGTTCTGTTGCTCTTCTACAGTGACTTTTCAGAAATAATTGTTAAGTGCTTCACTAACTATACTAGCTCTTCTCTGGAACACCTTAGGATACATGCTGTCCAACCTGCTGATTTGTGTTTTCCCCCAAATCGCTAAGTATCCCCTTAACTGCGTTCTGTCATAGCTGTTTCTGAGAGAACTTAATTACTTCCTAATTGTCCACATTTCTTCTCTTTCCTTTTTCTTTTTCTGGCAAAAGACAGATTATCAAAGACGGGTTCAGGATCTTTGCCACCTTAGAGTCATCGTTAATTTCCTTTCTTCCTCATTATGAAGGCAGGGATATGTTCCAGTTTGCTTTCTGATTTCCCACCTGGATTCCTTCTAAGAACTCTTGATAATCTCAGCCTCTCTGAAATCACATTTCCCCTTCAAAAGAGACCTTTCTGAGCAGATGCTTCTCACACTGTACCAGCACATTTCACTGGTCTGCATCCCATCCTTTGACCTTATGGTTTTTCACTGCAATGGGCAATAATTTACTCATGTCTATTAAATGCAAGGCACCATGTGAGATACCAGGGAGGCAGAAGTGAAGATAGCTCTGTCCTTGGTTTGAGCACCTTGTGTAGATAAACACATGCTCAAATAACAAACAGTAAAATGTTAAAGATCGCATTAGCAGCTAAGGGAGTGCAAGCCAGACTGACAGTTTGAGCAAGTGGACATCAGAGAAGACTACAGAAGTGAGAGTTTAACCAGGTATTTTATAAGATGTAAATTTCCGCATCTATAAAATGGAATGATTAACACTAACTGTTCAGTTTGCATGTAAAACCGGGTAAATTTTTAAATGCATTACTTATGCTTAGCATTCGATAATTATGAATATGCTCCTTCACTAATAATAATAATAATAACAATAATAACAATGCTAGTGACAGCAACAAAAATGTGTATATCACCTTTTCCCACACTCATTTTATGGTGGCAGATCAGGAAATGCCATCATCCCCAGTAGGGAGATGAGGAAACTGAGTCTCAGAGAAATTCAGTGACTTACCAGACATAATGCTACAACTTCGAAGGGTTAGAACCATGGGAACTGAGTGGAAATCTGTCTCCACATTCAGATTTTCACTTTATGCTTCTACCTTCCAGTGTGCTTGCAGACAGGAACCTGCCAGATGTATTTGCAAAGTATTCCTCCAGACAGCCAACATCAGCCAGGAGATAGCAGGGAAGGGGTGGTGCGCTGCAAAACCTTGGGATTTTGAGCATACATTAGCCAGAATGTATTTTTAAAAAAATATTTTTTAATAATAGATAAAACTTACTCATTACCTACTGTATATCAGGCATTGTGCTGTGTGTTTTGCATTTATCATCTCATGTAATTCTTGCAGTCTTTTGAAGTAGATACTACTGTTCTTCCCAGTTTTCAGATGGAAAGACTGAGGCTTAGTGAGATAAAGTGAGTTGCCTACATTTCATGGCTAACAAGTGGCAGCACTAAGGATTTGCACCCTCCAAATCCAGGATCCTAGTTTGCGACTGTGGAAACACCCCTCAACTCTCAAATGTCCATATGAATGGGGTTCCTGTTACAGCCATTGCACTGGAAGCCTTGGTGAGGGTTGCTAACTAGTACCAGTGTTTGATCAGCCACTCAGAAGCTCTCCCCTCCCCTCCTCACCCCCTAGGGGGACAGAGTCAATGAGCCATGAAATGGCCAAGGGGCATCTGAAAGAGAGAGGAAAAGCCAGGCACACGGCTACTCCACCAAGGACATGATCAGCCTTCGAGTCATTGCATTGGCTGGAAGTTAATGTGCCCACACTGGCCCTGGGGACTGCAGTCTGGCCTCGTGCAGCTCTTGGATCGAGGGTGTTCAACAAGACGTTGGAAATATCAGTAGCTGCTTTGCCAAGCAGCATTAAGGATTCCCTGAAAACTCCACTCAGCCCACCGCTTCTCACAAGCAAGAGAGGGAAGCTCTTTGCAGGCGAGCGGTCCTGTGGGAATAGGAGACTTTGAGAAAAGTGTGCATTTGCAGCCAAAGACCCCCATCTGGGCACAGGGAGCCATCCCTGGTTCTCTGAGTGTTCTGGAGCTGAGGTGGGAGGAGGGGCTTCCTCTCTCCAAACCTCAGTTTTCTCCTCTGCAGAATAAGAAAATTAGACGAGAAGACTCTGCAAGGGCCTCCCTGACTTTGCATCCTATGATGCATCAGCGCTTTGACATCTAGCGATGATAATAACAAAATTTTATGAAGTGCTTTCCATCTTCCAGACACTGTCTAAGTGCTTCAGGTATTATCTCATTAATCCTTACAACTCCGTGGGGTGAGGTGCACTGTGATGCTGGTTTCCGGATCAAGAAACTGGGGCACAAGGGGGTCACAGGTCTTGCTCAACGTCATACAACTATTCAGGGTGAACTGGGATTCAAATTCACATCGTTTGGCTACTGAGTTTGCATTTTTAACCACTGTGCCTTGTTGCCTTTCAGTCAGTCCTCCTTGGAAACATGGCTCCCCACCTCCCTGTCTGCAGGTGACAGGACACTTTTACGGGAACGGTACTAAGGGAACTTAAAGCATTGCTATATTTGTTCAAGTTTTGCTTGGATGGGACAGGCAAGGCAGCGGGTGACATTACCATATTAAAATATACATAGGCCCTTTTAGTTCCTCTGCTGGGATGAGCTTGCATTGGAATAAACAGAATGCCCCCAGCTGGGCATGTGGTACTTGCAGCTGGATTTAGTCTTGGCTCTCCCTTGGGTCATGAGGGCCATTTGCTAATGTGGAGTTTAAGAGTTTGGCCTACGGGGTTCAAGGGACCTGGGTTCATATCCCAGCCACTTGCTGGTTGTTTGATATTGAGCACATTACTTAATTATTCCCGTTCCATTTCTTATTTATAAAGTAGGAATTCTAGTAGCACCTACTTCCAAAGGTGTTTGTGAGAATCAAATGACCGAATGTAGTTAAAATGGTTTCTAAACTGTAGAGGTTCCTTCGGATGATTGAACATGGACCGGACTGCAGTTAACCTTTTGTTGTTTTTTTTTTTGTTTTTGTTTTTGCGGTATGCGGACCTCTCACTGTTGTGGCCTCTCCCGTTGCGGAGCACAGGCTCCGGACGCGCAGGCTCAGCGGCCATGGCTTACGGGCCCAGCCGCTCCATGGCATGTGGGATCCTCCCGGACCGGGGCACGAACCCGTGTCCCCTGCATCGGCAGGCGGACTCTCAACCACTGCACCACCAGGGGAGCCCTGCAGTTAACCCTTTGTGGGTCTGTTTCCCATCCTGTTCCTTCTCTCTCCCACTGCTGCCACCCTGAGGACTGGCCTGCAGCTCAGGGGCCCTGGGCCTTTGGTGTTCACCGAGGCATTGCTGGGGCCCGGGAGAAAGAGTGGGATTGATTTGCTTTGCATTGACTGTGCAGGCTGAAAAGTGTTTTTTTTTTTTTTTTTCTTCTCCTTTCTTCTTTAGTCCTGGGAATTCTATTTTTCTTAGAGTGTTTTTAATGGAAAGCACTGAACCAAATTCCCTCAAATTGAATTTGGCTGCCTAAACTGTCAGCTCTCCATCTACTAGCCTCTGCATCCTCATCCGCCCCCAAGCAGGAGCCTCCACGTTTATACCCACAATCACTCGTGGGCTTCCAACCTGGGCTGAGAGAGAGATGGGGGTGTGGAGAGAGGTGGACAGTATACCTAGGCTTACGGCTGGCCTGCAGCTCCTGCCTACTGCTTGTCAACCAATGTGTCATGACACAGCAGATAGACATGTTTTTGATGCTATCAGGTGGCAGCCTGGCCCTGCGGATGGCCAATCACACCAAGAGTCAGAGGATTGAGGGTGGGGTCCTGGCACCAAGCACTTAACAGCTCTGTGCCCTTGGGGAGGTCGTTTCACCTCTTAAGTTTCAACATCCTTGTTTATTAACAGAGAACATATCAAGTAATCTCCTTGCCTCAGAAGAGATGTAAGAATTCACTCATTTGCTCATGTGTTCATTCATTCTTTTAGCAAATATTGGTCAAGTGCCTACAGTGTTCCAAGCTTTGTGCTAGGTAATGATGTTAGGACTCTGAATAAGATACGTTTCCTGCCTTCCAGGAGTGTTTAGTCTAAGAGGATGACAGATAATAGATAGTTAACAAGTAACTTGAAGGTCACATGAAATGCCATATTTAGAGTGAAAATGGCCTGGATCTTGGGGTCAGGCAGGCAGGAGTTTCAGTCCCATCTCAGCCACTTATGAGCTGTGTCATCTTAGGCTGGTTATTTGACCTCTAAGGGCCTTGGTTTCCTCCCATATAGAACTAGTGTTACAACCTCCTTGTAGGGTTATTGTAAAGATTAGAGGTATTGTGTTTACTGTTCACTGAACAGTGCCTGGACCCTAAAACGCTCACAGTAAATGGTAGCTATTATTAGTAGTAATGATAATACTAATAATGGATGGAAAAGTGCTTTCCAAGCTGCAAAACCGTACACAAATATAATGAATCATTATAATCACGTTACATAGAGACTCATTTCCGAAGGGATTCCAAGAGCAATCGGGATCACTGGTGCCTAGAAAAATAAAATAATATTATTAACAAGAAGAAGAATGCTTTACGTTTGAATAGCACTCTTCCAGTTTTAATGAATAGCCGTGGCAGGGAAGAACACTTAGAGAATTCATTAATCCCAGCTGGCCTCTACTTTTGTTGGCAAGTATTATCCTGTGTGTGTTGTAAGATTTTCTGTCTTCGTGAGCAGCACTTTCGTTTCCCCCTAAGTAAACGATGGTTTATATAGATTTGCCCCATTTTACTTGACCTAAATTCAGCCAGGACTCTTCTGTGCCGACACCTGCCATCAAGGTTTGGGGCATTTCTTAAGCCTGCAGCTGATTATGCTTCCTCCCGTGCTAAATGCACAGTAATCCTTGGAGACTTGGCTGACTGTGCCTTTGTGATAATGGGATTTTATATTTATAAACCAACATGTTAAAAACCTGCGTGATTTTTATGTACAAGTTTTTCAGATCAGAACTCTTAAACAGCACATGACAATCATTACGGTCCCTGGGGAACCAAACAGTTCTATGGATTAGTGTAGACAAAAGAGAGCTGTTTACTTTCCTTTTCAACAGAGGGTTAGGATACTATCTCCCACCCACTTGTGCCCTGAACCCAGTGATCATGTGAAAACCTTATCTGTTACATACATTGGGAAGATTAATAAGGGAGATGGAAGGTATAATCATATACGTTCCTTCCAAAGTACATGGTATTAGTTTAGTCTAAACCCTCTGGAATGAGGTGCAGGCTCCGTAATGGAAACCATGTATGAGAATCTCCTTTGGCAGTTCTCACCACCAGGTGAAAAGAGGTCATTGTTTAGTATATTGGCTACTTTTAGCAGGTTAAAAAAAAAAACCTCCTATGACTCTTGTTTTGTTTTTGTTTCAGTGGATGCCTTCTTTAGTTTGTATTGGGTGTGATATTCATAACTGTGAATGCGTGTGTGTTTGTGTGTGCATATGCTCATGGTATATTTTTTCAAACCCCTAAGAAGAATTCTAAATCTCTCAGATGTATTCTTGTCAATTCTTGTACTTTTCCAAAGTCAATGAAGAGTTACTACATAAATATTACACTACTTGTGTGAATTCCTGATCCTTAGTTTCTGCTTAAGCCATGTCCATTCCCATGTCCTGGTTAGCTACAGGAAAGCCATTTTTGATTCATTTTTCTTGTGGTCAGGTTGCTATCTGTTTTACAAGTGAGAAACTGAAGAGTTACAAGTGGAAGTTGTTTGTTAAAAGAGCACATACTGCACGCTGTGTAGAGGGATACTGTACAGAGTTCATCATATGGAAATAAGACAGGACATTTTGTAGAGATGACTTTTGCAAGTGGATGGGGCTGGCTTAGAGTCCTTTCTTCCTCAAGGTTTCTGTGATTCTAACTGAACCTAAAAATAACATTAGGTGAAAGCTAGCCAAGTTCTATGTGTCTGAGAAGCAAGAGTGTCAGTGACTTGATAGATAAATATCTATGTGCACTCCATCCAGTCCCATAATCGTTTCAAGAGTTGATGAGCAGTGACCATAACCCAGGCCCTGTGTTACATTCTGGGGAATCGGCTGTGAACGAGCAGAGAGGACTTCAGCCTTTAGGAACTTCCCATCTAGAGGGAAGGCAGACAGGAGGAAATGACTCACGCACTCATTGTTTATCGCGAGCAGGGCCTGTGCAAGAGCTTCACGTGCATCCTCTCGTTTATCTTTACGGCAACCCGAAGAGGATGGGGAAAACGCCCCTCCTTTTGCAGAGAAGGAATTTGAGACTTAGAGGTGTCAGCGAGGAGCTGAGGGTCACAGGGCTCGTAAGTGGCAGAGCCAGATCTCGAACCAGATCCAGCTGACTCGTAGGCCTCAGGCTCACAAATCGTCACCAGACCGCCTTTCCCATTGCTTAATGTCTACAAACCTCATCGATGAAATGGGTGGCCCTGCTTCATCGAAAGCACTCTTCCAGGAGATGGTCCAGAGAAGCCTGTACAGTAATATGACTTGTTTCTATTGTAGTTGCTTTGTGTTTATCATTGTTGCTCTGAAACACACAAAATGGAGAGGTAGTGAAGTCTGTGTAAGCCCGAGCCTCCATTCTGCTCTGGTAATGTCCCCACTCATTACAGAACTCACGGAAGAAGATGTAGTTGATGCTATTTGTAGTTCAGAGCAGGTGTTCCCAGAGAGCGGGGGTTGCTGGAGCAGGAAGGCAAAGCCCGTGGCTGTGGTGGGGGCAGGGAGTTCACACACCAAGATCAAGGCCAAGGTCATAAGGATGGCTCAGGTGTCTAATCTGCGCGATGCAGGGAAAGACTGAGTCCACTTATAACAGTAAGGGCTTATTCCCTTGTTATGGGAGGAGTTAGGGAGAGGAGAAAAATTCTTACGGAAAGATCATGGGCAAAAAGTGCCCAGCTCTAGCTTAATGAGCTAGATGACCTTGGGGAAAGTCCCATTCCCTCTTGGGAACCTCAGTTTCCTCATCTTTAAGATGCTGATGACAGTTTCTGCTCTGCTTTCCGCACAGGGTTAATGAAAACATCAAAAGAGAGAATAAAGGTGAAAAGGATCTGTCAATTGGAAAGCGCTCCATACATGTTATTTTCTTCTTAATGTTTATCATTAATATTATTAGCTGATCAATGACATCATCAGCATTATCATTGTATGCATTCATTGGGACATCCACAGAGTTGGCTGGGCTGAGTCCTGGAAGTCATTGTTCTTTGGAAATTTTAATCTGTTCGTTTATTAAACAAACATGCGGTGAGCGCCTCCAGTATGTAAAGAAGTATGCTAGGTTTTGCAAGATGAGTCAGACAAGGCCTCTGCCCTCAAGGAGTTTGCAAGGGGAAATGAGCAGAGGCCTGGGATAACTGCAGAACAGGGCTAATAAGTTATGTAACGCATCAGGAGCACAGAGCAAACAGAATGCCGTGTTAACTTGTCACATCCCGCCGAGGTGACTCTGTGTGCTGGGAGAGCGCTGAGAAGGAGCTCAGAGAGCATCACACACGCGCAGCAGGGAGGGGATACCTACCAACTCCCAGGCTGGTGCCTTCCGCCACGGATTCAAGCTGCCTTCTCCCTGTGCTAGAAAGCTCAGCCTCGCATATCATCAGGACACGGCAGGCTTCCTGAGAGGTTCTGTTGGCCAGACTCTGAGTCCTGTTTTGTCAAGGCTTTCCGATGCTTCTCCTTTCTGAGTTCATGCTAGGCTTGCCTGTCCTCCTGGCTTACTGTTCTTTGCAAGTCTCCAATAACTACGTTGTGAGTAGAAGTGATCGATGCCACTTATGGGCCAGAGCCCATTTTACCTGCCAGGGGAAGCCCTGCAGAGCTCCCTTTCCTTCTCACGTGGAGATTGGCAACATTTGACCTGGTGGCTGCCCGCTCCGCCTGGGTTATTGAGAGACTAGTGAGTGGAGGTCCCCTGTTGACATGGGATGGACGTATAGTATAGCATGAGTAGAACATCCACCGTGATCCCTGAGGTTTGGGGCTGAAACAGGCTGTAGCTAATGTTAACTGGTATAGGTTTGGGGCTGAAACAGGCTGTAGCTAATGTTAACTGGTATAGGATCAATGGCATAACAGAGGTGGGGAGAGTCCAGTGATGCCAGTTTTCTTACTTATCGAGCCTCTTCCCAGGGTCCTTGATGCTGCGGTGTGGGGACTCAGAGTTCCTGAGGCACCTTGTAATCCAAGTTTGAGCCCGGCCACGTCTGTTAGTCTAGGGTGATTTTCTTGCGCTTCTCCAGCTAGCATTTTTTTTCTTCTTCGAAGCTACCAGAACTTCATTCCCTGAGGCTTCACTGCCTCCTGTTCTACACCCCATCCCCTGGCTGTTTATCTTCTGTAGTCTTTTAGGAGGTACCTCGTCAACAGCGTTTGGAAAAACTAAGTAAATCATCCTGCCTTTTATTCCACACTTGATTAAACTTGTCGGAGAATTCAAACAAGTTTATAAGGCTCGTGTTTTCCTCTGCTCACAGAAAGGAAGACCCACCTGATCTGTTTCTTGGTTTAACCTCCCATGTGTGATAGCAGATAGGAGTCAGCAAACTGTGCCCTGTGGCCTGCAACACAAGCCCTTGGGGATGAATTTTTGGTGGTTGTTGTCGTATATTTTTTATTGATTAATTTATTTTTAAATTATATATGTATATATTATTGAATGAAAGTCTTTAAATTCTATAGTGCTTTACAATTTGCAGAAGTTTCACACTCATGATTTCATATAATCCTGTAATGACCCTTTTTTTCCCTTATCCCTGTATTGCCCCTCCTCCCTTCCCTCTCCTCACTGGTAAACTCTAGTTTGTTCTCTATATATGGAAGTTGGCTTCTTTTTGTTTTATTCATTAGTTTGTTGTATTCTTTTAGATACCACATGTAAGTGATATCATACAGTATTTGTCTTTCTCTGTGTGACTTACTTCACTTAGCATACTGCGCTCCCAGTCCATTCATGTTGCTGCAAATGGCAAAATTTGATTCTTTTTTATGACTGAGTAGTATTCCATTGTGTGTGTGTGTATATCTATATATGTCTATCTACATCTTTATCTATACCACCTCCTCTTTGTCCATTCATCTGTTGATGGTCATTTAAGCAATTATAAATAATGCTGCAGTGAACACTGGGGTGCATGTTTTTTTTAAAATGAGCGCTTTTGTTTTTTTTGGATATATACCCAGAAGTGGAATCACTGATCCACTTCTGGACCAATATATATGGTAACTCAAGTTTTAGTTTTTCGAGAAATCTCCATACTGTTTTCCACAGTGGCTGCTGTAAGGCCATCTGCCCCTCAGACCCAGGGTAACTTGTACAAGTAGGTGATGAACAGATGCTTGATGAATGAACGTGCTCCTGGACCTTCAGTGTTATTTATTTTATTTACTTTTGCTGCATCAGGTCTTAGTTGCGGCATGCAGGATCTTCATTGAGGCATGCAGGATCTTTCCTTGCAGCACGCGGGCTTCTCTCTAGTTGTGGCGTGCAGGCTCTAGAGCACCTGGGCTCTGTAGTTTGCATGCAAGCTCAGTAGTTGTGGCACGTGGGCTCAGTTGCCCTGCAGCATGCAGGATCTTAGTTTCCCGACCAGGGATCGAACCTGTGTCCCCTGCGTTGGAAGGCGGATTCTTTACCACTGGACCACCAGGGAAGTCCCTGGACCTTCGGTGTTATATCATTCAGGGCCCAGGAAGGAAACAGACAGCTCCCTTCTGAACACACTCAGAAGAGGGTAGAGAGTTTCATGGAGGGTGTGGCACGGGTGAGGGGACTGACCCGGGGTCATGAGGCATTCTAGATTAGCCTCTGGGGTGCCTCGGTCTCCTGGCAAAAGCAGGAGGGATTCCCACCCAAATCTGGTTTAGGTGTTGAGTCCGATGATCACACACACACACACACACACACACACACACACACACACACACACACACACACACACACACACACACACACACACACACACACACACACTATGAAAGGGTTGATCACTCACATAACTGAAGTCCTTGTGGTGAGCCGGGTAGGCCTCTCAACAGGTCCAAATGGCTTGCGAGCCAGCAAAAGGGACTGGCCTCAGTTTTGATTGTGGTTCAAGGTGGGGCTGGGGCGAGAGATCCCATGCATGGGCAGAGGCTTGCAGAGTTTGAATCTCCAGCCAGTGCCAAAAGGAGGGAGCATTCAGGCGTTCTTGTGAGCTTGTTCAGATATAAAGCACAGAGGCGAGACGGAAAGGTGAGGCTTAAAAACTGTCTGTGGTCAAACATCAAAAATAGGAGCCAGACTGCTCTTTTCGAGGGGAAAGATCCTGCCGCCCCAAAGGAGCCAGAAGAGGGACCCCGCTTACAGGGACCGGCCATATGGGGTCCGCACTCGCTGTGTTGAGAACACAGTTCAACAGGGAGCAAGTGAGAATGATTAATACTCTGACCTGCTGCTCACCAATCTCCTGCCAGTGCGTCTCCTGAGCAGAACCCACCTGGAAGCAGAAGGCAAGAGAACCTGGGTGATATGGTCTGGAGAGGTCGGTCAGCATCCTGGGGTTAAGGGCATCACAGAAAATGGTTTGGGGATGGAGCAGAGCACATGGAGGATACCCAGCAGATAGGGATCAAATAGAAACCAGTGAGATTCTGAATCTTTGCTAGCCACCGTTTACTACGCACACTTCATGTGCCAGGTGTCATACTTGATATGCAACATCTTTTTTTTTTTTTTTCCGGTACGCGGACCTCTCACTGCTGTGGCCTCTTCTGTTGCGGAGCAACAGTCTCCGGACGCGCAGGCTCAGCGGCCATGGCTCACGGGCCCAGCCGCTCCGCGGCATGTGGGATCTTCCCGAAGTGGGGCACGAACCTGTGTCCCCTGCATCGGCAGGCAGACTCTCAACCACTGTGCCACCAGGGAAGCCCATGCAGCATCTCTTTTAATCCTCACAACCTTAAGTAGATACTACTTTTCACAGATGCGGAATCTGAGGCTCAGAGGGGTTAGAGTCTTAAAGATGGGTGGAGCTAAAATTTACACCCAACACTGTGTAACTCCATTGCCGGTATGCTTTACGCTGGACTGTGCTGTCCCTTCTCTTCTTGGGCGCTGGAGAGGTCCCCACGTGAGGTGTCTGG